>NC_134571.1:51918426-52630926 GCF_050947875.1 Dermacentor variabilis | reverse complement strand
CCTTTGTTTCCTTGAAAAACGAATAGCATTGCGTGCACTGTGCGGCTTGTCTTATCTAATTGGCTCACAAGTGGCTAGGAGCATGCTCAAGTGGAGAGAGATTCGATGGGGCCGAACCACTGCAATGAATATTAATAACCGGATGAAGAGGGTGGTGCCGGCGTCTGGGATTGGTCCGCTTTCTGATACTTAGGTTGCGGTGGCTCGTTGACAATCGCGACGGCATGCAACGGAAGCTTAAGAATGACGCTAAAACGGATCTTCAGCAAAGAAGCGTTGGCAGAACGAGGCCGTAAACGTGCCGAAAGTTCTCTAAAACGTTACACGGCCACACAAAAAGTTTTATTAGACGCAAATAAACACATGCTCTCCGGCAGAGGCGAGTAGCCAGTGCCGAAGCGATCGGCGACAGCCAGCTTTTATTCCGTTCGGAACGGGGCACCCTGCGGCTATTCAGAAGAAGATTAAGTTTTGTTCGGCATATTAATGCATATTTAAAGCGTAAGCGTCACTTTGACGCAGTAAGTTTTTGCGGTTTTGTGACGTCGCGTGAAGTGCGTGCAGCCCTAAAACTTTTGACCAATAGCCGAGGGCTAATGGCCAAGAGGCGTCGAATCAGAAATAAGTATTTTGGTTTTGTTCGGTCAAGTTATGCATAATCGGTGTGTACACGTCATATCAGATGGGGAGCTATCGCGGTTTTCGCGACGTCGCATGACAGACAGGTGAAGTGGGGGTGGTCCAAAAAAGTTTTCGACTAATCGCGGTGGGCTGATTGCAGAATTGGAATAGAAAAGTTTGGAATGGGGGGTTTTACTTTATAGCGCCCCAGGCCATCAGTTTTCTACACTGTCACAGCTGGTTTGTGCTGACTGTGTTGTTTGCACGAACTAAAGGCAATGCGGAACAGTTGCTTTATTGGAAGCACTCTTCAGGGCACATGATGTAACATGAGGTAAGCACTTTCGGTGAGTTTCTTCTGTCGAGCGCGTTATCTTATGATTTAATGAAAAAAAGAACGAAAAAATGTGAAAAGTGGGATGTGCGTTAAAGGCGGGTGAGAAGAGAGCGCGAAAGTTTCTGGGCGCGGAACGCGTGGACCGCTTCGACACTGTCGCCGTAGAACCTGATATGGGACGACATGCTGCAACCAAGGATGTGAAGTCATCAACGAGATAATGCCATTATATTTTATTTGAACTTCAGACTAGAGATATTCCCCAACAGAAGCTTCCACAGGGGTTTAATTGGTGACTCGTGCCTGTGCACGGCTTTCTTAACAAACAAACAAACAAACAAACAAACAAACAAACAAACAAACAAACAAACAAACAAACAAAACATTCTAAACGATGTGTTATCTTCATCGTTCTCATGTGTCGGAAAGGCGGCGCAGGAAGTCAGAACGAGAGATTGTCGTTCCATTTTCAACAGTGCATACTTCACATTATTTGCAGTCCCTACAGCCACAGGTAGTATAAGCTCAGATGATTTGTAATGGGCTCAACTTACATCTCAACAGTGGCGCTGGCTTTCACGCAAATCAACCGGAATCGCACCGGCTTCAAAATATTTTTTTTTAATTTCCCGCTTTTTCGTGCCAAAACCACTATCTGATTATGAGGCACGCCGTAGCAGAGGACTCCAGAATAATTTCGACCACCTGGGGCTCATTAACGTGCATCCACTGCACGTTACACGAGGGTTTTTGCGTTTCGCCCCCATCGGTTTGCCGCCGCTACGATTTGATCTTGCGACCTCGTGCTTAGCAACGCGATGCCAAAGCAACTAATAATCACGGCGGGTGAATCGCACCGTCTGATTTGTTGCGTTCCGTGGAAGTTTTTTTTTTATTGCAATAGCAATTAAATGGACACTCCTGGCGCATTTGTGCCGTCGCCGTTGTCGTGTTGTTCCTTATAAAGTCCGAGGGCGATAACATCGTCGCCGCATGTCGTATGCTGCTGTGCGAGTGAAAGCTTGCGAGGGTGAGCCGACGTTGGCGCCTCAATCTCGCGCGTGCAAGGGAAGAAAGCGGGGAGGAAGCGTGTCGTCTTCCGTCGCGCGCAATGCACCTGGCGACAGGGAGGGGGGTGGGGACTGCGTTCTACTTCGGTGGCGGCGGCGGCGTATGTTGCGGCCGCACGGGCCCTATCTTGAAGGCCATCTGCGATGGTTACGGAGTGCGTCGAGTGCTCATAGCTTCGTGTGCGCTGTGTTCTCGCCGCTTAGTTCGCGCTGAAGCGAGGTGCAGCACGAAGGTCACAGCTGTCTCGCTGTTGCTGCCGCAGTGTTTTGATAGCGAGTGTGAGCGGTAGTCGAGTGAGATGTGTTCATGTTTGCTTGTGCGCTCGGCACACCATGCTTGTTAATTTAGTTAATAAGCGAATGTTTACAAGTTCACATGGCCGACGAAACTAGTATCCTTACTTCGTATAGCTTTCTCCTAATTTGCTATCGCAATCGATGCTTCGCCTTTGGGCGAAACTGCGACTTTTCTGAAACCATACAGAATTTAAAAAAAGATCGTCTATGGGAGAGGGCTTATTCGTGCGGCGGACATTACTCACACTAGTACTCGAAATGCATAATTGACTAATTAATAAAGATCGTTATTAACATTTTGATTAATTACATTACGGTACATACTGCAATTTACGAATTGTAGCTGGTGAACTTGCAAGGCATATTCACTTGGAGCGAATTCTGAAGATTTCACGGTTTCGTAATATGCGCCGTGTAACTTGCGGTAAAAATGCACTTGTTCCACATATTATTACATTACTTTTTTTGTCAAACTGCCGTTTCATTCATGGAAGCACAAAAGCAACTGGAACGCCTATGTATTTCGTCGCACATGGTGTGAATGAATATCTGAACCAAGCGGATGTGCCTTGCGAACTCACCGGTAACAATTCGTAGATTCCAATATGCGCCTAAACTAATTAATTAAAATAATTGATGATTTTAATAATTAGTCAATTATATATTTTGATTTCTCGTGCGAGTAGTGTCCACCTCTTTGAGTAATGCAGCTCGATGACTAGAATTTTGCTAACGGCCAAAGGTGATTTTTAAAGGAATCATATAATAAATAAAGCGTTATTTTCGAAATCCTGCGCTTCCCGCGCGCAGTCTTCACCGTATAGCATAAATGCACTGCAGGGCAGAACTTAATACGCATCGAATGTGTTTAGCAGGTAAGCTGCCCTGTCGCGCTGTTATCCTGGCATTTATTGCTTACTGTTGGCGTTTCCTTTTTCATTTTTTATGCGGTACAATAACATATTTCACAAGAAGGGTACATGATCGTACCGATAAGATGGGAGATGGATGCGGTTGAGGTCATGCTCGGTGTATAAACTTTGTCACAGAGTATAAGTATACGAGCGACCGAGAGGCTACTAAGCCTTTCGATGACCTCAGACATCTTCGTAGCCAGAGCGTCACCACCGGTGACAAGACTGAACGTGATGTAGTCGATAAACTTCTGCGTGGACAAGCAAGCGTGCGAGTGCGCAAAACTTTACGACCTATTTTGGCATATGTTTGGTGTCTGCATTGTGCGCTTGCTCTGCGTCCCACCGCACTCCAAGGTAAAATACCCTTATGCCTCGCACAGGTGCGGTGAGAAAGTGCTACATGTACTAGTCCCGGCACCAAACCACAAATAAGTTGGAGTTCGTGCCTAATATGCACGCGCAGCCAGGAACAGTTCTGCAGGAGATGCAGGCAGTACAGCTTACATCGCACAGATAGGAGTGCACATGAAAGGAACCAATTGGGCGAAAATAGCAGACAGCTTTTCCTCCTCCCGCACTACACGTACCATCCGCCTTCGGGCAGACGTCACAAACATGCATTACATGGGCCTGAGTTAAAAGCTTTTCAGCTAAGGGAATCATGTGCATACCTATAAAACAAGCCCTTTAACCGGAGAAAGGAACTTATAACAAAGGAGAAAGGAACTTATAACAAAGTAGAAAGATGCAGTAAATGCATCACTGAAAGTGGGGTCACCCTAAGCGCGTCCTATTGAAAGCGGGGCAAAAATAAATGTTGAATGCAGAGCCCAACTTAGGGGAGAGCAAGCGAAATAAGTTCTGAGATGGAAACAAGATTCAGCGTTTATTCCAAGTTTCGTTTATGTGAAGCGAAACTCCATTACAAGTTATTTAGTAAACTTGCCCTTGCGTTTAGGCACTATTCCACGTGGTTCTGACATCAGATCCGGGACAAGCATCCGCCAGAAGACGGCGTGATCAGTTCGCTTTCACGTACATCAGCGATGATCACATGACTGCAATGGCGCAACCACAAGAAAAAAAATTGCTAATGTCAAATAAATAAATACCACACTAGAAGACACTGCTAATTAATGTATCACATATAATAGAAAATATATTTTCCCTATTTTTAATATAAATGCTTGTGTTGTGTGTACCTATCGGACGAAAGGAAAAATAAACGATAACTTGTTCAGAAACACTGCGTTTATATGCGGTGTGAGCAGTGATCCGTATTGCTTTCTAATGCGAACGGTAATAAATGCGATGGTAACCTTTTCATTCTACCCTTGTGAGTATAGCGTAATGTAAGTTGATGCGCTATAGTAAGACATGTAATAAAAATCTTATTTAGTGCAAGTAAACCGCGGCCACCCCCAGATATGCCGTGCATCGATGCTCGCGTACGCACAAGAGTATAGCCAGGCCGGCAAAGTACGAGAACTTGTTCTTTTCGGCGGGCATCGTCTCCGGGCTCCGCATCGAGATGCCGAGCGCGATGGTGACCACCAGGGACAACACGAACACGACCACGACCGGGGACGTCACGAAGGTGACCAGCCTCCTGGGAAAGTAAGCCCTCAGGTGCATTAATTGGTAAACGTGAATGAATGACGAAAGCAGCGCTCGTCATTGATTGATTGATTGATTGATTGAAAACTTTGGGGCTATGATAGTCGAAAACGAACTGCGCTTAGCATCTGTGGAAGACTACATAGACTAGTTTTATCCACCTGGACCCAAATACAAGTACACGAGCGCTTTCGCTCCCGTCGACATGCGACCGCCACAACCGGGAGTCGCACCCACCACCTCGGGCTCATCCGCACTCCACAGCCGTACGCAACGCTAGCTTTTATTGCATTAAGACGCCTTTTGACTTGAAGAACGGCCAATAGCAAAGCTTGTTAGCAAGCGGTCTCTGGGTATATGTGGGCCAATGAGATATTTCCCGTCATATATGATTCTGGACGGTGACAGCCGAATTGTGCCTAAAGAGTGCTCTTTTTTGGTGTCAGCCTTAATTGGCACGCGACATCTGACACACAGAGTTAACGTCAACTACAGCGCAAACAGCAAGCTAGGAAGTTCCGGCTAGGCCCCCTACATAAACTGCATATCAGCTGCCGGGCTCGATTTACGGGTGTGGCCCGTGACGATTAGAGATGCGGCAGGTGCGTGGTGTCCGAAACGCGTGCGATCGACTGAGCGAACTTCGCTATTCGCTCATACAGCAAAGTGACCGCCGTTTGTGTACTGTGTACAACTGTGTACGTGTGATAGCAGCATGGCCTCAGCTAAAGTTACATGGCGACGATGTTTTGTGTTATGGACAATATTTTACAATTTCAGCCATGCCGCGACATTACATAGCGGTTGTTATTACACGGACGCGATTTGAGCGGGAACGTGTTGTCACTCCATTATCATCGTTCACATATGCTATACCGACACAATGTTGCGAAAGGACGACGGATAGCTGAACCAGTTGGGATTCATGTTCGAAAAAGGTTAGGCGCGCAGACGTGGACACAGGAGGAGGTAAACGAAAAGTGGTCGTCGCACTCGCATCCTGGCTCATCGACCTAACCCAGTGCACAGGGCGGTCTGCACTGCGCAGACACTGCCGAACGCAGACAGCCGAGGCCGCTGGGGTTCGTGGCGATGTTCTGGGAACGCAATTCTGAGACGTACGCGTGACTAGCGTGTTCGATATACTACAGTGTCAAGGCGGTGCACGCCGGCGATAGCACTCACAGCCGCCGCCTGCCCGTCTGGAAGGGGTCCGTCCGCATTCCCAAGAAGCCCGGGTAGGCGATCTCGTGCGTGACAAGCACGTCCTTGGCCTGCGAGAGACGAGCAAGTGGGCCACGCCTCACTTAAGCCTCGCGCCGGCAGAAAATGCTTTACGCGTCGAGCCTCCTTTACATCTTCATTGCTGAGGTCGGCAATCTTTCGGAAATGGAGCTCGTCGGACGCCCATTGAAGAGTAATTTTCGTGGCATGGGAAACAAGGGAAGAACTTGCTCAGGACGAACTGGTGGACTAGTCGGTTATGCATGTGTATTTGATCACAGCGTGGTGTCTTTACTCTGTCAATCGGCGCTTTGTGGCGTCTTTACTCTGTCAGTCATTGTCGATTGATTGTGCGCTGTGATCATATAGACAAGGAAATAAGACACATGGTCTGTCATTGTTGTTTCCTGATAAGTTTGCTAACATATTGAATGAGGAGGCCGAGTAACCGAAAAGCAGTGTCGAGCGCTGGACGACGAGCTGGTGGGCGAGGAGTGAAAGAAAGCTAGATTGACGCGTAGAAATATTGAATTACAAGTGTAACCACATGTTTATTTCATCGCGCTAGCACAGTACTGTAAGCATTTCAATTCCACGAGATGAGGTTTGTTTGATAATGTGAATGGATAGGTGGTGGTGGGGAGGGGGCACATTTATGTGGTCATCTTTGGGTATCACACTGCATTGCATCACCGGCCGCCTGTAACGCACCTACGCTTTAATAAATGCATGTGGGGTCTTGTAGCGTTCAATTATTTTTGGAGTCCACGTTAAGAGACGGGATAAAATCAAGACGGAACACACTCTGGACTCTCTGTCA
Organism: Dermacentor variabilis; assembly: GCF_050947875.1. Lineage (NCBI taxonomy): Eukaryota > Metazoa > Arthropoda > Arachnida > Ixodida > Ixodidae > Dermacentor > Dermacentor variabilis. The sequence goes on along the minus strand of NC_134571.1, from coordinate 52,624,023 downwards.
GTGACAGGGACTCTTAACTGTCTATTCTTTCATAAGATTAACTTATAAAGTGACGTTCTATCACGTCTTTATTGCTCAAGCATAGTGGTTGTTGGAGATTGGAACTTATTTCAACAGTTCATACTTTCTCCCAAATTTTATTCTAAAATGTGGACAATTAAACGCTTGCAACTGATCATCTCGCTCGGCGCTCCGTAAGGAGGAAGCTTGCCACTGTTGCGTTTCGCCTGCGACACGCGGTTTTGCCGGCGCGACTGCGGCGGGGCGGCAGACATTTTGGCCCGTTCGGCGTCGCCGCAACGCTCCCCGCCAGGCGTTTCCAGGCGTTTCCAGGCATGTTCCGATGCCACGTGTCTTCATGTGCGTGTGTGAGTGTATGTGCCATTGTGCCCGAACCAGGCGATGCGACAGCAGGGGTCACCCTCTCCTTCCAGTCATTGTGCCCGAACCAGGCGATGCGACAGCAGGGGTCACCCTCTCCTTCCAGTCATTGTGCCCGAACCAGGCGATGCGACAGCAGGGGTCACCCTCTCCTCCCAGTCTTTGTGCCCGACCGGCGGCGCTACGACAGTGTGCGTCACCATTAGCCCATTGTACAATCACGTGCTCGTCTATTGAGGGGTTCCTTCTTGCCCTCAACTGCGAGAGTATAAAAACAGCTGCCCCCGGACGCCAAAAGGAGGGCTCCGATTTCTTCTGTTGAGTAAAGTGCTCTCCCGTCTCTCTACTTCGGTCAACCTGACCGCCAACTCTTTGCGATGTTAAAATAAACAAGTTGTTTTGTTGTTACCAGTCGACTCATGCTTTGCCGGGACCTTCGGATGCTTCCAGTTGTACCCCAGGCCGCCAGGCCAACGCTACCCTTGGGGCTTGCGACCCAGGTACAACCACGGGCGTCAGCGCCGAGTTCCCAACAACCGATGCCATCGGTGGGATCCAAACACCACTTATTTTTGAGACACAGATCAGCTCTTTCCTCTGTTACTATTAGAAAAAATATGTTACCCTGTCAAAAGTTATATTTCTTTAACAATTATTACACGTATCTTAATGATTGTTGTGTTCATATAGGAGGTTGTGGCCAAGTACTGCACCAGGGTGGCCAATCCTGCTCTGGTGAGGGAGTGCGTTACCGGTTCTGGTCACCGGGATCAGGCCACACTCCAGGCCTGTTTGTGCAATTTTATCAACACGCGGATTTTTTTTTTAATCCGGTGGAAAATTGCCGGCACCGGGATTGGAATCACGGACCTCTCGCACGCGAGGCGGGTGTTCTACCTCTATGCCACCGCTCCGGATTAAGGAGTGTGCAATGGAAGTCGGTGGTAACTCCGTTAGGCAGGATACTAGCAAACTATCGCAGGAGACGAAAGATCTGATCAAGAAACGCCAATGTATGAAAGCATCTAACCCTACAGCTAGAATAGAACTGGCAGAAATTTCGAAGTTAATCAACAAGCGTAAGACAGCTGACATAAGGAAGTATAATATGGATAGAATTGAACATGCTCTCAGGAACGGAGGAAGCCTAAAAACAGTGAAGAAGAAACTAGGAATTGGCATGAATCAGCTGTATGCGTTAAATGACAAAGCCGGCAATATCATTACTAATATGGATGAGATAGTTCAAGTGGCTGAGGATTTCTATAGAGATTTATACAGTACCAGCGGCACCCTCGACGATAATGGAAGAGAAATTAGTCCAGAGGAATTCGAAATCCCAAAGGTAACGCCGGAAGAAGTAAAGAAAGCCTTGGGAGATATGCAAAGGGGGAAGGCAGCTGGGGAGGATCAGGTAACAACAGATTTGTTGAAGGATGGTGGACAGATTGTTCTAGAGAAACTGGCCACCCTGTATACGCAATGCCTCATGACCTCGAGCGCACCGGAATCTTGGAAGAACGCTAACATAATCCTAATCCTTAAGAAAGGGGACGCCAAAGACTTGAAAAATTATAGACCGATCAGCTTACTGTCCGTTGCCTACAAACTATTTACTAAGGTAATCGCAAATAGAATCAGGAACACCTTAGACTTCTGTCAAGCAAAGGACCAGGCAGGATTCCGTAAAGGCTACTCAACAATAGATCATATTCACACTATCAATCAGGTGATAGAGAAATGTGCGGAATATAACCAACCCTTATATATAGCTTTCATTGATTACGAGAAAGCGTTTGATTCTGTCGAAACCTCAGCAGTCATAGAGGCATTACGGAATCAGGGTGTAGACGAGCCGTATGTAAAAATACTGAAAGATATCTATAGCGGCTCCACAGCCACCGTCCTCACCTCCATAAAGAAAGCAACAAAATCCCAATAAAGAAAGGCATCAGGCAGGGAGATACGATCTTTCCAATGCTATTCACATTGTTTTTACAGGAGGTATTCAGAGACCTGGATTGGGAAGAATTGGGGATAAGAGTTGATGGAGAATACCTTAGTAACTTGCGATTCGCTGATGATATTGCCGCAGGGGACCAATTGCAATGCATGTTCACTGACCTGGAGAGGCAAAGCAGAAGGGTGGGTCTTAAAATTAATCTGCGGAAAACTAAAGTAATCTTTAACAGTCTCGGAAGAGAACAGCAGTTTACGATAGGTAGCGTGGCGCTGGAAGTGGTAAGGGAATACATCTACTTAGGGCAGGTAGTGACCGCGGATTCGGTTCATGAGACGGAAATAATCAGAAGAATAAGAATTGGCTGGGATGCGTTTGGCAAACATTCTCAGATCATGAACAGCAGTTTGCAATTATCCCTCAAGAGAAAAGTGTATAACAGCTGTGTCTTACCAGTGCTCACGTATGGGGCAGAAGCCTGGAGGCTTACGAAAAGGCTTCTACTTAAATTGAGGACGACGCAACGAGCTATGGAAAGAAGAATGATAGCTGTAATGTTAAGGGATAAGAAAAGAGCAGATTGGGTGAGGGAACAAACGCGAGTTAATGATATCTTAGTTGAAATCAAGGAGAAGAAATGGGCATGGGCTGGACATGTAATGAGGAGGGAAGATAACCAATGGTCATTAAGGGTTACGGACTGCATTCCAAGGGATGGTGAGCGTAGCAGGGGGCGGCAGGAAGTTAGGTGGGCGGATGAGATTAAGAAGTTTGCAGGGACGACATGGCCAGAATTAGTACATGACCGGGGTAGTTGGAGAAGTATGGGAGAGGCCTTGCCATACAGTGGGCGTAACCATGATGATGATGATGATGATGACGACGACGACGGCGACGAAGCCACAACGTTTCGCAGAAACGTCCACCCACAAGACAACGTGGTTAGGCGCCGGAACCGCGCCTGCGCGATTCTCGACCCCACCGACGCTGATCGTGAAGCCACCACATGTGTGGACGCGGCCCAGTACGTCAACACATCGACTTTCACGACGGCAGTCGTGGACGGCAACGGAATGTTACGATCATGAGCATCGGTTAAAATGACCACCAGTGCAAAAACAGAACAGATAGCCGTAGCCATAGCCTTGGCAGGCCCCACATTTACCAATGTGCTCACGGACTCGCGTGCCGCAATTCGGGCCTTCGAAAGCGGCAGCGTATCTAAAGAAGTAGCACGTATACTACTAGCGAGCTCAAAAGAGAGCAAACGATGGCTCTCCTTGTTTCCCGCTCACATGGGGAAATACATTCAGCCGCAAAAACCAAACCTTGATGAAGGGCCCACGACCGCGCGCGACAACCTACCCGCCGCGACGGTCCTGCTGCCTCCGAGGGGCTGGACATTCAGTTTAATAACCCGCTACTCACTTACCAAGAAACCACCTCATGCTATCGAAAAGGCAGAATCAAATACCCGCTCCCGCACGCCAAACTCGAACGCGTGCAGGCGGCTGCGTTTCGAATGCTACAAACGGACTCGTATCACTCACGAGGGCTACTAAGTCACAACAACTCAGACATCCGGGCAAATTGCCCAGACTGCCCCTAACTTTATCGCTGACTCTAGAACATGCTATGGCAATGTACCGCATTACCAAAGGGCCATATCTCCAGTGAGCCCGAATGGGAAGAATCCCTCCAAAGCCCGGACCTCAAACTCACTCAAGGTCTTCCAGAGGGCCCAAGAAGTAGCGAAGCGTCTCCACGTTCCCATACCGACTTGGGCGTCTCCTACGGTTTCGGCCCGAGGAGCTCCCCGCGCGGGATCTCCAACGGCTTAAAACTCCTCAGGACCTCAATAATGTTCTTGACTGACTGACTGATTGTTGCGTTTGGCTCAGACAATTTCGAAGGTTACCCGTCGTTGTTGCTTAGTGGCTATGGTGTGGGACTGCTATGCGCGAGGTCGCGGGATTGAATTTTGGCCTCGGCGGCAGCATTTCACTATCGGCGCAATGCGAAAACACCAGTTTACTTACATTTTAGTGCAAGGTAAAGAACCCCAGGTGGTCCAAATTTCCGGAGTGCCTCACTACGGCGAGCCTTATAATGAGATCGTGGTTTTGACACGTAAATACCCATAATTTAACTTTTAATTTCGAAGGTTCATTCTTTCATGCATGTACGCACTAGAACTCACTGTTGAGGAAGCTGGTGTTGTAGGTGGCTTGGATGGGAGTGTTGCTTATTACTTTCTGTATTTCTGTACTTCTCTTGCTAGCTGCTCCGGAAAGGAACTGCTTACTAAGAGAAAGTAAAAAGAAATCTTTATGAGGATATTTACAACGTCACAGAAAAGTGCGCTATTGTTTTTGTGCATAAGCGGGGATTTCTCATTGCTTAAGCTGATATGAGTTCTTTTCAGAAATGTCCTATTAAGTGTAAGGATGTCTTCATTTATCTGATAAAACAGTGTTGCAGGCTCAACTGTCGCAAACTACTTCCTTGAAAGCTTACTTCTCTGCAAGATGTTTTTGTAGTGCAACAAAACAAACTTTAATCACTAAACTAGAGGATTAAGAAAAAAAAAAAGAAATGCTTTTTGTGAAGGCGCCAGAAGTACTTTGCGGCTTAGAGGATGAAATAGTGATTTACCTGTGACTTGCCCTCAACAAAACTGCCTACCCAGATATGATCGGCACACGAGAGATTTCAAGTACGCGCTAACACGGCTATGATAAAAGCACGTTTATACAGTGTTGCATAGGTTTGTATCTTATCGGTCCACGTGTGCGGAGCTAAAACTTACTGTCGGAATCGAAAGTGCACTTAATGGTTTCTAGCATTGGCTTTATCTCGCCGTCGAGAAACTGGTTGAATCGCTGAAACAGCAAACGCCACGAGCTTTTCAGTCGTGCTAACCCATCGTTGGCCTTCCGAACTTCATCAGCGCATTTCACAGCGAAGCAAAGCCTTACACATTCACCACTTCACTTAAAGGAACAGGCAACCGCTCAGAACATGAACCGAGGTAACCCTGCTGATAGAATGATTCCCTATCGTAGTAGCTAAAACGAGCCATGCTTTTCTCAATAAACGTGGATTAATATTTCAAATTTTGCACTAGAAGTCGCGAAAATTACCTTTGACGCCCCACGCGGCAAACACATGACGCTGCATAAGAGGTCCCAGCACGGGATCTTTCACTAATATACGCGATTGCTGGTCTTTCTATTACTATTGAAATGTTGCATAGTTTTTATTATTATAAGTTTTTCCTGACTTAAATGTACAGATGAGCCTTCGTTTGCAGTGAGCAGAAAAGTGACGCTGCCTCCGCCTTCGTTTTCGATGAGTTGGCTTGGCTCGTCTATCGACAGAAGAACGACGACGAGGACCAGTCAGCCATGACTGGCCATGACGTAGGCGAGTACATGGGGAAAAACGCGGTAGAAATACAAGAAACGTTTGTACAACAACGCGAATTTATTGCACCAGCCTTTCATTTTCAAAAGGGGTTGAAAAAGTTAGAATGGTAGGTGGGCTAACCACAGTTACATTCAGTTCTGTGAAAGCAGAACGATTGGCGGCTTTCACAATTTGCGAGGCGGGCCATCGAAATCGCTCTCAATTCTCAGCGTTGCTGGAGGAGGGACATTTACTTATTTAGAGGCTGCTCAGATCGAAAAATTCTGCCTAATAAATAACCATGCACTTTTGGAAGTAACCGCTGCAGATGTAAACAGTACTGAGGATGAGCGTTGCGTTGGGCCATAAAGAACTAGGTCGTTAAAAATCGGTTGTCAGTCCCTCTAATAAACTTCACGTTATTAATGAAAATTAATAGAGGAAAAATCAGACATCCACCAGTTCGTAGCGATTGCTGCAAAGGAAACCCCATACGGATCCCTCGAAAGAAAAGCCTCACAGCTGAAGAAAAATTCGTTCTGGTCCGGGACTCGAACCCGGGATCACCGCCTTTCCGGGGCAGCCGCTCTACCATCTCAGCTAACCAGGCGGCTAGCAGATGGTAGGGTGAAGTCGAATTTGTCGACAGCACGAAGCAAAGGCAAGAGTTTGACGTAATAGTTCTGCGCAAACCCGCAAGGTGGAGAAAAGTAATTAATAGAGGGAAAATCAGACATCCACCTGTTTGTAGCGATCGCTACAAAGGAAACCCATACGGGTTCCTCGAAAGAAAATGCAAATATAGGGAATTGACCAATAATAAAGATATGACAGACTGAGGTTATTTTCTGCCGCCTTAGGATAGGTCATACTCAAGGCACTCCCTCCTACCTATTAACCGGTGATGATCTTCCTGTATGCGATAAATGTGGCGAGACACTTACGGTCCGTCACATCTTGTTAGACTGTGGAGAAATAGCTCAACGAAAAACGTACTTTTCCTCGGCATACAGACAATAAATTCCCCTCCACCCCGCATTGTTTCTCGTTACTGAACCACTATTTGACTATAGGTTAGTTTTAGCGTCTTTACGAGATGCTGGCACGTTGCATCCTATCAGACCAAGGCAGACGAGCACATTCTCTTGCCATAGGCTGCCGCTGCGATAGCATTTTTGTAAAGCACATGCCTCCAAGCCCTTGCGTTCAAGGGCTCACGGTGGGGTACTCCTGCTACGGTTACACATTCATTCACTACATAATCCCTTGGTAACAGAACTTTTATGTTCATAGCATACACCATTAATCATTGTCATTATCTTAATGCCTGTACATTTTACGCACCTTAAAGGACTAATTACAGGACCTCCGGCATGAACCACTAATCATTGTCATTATTTTAATACCTGTATATTTTAGGCACAGGACTAATTACAGGACCTCTAGCACGTAAGCATGGAGGTTGTGGCAGGTGCACGACCTCTGTGCTTACGTGTCGGCATATTTTCGAACGCTCTCTACAGCCATGTTGCATGCACCATTCACATCCCAATTCACAACCCTGACATTTGTCATGTTCTACCATCGGTACTTCATTTATTATCTTTTGCTTGGCGCTCTTTCGTCATGTCTGGCTCTTGCACCAATAAAATCCATACATCATCATCATCATCATCATAAGAAGAAGAAGAAGAAGAAGAAGAAGAATTTATTGTGCGTTGCTTGCCAAAGTCAGCACAATAAAAACTTTTTCAAAAGTATGTGTAGATTTAAGAAACACAATTTCTGCCCATGTGTTGATTCGATATGTGCATTGTAATGATGATATGTTCTTCATTGGTATGCACTCCCAGTTCATAGAGGGAAAGCTGTAGCTACCCGAGAGTGATCTCACTAAAAAAGGTGTATGCCACAGTTTCAAATCCCAGACCAGGGCATTTCGTTTTTTTTTTCAGCTGCAAAGCTTTCTTCCTAAGGTGCGTTTCTTGTAGCTTCGTGCTACCTTTTCATGTTCTTAAAGCTTCCTATACCTTACAGATTTCATTAGAACTGATCTGCCACACTACTGCATATATATAGCCGATATAGGGTACCCAGTACACAGACAGCATGTTTGCATAATATTTCGTGCCTACTACATTCTATTCGTGTGGTAGCCTGAAAATGTTACCAGTCCCCCTCTGAGGTAGCAAAGTGGCTGTGGCGTTGCGCTCTTGAGCTCGAGGTTGTGGGTTCGATCACGGCTGCGATCACGCCCCCATCGAAGTGGCCACACTTCGATGGGGGGATAGGCGAAAACACTTATGTACTTATGCGGACGTTAAAGAACTCCAGGTGATCAGGTGGTCAGAATTATTCATAGACCCCCGCTACAGAGTCCCTCTTAATCAGACTGTCGTTTTGGCACATACAACCTAGGATTTTTTTTATTTCAGCTTTAATGCTGCTGAAGGAATTTCACAACAGTGCCCGACTTACTCCCTTACTGTACTAAATACATGTACAGGACCCAGAACTGAAAGGCCTATTTGAGGACATGCAAAGTTACTTTGAATTCACCTATGTAGAAACATTTGGTTGATTATAATATATGTACGGAAATGCCTTTTATTGTGCAGCAATTTGTGTTGATGCCTCGTTCCACAAGTATGTCTTCACCAAGGACGGCAACTGCAACTGGGAGGCGTATGACATCTTCCTGGATGCTTGTGAAGATGATGATTTGTGATCATTGTGGATAGACTGCATCTTGTAAAAATTGTGCATATTGTGATTGTTTTAAAATACACCTGTTTACAGTGATAATGTTGCTGCCTTGTTTTTTTCATATCACATTTGCAGTCAAATTGCCTGTGTTGCCCACATGTTTGCTGTTAGATATCATCGAGGAGTTTGTGATCAAATAGATCACATACTCGTGACAGCTGCGGCAGAAAGGATGTTCCACATCCGCTGCCAAGGTTTGTGAGTGGTGGGGCTGGCTAACACTCCCAAGGTTAGTTCTAGTAGTAAAAACATGAATACTTGAGAAAGTGGATGGGAGAACGGTGCCGTGGTAGCTTAATTGGTAAGAGCATCTCAAGCGTAATGTGAAGACGTGGGTTCATATCCCACCTGCAACTGGCTGGTTTTCGTCCACTTTTATTTCAATTAATTTATGATTTCTTTAATGCATTTAGTAAGTACAAGTAATTTCCCTTATGTTGTGCTTGGTGTCTGTTTGTTGGCTTGTGATATGATCAATAAACAATAGGGCGCCTGGGTTCCCGTTAATCTTGTGAGGCACATGTTATTTAGCGCGAAAAACGGTGAAATGCATAGAATGATGCATTGTTACCAACAGTGGATTTATTGAATCAGCAGCTGCACCTTGAGACATGTGGAAATAACTGTGAATTCCCGCCCTTAGGTAAAGATTGCCTTGAAGAAAATTTATCTCCAGCTACACTTATGCACATGTCCTCTGCCTGATTAAGTTTCAAGTATTTCCCTCCAATTTGTAGTGGGATCCTTTTAGAAAGTTTCTGAGAGGCGATGGTTTGTGGAAAGTGATGATGTCCGCATGCATATGTGCTGTTTCAATAAAAATCACTATTGAAAGCAGTGCATCGCCCTGTGTGCACGAAGTATATTGTGCTTCGTTGTTTTCAGCTAAATAACGAGTCTTAGCTGGCGCGAACTGGCCCAAGCCCAACATAATTGAAACCAGATTGTCCTTCGACCCGACTGTCCACCAAGTATACGTAGGTATAACAGTGGTCTCGCATAATTCTGTGCACGTGACTGCATTGCTGTTTCTGCGGGACTACTTGTTAAAAGCTCTTTCTAAAGGAGAGTTATTTTTTATATTTGCGATGGGGGCACTGGTGGTTCCGGAGTCCCCCCTCCAAGACGTGCCGACATTCCGGCGTTGACAGCATTGCGCGCACGTGTGCAGTGAATCCCACTTGGAGTACACCGTTGCGGAGGGCTGAGGATTGACTGAGGGTATGCGCGTCGCACCAGAAGTAGATTTTCTGGCAATGTTCAGAGGGAAGGGGAAAAGGAGTAACAGTTGATGAGAGAGAGAGCAGGTCCGCAAGGTCATTGTTGGCGTCATGATCATGCGCCTGCACGCACAGACGTATTTATTCCCGCGGAATAACTTGCAAGGTTTGAGAATCCGCTCACAATTAAATGTTTCACTCGGAATTGGTGTGCATGCAGGGCGTTCCCTTTTAGAAATATCTCAATGCCGCCACCACTGCGGAGTCAATTGTCACCAACATCGGACATTATTGCAGGCACTGATTATGGTATCGCATTTGTATGAAAATTTTTTTTAATACGCTGCTCAAGAAAACGATCTTGTGGACTAATATCTGAACTGGTGGCACTCTCACGCTTGGTAGACATGCTTTCGGCACATAAATAAGTGTTATTTCTTTTGGAGAGTATCGCACTAACCGTACTGAAAATCACCATGTCACTCAGTCCCGTCGACAGCTGTCGCACGAAGTCGCGTGCGTGCGTATACAAACTTGCTCTATATGCTCCCAATAAACAGTAACTCTACACACTGCCCACCAAAAGCGTAAGCCAAAAGTGCCAAAAAATTGATGCTGAAAAAGAAACGCGAGCAGTCAGCAGATTGCGCCACAGATTGCGCCGTCAGCTGCTTACAAGATGACTGCAGCTGGGGCGTTATGCAAGCTCATCTGAGTACATTTTGGTGTCGCTCTGCAATTAAGAACAGATACAGTGTTTCATCGATGGGTAGTGCGACGCCACCTTGAGAAGTTCTAACGGGAAGTGCAGGCAGCATATCAGATATAGATTTAAACTAAAGGTTCACGAAATCTTTACGCACTTTAGGATTCGGTTGTAACGTAAAGGGGGCGGAGGGAAAAGCAACAACAAAAACTTTGCGTGACGTTTTCTCCATTCGCACACACCTATAAGCGCTAACTTTTTAAGGACAGCTGTGAGCGCTTCCCTGTTGCGCGTCGCCCTGCTGCGAATAAAGATAAACGTAAGCCGGCAGCAAGTGAGTCAGTCAGTGTAGAGCGCGCGCGCGCGTGTTCGACTCGTGTCTTGTCGCGTACATCTTTCCACTCTTCTTGTACTGTTGTTGCAAAACGTGCCGATTTTAGCCCCATTGTCTTTCGGAAAACTGAAGCCACATCGGCAAGCTGCGTCAGCGTGAAGCCGTGCTCATTGATATGGATGGGAACATATTTGTTTGTGTAATGCGTACGAAACAGTAGCGCTCGGGATCTGCATGGAATGTCCTTAAGGGTGTCGGGCATTATTTGTCTTTAGAATAATGTGATCTTTCATCCTCGTTGCAAGGATTGATTGAAATGGAGGGCTGTACGACGTGGATGTCAGATTAAACAGAGGAAGAGGCTCGTTCTGCGGACGTTCAACCTATCTGCTCAACACTGTGAGTTGCAGCTGTAGTATATATATATATATATATATATATATATATATATATATATATATATATATATATATATATATATATATATATATATATATATATATATATATATATATATATATATATATATATATATAACACTGTGGTGTTGACGCACTGTAAGCAATAGACTTTTTTTTGTAGTGATCTGTGGATGGCCATGAGAACCTGATAAACTTGTAATTTCTGTCAGTGTTTGAATTACTGACGTCCTTCTATATAAATATACATACATAAATATATATTAAGGTAAAAATGAGGTTTAAGTTGAACTTATATGGTTTAGAGGTGCAATGAAGTGCAGTGGCTAGAGACAAATAATGCACCTGCTTCTAAGCTTCGCCCACTGTGAGAGGTAATGAAGCCGCCATACAGCACATAATGCACAGATATGCGTCTTGCAAACAACTGTCTTTTAGAATTTTGTAACTGGTGAGTTATCTGAGGTTGCTGCAAAAATTCATACGTTACTTGCGATGGCAGCAGCCCTTGCATTTATCCAGTCATGCATCATAAATGTGCATTTACAGAAAATTATGTGAGGTATTGTACATTCTTGTGGCCTGTGTGGATTGGTAGCACTTGGAAGCGCTTGTAATCGGCTGTTTGTCAAAGGAAAAATTGTTATCCACACAAATGCATCACCGATCTACAAAGGAAACCCACAGGGATTTCTCAGAAAGAGAGCTTGGCAGCTGGTCTCAAGATTTGAAACTGATTCCGGGCCAAATTTTTTCTCAACTGCTAAGCTTTCTTTCTGAGAAACGCCCGTATGGTTTTTTTTTGTGGCTTCATGCTGCATTTGGGGGGATGACAATTTTCCCTTTCATAAACATTCCTCCAACTTGTGGGATTCTGCAGAACTGATTTCCCAATTGGCATTTCACCTTCGAATGCTGTTATTACAGGGGTTTAGGTTCCACTTCTGATCCACTCTGGAATTGCAACCAGAATTTTGGCAACTTTCCCAGTGTCCCTCCTTCACTAAGATCTGATGCAAGTAGCACCACTAGGTATGAAACTTAATGTTTTTCTTTCTTTCTTTCCACATGATCTTTGAGCAGCAGATGTGATCTCGGATGTTAAAAGCCGACTTTTGAGTTTCTTCTTGCTAGCCCAGTTTCCTTTTGCTTAAATAAATTATTATTGTATTTCTTTTTCCCCTTTTTTTCAAGCGGTGACAGTTCGTATTCCCTTTGTTTGGAAACATGACTTCAAAACTGATGGCCAGGCCCTACCCTATTTGACTTCGATATTGGCTCTGTCCAGCATACGCATAGCGAGACTCAATTCTACAACAATAATGAGAGGGTAGCTGTAGTCGTAATCAAACTTAATAAGACGTGTAGATTAAAGGTAGTACAAGCCTACGTTCTAACATCCAGTCACGATGATGAGGAAGTAGATCACTTTTATGAAGATGTTGGATCAGCAATGAGAAAAGTGCAAGCTCAGTATTCTGTAGTAATGGGCGCCTTCAATGCAAAAATGCGGGAAAAAACGGGCTGGTGAACAAGCAATTGGCAACTACGGCGTCGATTCTAGGAACGCTAGAAGAGAGAGGCTGGTAGAATTCGCAAAAAAGGATAAGCTTCACATAATGAACACCTTTTTCAGGAAGCGTAACAACAGAAACTGGACCTAGAAAAGCCCTAATGGTGACACAAGAAATGAAATGGACTTCATACTTTCTGCCGATCATAGCATATAGTGCAGGTTGTCGAAGTGAAAGGTAGGGTAAAGTGCAGTAATCATAGAATAGTGAAGGCTAGGATTCACCTCAATTTGAAGAGAGAAAGAGTAAAATTGGTCAAGAAGAAACAAGTCAACCTAGAGGCAGTAAGGATAAAGGTAGACAAATTCACGCAGGTACTTACCAACAGATATGCAGTCTTAGAACAGACAGATGAAGATGACATAGAGGTAATGAATCTTGAGAACAAGTTAAGGATCGCGCAAAGAGCGTGGAACGAAGAATGCTAGGCATAGCGTTAAGAGACAGAAAGAGAGTGGTTTGGATCAGAGAGCAAACGGGTATAGCCGACATTCTAATGGACATTAATAGAAAAAAACAGAGCTGGGCAGCTCATGTAATGCGCAGGTTTGACAACCATTGGACTATTAGGGTCACAGCATTGATACCAAGAGAAGGGAAACGCAGTCGAGGACGGCAGAAGACTAGGTGGAGCGATGAAATTAGGAAATTCGCGAGCGCTTGTTGGAATCGATTGGCGCAAGACAGGGCTAATTCGAGATCGCAGGGAAAGGCCTTCGTCCTGCAGTGGACATAAAATAGGCTGATGATGATTATGATGACGTCGACGACGACGACGACGACGACGACGATGATGATGATGATGATGATGAAGCTATAGCTTTCTCACTTATTGGTTGTCTGTGTACTGTGTGGTTGTTGCAGGGCCTCTATACGGTCAAAAGTGTGAACATATCGATGTTCGATACAAGGTGAGTGGAGATGGCGTGCTACAGTTTGAACCGTTTCGTTTAAAAAACGTTCATTCCTACGTGTAAAGTTATATTAAGGTAAACCAAATGGCCTAGCTCTGATTCGCGTTGGTGGAAATTTCGAGAATGACAATGAACGAAGAAAAGGAGGAAAGACTGCATGCATCTCATGGACTTACTGTAGCAGCGCGCGTGGCGGTGAAAGTGTTATCAGAGCCGTGTGAAGCATATTTGAAAACGTTACACCTGTAGAACAGTGTAGACAATGAGCAAGCTGCAACGTGGAGTTTCATCATTTTTTTTTCTTCTTCTGTTTTTGCGTTAACAGGTTGTTTATTATACCATCAAACATGGTTTCGGGCAGGCGTACCATTCCACATACGTTTATGAAGTTTTCTAAGATCAAGTTCATTCCCGTCTAAAAAACGAGCTGTCCGTAACACTGTAGGCAACTGTGATACCAGGAAAAGCAGGCAAATCTTGATTCAAGCGCGAAACCATCCCTCAAGAAAACAAGCGTTTCTTTGAAAACCCGAAGTAGTCGTGAAAGACATGGTATGCTAAGGATTGCGTTGCCAACGATACGCTGAGCGACGTTCAATATCAGCATGTTTTGCGGTGTTTACGTGAGCCGCCCAGTGCAAGGTGTTGTGACCATGTGCAAGTGGCTATAGGACAACATCCCCCGTAGTCGTTCAAGACGAAAGCCTATGTCACGAAGACTACGTCATTCAAAATGAAAACCATCATGGACGTGTCTTTAGAGCTTACTCTCGTATTTATGAATACGTCTTAACATGAAGGCCATGCTTGACTTGATCTGAGTGACGCCTGGCGTGAGCTTGCCAAAGATGTTCATAGCGTTTCCTTCGGTGCGTTCGCGACAGGCGTCATTTAGATCAAGTCAAGCATGGGCCTCAAGTTAAGGTTCATTTCTGAATACGGGGAAACAGTGCTTGAAGAGCAGGTTCGCAGATCGATTCGGAAAGCTCGCTGTGTTTTCCGGATCGGAAAGCACGGCGAGAGAAAGTGGGCACACGTAGAATACAGGTCTGCAACGACCGCGTTTCTTCCTTCGCACTGCGCCTCCGATTTTTGGCCGTGCGTGCAAATACACCGTGGTTCAATGACACGAGGGAGTCGTCAGTGTCGCCGCAGGGTGCGGCGTCCTCTCCGCTCTGTACTCGCTGCAACCTCCGCTTCCCCTTTGATGCGGGACCGGCCAGGCTCCGGGGAGTCGCCGTGCGGAGGCTGGGGGCCCACGTCTGCGCGACAACGAACCAACTAGTTAATGCCAATGCATACACGCTCGCAAGGGGAACAAGTGATAGCGATCCTGTGCAAGCGAGATGTGCATTAATTGTAGCGAACGCAGTGTGTCCGGTAGAGAGCTCCGGCATGATTTATTTGGCATCTGAAGAGGATTTTTAAGTACAGCAAGTTTTTTTAAGGGCATTGTTGTTTATGGTGCAGCAAACGAAATGGTGAAAGCACGAGTCCCGTCCTATGCAACCTGTTATGGTCATGGACATGATGTGCTGCAAGCAAGTTTCACTCCCAGGAAAAGAAGTGCACTGCTGCTTACTTTCTGCCTTTCGGAGCGTGACAAGTGCAGCAACGGAACGTGTCACAATATAACACCCTGATAATAACGTGAAGCTCATTTCCATGCTTAAGATAAATGCCGTAAAAGTAATGCGATTTTCTAACGAAACACACACACAGACACACACACACACACACACACACACACACACACACACACACACACACACACACACACACACACACACACACACACACACACACACACACACACACACACACACACACACACACACACACACACACACACACACACACACACACGCACACACACACACACACACACACACACACACACACACACACACACACACAAGCACACGCGCGCGCGCGCGCGCGCGTGCGTTTTTTTAAACCAGCTTCCCACACTTCAAACTTTTTTCCATTTGGACACTCCTAATGCTAACGCATTAAAATATAAGAACCGTGGGCAGGAGTCATACCTGGAGTATAGTTGCCTTACATCCAAGCGGGTATTCCAGAGCCAACGTTATAAGACGGGAAGGGCTGAGGAGTAACTTGTGGTTTCGGTCCTGCGTCGGCCACGAATGAGAGTATGCATTCGTTAGTGCGGCGACGGTGCGCAATCGAATCGTTCACCGGTCTGAGCAGACGATCCGGCGCATGCAAGTACACACCTGATCTATTGCCTTGGGGATCGAGTGGAATCACGATGATGGAACGCGGTGGCAAATGCGGTATCAGGGGAACGTGAGGACCTGTAACGACGTAATCGGTCACAGAGTCATCCTACGAGCACAAAGTGGGCACTGTTCAGTTGATTGAACAGTACGAAAACATCGTTGCTCTTGGAGAAAGGAGGCTATCCGCGAGGTGCGCAGTCGGCATATTATGAAACATAATCGCAGTTGAAAATGTGTCACGTGACTATGCTGTGTAGCATCACCACGTAAGTGGGTGATTAATGCACAATGGACTACGGCAATCCGAATCTAACGTAGGCAGGCACATCGCGCACAGCCTTGAAATTGTGCATACAAAGTTGCGTACCATCTTGTCCATTGTATTAGGACAGCGCACATTCTTGGCCAGTAAGATTATAGTACGCTGCGCTTTTCACTTGAGTTCAGCAAAAGAAACTGTCTATTAGGCGCTCTCCCTGAGTGCCCTATTCCACAGGTGATGAACGATTCACCTCTCACGCTTTTTTTTTTTGCGAAGGCAAGGGTACTTGCAATATATAGAAGAGAATCACCTGCTGTTCGCTTTTTGTCCTGACAGCGCAACATTAAGAGAAACGTAATCGATCTTGGCAGGCACCCTGAACGGAATATAAAGCCAACACTCAGTATTTGTTTTCTGAGGCGCCGTAGCATCTTTTGTGTGTTGCTGATTTCTTTTTTAACGATAACGTACGCATATTTTGCTTTCTTCTCTCTTTAGCGAAACTCGCGCCGTGTCCAGGCACGTCGATTTCATGATATTGCGCAAGAGCCTTGCGACGTTTCGCACGGCTGTCGGCGTTTTCGCTTTCAGAAAGCGTATTGGTCAAGTGGAAGCATTGACCTTGCCAGTGTTAAGAACGGCCCAGCTGAGGTGCTAGTTTTGCCAGCCGCGTATGATAGTCGCATAGACTAAAGGAAATGTTGGCGCATAGTATTTAATGTACAGTTTGATGCAAGACAATCTGGCACTGTGCATCTTTAATAATGATTACTGCAAATAACAGTGTCTGATGATACGACATCGCTCCTTATTTGCCTTATGGGACAATTGTACATATCTATATGTGTATATATTACACGTCTATCAAAATACGTACTGTATCTTCGCGTATCCTGGCTGAGGGAAAGCTTCACTGTACACTTACCCCGTTGTATATGCCGCACGGCCAAACTTTACGTCCACAAATTGTACTCTCCTAACTGTATCTCGGACCTCGAGATAGTTACACGTAATGTAATGCAAAGTTCGTGTCTTGACTTAGAATTGCAAATTTGTGCTTGCTACCCTGAATTTACGTTGCTTTTCAGTAGAGGTCGCGTAGTCCAGTCAATATTGTTACGGGGATGTTAGGGATATATAAAGACTGTATTTACGGTATGTATACAGGATGAGTCAGCGTAGACAAGATAGCTGACTACCAACAATGAAGCACCATCGCTCTGCATGCTGTTGGATGTATACGTTACGTACGCTTTTACGATAAGTGGAAGTAACGTTGGGGCTCAGTGTACGCACGCATACGCAGGCGCGTGAGTAAGTAAAACGATGTAAAAAAAAAAAAAAGAAAGTCGCACGAGACGACAACTTCATTAGCTGCCTTTGCGAATCTGAGCTGTTAAATTTGCTATAACTCGCTGTAGATATACCACACGTCTGTCGCGTGACTGTATAGCTGACTGCAGTAACAGTACTTGGGGCAGGCCTCTGCGCTCTGGGCTGTGACGTGAGAAGGGCGGCAAGAAGCGGACAGCAAGAAGCGGTCGCCCCGCTTTTGAAAGTTTGGGACTTTGGGAACGCAGGGATTACGTCGCACGATCTCGGGCTTGCTGCGCATGCGCGGTAGTCTTCTAGACTGGCTTATGCTTGCTCAGAAATTTGCTGTGCCCGGTACCTCCAAGTCGATTTCCTAAACCATTCCAGGTACAGTGTATACGGTGCCACGTGAAGGCCACGGAGGAACTGCGCGTGCGTACGTGGGCGCTGCAGACTTTCGCGCAGGTGCAGGCGTGCGGGACACGAACCGGGCTTAATTATTTAGGTACTAAATGTTTCCTCTCTCAACTCCTTCCTTTCTTTCAATTTCTCGTGTGAAAGATCTGAATGCTATTGAGGTGCATCCTCTGTGTATATGCTGCTACGTAGTTAGCAAGTCGATAGCTTCATGGTATCTGTCATTGTACCAGCGCTGCTTCTCAGTGGGCGTTCTTTCTCCTTCTCTCGCTGGCATGATTGGCTGACTTATCGTATGCTTGTGAAGGGCACAGAAGCTACCTGAAGTTGAATGAAGTCTATGGACTAAAGAGGAGAGAGAAAAAGAAAGACGGGAGAGGGGGGAGGCTTGGCATGTTCCATGCCTAGCCGAAGGGACACGTTTCAAGGAAACTAACGCGATAAAAACAGCGCACACGTACGCCTTCTGGCATAAAGTGCAGACACTGGATTTGCTCGAGGTTGACATCAACGCGCGCTTAGTTGAGCGAACGTCCATCTTTCCTCGTGCTTCACGGTATTTCTTTAGCGGTTATGCATTGAGAGCGATATGCTTCAGCTTCTAAAGGCCTCGTTTTCTTTTCGCAGCGTTGATGCACTATTCCGCTAAAAAAAAAAAGAACAAGAAATGTTTGCTGCATGGAAGAGAACGACATAACTAGCTATTTGATATATATGCAAGATCGTCATTAGCTGTAATCAGCTTCATCAGAGCCTGATAAGCTTCACTGCAACATAGAGACTTCTCATAAATATTTCCGCTTACTTTCATTCTGCTGCAGTCGTACCTTCTATATACCAGAGGAACCGCCTGTTCTTATCCCTACTACGTCTCGCTTCACTTGGCGTCCATTCTTATGCTCGTGTTGGCATAGTTCAAGGAAACCTTCATAGGGAAGACGTGCAGTGTAATACACGTACGATATTGCACGATATTTGCGCGATATTTAGCCCGATAGAAAAGTAAAAAACTATTCGCAGGCATGTACCTCGGGTCCTTGCTCTTGCCTCTGCGCGCGCTACGCCTTTGCACTGGATACGTATTCGAGGTGGTTAAGGCAGTTTGTTTTGACCAAAGAACTTACTTATATGCAAGTTAAGCCCCTTCGTAGTTCTCATTTTGGCTCTTGTTGTACCTTTTTCTTCTTTTTAGTTTAGACGAGATTAGGCCTGTAGGGAGCTTGCGCTTAAAGTAAAATGTTCGGTTAAGATTCCCGTGGTACTTGCTCGATTTCAGAAATTCCCACCTCTTGTGCTAAGAATGACAAGCTGGCCTCGTTGGATCTGGTTGGGACTGTACACTGTACGCGAATCGGCAGGTACGTCCGTATATCGCTGTTACATACAGTGTACATTCTATCCACCTTTTATAGTTTCTGTTTCTCCTGTTCCCATTGCATGTCACAACACTGGACTCGGATAAACGAAAACCCTTGCAGTCAGCGCCGAGTCTTTCGCAACGAGCAAGGCGTTGCAGCGTATAGACTTCGTGCGGTGACGTCCCAATAGCACAGTGACGCCAGCGGAAGCTCCCTACAGACTGCGTGCTAGAGCGGGACGTGCGTGTACCTGGTGTTGTTCTTCTTCCTCCTCCTCCTCCTCTTCCTCCTGATCCCGACGCGGGATTGGGGCAGCACACGATGGGATTGAACAGACTGAAGCTGCAGTAGACCGGCAAGTTGAATAGGAGGATTCCATACCACGCTTCCTCGCACTCGAACTTCGGCGTACACGTGCCGTCCACGTAGCCGCGGCCCGTCGGGTTCTTGGCCCGGCACGACCCTCGCTCCGCTGGCCGGTGTAGGGAAGAGAAACGGTTGATTTTGGACACGTCATGCACTTGCCGCACTCGCGATGGCTCTGCGAACCGCGACGCCGGCAGCATTGCCCACGCAGCGCCCGTCATCCATCGCGGTGGCTTCAGCGTCTATGTCGTTGTGCCGATAAGCACGAAATCGCGGGGGACACTGCCGCGTTCAGATGTGAGCGGCGCCTCCTGTTACCCTGTTGCTGCTCCAGGAGTGGCGCGTTAAGACTCACTACTCAATCGATTGCGCAATCTTTCGCGAGGAAAGGCGCTGCGAGGGTGTCTATTCTACAGTGGCAATATCCTCGGAGCTACTGACGCGTCAATGCAGCGATACGACGAGAGTTGAAGCTGCACCAATGCGCCTTATAAAGGATGTCTATTGCCAAGTTCAATAACGTGGTTTAGGCTGCTTTCCACGGCTGATGGCGGTATAACTTTCTATGGACAGTGCAAAAAGTTTGTTCATACGTATCTTCGTAATGACAGTGTTACACTGGATAGATGAATTAGAGGAAAACACGGAGCTCTTTGTATTAAAGCAAGCGCACAGGCATCGTCATATATGTTTAAGTTGCTTCTCGGCATGTAGCCCCAGCGCCAAATATTACAAAAGTGAAATTAGAGTTAATCTATATATAACTGTGCAAGGGCATACCAACGTGTGGTCAAATACCACATGAAAAAATATTATTCCTGCGTTGACCTTCGTGGCTATTTCCGCAGCATACATTTTTCCTGAGAGCACTGCAAGCGCCATATTTGCTTTCCGGTTTAAAAGACCAGATGTGTTAAGGAAATAGGCGACAACGCTCGTTCTTGCTTTGTTTTCCGCTTTCTTTATTTTACTCGTGTTACCTACTGTATTTTCCACTTTTATAAATACATAATCCCTGTTTATACACAACCACATTTTGGTGCATTAGCTGAAGATATCTTCTAAAGCGCACCGTTTGATGGCTTGGATTTTGTTCCCGATGCATTAAACCAGGCGTTGATCACGAATACTCATCGGAAGCTAATCGGAACATTCGCTAAGTGCCCATTTACGATCGTGGAGCACTGACCTGACCGTTATTATGAGAACAGTAGTGCAGATAAAATTACTTTGGACGTTTCCTACAACTTGTTTCAATACACGTATGCGCGTTCTTCAAGTCATATACACTTGCTTTCGCACATCGGTTATGTGGAACGCGCACTACGATATTACACGAATTCTTGCACAGGTAGCCAACCGGACATCTCTCTTGTCCAAGACACTTGGTCACTGGCATTTGCTCCAGATAGTCGAATAGCTTCCGGGAGTCGTTATATAGACGCAGGAGACATAACATACGACAGGCCACAGGACACACGGAACGTATCTCTGACAGCGCTGATTTCATGCGTGGAAAGCGCATGACCTTACAAAGTTTCACAGTCGCTGAAACGCGCCCTGTTCATACATCTTGCTTTTGTTCATCCGAAAGTTTTCATAACACTTCTCATTGAACACTTATATTAGTCCCGATTCCCAATGCCGATTACATGAGTAGGTTACTCGGCGTGTTTTTCTCAACTATATGCACACGAGCCTTGTAATTTTAGCGCCAAGAAATCTAAGCCGCTGTTTGTTCGCCGCGACTTCCTTTCTTACGCGAAGGAATGCTATTTGTGAATTACGTGGAACGTTACGCTTCCCTTCACTGCCGGCAGATCTGGCGCATTTGCATGTACGTGCAGTCAGATCCGACTTTACAGATTTTTTTTCCGCACCCATTCTTACCCCTATAAAAACGGGGTGAAGATTCTTCGGCACCTGAATAAATTTTACAACTACCTACGTACCTACCTACACAAACGGATAAAATGTATAGAACGCACAAAAGAGAATGTTACACAGTTTGCTCATTCACGCATTGTGACGTATCCGTCTCTTTAAACGTTAGAGAGAACAAAAAAGAAAAAGAAAAGACGGGAGGCCTCCTCTTCTACCTCGCCACTATCCTTCCATCGTGTTCGATAAAAATGTGCTCGGGCTGCCAAGTGACGGCGTCCTCGGGGGTGAGGGGTGGCATAGCTGATGTACGAGGCCTCGCATATGCTACCGCCTTTAACGAAGGCAGCCTGCAAACTGTTCCGCAATCGACGCGCGAAATAATTCCGCCGTCTCGTGGGACTCGTATATGAGTCAAGGTGCGTTCTCGTAAATATTTACAGCGTGCCAGCCACAATTTCGGCGTGGGCACCAGTCTAAACCTGTGCAATCCGCACGTAACTTTGACCTCCAAGCGACGAACATGGGCAAGTAGAAGACGCGCAGCCAATGCTTGAGCGACGCCTAACAGAAGCGGTGCTTAATTGCCTTACCTGTTCTTTTCTTTTTAAATCTTTCTATATCTTTAAACTATATACAACGCTTATCATTACGTACGGTGTTGCCAGCACGGAAAAACTCATTCAGTTGAGCTGTTTTGGAACCTTATTCTTTCAATTTACCGAAACGTTCGAAGTCAAGATATCTTCGTTCAACCAATTGATGACAGTTCCTAAAACGAATACATATTACTTCTAACTCAGTTGGTACTCGCGCGCTAAGTTTACCGAAGAACACGTGACAACAACTGATGTAAAAGAAGACATCTGATCTTCTTTACTCTTTGTTCGCGTTTCTGGAAGAACGATGCAAAGTGAAACGAAAAATAAATCAACGCAACGCGTTTTCGAAGATTACTGCAGCAAGATAAAAGGCGTTTGGCGTATAAGCGCCACTCTAAACTCATACGCGGTCATATAAATTCCGTTAATAACGGAGGCGAACAACGCAAATGATGCACATATACGTAGTTACACAGGTCGTCATCACACGGAGGAGACTGAGCACGTGGGATACTTTCCGAAGCTCGAATTCTGAACTAGTTTGACATCAACTTCTGCTTCTTCACAAGTTTCATACGTCTTTATTCTATGTGCGCGGTCTAGTGATATACTTTCAGATACAACAAAACGTCATGGGACTCCCATCTACTTTTCAATTTCGACAGTCGCACCTGTTACCTTCGCGTGAGGGGGTTATCTCCTGCTGGGTGAACACTACAGAAAACACCAGTTAAAAAGAAGGAGAGATAAAACAAAATAAAACAATAAGGAACAACAAATAAGAAAAGCTAGCCAAGTATCCGAATAACCCCACTCACCTGATTCCCAGAAGAAAGCGTCGCAACCAAGGTCTGAACCGAGGGCCAAAAGGCCCAATGCTAATAGGAGGACGCGCATTTTCGTTCTGCGTCGCGACGACGCCGACTAGTTGGAGGCGCGAGCGCGCGTCTTTACAAAAGTGCGAAGAAAGCGCGCGACGGCTTTTGCCCCTACAATGACGTCGGAGCGGCGGCGCTCTTCTCGAGAAAAAGAAAGCCTCGGCGCAAACCCCTCGCGACCACTCTTTTTATCCCGTGTCTCACCCTCAATCCCCAGACTATCGGATCACGAGAGGGCAACATGTTGCACTTCTGTCTCTATCTCACTCCAGCCAGCAAAGTGAGGCGCGATGCCCAACGACGACATTTTGTCGAGCATGCACGACTTGCACTCCGATAACGGGCGTTACGGAATTACTCGCGCGTGCTGCACGCGAGCGATAGTGAGACGCAAGCGAAGTCGGCCCAAGCGGAGGTTGCATCCTGAAGGGAAAGGGGCCTCGGCAGTGCTGTGTGATCGTGCGTAGGCTTTTCCTTTCGACGCGTGAGCGTGGCGGTCAAAACGATACAGCGCGCCGGGATCTGGAAAGGGGCGGCGGCGAGGCACTTCTTTCACCGCGCTCGAAGCGAGCGGTGGTTGGCCAAGAAATCGGCACGTCGGTGTTACGACGTTCTCCATTTTGACGAGAGCTCCGCGGTCAGAGTCTGTCTAGTTCTTTTCGCGACCACTATGATTCGACAATGCTGTGTTGTGGACTGCAAACGTAGCGACTGGCAATGTGTCAAGCTGCGACATAGTGTCCCTCTGCAAGGCAGCAGACGAGCGGACTTTCCGCTATCCGATAGGCGGCAGGATTTGCGAGTTTTCGGCCGTCACTTTACACCGGAATATTACTAACGCAATAGCGTTTCGCGAGTCCGTTGTTAGGGTAAACGCAAGCGCAAAGGCACAGGGCCTGGCCGTCTGACCGTATCGTTTCACGGGATGAGCAGAAGCGCAAATGAGAATGGTCTGCACTGTGCAGCCACTTGTTGGCACAGAGCACCGCAACACGCAGTAGCTGTAACGAAATGTATTCTTCGTTGCTGCTGGTGTAAATCTTTCGAAGGAGTGTAATCTCAGTGTAATCGTTAACACGTTGTTTGCTAATATTTAAAATGTTTTACATTTGGTTAGAGCAATATTAGCTCTTTGGCTGGTTAAGCTCTGCGCCAGCGGGTGGCTGGACCGTCGAGACCGATCAGTCAGTTCACGTACGACTACGCTAAAATTCCTTCATCAGCTTGAGTTTATGCCTCCACCATTCCGTCGAAACGCCCAGCTCGCCTGTGGTTACTGGAATACCAGAGACGTTCGGCGCTGCGACAGAATGCTCGCAACCTCACGGTGCTTCGACAGCTCTCGCTTGGGGTCGACTGCCAAGCAGCTGGCGGAGAGTTTGAAGAGGCTTCGCGCGCTCGCTCCTAGAGAACTGGAAGTCGACGACACGACGTGCCATCATAACGCAGAGCCAGTGAAGGCGGAGCTTAGCCCCGATCACTCGGCGAACGGGTTGATGAGAAAATGCATGATTATGCAGGAAGGTAACTTGTAATCGTCCGTAGGTCTCTTAATTTGAGACGTTTCACACAAATTGTGCTGCGAACTTTAGCTGTACCCTACGCGTCTTCAAAATTTGTCCGAACCGTTTCAGGGGCCCTTTAACTAGAGGCCACTTCTCGTCAGTGGTCGCACGCCCAGCTTGGAACGAGGGAATGCGCGGTGTTACGGTTGGCGTGTAACACCCCGGGCATAAAGGGTGCTCAACCACGATGCCTCATCGAAACAGCGGATGGATTCCTAATTTGTTATGGTTGTCGCGAGTGGTCGCCGGTCTGGCAGATGCCCGCACTGTTTACAGGCCCCTTTGTGTGTGTGCGTGTGAAAATTCCTTTCCACGAACTGTCCATCTATAGGGGAGGACCCTTTCCGCGAACCAATGACGCTTAGAAGAGAAGAGATCAGCCACCTACGATCCCCAGGATCCGCGGGTTGCCACTAGCAGAGGCAAGCTCGTGAAAAGTCCCCTGCTAGAGGGGATCAGCCACCCGTCCACAACCAGACGCCGTGCCTGTCACGTGACGTTGAGGTGAGCAAAATAGCGCCTACGATTTTAGTGGGCCTATTTAAGGGGCCCCGCAATGCACTTTTTCACTTCATTCATTCTCTTCTTCTTATCCTTCACCAACCATTGAATAAACAGTGGAAGTTTCGCACTAGAAATCGTCTCGTCCCTGCCTAGTCGCTATGGTCAACAGGACGCCTGCAGATTGCCGACAACATGTTCCTGTGTGTGGGCAGCGCAACCCGGACGAAAGGCAAGAGGAAGTACACAATACGAGCGCAGACTAACAACTGGTTTATTTTTTCAAACCAGGGACTGAAATATACAGAAAATGTAAACACGTGTAAAGTGACGCTTACAAGGGTGAAAGGGTATTAGCCCATCTTGCCATTCAAAAACTCATTTTCTTTATCCTGCAGAGTGATAGAAGTCTGGCTGACACATGCGCCTCAGTTTACAAGCAGAAGTTGGCTGGCACAATCTCGCGGTTGATTTGATTCATATTTTCATACAGTATTTCCGTTAGCTCAAACTTTGGTTTGCATAAGCAAACTCTACAATGCGCGCCCAGATTAGGACCTGTTACATTCCTGACCGCACCTTGGTGCTCCCTAAGGCGGATGTTAAGGCAGTCTGCCCAAAGTACTTTTTGCCGCACGAAAGTGGAATGACGTAGACCACTCCCACCGAGCATGCCACAAGCTGCCCCGAGTGTCTGACGTGGCACATAGCATTGGACGCCTGTTTAGGTCTCTTAACAAGATTGCATTACTTGTTTAACGAGTTCTTTGCTGAAAAGAAGACTTGAAAACCATATTTCATGGCTGTCTTTTTTAACCCGTACCCCATCTGATGTACATAAGGGACGACTGCATACTTTTTAACTTTTTCCGTCTGTTATTGGGCTGCTTCCCCTTTTTTTATTTTCTTCCCTAGCCCTTCACATATTGACACGATAATAGATTTTGGAAAACCGGCCTCCTCTAGATGATTGAGTTTTTGCGAAAAGCTCAGATTGGCCAGTTGGTGGCATGACTTTCTAAGCGCGGAACCTAAACACGTCATATCAATTCCTCTTTTCACAAGTTTTGAGTGTGCCGACACGTAGGTTAGAATTGGTTTTCTTGTCCTGCGGTTATATTGGCAACAAATATGTTGCGCTGTTAATCTTCACTGCAAATACAAAAATTGAATTTCGTTATTGATCGGCAGTTCATGAGTAAATCTGATACCCATTCCTTCTTTATCAAAGGCTGCGAGAATAACTCCAATATCTCTGGAACTGGTTTGAGAGCGGATAACTGCCAAGTGGTCGTTAAGAAACTTGAAGCAATTGATCAATGTTGCTGCTAAGACGCTCTCAAGTGCCCGGTCAACAGTGCCGAGAGAGATCTCGCTAAGAATTGGTACGACCTGAGAGCCAATGCAGATCCCCTGCTTCTGAATCATAATGTCATTATCCCAGGTAACGAACGTGGAATTTAAATAAAAAACCAATAGTTCAAGAAAACACTGAACCTGCACGCCACACTCATTCCTAAACATTTACTCGTCGTTCTCCGCAATGCAATCTTTGACTGTCTTGATTGTCTTGATCTTGATGATTGTCTTGATTGTCTTGCCGACAACGCCACGCTACCCAATAATAACATCGGTCGAGGTTGAAGAAACAGGTGTCGCAATAGCGGGTCTCGCTGATGGGGTTGTCGGTTTTTCCGGCCGGTCGTTTACCACGGCCGAACCGGCTGCCCTCGAGTTGTCGGACCAGGGGCAGCCGGTTCGGCCGTGGTAAACGTGGTAATCAAGGGCCGGAGGCGATTGCTCCGGTTACTACCACGCTGTTCTTTTTTAATTATTATTGTTCGAGAACCGAAGGTGTGGTGAGCCTTCAAAAGCTCCCGCTCGTTCCAGTAGCAACGCTTCAAGTGCGATATTGGGTTGGTTATAAAGAAAAATTAAATGGGAGATTAAGACCGTTTTTGACGAACATATGTGGAACGTGAGAACTGTGGCGTAGTGACTCATCTGTTGCTCGTTTACAAATAGATGTTCATGCAAGTAGGCTAATTTTTTATTGTGAATGACGCAGGGAACTCCTTCAGTTGTGGCAAGACTAGTTGCTCTGCTTCTTAGAGTATTTTGTGTCCAGTACTAGCTGCGGCTTCTCATGTTCCTTTACGAGCACCCGTGGAGGTCGGTCCTTTTTGACAGCGCTGAGTTAAGCCAGCGCCGTACTTCGGCGATTGCGCTGAATACGACAGTTAGCGACGTCCTATAATCAAGATGCAGTACACATACTTTCCCATGACGCTCACGAGACTGCACCCCTGACTTCGATGTTTGAGGGCAAAGCCGCTCGGATATTGAGCCTCTGCGCGACTTTCGTGCTGTATCCGTGAGATGTGGCGGATGGTTGCAATATACGTAGCTGGCATTATAGGGCAACTTGTGGCCAGCAATGTCCACTGCTTTGCTTCACGAACTAAGAACAGCTCTTTCGTCGTTTTTTATTTTATTCGTGCCCCGGCAATCTCGCATCGTATCGGCATGTAGACTGGAATACCAAACGGAATGCTTGAAAAATTGGCGAAAGAACTGAACCCGCCAGAGGAGAGCTGGGCTGTCGCAGAGGACTACCCACACCGACGCTGAACGATTAGCGATGCCGTATTCAATGTTGCAGAATGAGATATCCACAACAAAATTTCCGCCGAAGACGAAACGTCGCAGAAGATGTATCGCTATGGCACTTATCAGTGCGAGTAGTAGTGTTGCTTGCCTCTCTCGTCTGCTTCCCTCAAGACGCGAGCCGAACTTATGACTTCGCGCGCACAACATCACTATGGTGACAACTAATAGCAGTCTCCTCCGAGTTCGCGATTCTTTAATGGAATGCCTAAGCTGCGGATCGCTCCAATCTACGGCTCGTCCTTTTCGTGTGTCTCCAGTGGGAACCTTTCTTGGGTGGCATTTTCTTCTAAGAGATGAGACAGCCGAGTTATCGGCTTTGGCGAGGACATAACGGGGCTTTCTTTATAGCGAGCAGTTGGCCGCATATCGCAATATGGCCCCACGTATAAAGGGAGGAGAGTCGACATGGCATTGTGAAGATGGCGCATTCAGTCTACAACAGCAGTGCGTGAGGCGTGCGATACCGGGCCAGTTCCAAAGAACGCACCGGCCGGGCGGCCGTGTACAGGGACGCGCTCGCAGGATTCACCCTCGCGTGAAATGCTTCACGAAGGTGACAGTAATATGTCGCGCAGTAATTCATTTGCTGACTTAACTGAATGGGCTAGCTGTTTTGTAAAAAAAAAAGCATATTGTGTAAAAGCGCGAAACGCTTGACAGGGAGACAAAAACACAAGTACACGAGGAATCGTGTACCTGCTTTCTTAAACTTGCTATCAAACGTTTCGCGCTTTTATTCAAGATAATTGAGTGACGAAGATAGACAGTATTTCTCAAGTGTTTCTTGGCAAACAACGTGTGATTGACTAAGTGTGTGCATATATGTAAGAGAGGGAGAAAGAGAAGGAGGGACGGGGGGGGGGGGAGGGAGCATATAATTTATTTCTTTACAGAAAATTGAGCCAAAGATTAGGACCATTAAGCCTGATATCATATGCGTAACTGCAAAGCGCTCGTTTATAGCAAAATTCAATAACTTTGATCTCAACAAGCGCAGCAGGATATTGTTATTTTGATCACCGTGTACAAGATGGAGGCCACTGACAATTGGTTGGGTGCGTTCCTTGGCGTAAGAATAATATGCTATACAGGACAGTGTCAATATTATATACTCCACCATTTCTCACCATTTTTGGCTTCGATGAGTACTATTGTCTCGCAATTCCGCCGTTACGTATTTTTCAACCTCCGGCCTACACAACTCTAGAGAACATCAGCGCGCATGCGTGCCGACTCCCCACTCGTTTCTCAAACGCTATAGGTATACTTCACGTGCGATTGCGTTAGTGTTCCTGTATATCGCTACGGGAGCCATATGCAGGGCGACTACATTGCGTGAGGCTTCCCAGACTTCTGTCGGGATATACTTCACGGAGTCGAGACGTTGCAAGTAGGTTTTTCTTTTCTTCTACTTTCTTTTCTGGTGGGCCCGTCAGATATTTCGAATGCAGCCTTTCGTTGCGGCGGCGTTGGTTGCGACCAAAGCGGAAGTGAGATACGGCTGCACATCAAAAGTTTGTGTCAGCAAGCGGATGGGAGGAGAGGGGGGTACGAGATAGAGAAAGAGAGCACTAACGGCGCGACGGCGTCGGGTCGACTTTCTTTTCATTTGTCTAAACACGCGCGCGGAGTTGTCTTGCAGAGAAAGTGGCAAACCGGACGCGAAAACGTTTTCCAGGAAATTGCGTCCTCTGCTCAATCCGGGATTGAGATGCAAGCGCGGAATTATCTTTAAACCGTTTTCTATATGCTGTTGCTTTTGCCACGCGTATAGGATTTTGCATATAGCGAATAGCTGTCGTCGCCGGGGCGTCGCTGCGTCTGCGTTTTGTATCTATGCAGATGCCAAAACGAGGAGCAAGAAAGAACAAGCACGAAAAGAGGAGGGCGCTGATGTCGTGTTTGCTAAGGTCGAATATTATCTTCATCGTTGACCACGTCACGCGATAGCAGCGAGGCTGCTATGCCTTTCGGTGGGGTTCGTCGATTCCGATTGGTGCTCGGTCACCAGAGCCTCGTAGTCGGCATTGTCTTCGGCTGTCGCGCTCGAGCGTTCGTCCTCTCCGTCAACGCCTGCCGTCGTCGATGTTTTCTCGGCGTCAGGAGCATTCATCTTGCGCCGCAGTTTCTTCCTAGTGGGTTTTACAGTCCTGCGAGGCAGAAGAAAATTTGAGCTGAAATGGGTTGAACACGGAGAGACGGTGGTTTGCAGAAATTTGTGCTCTGGTTACTGTGACGGGTCAAAATTTCAGCTGCAAATCCCCATCGAAGAGAACACGTGTACATGTGCAAGCAAATGACCTCGTCCTATTCCTTCTAGCCTTCTCTTTAGCCTCGTTCTGGCGCTATTCCATCGTAGGTTCCTAGGTGGGAGTGTTGTTCTACGCGTGTAAGATATATGCATAAGGTAGTCACGCTTCTTGTGTTGCTTGCACTTTCTCATGCGTCGGCGAGGAGATTCTCTAGACTATTTCTAAGGTCAGATATCTCCATCCTAATCCCTTTTCAGTGCTTGCCTGCAGTGCTGCACGTGCGTTTGTGCTGCGAGCCAGGTGACGCTGTGCGATCTGTCTTCGTCCCCGCTTAATTGTTGATATTGACTTGCTGTGTCCGTGGTTTTGTTGTTGCTGAACCACTGAAAGTCATTGTCTTCATCACCGTGACCAGAAAGAGGATTATTTTCTGGGAGCGCGAAAGAAAACAGAGCATGCGTAACGCGCTTTTGCGAAAGGAACATCTATTGCATTCTAATTTACCTGCCACTGGCTTTAGTTGTTCGTTTGCATATATTACGCTTGACCAAGGCCGGGTGTGCCTCTCGGAACAGTCGAAGCAGGCAAAGTTACATGCCAACGTTTGCTGAAAGAAGTTGGAGCTTCGCTCGAAAGGCGTATATAGCACTGTAAGCGATGGCAAGTCATCAGACTACATGAAGTAGGATAAGTAGATTTACCAGCCGTATAAAAATTGCAATAATCATTCACTTAATTTAATTTACAAGCATGGTGTCACATGCGAACGGACAAACATGATCAGATTTCACTCGATGACCGCGAGCATTCGCCGTCACACGCTTACGTGATGAAGAGGGCCGCGGAGCGAATGCTTCGCGCTGCCTCTCGCTTCACAGCGTCTCCGCAACTTGAGATTGCGCGACTTACAATATTAGCCTTGCGTAAAAACAGCACACCTAAAGGTACCGACCATCTATGCTCGTATATAGACTTTGCACCAGCAGCAGATTACTTCCAAGACATGGCGCGCGGAACACGTAAACGCTTAACCGGACGGACCGCCATGCGCTGCCACGAACGACCGGGCTAGAGTAGGAGACGCCCGCTCTCCTCCTCCAGCGCTCGCTTGATCACGTGATCTCCAACACACTGCGCGAGTCAAGACGGCGCGCATGAAGCCACTGATCTCATCGGCTCACTTTCTCACGCTTTCCCTCGCACCCACAGCATACGGCGCTTGAAGCGCTGTCTTATCGCACTTCGACTTTATATGGAACACCACGGCGTGGCCAGAAATTCGCCCGGAGCGTCCATTTAACTGCTATATCGCGAGGAAAAGAAAAGACGCCAAGAACGCTTACTTCGTTTTCGGATGCTTTGTGACGACGATCCGCGGGACTTTACTAGACACCGACCGCTGCTCCGGCTTCAACGATCCCTTCTTTCGAGCCCCGATCGCAGTGGTCCTGCGCCCGCCACGCTTATCTACGCTTCTGCGTTTTGCCATCGTGTTCGAGGTCTTCTGTTTCACTCCCTTGGGTGGCGTCGTCGCTAGCTTCTTCGTCTTCCCCTTGGCACGCGTCTCAGTCGTTTTCTTTGTCATCTTCTTGGTGACAATCTTGGTCGTGTTCTTGATGGCGTTTTTCCTCCTCGCCACTTTTATAGTGGTGACGCCGTACCTCATCGCCCTCTCGGTCAGCAGCGGCATCGGTTCCGTCCTGTCCGTCGGACGTTCGGCGTCCAGCGCCCTGCGGAATGCCAGCACGGTGTCCGTGGTCGAGCCGTCGTCGACCCTCATCTTTGCGGCGGCGCCGAACTCGTCCGAGCTCCCTGCCAATTTGCAAGGAGAAAAGTTGCACAGGTGCTTACGGACTAGTCGATTATTCAGTTTTATATATTAAGCAGCGTACTTGAAAAAAAGAATAGAAGACGAGGAGGCACAATATAATAAGCAGACACAAAGCGCTCAGCTGTCGCAACGCTGCCGACTGGCAGACAAGCAAAACTAACCAGCCAAGCCAGCCTTCAAAACCAACCGACCAACTTGCCAGCCAGTCAGCTAGAACTACCGGTGCGCTTTTCTAGACACTGCCAAATTCCGCCATATTACAGCTCACCATAGACGTATTGTCGTATTCCGCCTTGTTTGAAATGAAATGTTTATTCTTCTCACAGTTACAAAGTAGCCATGGGAGAGGGTATGCCCTGCCACAAGCTTCTTGATGCAGCTTGAAGACCACGTTGCGTTCGTGGATCATACGACAGCAGTTCAGCCAGTGGACATGGCCGCTATACGACTGTCCTGTCGGCGCTTCCACAAAAGTAATACATTTCTACGCATCTCAGGGCAACACGGACACCAAGGCCTACATAAAACCAAGAGAACCGAAAAGAATTCGTTTCGTGCACAACATTTCAGTTAGCACTGAAAGTTCGAGCACTGACGCTTCCTTTCCTGAACGTTTGGCTTTTTGAGCCACTTAAGGAGGCCATACAGCAGCCTTCTGAGCGAGTTGCAGTTGACAAATTAAGAGGGTGAATTGTCCTAAAATAGCATTCCAGCATAGCATTGGGGCCTATCGACCGACCGCCAGATGTCGATTAGAACGATACTTGGCGCGGGCTACGGCTCACCGTGACCCAGGAAGAAGGAGAACAGTCCGACTGCAGCCAAGAGGAACAGCACGGCGCCCGCGATAGGCAGCACCTGCGCGGCTTTCCTGTACGCGCTCTCTCTGCGGAGTTGCGGGAGAGAGCGGACACACGGTGAGATTGAAGAAGGCGTCCTGGTAAACGGGTACTCACTCAGTTAACGCGAGGCAACTGGACGAACGTGTCAGGGTAAGTTTGGGGGATGGACACTGGGCATTGGTCGGTTTGTAGGAACAAAACAATCTATTACCTTTTCTCGAACAGTTTGCAAATATGGCTGCACAAGGTGGGTGATAACGCCAATAAGGTGGCAATAAATTCGGTTAATGATCGGACAGAAGGGAAGAGCACAGTACCGTGTAGTGCTAGTTTGTGCATATAGCTTAAGATGAATGTGTGGCGTGAGGTTAAAACCAACAGAAGCAATAAGGAGATGCAAAAAACGGGCTCTTTCTCTGCCTCCTCTTATTTCATCTATTGGCTTTAATCTTACGCCACGCATCCTTCTAAAGCGTGGAAGAGACTCTTCAGAGTAGCGTCCCCATGTTTAAATCAGTCACTGAGGGTATGAGGACAAGGATAAGGCGTTCGGCAAGGTCAATCTGCATTGTTACAATTAGAATTGGAGGGCCTCCTCAAATTAGTAGTATCGACGTCTTGAAGACTCCTTTATGTGGCGTTTGTGCACAACTAAATTTTCTGTATTTTGGCTCAGAAGCTTCCGCGCAAGTTCGCAAGGGGCGCACAGCGTTTGTATGAGCCACATGCAGACGGCTGGATGTAAGAGGCGACTAATTTTCGGAATTTTTTATTCGCTTCAAAGGCGCACTACTCCGTTATTTTATAGCAACGCATCACCGTCAGAGAAACCAACTTAGTGATCGTGAACATCGTTAATGTGGTATGTATATATCCAAAACTATGCGTATCAATACTGGGCTATTGAGACAATGCAAGCATATATGTGCCGCATTTCCTTTGAAAGTAACGTCGAAATCCGCGTTACTCGCTATTGGTGTTGTCGCCGTGTGCAATGGTGCAGTGACGAACTGTAACAGAAAGTGGCCGTCGTAGTCTACTACACGACACTAGAAAGCACGAAAAAACGTTTCGTTGGAAGCGATTTTTTTTTCGTTATAACTTACTTGGGTCTTGGATCTGAAATTAAAGTTTTGTTGTTTCGATTATTGTAGGGGTTAAGTTACGTTATAATCGCTTTGTAACATCACTGTGACCAGTGTTGTTTTATTTTCTCTTTCTTGTTTTTTTCAAGGAGCGCTTCCAGACATTAAGGGGACATTTTTGTAGGTAACAGGGGCCATGTTGCCATGCTTTTTCACTTAAGCAATGTGAAATTCAAAGAAACAATACAAAGAGCGCATAACTATTAATATTAAGTGATCTATAAAAGCGACCTACCGACACCTTCCGGTCGACACCTGATTAAGAGTACTTGAACTGAATGGCATTGCATGTACATGGAAGCACCGGTAAAAGTTAAATAACCATTGTTGTGTCACATAAACGGAGAACTACATGTATGATGTTCCAGAATGTTGTTTCAATATTGCAGAACAAGGAGGTTGAAATTAAAGCTAAAGAGTTTGATAAGTCAAGCGTACACACTAAAAATAGATCTGGCAGGTTATACTATATTTTCTACTCGATCGACTTATTTATGTTGCATTTTTAACATATGGAAGTACTGCACCTTTTGATGTACGGACCGAATAAGTGATTAATTTGGCAATAACTCACGGCATGTGGAGGTAAATTTTAGCGTAAATTATAACGAGTACGTTCTGTTAGGCAACCGGCGAAAGATTTCGAGATCAGGCGCCCGCTAGCCACTATATATATATATATAGTAGCGGCTCTTGTTTGTTTCATGGTAATGTGAATATGGCAAGGGGCAGCGGGGTATAAGAGGTTATTATTATGTTTACTACTTCAGCTAACTTCAATTTATGTGCTGTTGATACGGGTAATATGCGTAGCTGCTGAAGGAGTGGCATACTGGGGTGAGTACTGTTGGAGTAAGCTTTTATACGAATAGCACGTTTTTGAAGGCGAGAGACAGGGTCTAAATATGTTTTGTATGTGCGGCCTCACGTTTCCATGCAATAGCATAACTGCTGCGCACAAATGGGAAATACAGAATGCATAAGATCGAAAGTCGAAAGCACCCTCCAGCCTTTAGTAATTCATGACAGCGATGGGCTAATTTGGAGCAGACACTAATAATTTGTTGTTTTGAGTTCGTATCAGACTTGAACAGAACACCAAGACACTTGTATGGCGGCTCACTGAGCAGATTCGTGTTGGTAATAGTTAGTGGAACGTGGTCATAATTATGTTCCTTCTTCGCAAGTGAAACAAAGTGTACCTTACTTTCTGGGTATTAATAGTTAGCCGATGACTTATAAACCTCTGTGATACTTCGCCAAGTTCTTCATTAATTTTACATTGTAGTTCCTCTAAATTATTTGCTGTGAAAAGTTATGCAGTGTCATCGGCATACGTAATAGCTTCAGAATCTTTCAGGCCTGACGGAAGATCGTTAATAAACAAAGAAACAAAAACAGCGGACCAAGCACGGAACCTTGCGGAACACCCAGAATAAGTCTTTACGGTAGTGAGGTTAGATTGTTTACAACAACATATTGTTTCCTATTTGTAAAATAAATTTAATCAGATCATAAATTTTTCCTCTCAGACCGTAAGCGTCCATTTTCTGTTGCAGTATTGTGTGATCAATCATATCGAAAGCTTTGGATATATCTAAGTAAACTACTATGACTAGATTGTTATTCATTTCACTAATTACGAGTTGTGTAAGAACAAGAACTTCGGATGAGGTTGATCGTTTGGGCCTGAAGGCATGTTTATTAGGACAGATGATGTTATATTTATTTAGAAAATTCTGTATACGCTTGCAAAGTACCTCTTCAAAAACTGTATTAATTGCATTTAGCACCGATATCGGCTTGGAGCTTCGTATGACGGATCGCTCACCGCTTTCAAAGGTAGGTATGACCTTCGCCACTTTCAGTATATCAGGATACACTCCATTTTCGAACGAATAGTTAATGATACGCAGTAGATGAATTCCCAGTATATCACTGTTGTTTTTTATCTGTGTAACAGGTATCGCATTTGGTCCCGCCGCCTTACCGACTGAAAGGTTGCTAACTGCTGTAATTCTTCAATTTCTATGTCAGACAATGCAAAAGTATTGTTAACACGCTCTGACATCTTAAACGAAGGAGAATCAGCATGTACCAGTGCAGCTACCTTAGGCCATATGGAGGCAAAACAGGCACAAAATGATTCAGCTGTACCTTTGTCAACAGTTTCACGGAAAGTAGTGGTACTGGATCGTAGGCCGATTTCTTCATTTGCGATGTCACAAATTTTTTTTTTAATTTCTATGCGCCTGCTTTACCAGAGATTAATAATATGCTGGCCATGTACGTTTGTGACGATCACCGCGACTGGGACGTCGCTTTACCATACATCTCTATTCTTTTATTTTCTCACAAGAGATACAGACAGGTATCTGCACAATCCCGAATCCCCACTAAATATTTTTACAGGTCAACATCCCGGCACGTGCAGGAATGAGTTAGTGAACGATGAGACATACTAGACAGTTTCCGGCTAATTGCGGATCAGAAGGCAGGACAGTCCTCCTTTCTTTGTTCTTTTTCTCTTTGATGAACAATGACTCAGAAACAAGATTAGAATTTAAAAAGCAAGTCCTTACCCTCCACTACGGGCTCCGACATTATTCTTGACGAAAGCATCGTAGAAATGGAAATCTCCGAGTAATCTGAAACACGAACAATGCAGTATAGGATGACACACGTTCTCTCGGTCGGGCGACTTCTCTGTTGGGATACTATCGCTGCATCGTCTCCAGCGCCGCTATAGCGAGCTAAATCACTCGTCTGCGGAATTGTGCAAATTATTAAGTCTAGGTTGCTGTCATCGCTTCTTCACGGAAAGTGAACTGAACGCTGAGAGGAAGTTCTAGTGAGGGCGCCGTTCATTATCCTTGCGCAGAGTTACTGCATATGCTACCAAAGGTAGCATATAAGAAACTCTGTTTTCGTGCTCTGCACAGCGCCTACTATCGCGAACGAAAGAAACACCGACCACGGGATGCGAAAGAAGCGCAACTTGTCGACCGCCTGCGTTTCTCTTCCAGGTCGGCGTCCTTTTCGGTCCCCGTTAGCTCGCGCTGCTCGCATCACAAGAACAACGAACGTCCGCTGTGGAGCCCGCCTCATCGCCCTTGTAAGGGATTTAACCTTAAGGCCTTTGTAAAGGCCAACATCGATCAGGCCACGAAGAACACATAGCTTTTTTTTTTTTGCAGGCAGCCGAAGATGAACAGCATTTGGCTCGGACACCACCACGGCAGCCACCAGGAAATGCAGATTGCTGATGGCTCTCTTTCTGCCGCAGAAAGTTTGAGGTGTTAGAATTGATCGAGGCACATGGTGTAACCTGGCATAATGTAACCCATTCAACGGAACGCTAACAAGCACCCGATCCGTATGGCTGTTTATTTGTTTGCTATTTATTTATTTATTTATTTATTTATTTATTTATTTATTTATTTAATTGCTGAATGTCAAGCCAAGTCTTAAACCAACACTGACAGTTTAAACGATAGAAAATACATTCGTCAGATTCCGGGCGCAATATGTATTTCTGCTCACTTTAATCCACGCACCAGCTGAAATAATCTGAACGCCAGGCTATTTAATCCGAGTGCCAACCATGTAATCCTAGTGCTAACGCATTTAACCTCGGCAGCAGCACAAACAAGGGGCCCTATAACGTAAGACTATTCCAATGTGTTTTCTCCGATCTCGTGACGTCAAATTTGCGTAACCACAGACGCAAGTATCGGGCGGTCACCCTCAGGATAACCTTAACAGACCAATCAAACGCTCTCCTCGTTCATAAGAGGTCACTTTTGTTTCTTTGAGATACGAATAACAGTGCCTACACTTAGCGAGCTGTCTTATCTAATTGGCTGACAAGCGGCGAGGAGCAAGCTCAAGTGGCGAGGCATGCCATGGGGGCCGAGCCACTGCAATGAAAATCGATAACCGGACGAATGGGTGGTGCCGGCATCTTCGATTGGTCCGCTTTCCTTTACTTACCTTGCGGTGGTTGGTCGAAAATCGCGGCGGCATGCAATGGAAGCTTAAGAATGATGATAAGACAGATCTTCAGCAAGGAAGAGTTAGCAGAGCCAGGTCGTAAGCGTTACGAAAGTTCTCGAAAACGTTACACGACCACACAAAAGGTGTTATTATACGGAAATAAACGCATGCTCTCCGGCAGGTGCGAGTAGCCAGTGCCTGAGCGATCGGCGGCAGCCATCTTTTATTCCTTTCTGAGCTGGGCAGCTTGCGGCTATTCAGAAGGAAATTCAGCTTTTTTCGGTATAATAATGCATCTTTAACGCGTACACGTCACTTTGACGCCGTGAGGTTTTGTGGTTTTGTGTCGCCGCGTGACAGGCAGGTGAAGTGCGCGATGCCCGAATACTTTTGTCCGATAGCCGAGGGCTAATGGCGAAGAAGCGTCGATCGAGAAGTATTTCTTTTTCTTTCGTTCGGTCCAATCATGCATAATCAGTGCGTACACGTAATATCAGATGGGGAGCTATCGCGGTTTGACGTCGCGTGACAGAAAGGCGAAGTAGAGGTGGTCCAAAAAAGTGTTTACCCAATCGCGGAGGGCTGATTGCAGAATTGGAATTGAAACGTTTGGAATAGCTGTACGTTATAGCGCCCAAGTTGTGTGCTACATAGTGAGTTTAATCCAAGTACCAGCAGCTTTAATCAAAGTGTTAGTCAACTTCCTTCATGCAAGAAAAACGGCAGGATTGCGAACCAAAATGGCTGAAACTTTGGAATACAGTTACCGGAGGAATATGGCACTAATTTTTGTGGTTGCTGCTAATAGTTATCAAATGAATGACTTCGGTATTTCGCATTGAAATAAATGTCACATATTGGCTGACTTTTAGCGTTAAAATTGTCAGAAAGTATTTAGAGACTGAATGAACGCTTAAAGCACATCTCGTTAACATTTTATTCAAGAACCTAGAGCTCGCCAGTATAATTACTTATAGCTGTCACAGAATTTCGGCAAATAATGTACGCGGCTGATCGCGTTCTGGCGCAAATTTATTGTCGTCTGCTAGCAGAATGCTTTCAGGACTTTCTCGAGGACGAGTCGAAAGTAATCGCTTGGGCCGGGAAACCACGACGGCGTCAACAGCGTCCTACAGACAGATTTAGCTCTCACTTCAAATCGAAGTATAAATTAAGATTAAAATGTCTTATTTTTATTTTGCAATAATCACTCAAAAAGATGTAATAAAGAGAACCCCGCTCTTCCCTTCCCATGTTGCTGAAAAGACAAGCAACCACCTTTATGCATAAAACTGTTTACCTAACAAATTATCACTTTTTTTTATAACTGCAGCTTGATAATGAGAATTGTGAATATGAGATTACTGAAGCGATCAACATTTATTCGCGAATATTGATTTTTTATTTAAGTACAAGCGCTCCGAGCGCGTCTATCGGCCTCAATCAAAATACCACGGTCATTCGTTTTATAAGTGCTAGCAGCGAAATAAAAAAATAGTGCTGTCGTCTTCCGGTAACTGTATTTTGGCATTTTAGCTGTTTTGACTCAAATTGTTGTTTTTTTAGCCTGGATTAACTTGACAGCTAGTTCGATTAAAGATCCTGGCGCCTGGATTAAACACGTTGGCACTCGGATTAAATTCGCTGGTGCGCGGCGTATGCTTGTGCTGGCATTGGCACAAAATGCGTTGGCGCGAGGACTAAATGTTTGGCTTTTGGAATAAATAGTCTGGCGCTTTGATGATTTTTGTGGTGCTCGAATTTCTTCAGCCGGTGCTTGGATTAAAGTGAGCCAGTCGCCGGGTGACGTTGTTGAAAAGAGGTAAAACAAAAAAATTGGCAGTGGCTTAGCTTGGCTATGCCAGGATATACGTAGCGAAAGCTAAGGTATAGCAAGGTTAGTCTTGGTTAATCTTGATTGCACGTCCAGGTTAGTCTGGTTGTTTAGCTATGTTGCGGCGTTTAGCCGGTAGTTCGGCGCGCTGTTCGTCTGTTTCCTGGGCGATTCGTTTCCTCCTCATCTCGCTCCGATGTCGATTCCAGGCTTCTTCCTGCTTATCAGAATTGTCGCCGTCCATACTGCCGCCTCAACTGCGGTTGCGGCGCACGCGAGCTCTCCTTTTCAATCCTCCGACATGTTATCAAGCATGCAACGCAGCTGGCGAAGCGAGCGGAGGCGAGCGCGGTGTGACGAGGAACGCGGTGTGACGTCATGTGCCTCCTCGGAGCACGGCCACGGCGATATCGCAAGTTCGCGGCCAATGAAGCTTTCGCTTTAAAAGCACTTGCACTCTCAGTAGCATATCCTTCTAGAGTTTTAAGTAATAGAAAGGTGGTTTACCCGATGTTTCAGCTGAAAAAAAGAGAGAAGAGAGAGCGGGGCATTATTTACACCATAATATGAGTTCACAAGACACAATAGGACTGTCGCGCTGTTACCGGCATCGATATAGTAGCATTGAATTCGTTCCTATTAAGTAGAGGCGATCTCGTTGGTGCAGATATTGTGTCGTCCTATACTTGTGCGCTAGACGACGTACTTCAGAACGCACGAAAAACGTGTGCAACACAATAGTCGAACATAAAGAAAATGGCACAAAAATTTGCTGTTTTTTTTTTCTTTCTTGATTATTCGCATGACTTCTCTGTATAGCAGAGTACTTTGTAACGACGTACAAAGCTTCCTCGAGGTGCATCAAATCCATACACGTGTTTTGAGACTCGCAGTCTCGCCTCCCATCGCCGTTACAGTGTCTCGCTGTTTCGTTTTGCTCAGAATTGGAAAACTCGTCCAGCATTCAGTACTTCTAAATAGGTTTTGTGGTCGTTTCGTTTTATTAACGTAACGAAAAAAAAAAACCGCCAAACTTGTACTTCATCCTCTGTGCCCGAGGACTTTGCCGCAATGTTTAAGTGCCGTGATGGTGTTAGCAACTGTGAATTGCCCCTTGTGAATCCCGCTCTTTTCTTCGCTGAACTAATCTAGAAATATTGTCAACAGCGGTAAAGAGTAACGATAAAGAAAAATTAAGCCCACTCGCTTTTTGTGAGTGGTTGCGGAGCCCTTCTCTAACGGCATCCTACGTTGGAGGATTCCGCTAGAAACGCGAAATGTGGTATTTTTGTGGGAAATTATACGACGTTTTCAATGCCCACGTTTGGGAGTAGCGTTAGTTTGTGCGAAGTTAGAATACGGAGATAAGATGCGAGGCAGAACGCCGAGCTCTTACCCATGGCTGGAGTTTGGCTTTATCTTCTTCTTCTCCTTGTTCCTTGTTTCTTCAGCGAAGCTTCTTCTTCCGCTGACCTGTGCGCTGCGGATTTTCGTGCTTTCATGCTCGACACCGATGCGCGTTGTTCAGTTGGTTCCTGGTATAATGTTGTACCCACTCTGGGGGATCGCCGGTGGAAGTGATCAAAAATACATTAAAACAAGGATTTTGGTAAATTTAATTTCAAACGAATATATTTGACCACAGATATGCTGAAACTTATAGTTGGCAAATACAGACATACGAGGAATAATGATAACTGGCTAAATATTACTGTAAAGAAGAAAGTAGAATTATCGAAAGGAGAAAATTTAGCCTGCAATTCTTCTTGTCTCGTTAAACAAATAAAAAAATGGCTTCAAGAACGTTTGTGTGGTGAAAATTCACAATGGTAGCAGTGCGCAAGTGAAGCAAACGTATTTCCTTTTGATAAGTAAAGATATCACATCTTAACAAGACATCTCTTATACTCGTATGTTTGCTCTCAATGCAGAAACGAAATTGTGGGAGGGCGATGAGGATCATGGCGATGACATCGTTCAAAAGATGGCACAAGCTTACTGTGAAGATAGGCCAGGACTCGGGTGCTATTACAAGTTCGAAAAGATGATTACAATTATGAAAGAAGGCGATAATAATTTAAATAAAATAATGCCAGTGCGTAATACAGTATCGCAGCTTTACAAAACACGTACGCACACACGCACGCACAGACGTAATTTAAGAAATGGCAGGGAGGTTCACCCGCCCTTACCTACATTCTCTCGCCTGCAACTCTGCCCAGAGGGAAAAGGAGAAGTGGAAAGAAAAGAGGGAATGAGGAAGGATTAGGAAAATTTAAATAACAATTACGAGACCACGGGGTGGAGTCCCCCCACTCAACTTTTACCTCCAAAGGTCTGGTCTGGCTATGCCACCTTTGCGTCCTTTATGCAATGACAATGCCACACTTCTTTCTGTGACATGTCGCGGGTTCAATATTCAAAGGAAAAGATTTTTAGAAGAACCCTTTGAAAACCTCGGCTCGAATTTGACTCTTCTGCTAATTCTTTCCTTTGGGGCTACCGTACTGGTTTACAGTCACAGGAACGTTTGTGAAGTCCTGTGAAACTTTCTGCGCGAGACAAAAAGAATTGCATGCTAAAATTGTTCTTTTTACTACCTATGCTAACATAATTTTTACTGTAATAATCAGGTGTCTGATCATTCATATCCGTAACAGTAGACATTTTAATTCACATTCAAAAGATAATTATTTCATTTCACTTTATTTTCCTCAAAAACTAAAAAAAAAATTGATAATAGTTTTTCACCACCCGATTCATGGCCGATTTTCCAAAGTGGGTTGCCGCATTTAGAGGGACGCTAGATGTACAATCTTGCATCCCACTGTACAGGCCCACTTCGATGCTACGGAAACGTTCCAGAGTATCCGCGTAGTTTCAAGTTTATTTGAGTTTATGGAAACGATTACAGCACTGGAATATGCAGAAGACTTCTTCGCATGACTTCCCACTGTCAGGCGGCCGTACCAGGAC
This sequence comes from Dermacentor variabilis, assembly GCF_050947875.1. NCBI lineage: Eukaryota > Metazoa > Arthropoda > Arachnida > Ixodida > Ixodidae > Dermacentor > Dermacentor variabilis. The sequence continues at coordinate 52,581,405 of NC_134571.1, read as the reverse complement.
TATCTATACATAGTAGCAAATTACAACCGAGCAGAAAAATCTAAATTTAAGCAAGACGATAGAAAACAGAGCCGACTGTAGAAATAGGGAAACAAAATTAAAAGGCAAATGATCAATTCAAGCAAAACACACAAAGGCACAGTAACAGTGCAGGCGTACAAAATTGCCTTTAACACGCTGGCTGCGGACCAAGCTAGTTGAACGACATCTTGAACTACGACCAATTGTATCGACCAATACAGTGAAAAATTTATTCTAGAACTCGAAACTCCAACTAACAGTGAAAATATACAAGTCAGGTTACATCGTTACCACGTAAAATTGATCAGAAACACCATGCACTAGAAGAGGGAATGCTTACGAAATTGAGCAAGTTATTGAAAATAAGATTTTAGTTACTTTTTAAACATATAGAAAGAGACGACGATGTTTTGCTGATGTCAGATAGACTGTTGCATGTCCTGGTAAGCGACCGCCAATGGAAAGGTCGCACGCACGCACTCACACACGCACGCACGCACGCACGCACGCACGCACGCACGCACGCACGCACGCACGCACGCACGCACGCACGCACGCACGCGCAAAATTAGAATACGGCAAGTTGGGTTTCCCTAAAAAATCCAGGCAATCTGGATGCTTGGCTAAATTAAATATTACCAAAGAATTTTCCAACGCTATCGTCCGAAATCCTTCACTACGGTCTCAAGGCCCTTAATGAGGGAAACTTATTGACCGACACGGCGATTCCCAAGGGATTCCATGCGATGAGAATGTTGCTCAAAAAACACGATTTAACTGAACACGTCGGTACAGTTCTCACTAACTATAGTAACGTCTTAGAGCAGCATTACGTTTTATATAGGTTACACTAAGCGTGGCTACAAAACGAAACTCATCTTTACCTCCCCCCCCTTTTTTTTATTTAGCGGGAAAAATCGCAACTTCCCCACGTATATTTTATCGCACTTTATCTGCAAGGGTATAAGACTGCCGCCTATAGCGAGTTCGTACCAACTGTGTAGATTATACTAAACAGAAGGACAGCGATGTACTTGCTATACGAACCCGTTTAGATTCCATTGAAGCCGAAGACAATAAAATCCGCGAGCCTTGTCGACTTCCGTGTGCAAGCTTGCATATTCCCGTAATCTCAGTGGTCCTTGAATGAACCCTCGCCCCTTAGGGGCATGAAAGTTGGAAGGCCATTCAACCTCTAGCTGATGTCGATGAAAGGCAGTGTCTTCTTGGCCGAATTGGGGGCGAGCGAGGACGGGGTATACGGACTGTGCAATTTATTGTGGGGTCGCGCTGGAGTGAAAACAACGTTTGATATCAACGTCAACTGTAGATGTTTTAATCGCCTTCCAACTTTCTCTCGAGTGCATGCATAGCCGCGGTCTGGCACCCACTTCGTTTCTTCTTCAGCTCTTCAAGCTCCGCCTTGGTCAAAAATTTCTTCGGACGCGGCATGGCAATGCGAGGGCGAGTAGCGAGCGAGCACAGATCTCATTCTGTGCCGCTTTACCGATGCACTTACGCCGGGCGAGCGCGATCTAGCGCTCCTCGGCCACGTGCCGAACGTGGAGTCACCGCCCACGGCACTCTATCGCCTCAATCCGTTCGTGAGGGCAGTAGGAAGAAGTGCGGGCTTCAGACGGCACATGTTCGTTATCACTCCACGCAATAGGCTAGAAGCTAGAAACAGACATATAATAGTGGCGCCAACTCGCCAAGGAAGACATTTCCTTGTAGGCATAATTGACAAAGGCGCGTAAACATATACTCCACAACGGATTCTTTGTAGCAGTGTATATTAGCCCGCCAGCGAACATTACTGAACTCCATAACGAAATTATTTCGCCGAACTTTATTGAGATAAGGCCATCAGCTTTCTACACTGTTACAGCTGGTTTGTGCTCACTGTGTTGTTTGCACGAACTAAAGGCAATGCGGAACAGTTGCTTTATTGGAAGCACTATTCAGGGCACATGAAGTAACATGAGGTAAGCACTATCGGCGAGTTCCTTCAGTCGTGCGCGTTATCTTCTGATGAAATGAAAAAAAAAATGAAAGAAGTGGGAAGAGGGATGTGTGTTAAAGGCAGGTGAGAACAGAGCGCGAAAGTTTTCTAGGCGCGAAACGCGTGGTCCGCTTCGACGCTGTCGCCGTAGAACCTGTTGCTCTGGACACTGCCGATGACCGTCACGTCCAGGTCGTCGTCCGGCGGTGACGTGGCGCCCCGAAAGTCGCCGCATTCCTCGCCACCCGTCACGGCTTTCGGACGGATATGGGACGAAATTCTGCAAACAAGGGTGTGAAGTCGTCAACGTGTTAATGCCGCTATTTTTTTATTTGAACTTCAGACTAGAGAGATCGTCCAACAAAAGCTTCCACAGGTGTTTAATTCGTGTCGCATGTCAGTGCGCTGCTTTCTTAACAAGAATAACAAAACATTCTAAGCGATGTGTTACCTCCATTGTGCTCATGTATTGGAAAGGCGGGCGCAGGAAGTCTAAACGAGAGATTGTCGCTCGATTTTCAACAGTGCTTCCTTCAGATGACTAAGAGTGCCAACAGCAGCAGGTAGTATACGGTCGGACGATTTATAATGGGTGCAACGTACATCTCACCAGTGGCGCTGGCTTTCACGGAATGCAACTGGAATCGCACTGGCTTCAAAATATTTTTTCCCGGCTTTTTCGTGCCATAACCACGCCATAGCAGGTGACTGCAGAATAACTTCGACCAGCTGGAGTTCTTTAAAGTGCATCCACTGCACGTTATGCGACAGTTTTTGCATTTCGCCCCCTTCAAAATGCGGCCGCTACGATTCGATCTTGCAACCTCGTGCTTAGCAACGCAACGGCAAAGCCACTAACAATCATGGCGGGTGAATCGCACCGGCCGATTTGTTGCGTTCCCTGGATGTTTCATTTTCATTGCACTAGCAATTACATGGACACTCTAGGCGCATTTGTGTCGTCGCCGTCAACGTAATGTTTCACATAAAGTCCGAAGACGATAACATCGTCGCCGCGCGTCGTATGCTGCATGTGCGAGTGAAAGCTTGTGAGGGTGAGCCGACGATGGCGGCTCAATCTTGTACGTGAAAGGAAGGAAAGCGGGGAGGAAGCGCGCCGTCTTCCTTCGCGCTCAACGCACCTGGGGAGAAGGACGGAGTGGGGACTGCGTTCTACTCCCGCGGCGGCGTATGGCGCGGACGCACGGGCCCTATCTTGAAGGCAATCTGCGATGGGTACAGATTGTGCCGAGTGCTGATAGTTTCCTGTGCGCTGTGTTCTCGCCGCTTAGTTCGCGCTGAAGCGAGATGCAGCACGAAGGTCACAGCTGGCTCGCTGCTTCTGCCGCGTTTCTCACTCCGGCGTTTTGACGGCAAGCGAGCGCGGCGATCGTGTGAGATGTCTTAACGTCTGCTTGTGCGCGAGGGACGCTATGCTTGTTAATTTAGTTAATAATCGAATGTTTACAAGCTTATACGGCCGACAAAACTACTATTCTTACTTCGTATAGCTGTCTCCTAATTTGATATCACAATCTATGCTTCGCCTTTGGGAGAAACTGCGACTTTTGAAGCGAAAGCTTTACTACGGCAACCAGCGAGCCATTTCGCCTCGTCGCGCCGTAAGCCGTATGCAGGCAGCCGTATGCCATATGCCATATGCCGTGGCCGACGAACGACCTTGAGCCGCCGTTGCTTAGCAACGCGGCAGCCGCGCTCCAACAGATGGCGCCGTTGACGACGCCGCTGCCGTCGCCGCTCACTCCACATGTGCTCCGCTGGGGTAGAGGGAGAGGAGGTGTCGCCTCGCGGGGAGTGTATATATATATATATATATATATATATATATATATATATATATATATATATATATATATATATATATATATATATGCTTCGCCTCAGTGTATTTAGTCGTTATGGTGAGCGCGAAAGAGACGCAACAACGACAGAACGAAGCGAGGAAGAGGCAACGCGCTCAAGAGACGTAAGAAGAACGCGCCGCATGACTCGAGAAGCGTCGTAAAAGCCTAGTCGTTACCTGAGCAGTGTGTCTTGTCGTGTCTATACAATAGAGCTTAACCAAACGCTTAACCACAAGCTAACACCAGAAGCGTAGCCATGCAGCTCTTGCTTTCGCAATTCAACTAGGGTTAACAAGTGCTAAACCACAGGCAACTTTTTCTTAATACCATGCAAAATTATAAAAAAAAATCCTCTGTGGCAGAGCGCTTACTTACTCAAAGCGGCGGACATTACCCACACCAGACGTCGAAATGCATATTTGACTAATTAATAAAAATCGTCATTGACATTTGGATTAATTACCTTATGATACATATTGCAATTTACAAATTGTAGCTGGTGAGCTTGGAAGGCATATTCACTTGGAACGACTTCTGAAGATTTCATGGTTTCATAATCTGCGCCGTAAAACTTGCGGTAAGAATGCACTATTGTTCCGCTTATTATTATTTTTTTTGGCAAAACCGTTTTATTCATTGAAGCACAAAAGTAACTGGAACGCCCATTTCGTCGCACACTGTGGGAAAGAATATCTCGACAAGTGAATATGCCTTGCGAACTCACCGGTAACAAGGTCATCAAGTAATCAATTAAAAATAATCAGTGATTTTATTAATTAGACGATTATATATTTCGATTTCTCGTGCGTGTAATGTCCGCCTCTTTGAGTAATGCATCTCGATAACTAGAATTTTTCTGTTTGCCATAGGTGATTTTTTAAGAAATTGTATAAACTACAAAAAAAAAAAACGTTATTTTCGAGATCCTCCGCTTCCCGCAGGTGAGCTTCGCCGTTTTTCATGAATGCACCACAGAACAGAACTTATACGCATCGAATGTGTTTAGCGGGTAAGCTGCACTATCGCGCTGTTATTCTGCCCCCCCCCCCCCCACTTTATGTTTACCTAACATATTTCTCAAGCAGGGTACATGATCCTGCCGATAAGACGGGAGATACGTCTGCGGCTTACTTTTGGCTGCTTTCCTTGAGGGTGTGTCGCACCGGCTCGCCCTCGGAGACGGCCAGTTCCCGCCTGTTCATCTTGAGACATTGCTTCGAGAGCCGCATAGACGTGAACGAGGCACAGGTTAGCAGCAGCGAGATGATTACTAGCGCCACCCAGAAGCCGTTCTGCAATGAGGGTAACGATTAGAGTGGGAATTCAAATAAGCCAGTTTCAAAACATTGCAAACAGCCCAAGTTAGGAATAGAGAGAGAGAAGCCCGAAGTTGCTCAATGTTTCGCCAATTATTCGCTCAGTTGTAGCTTTACTAGTGGCTGACAAATATTACAGCAGATGCCGTCGACTAGAGGCTCTCGGGCAGAGATCGTCAGCGTGTTTGTTGCTTTTTAGCACTAATCGATCAGTTTTTGTCATTCACGTTCCGTTAGGTAATAATTAGTTAGCAGCTGCATAGCGTGTCATTGTTCTCCTGCTTTTTTTCTTGGCGTGCCGCAGAAGGACAAGTGTAAAAAGCAGGAAAAGTATTTACCGCGTTTGACAGGATGACGTTGCACAAAAGCGACACCCCGGAGTCGTAGGCCTGTTTCAGCTCATCGCAGTGTCCAAGAGCAGCGATCGCCTGTGCAGTTTAATATAGAGCAATGAGCCGAGAGCAGTGAGGCTTCATAATGAAGCAGCTATTTCACAACTCATTCTGCGCCGTCATTATATAGGTGGCCATATGTACATTCTTACGGACCTTCACAAAATAAGTGCGCCGGCAACCAGTTTGTCAGTTCTTTCAACATATATGCGTTACCTCTTGAACATTCGTATTCGTGAAACCGCGGATGCGATTTTGGTTGGAAGCATGCGACACAAAGGGGCAGCATGCGATTACGCACGAACCTAATGGAAATTTGCAGACAAAGCACATAACTTCGACCTGAGTTCGATGCAGTACAGAAAGAGATTTCGGAAGGATAACATTGAACGAAACTCACATTGGTCCTGACGCCAGAAAATGCCGCTTCAAGTCTCAGAACCTTATTTCTCACAATGTTCCGGTAGCTCTGCAATGGAAGACAAATCCCTTGGCTCTCCATTTCTATAAACGTAACCATCTGTGTCAAAAGGCCACTCCCTTGATGTCGACCGCAGTTGTTACTGCAGACCATATATGTAGCCTGCCTTCTGTGGCACTACCGGTCAAACCAATATACGTAGATGGATTGAGAAGCACAGTTCTGTGTGCTCCGTACAAGCCATAAGAACAGTTCGCACTATAATAGGCACACTATAACAGTCCAACGGTAGATTACTTGGGCGTGACACGAAGAACGCAATATTAGATAACCTGCTTGCGTAGCTCTTCCGGAGACAAGCGGATCAGATTTTAAGGTGCCACTTTTTTTTCTTCTTTCTTTCTTTCTTTAAGATGACAGCCACGACGACGTCAGCGCAAGCCATCTGTGGTTGAGGTCATGCTCGGCGTATAAATTTCGTCACAGAGTATAAGTATATGAGCAATCGAGAGGCTACTAACCTTTTCGATGACCTCAGACATCTTCGCAGCCAAGGCGTCACCACCGGCGGCAAGACTTAACGTGATGTAGTCGATAAACTTCTGCGTGGACAAGCAAGCATGCGGGTGCGCAAAACTTTACGACCGATTTCGGCATATGTTTGGTTTCTCCATTGTACGCCTGCTCTGCGTCCCACCGCGCCCAAAGGAAAATATCCTTGTGCTTCGCACAGGTGTGGTGAGAAGCTGTTACGCGTATTAGTTGGGCACTTAACGAAAAATAAGTTTTATTTCGTGCCTCAAACGCGCGCACAGTCAGGAACAGTTCGTCAGGAGACACACGCAGTACAGCTTACATCGCACAGATGGGAGTGCACACGAAAGTAACCAATTGGACGAAGTTAGCAAACAGCTTTTACTCCTCCCGCACCACACGTACCATCCGCCTTCGGGCAGTCGTCACCAGCATGCATCACCACGGGCTGAGATAAAAGCTTTTCAGCTAAGGGCATCGTGTGCACACCTATAAAACAAGCCCTTTACCCGGAGAAAGGAGCTTACTTATAACAAAGTAGAGAGATGCAATAAATGCATCACTGAAAGCGGGGTCACCCTAACCGCGTCCTATTGGAAGCGGGGCAAGGATAAAGGTTGCATGTAGAGCCGAACGTAGGGGAGAGCCAGCGAAATAAGTTTGAGATGGAAAGAAGATTCAGCGTCTATTCCAAGTTTTGTTTATGTGAAGTGAAAAAAACTAGTTATTTAGTAAACTTGCCTTTGCGTTTCGGTACTATTCCACGTGATTCCAACATCTTCGGGCGGGACAAGCATCCGCCCGAAGACGGCGTCATCAGTGCGCTATAGCTTGGCTGCGGCTCCTTAGCCAACACATTAAGTCCATTGCAGTTGGACCGAGAAAATATACGAGCTCTAAATGACCTTGCGTTCTATAGGAGGGTTGCGATTTTCTAACGGCTCGGAAACCAAGCCGTTCGCTTGGCTTCGAGTGATTGACCAAAGTAGCGCTTTCTACAGGAAAAGTGCTATTCTCACCAAATACGCGAGGACAAGCGAACGGTTCGTGTTCCTAACCGTTGTACGATAGCAGGTCGAATATTTCTAGTATACACTCTACCGTAGGGGCTGCAACCTCACTTATGGCAGTGCTTTGCTTTACCGCCTGCCTCTCGAGAGGCTTTGGAGGTTGCGTTACTCCACCCGAGAAAGTGAACAGTTGATTCGACGTCGCAGGACAGCCATCCCGGTACTATAGGGGTCAGGAGAGGCCAAAGTGGGACAAAACACCGCCCCACACGTAAGTCATGGGAGAGCGCGCCAACGGAGCTAAAAGCAAGAAATGTGCCGCGCCAACCGGGACATCTAATGTCCCGATTAGTGTCCACCTGATGGACCGGTCCAGTTCGTCTGCTGCTGAAGTTCTGATTGGCTGAGCTGGAGTACGGGCGGGAAGGAAATAGGCGGCCCCAGCCAATCAGCACTTCAGAAATAGACGAAATGGGCAAGTCCACTATAGGTGGACACTTACAGAATACCCACCCCTCACTACCCCCACCTCGGTCACCTTATTATATACGCAATTTGTCGTTGCATTCATAGCTGGTACGTTGCCACAGCTTGCCACCGTTATTGTTGCAGCACCAATCAGTACTCCAGCGACATTAAGAGAAAAAAAAAACAAAGCGTTTTTACAAATAAAACAGTAATGCGTATAAGATTGCTTACGGTTATACTTGTTTCGGGTATCTGGGGGAAAAAAATGGGTCTGAGACACGCAGAAATGCGAGAACGGCGGGTGGGCTTCTATCACAAACAACGTGCTCACGATGTTTATGCGTTGCCTCTCTTCGTCCACGTAAGCCTTGAAGTCAGTCACGTACTGCATGAAAGTGTTCAAGTCCGCGTCCTTGTGCCGGTACGCTGTTGCTGACGGCCCGCTAAGCAGCTTTCTCCTTACTCGTCCGATTTCCTGGAATTTTCAAAGAAGCGCACTGTTATGCAGGTTCTCAAAGCCCCATAAGATATTTCCTGTCACGTAATTGATACCGACTGGACGTTTTCCCCTGGGCCTTTCATTCGAATATAAAACGCGGACTTGCGTCGCGTCGAAATAATACGCTGTTGTGCCATGAAACCAATATGCATCACAGTGATAAATCGAGAGAAAATAATTATAAAATTATCTGCACTGCGTGTGCGTGTATGTGCTTGTGTGTGTATAGAGGGGGAGAGAGAGAGAGAGAGAGAGAGAGAGAGAGAGAGCCCGACCTCGAAAATGCGGCATTGGTGCAAAAGCTATAGTTTGTGTCAGGACTGGGTGGCTTAGACGGGACAACTGTGCTCCTCGCCAGTGTATGTGTAAACAGCGCCTTTCGGTGCGCCGCCGTTTCTGTTAAAGTGAGCTTAGATCCGTTGCACGTGCAAGACATTTCAAAGTTACGCCAAGCTCTTAGAAAACGTGCGCACCAGAAAACAAATTTGACACTCTGATCACGTGCCCATGCGATGCACGTGAGCTCGTTCTTCTATCGCTGAAAACGCATATAACTATGACGCCATTTGTGGAAGTGTCCGTCCACGAAATGTAAAGAAAAGACACGCAGAGTTAGGGGATTAATATTTCTTTTGGTGTGTGCTTCATTTAGGTGTTCACACGACATGCCGATGGCTGCGATTTCACCAGCAGTGGGATTTAAATTTGACTTACTATTACTTCAAGGGGCTCTATGTCCGTCCTGATCGCCTTCTCGAGGGCGCTTGCACATTTTCTGAAAGCAAGAAAGGTTGTCCATTGATCCCACACGTCCTCATTCACGCGGAAGTGCGAGAACAGTGTACATTCGACTGACGGGCAAATATAGACTAGAGAGAATAGTTCGCCTATACATTTGGAGATGACGCTCCTGAAATTTCAAACAGGGCAATCTTGTCATGAGTGGAAGATTGGTGCGAGAGAAAAACAAAGAAAAGAAAACGAATGACTGGCAGCGGTGACACGCTTAAGTTTCTGCACTATGACGTCACTAACTTTGGCGAAGTCTCAAAGACTGTCGCTCGTTCTTGATAAAAAGGATTAGAAAGCGCCGGTTTTTTAAAGCTTTACGTGCACGAAAGACGCACCACAATCATGTGCCAAATAGCCTAATGATTGTGAAGTCCGGAACGCCGTGCGGTCTATGCGCGAAATGCAAAGTTCGGTAGCTTTATTTTTTTTTTATAATAATCGATCTTCCAACCAGCACATGTAAGGAGCGTATTGAACGTATCTGTCAGTCTATACTGAATTAGTGTGCCATTTAAGTGTTGTTCTCTAACACAGATGGTGTAACACTTCGGGCCATATAACGTAAAACTATAGCAATCTGTTTTTATTCCAATTTTCTGACTTCAAATTCACGTAATTGCCGACGCAGGCACCGGGCGGTGACCTGCAGCGTTGTGTTATTATAGCCCAACCAAACGCTCTCCTCGTTTGTAGGAGGTCACTTTTGTTTGCTTTAAAAACCAACAACATTGCCTGCATTTAACGGTTTTTCTTATCCAATTGGCTGACAAGAGGCGAGGAGCACGCTCAAGGGGTGAGGTTTTCAATGGGTCCGAGTCAGCGCAATGAAAATAGATAACCGGAAGAGGACGGTGGTGCCAGCGTCTGCCATTGGTCCGCTACTCCTTACTTATATAGCTCTCAATCGCTGGTCGAAAATCACGGCGGCGGGCAACGGAAGGTTAAGAATGCCGTTAAAATCGATCCTCAGAACGGAAGAGTTGGCAGAGCGACGTCGTGTACGTGGCTAAGTGCTCGATAACGTTATACTGCCACGCAGAACGTTTTATTAACGCAAATCCATGCTCTCTGGGCAGGTGAGGGTAGTGTAATGGTTGGGGTCGGGCATGAAATAGATGGTAGCTGGCCCATGCCGTCGTCCAACTCGTCCACGCTGAGAACGTTGTTGAAAGGAGCGACTTGTTCTCATCGAGAACGAGGAATATGGGATTTATTTACACTATCAACATGAGAACGTTACAGTTCATGCGTCTAGCATAACGAAAGAGAATGCACACTCAGCGGCTGCTTATAAACGCTCTGTCCTCTTTAGATGCCTAGGTTAGGGAAAACGGCCGTTCAACCGTCAACCAATTCCGAGCGTCCAAAGTCATCGTAGCCGACCCGCCTTTGAGGGGGAGGGTTTACACAATCACTTCCGCACAGGTTTCACTGACCACACCAAGGTGAGAGGGTTTTCGCAGACACGGGTCTTGCCCTGAGCAGGCGGCTCTTGGTCCCAGAGTTGACCCCGCAGACAGTGGCCGCCGCGTCTGTCCATTGACTGACGACTTCTAAGACCCGTGAGATGGCGCCGCAAAACACCTCCTTCCAGGAGTTTCCCCGCTCTAAGCAAACCGTGACGGTGACGGCGAATCAACTAACAATACTTGGTCCGCTAACTGCGTCTAGACATCCCGGCGCCGTTCGCTTGGGGACGCGGCGTATTGTCGTCCTTACAAAGCGAGTCGCCGCAGCAGACATTCCGGTGCAAACGGGTTGTTGACGAAGCGCATTGTTGTTTTCACAAAGCGAGTCATTGCAGCGGGCCGGGCAGAGTTTGACGGTCGCTTCCCCGAAGATTGCCAGCCCCCGCAGGTCGAACGTAACAGTAGACAGTGCCTGAGCGATCGGCGGGCAGCCATCTTCTATTCCTCTCGGAACGGGACAGTCTTTGGCTATTCAGAAATATATCCTTTTTTGTTCGGCATATTAATGCACCTTTAACGCGTACACGTCGCTTTGACGCGGTGAGTTTTCGCAATTTTGTGACGTCGCGTGACAGACAGGTGAAGTGGGTGCAGCCCGAAAACTCTTTACCAATAGCAGATGCCTAATAGCAAAGAAGCGTCGAATGAGAAAGAATAATTTTTCTTTTGTTCCACCTAACCATGCATAATCGTTATGCACATATCATATCTTATAGGACCTTTTCGCGGTTTTCGTGACGTCGCTTGAAGTGCGGGTGGCCCGAAAATTTTTTCAGCAATCGTGAAGCGCTGATGGCAGAATTGTAATAGAGAAGATTAGAATAGCTTTACATTATAAGCGCCCCTCATTAATTCAAACGCGATGCGCCTTAAAAACAAAGAAAAAGAAAGGGGCTTGCTTCTTACGCGAAGCTGGACGGATAAGTGAGGTAGTCCAGAATGTGGGCAGTGTACTTGCGGTTGAGCTCAGCGGCAAAGCGTATCTGCAAGGTGAGAAAAGAAAACTCTCTAATGAACTGATTTTTTGAGCACGCACACCTACGCTAGAACTGTATAATTAGAAATAATAATAATAATAATAATAATAATAATAATAATAATAATAATAATAATAATAATAATAATAATAATAATAATAATAATAATAATAATAATAAAGACCGACGCTTTTGAAGTTGTATTTCTCGCAGCAACGGCCTACATTTTTATCAAACGCATTGATCCCCTTAAGATTGCGGTTCGATTCCGTCGCTGTCCTTTCTCTACCTCTCACAACCGCGTGCACATACACCCTCAAACACGTACGCACATGCACTGAAGTATGCTTATGAATCCCACGCACGTGCGACCACGATAAAGGCTTCATTATTAGTTGATGTTTAACATTTATTTAGCTATACGGGAAAATGCAACGCGCATATATGTTTACTTGAACAGCAGTGCACTTTGCCGAAGATTCCGAGGACGTATTTCTATAGATTGGTGCCAAGCGCAGGTCGTCTAGCAAATCGGTGGGCTTTATTGTCAGTATAAATTAGCGTCAATATTGAAATTACAAGGTGTCCCCTAAAATTCGGAAATAAAAAAAGTAATTAGTGGATTGTAGTTATCAGTTAACCAATTGGTAATTAACGCACGAATCCCAAAACATCTGCTGCCCCGAATAACGTGTCGGAAAAAGAAAATCATCCCTCAAGTCTCTGTTGCTCTGAGTTTTGTAATCATTTAAGCATTCCGTGGAGCATCCGGTATATTGGCAGACTATTGGCAGGTTTTTTTTGTCCAGTGCACCCCAATGGAAACTTTGTGGGCATCTGTTTGTAAATAGCGAAACGGTCTACAGCGCGCCAAGAACTCTAAAAGACGTTTATAGACGGCCTGTGGGTAACGGAGCAAGTCTGACGTTTGCAAGAGAGAAGCTGGACGTACGTGGTCGACGAGGCTGGGATTTCTCCTCGCGTAGGGGTTGCAGATGAAGGCCTGGGCAGCCACGCTCATGTTCATGATGTTCCGGCCAATTACGAGCAGCACGGCCGACGCAGGAAGTGCGCCGTAGGCTGTACTGAAAAGGGCCCCGATAGTGACGGTATGCAAATGACTCGATCTGGATGTGCATTGATAGAGGTGAGGATGGGGAGTGGACGGGAAATTATAGTAGGACAGTCCGAGTCGGAGCAATTACAACTTGTAGGAATCATATACAATTTTGCTATACATATCAAAAGGCTTTAAATATGCGAAATTGAACAATACTATGATGTCAGGCAGGAACACGATGTCAGGAAACACGACGCGTATTCCTCCTGCACTGCACTGAATAAACTCGGGCACACGAATTTAAATACACGAGCTTTCTTTTTTCTCTTTAGTTCTTTATTTATTCTATTTTTTTTGCTCCAGTCACAAATGGAACTGGCGACATCATGCTCAACTGCATGACGCTACAGCTACTAAGTCACAGAAGCGGTTCATGTAATCTAAAGCTTGTTGGGAAATAACTGCCAAAAGTAAACCTCTCACAGTGTAGCTCTATCTGCCGCGGTATCCGCGGCAGGGACCTGCCCTGTACTCTTGTAGTAATCAATTATACATTTCTCCTAGGCGGTCAACCACATGGACACAACCATAGCGAACACCTTAAATGTCAACGCAAATTTTTCTGTGCGAATCGAACTTGAGCATCGAATGCGAATGGCTATAGTTTTGATACGACGATGCAGCTTTTTGCGTCTCTGACAATCAGCCCTAGGTGTAACCACATAATCTCCGGCAGTCCCGTAGCATCCGAGGCACGTAACAGCCACATATGCGACGAAATGTCCAGTGACCGGAGACTTGCATTCACGAGTCTCTGATGGAGCCGGGCCTGCGGTCAGGCCGAGTACCGCGGCATCTGTAAAACTTTCGACGGCGCGGTGGTCCTGTCCATTACGACGCACACTGTACTTCTCACCCTCGTGAAATTCGGAGCGTTAAAAGCCCAAGAGCATGCGCTGCTAGAGCTCGGTGACTGATCTGGCTACTCGTGGAGTGCCCTTGAAACTTCCACAAGGATATTATGCGAGTTTCATAATGGCTTCATCACAAAACAAATTTGTAATGCAGTGAAGTATACACAACGCTTTAAAAACATTCGTTTTGAAAGTATTAAATTTAAACAACGTGTCATTATTCAATAAACTTTTGCATCTCCAAGGCGCCCAAAGAGCAGCAGAGGATCAAATCAGCAAGTATTCTTTGCAATATACATCTGCATTGCGGTGAAGCTTGCAAAAGCACATCTGCCGCATTATGGAACGCTTTTAAGATCGTCGCCAAAACTTCAAAGACTGTACCAGGTCGATCCGAATGAGTTCTGAGGAAATCCGCAAGAAGAGGAAACGAGGAGGAGGGAATGCGCAGGCAAGGGAAATGTGGGGAGGGGGTAAGGGTGTAGGTCCGCAAAAAGAAAAAGTGCCATCCACTTGAGTGTATCATGCGGCCGTACGGGTTTCCCTTGCTTCTGAATCCTACATTTTGACTGAGTTAAATTAAAATGACAGCATATCTGCCTCACGTAATACCGGACCTCTGCCAACCGTCATGGGACACAGAACAAAGAAACAAACATCAAGTGACGTACATCAGCGATGATCACATAACTGCAATAGAGCAACCATAAGAAGAAAAAAAATTTGCTCAGGTGAAATAAATAAATACCACACTGGAACACACTGCTAATTTAGGTGTCATATATAACAGAAAATATATTTCCCTATTTTTAATAGAAACACTTGTGCTGTCTGTACCTTTCGTACGAAGAGAAAAATAAGCGATAGCTTATTCAGAAACACTGCGATGATATGTTCTGCAAGCAGTGATCCGTGCTCATATTCTAATGCGAACGTCAATAAATGCGGTGGTAACCTTTTCATTCTACCTTTGTGAGTAAAACATAATGCAAGTTGACGGCACTATAGTAAGACATGTAATAAAAATCTTATTTAGTGCAAGTAAACCACGGCCACCCCCAGATATGCCGTGCACCGATGCTCGCGTACGCACAAGAGTATAGCCAGGCCGGCGAAGTTCGAGAACTTGTTCTTCTCGGCGGGCATCGTCTCCGGGCTTCGCATCGAGATGCCGAGCGCGATGGTGACCACCAGGGACAACACGAACACGACCACGACCAGGGACGTCACGAAGGTGACCAGCCTCCTGGGAAAGTAAGCCCTCAGATGCTTTATTTGGTAAACGTGAATGAATGACGAAAGCAGCGCTCGTCATTGATTGATTGATTGATTGATTGATTGATTGATTGATTGATTGATTGATTGATTGATTGATTGATTGATTGATTGATTGATTGATTGATTGACAACTATGGGACTACGAGAGACGAAAACGAACTGCGCTTAGTAAATGTGGAAGGCTACATAGACTAGTTTTGTCCACCTGGACTTCTGTAAGGTGCACCTAAATGCAAGTACACGAGCGTTTTCGCTCCCGTCGACATGCGACCGCCGCAACCGGGAGTCGCACCCACCACCTCGGGCTCGTCCGCACTCCATAGTCGTAGGAAACGCTGTCTTTTATTGCATTAAGACGCCTTTTGACTTGAAGAACGGCCAAAAGCGAAGCTTGTTAGCAAGCGGTCTCTGGGTATATGTGGGCCAATAAGATATTTACCGTCATATATGATTCTGGACGGTGACAGCCGAATTGCGCCTAAAGAGTGCTCTTTTTCGGTGTCAGCCTTAATTGGCACGCGACATCTGACACACAGAGTTAACGTAAACTACAGCACAAACAGCAAGCTAGGAAGTTCTGCCTAGGCCCCCTACATAAACTGCATATCAGCTGCCGGGCTCGATTTACGGGTGTCGCTCGTGACGATTAGAGATACGGCAGGTGCGTGGTGTCCGAAACGTGTGCCATCGACTGAGCGAACTTCGCTATTCGCTCATACAGCAAAGTGACCACCGTTTTGTTTCGGCAACACCTCGCGCGAGCTCCTAAAATTTCGGCGCTTAATTAATGGCAACTTGAACTATGTACTTGTGATAACAGCATGGCCTCAGCTAAAGTTACATGGGGACGATGTTTTGTGTTATGGACAATATTTTACAATTTCAGCCGTGCCGCGACTTTACATAGCGGTTGTTATTACACGGACGCGATTTGCGCGGGAACGTGTTGTCACTCCATTATCATCGTTCACATATGCTATACCGACACAATGTTGCGAAAGGACGACAAATAGCTGAACCAGTTGGGATTCGTGTTCGAAAAAGGTTAGGCGTGCAGACGTGGACACAGGAGGAGGTAAACGAAAAGTGGTCGTCGCACTCGCATCTTGGCTCATCGACCTAACGCAGTGCACAGGGCGGTCTGCACTGCGCAGACACTGCCGAACGCAGACAGCCGAGGCCGCTGGGGTTCGTGGCGATATATTCTGGGAACGCAATTCCGAGACGTACCCGTGACTAGAGTGTTCGATATACTACAGTATCAAGGCGGTGCACGCCGGCGATAGCACTCACAGCCGCCGCCTGCCCGTCTGGAAGGGGTCCGTCCGCATTCCCAAGAAGCCCGGGTAGGCGATCTCGTGCGTGACAAGCACGTCCTTGGCCTGCGAGAGACGAGCAAGTGGGCCACGCCTCACTTAAGCCTCGCGCCGGCAGGAACTGCTTTACGCATCGAGCCTCCTTTACATCTTCATTGCTGAGGTCGGCAATCTTTCGGAAATGAAGCTCGTCGGACGCGCATCGAAGAGTAATTTTAGTGGCATGAACACAAGGGAAGAACTTGCTCAGGACGAAATGGTGGGCTAGTTGGTTATACATGTGTATTTGATCACAGCATGGTGTCATTAGTCTGTCTATCGGCGCATTGTGGCGTTTTTACTCTGTCAGTCATTGTCGATTGATTGTGCGCTGTGATCATATAGACAAGAAAAGAAGACACATGGTGTGTCATTGTTGTTTCCTGATAAGTTTGCTAACATTTTGAATGAGGAGGCCGAGTAACCGAAAAGCAGTGCCGAGCGCTGGACGACGAGTAGGTGGGCGAGGAGTGAAAGAAAACTAGATTGACGCATAGAAATATTGAATTACAAGTGTAACGACATGTTTATTTCATCGCGCTAACACAGTACTATAAGCATTTCAATTCCATAAGATGAGGTCTGTTTGATAAAGTGAATGGATAGGTGGTCGTGGGGATGATCGAGGGGGGGGGGCGGATATTTCTGAGTTCGGCTGTGGGCGTCACATCGCATTGCATCGCCGGCCTCCTGTAACGCACCTACGCTTTAATAAATGCATGTAGGGTCTTGTAGCTTTCAATTACTTTGGGAGTCCACGTTAAGAGACATGATAAAATCAAGACGGAACACACTCTGGACTCTCTGTCAGTGACAGGGACGCTTCACTGGCTCTTCTTTCATAAGATTAACTTATAATGTTATGTTCTGTCACGTCTTTATTGTTCAAGTATAATGGTTGTTGCTGGAGATTGTAGCTTATTTCAACACTTCACAATTTGTCCCAGATTTTATTCTAAAACGTGGACAATCAAACGTTTGCAACTGATCATATCGCTCGGCGCTCCACGAGGACAAAGTTTGCCACTTCTTTATGGGGCATAGATCAGCTCTTTCCTATATTGGTATTAGGGAAAAAAAATGTTACCCTATCGAAAATTATATTTCTTTAACAATTGTTAGAAATATCTTATAACACGTGAGACATTTCTCGTCCACTGTTTGCAATGTCGTGCAACATATGCCTCGCTTGTAAATGTCGGACTTCTGCTATGGAATACTGCAAGGAACGTGAATATCAAGGCATGTAAAGGAAAAGAAAGAAAGAAAGAAAGAAAGAAAGAAAGAAAGAAAGAAAGAAAGAAAGAAAGAGGTGGGGATAGGAAATGAAGTAAGGTTCCAGTTTACCGTCGTTATCTTTTTGCGGACGTTGTCTTGCACCGCCTCTGCTATCTTCTGTATCTTGATCACTTGTTCCACAGCGTCTGCGTTTTAACCACGGTATACGTCAGTGCTTTAAGTCGAGAAAGTAGCAGCTGATATCAGACAGTTTGTTCAAAATGGGAGGTCATGGGTTTTTTATGAAATTAGGTGCAGTGCGTGCATCTGAATAAAACGCACGCGTTACATTTAAATTGCACAATGGCGGCTTCGTGGAATTGAACGTTCGCCTCGGCCACTGGAGGCCGTGTGTACGTTCGAGTGCCTCTGACGCCCTGTTAGTGGCCGGCAAAGACAAGTACAGGCGTGCTTCGGCTGGTTGCCTGGACTTCTTCGCGGATTACTCACTTCTGGAAGCAATATGCATCAGCAAACTATACCAGCGAGAGCACAAGCAACCTCGGAAAATTTGTGTTGCGTTCTCGGAAGTGCTTTTCCGTATAACACGGGCGGCACACCGAATTCACGGCATATGTAGGGATGACGGACCTGGGGAAGTGCTTCCGCCTTTATATAAGCGTTGGGGTTATACGAGGAGCAGACCGGGAGGCCGGCGTTGTACCTTCCATAATAAACCGAGTCACTGACTGCCATAGTACACCGAGAGATTGACTACTCCACAAAGGCTAATTGTTCACCCGCAAACTGAGGTCACAACCGATACATTGGTGTCTGAGCAGAAAAAGCAACTTAATCGAGTAAAGAATGCGTGGCGTTCGAGAACGTTTTGTTTAGTGCACATCAAGAACATGCACCAAAATATATCTTAGCAAAAAGGAAAGAAATTGTTTGTTGAAGGCGGAAGGCGGGCCTGTAGTTTGGTTGCAGAGGTGTGTTTTTTGTGAGGGTGGGCGATGTCTCGGCGTACTTTATTCGGCTGTTATATTAAAGCAGGAAAACGGGTGCCAGTGAGCTATCCGGGCTTGGCAATCCAGAAGTACATATAAGGGTCATGCTGCCTTTTCGCATGAAAAGCACCTAGCCGTGAGGCAAACGTGTGTTACCGAGGCATGGCAGGACCAATACTATCTAACGACTCGTGATATTACCGCGTAAAATAAGGGAAGACACCAGATGCCATGACACAGCAATACCATGGGTCGTGCAACTTCCGCGCATTCATCACAAGGACGACCAGTCTGTATACTGTCTATAAACGCTCTGTGGACCACTTCACCTTCTTGTATAGACTTCCCGTTTTGTATATTCAAAGTCGATGTACACTATCTATAAACATAGCGTGACCCCAGTGTGACCCCAGTCTGCACCCTCTCGTCCATTGTGGTCCTTACACTTCCCAGCAGGTTGTTTGCAGGACATATTATAGACATCAGGCGACAGCAAGTGTAAGACAAAATGTCTACAGGCCGTCTATAGACAATCTCTATATCCCTCCCCCCTCCTTCTCCCGTTACAGAAAAGCTTCTGTAAAGTTTCGACAGGATGTAAAAAAATACATTTTGCTAAGGATGACTAAGACCCGACGCCCCTAAGGACCGATTTCCAAGATCGGCTCACACCGGAGCTCCTTAGCAATCTTCAAGGCTCAGTATATATTATGTAAAATCTGGGCTTAATGGCGACTTTCTCATCCTGTAGGAGTTCCGTAGTGGTATTGAAGGAAGAAAAGTATGGAGAAAAAGGTTCACCTCGTCTGGCTTCAGATTTTAGGCTGCCAAAGCGGCTAACCAGCTGCGCCCACAACTCCTGGATCTGGAAAAATATGTAGCCGCTTGTAGTCACGACAGATTGAAGTAGTGTATTGCCTCGTGTATTAGCCAATGACTACAACTTAGTTTATCTTTTCTTTTTGACCAACTTTGTTGATACCAGCTATAATGAAACTACGAAAGTGATATTTTTAAAGAGAAAAAAGTTAAACGGAATGACACCCACCTCATGGTCAGTCTTGTTCGCAGAATCGATGAGGTTGTTGAGACTTGCAGCCACTTCTTCCTAAGTTAAATGCAGTGAGGAGGAACTGCCTTAGCATCACCTGCTCAAACTACATGTATAATGTTAACGCTTTTTCGCCGCTGCCAAGAGGGTCACCTACGCACTATTAGTGGTGGCTTCCGGCAAGGCTATGGTATCGTTAGAAGCGCGAAGATGTCTTCTATAATACAGGACCCTGTATTTCGTCGTGTATTTACCATTCAACCACGTGCCGATTCACTCAACAATTTCTTTTTACTCGTTAGACTCTCACGTCATCGATTAAAATTCCATCGCTCTTTTGGTCGGGCGCAGTTACCCCTTTTATCTTTGGCACTAAGAAACGTGTAGGCCGTCACAATGGTGAGAATGTACTTGCCGAGGGATACTTGCCTTATTCGCATAGACAGCAATAGTTCTGCGTATCACTGTGAACAGGGGAGCAACGAACAATGATGTATAAACGGAATGACACAGGTTATTGGACTACTATAGATTGACAGAACAATTTTAGACGATTAGATAGGCGGATAAACGCACATCATTGGATTGACGCGCGTAAGTTGAACTCCTGGCGCTTATGTTTTAGCTCGCATTTCTCATGTGTGCCTCTGAGCGAGCAAAATTTTTGTCCAAGTTGCGCAATTCATACGTCAAGCTCCCAACATCTATTCTCTGCTGAGAGAGCTTTGCTCAAACAATAATAAATTATGAATAAAAATAAATTACCATGAAGTCCTATTATAGAAGATGAGTTTTACGTCGAACGCTGGAACGCTGAAATTTCTTCAAATGTCTTTATTTTCTCAAAATATTGAACAGGACTAAACTAGACCTTCGAGTAGACTCTCTCTTTCTTTCTCTCTCTTTGTTTTAACTTCCATCTCCGGGTCAGTCTTTTTCAGTGTTCAGTTGCTGTGATTTGGTTTCTACTAAAAAATGTATGTTAAGACAAATTTTTCGCAGACCATCACGTAGCACGGTGAATAAGTAGAAAAAAAAACGGATGACGCTTAAGCTTCGCCTTCAAGAGTGGAACGCGATAGCGTTATCGCACCCCGTTCGCACCGCCCGCTCATTCGCTCGGCATGCTCTTGAGTCACACAAAGACGAAACGTGCTCCTGAGCAAGCGGAACGAACCAAAGAACTCGGTGTCTTGAGGAAGAAACGATCTACGCGAGCCAAACGTCCTAATTGGCACGGACAGCCGGACCGCGACGCGCCATGAAGGCGGACGCGATCATGGGCCTGACGCCTCAATGGCATCGTCCTCTCTCTTGCTTGGGAGCACCACGCAGACGCATGACACCTCGCCAGCAGCACGGCACACATCGCAGGCGACGCTTTCCCACAAGACGCGCTACGGCGCAGCGATCACGTCAGAGGCGTCCCGCATCGGACGCTGCACCTAGGAATCGCGCTGAGAGCGGAAAGAGGAGCCGCGTCGCCTAAACAGAGCGAGAATACTTATTAAACGCAAGGGTATTGGGGCATCATCGCACCGGTCCCCGCACGGCCCCAATGCGCCCAAGCGAGACGAAGATGAGAAGCGGGCGAGTGGTGCGCCACTTGTCGGGGCAGCGCCGTACATTGCGAGGAGGGGGTCTTCTGTGTTTGCCGCAAGATGGCTCTGCGTGTGCGCCAAGCGCAGAAGAAATGTAGCGGAAACGTACTTCGTTACTCGTTTAACTGCGACTTCTGTAATTTACATGCTCATAATTACCGATATACACCACAGTATACCTTTCTACGGCACGTTTCTAGGGCAACACCGCATTCACTAGTGGCGCTTTTGTCCCGCTTTGAACCATCGAACTCGCGGCTTACCTTGAGCCTTTGTGCAAGGCCATCCAAAACAATGAACGGTTAACTGGCTTCAGGTTACAGTCAACACAGGTGAAAATATGGACGTATGCCGATGACATCGCTATATTATGTTCCAATAGAAATAGTATTTGTCAGACCGTGGCGGTAGTTGAATCCTTCTGCAAGTGCACCGGGGCGCAAATAAACTGGGAGAAGAGTTATGGGTTTTGGCACGGTGAATGGGAAGAAACGCCAGACTACTTCGCTCGACTTCGGGGGTCAACCACTGCAACAACCTACCTAGGCGTGCCTCTCGACTCTTATCGCGACCCTGAGCCGTACTGGAATGAACAAGTGGCGAGAATAAAGGAAAAGGCTAACGCGTGGCAGGGGCGACAGCTGTCAATGTTCTCGCGCGCCATAGTCTGTAACCTATTTTTTACGTCCAAGATATGGTATGTAATGAATGTGCTGTGTGCTTCGCGGATCAACATCCAAAAAATCCACCGTATCTTCGCCGTTTTCATTAGGGCATCGACTTGGGAAAGGACCAGCCGCACAAACTTGTTCTTGCCAGTAAAGAAAGGGGGCCTTGGGTTGGCACATTTATTTGAGCGACAAGTTGTGTCGCGCTTTATGTACCTTCGTGGTCAGAATGATGTGTTCCTTCGCACAGTCATGCAAGTGCGTTTATGTCGTCACCTTCCAGGATTTGTTGTATGCTCGTGTGAAACAATGCATGGTGACGTTAAAGGTTACCTTCGAGAAGTCGTGCTTGCGTACAGAATGTTGCATGTGCGGCTTTCAGTGCAGTATCTCGCCAATATTACTAGGAAAAAACTGTATAAGGACTTAATTGGCACTATGCTCCCTGTACCGATTTACCGTATGTCTAATCGTGGAGGCCCAAGAGATGTCCTCAAAAGGGTTAAAAGAATGCCAGTACACCCTTCGGTAAAAACTGTTTTCTTTAAACTACGCATTAACACATTATCAGTTAAAACATGGATGCATAACAGGGGTATTTTTGTCCCGTGGTCCATTAACTGCTTCTTATGCAAGAAACCTCAAACGATAGAGCATGCGTTTCCAGATTGCTGGGATCCCATATTTTTCTGGCATGTGCTACAAAGGACTTTAAAGAAAGAGTCACCTTTAGATCCACATGGAATAAGATTCTTACCGGTAGAAACGGAGGCTTTTCCGTATGACGCTATAATGCTCCTGGGCCTCCACAGTTTGTGGAAAGCTAGAACGCAGTTCAACAATGCTGATGTCAATTCGCGACCTACGCGTGATCTCTTCATTGAATCTGTAGTACGGTTCAGGGATGTCCATCGGGCACTCCCTGAACAGCCAACATGGATTGACATGCTAGATAAACTTGCAGCATTGAAAAATTTTTAATATGTCGTGCCAGCAAAATCCTTGTTGACATGTTTTTTTTTGTGTATTGTGTATGTCAAAGCCGGCAATAAAGCGTTAAAGAGCCCGTGTCGCAGAAAAGCCAGTGTCGGCGGCGTTGACCGTGAGCGAAAAAGCCCGGAGGCTATTCATAAATAAAAAGAACTTGCAAGATGGGCTGGGTGGGAATCGAACCAGGGTCTCCGGACTGTGAGACGGAGACGCTACCACTCAGCCATAAAACTTCTTTTATTGTTATGTTTGGATCAGACAATTTCGAAGGTTACCCGCCGTGGTTGCTTAGTAGCTATAGTGTTGGGCTGCTAAGCACGCGGTCGCGGGATCGAATCCGCCCTCGGCGGCCGCATTGCGATGGTGCCGAAATGCGAAAACATCCGTGGTACTTAGATTTAAGTGCATGGTATAGAACCCCACGTGGTCCAAATTTCCAGAGTCCCTCACTACGGCGGGCCTCATAATCAGATCATGAGTTTGGCACGTAAAACCCCATAATTTAATTTTAATTTCAAAGGTTTATGTTTTCATGCATCTAAGGACTAGAACTCACTTTTGAGGAAGCTGGTGTTGTAGACGGCTTGGAGGTGAGTGTTGCTTATTACTTTCCGTACTTCTCTTGCTAGCTGCTCCGGAAACGAACTGCTTACTAAGAGAAAGTAAAAAAAAATCTTTATGAGGAGATTAACAACGTCACCGAAAAGTGCGCTATTGTCTTTGTACATAAGCGAGGACTTCTCACTGCTTAAGCTGATATCAGTTCTTTTGAGAAATGTCCCACTAAGTGTAAGGATGTCATCATTTATCTGATAAAACAGTGCTGCAGGCTCAACTAGCTGTCGTAAGCTACTTTTTTGAAATCTTACTTCACTGCAAGCAGTTGTTGTAGTGCAACAAAACAAACTTTACTCAATGAACTGGATGAGTAAGAAAGAAAACAATCGGAAATGCTTCTTGTTAAGGCTGCGGAAGTGCTTGGTGGCTTAGAGGATGAAATAGTAAATTACCTATCGCTTGTCCTCAACTAAACTGCCTGCCCAGATATGACCAGCACATGAGAGATTTCAAGTACGCGCTAACTGGATTATGGTATAAGCACGTTTAAAGTGTTGCATGGTTTTTCATCTTATCGGTCCACGTCCGGGGAGCTAGCAACTTACTTCCGGAACCGAAAGTGCCCTTGACGGCTTCTAGCGTTGGCTTGATGTCGCCGTCGAGAAACTGGTCGAATCGCTGAAACAGCAAGCGCCACGAGCTTTTCAGTCGTGAGAACCCACCGTTAGCCTTCTGAACTTCATCAGTGCAGTGCACAGTGAAGCAAAGCCCCACACGTTCACCTCTTCACTTAAAGGAACAGGCAACCGCTCAGGACATGAATCGAGATAACCCTGCTGATAGGATGATTCCCTATCGTAGTGTCTAAAACGAGCCATGTTTTTCTCAATTAACGTGGATTTATATTTTTAATTCTGCACTAAAAGTGGCGAAAAATTACCCTTGACGCCCCACGCGGCAAAAACATGAAGCTACATAAGAGCTCCACCACGTGACCTTTCACTAGTATACGCGGTTCCTGGTCTTTCTATTCCTATTTAAATTTTGCATACTTTTTATTATTATAAGTTTTTCCTGACCTTAATGTACAGATGAGCCTTCGTTTGCAGTGAGCGGAAAAGTGGTGCTGCCTCCGCCTTTGTTTTTGATTATTTGGCTTGGTTCGTCTATAGACCGAACAACGACGACGGGGACCAGACAGCCATGACTGGCCATGACCTAGGCGCGTAAATGGGGAAAACCGCTGTACAAATATAAGAAAGGTCTGTACAACAACGCGAACTTATTGCACCAGCCTTCTATTTTCAAAAGTGGTTGAAACGGTTAAAATGCAAGTGGCTAACCGCAGTTACACTCACTGCTGTGAAAGCACAGTGATAGGCGGCTTTCACAATTTGCGAGGTGGGCTATCGACATCGCTCTCATTTGTGAGCGTTGCATGGAGGAGGGGCTCTTACTTATTTTCGATGCTGCTCAGATAAAAAAAATTCTGCTTACTAAATACCCACGCGCTTTTGGAAGTAACCGCTGCAGATGTAAACACTACCGAGGGTGAGCTTTGCATTGCGCCTTAAAAACTAGTTTCTTATAAATCGGTTATCAGTCCCCTTAAGTAGCGGCGCGCACTACCGTCAATATCAAAAAATAAAAAACTCACACAGTTCATGCTGTTGAGAAAGGAGCGCATGTCCTTCCTTATCTCCCAAGTCTTGGTCTGCATGATGTCGACAGCGTTTTCCGCTCCAAGTGAGGAAAAGATTTGAAAAATGTAGAACAACCTGGAATGGCGCATCAACACGCTGTTTGTGTGGTTTCTCAAACGATTATCTTCAGACACCTGCCAGTGCAGACTTAGAATATATGCTCTGGCGGTGCTCCGCGTTACGCAGCAACAAGGACCACACCGAATAGCGTTGGAACGCGGCTCTCCGTAGCCACGAACTAGAAGAACAGACATGGGCGGTCCATCGGGCCAGCGATGCTGCCGAGAGGCTATAGGCCTTTCGATCCCGACGTGGGAGCGGCCCACTTCGGGATAGGAATCTATAGCGCGACCTGAAGGACCTGAATAAAGATTTTCATGCCATACCATACCCGCCAGTGCTAAGCCGCGAGTTATAGGCTTTTCCCTATCTTTTTTTGCCTTTCTTTTTTATTTTGCGCTTTAACTCAGGGAGAACGCTTTTCTAAGGTTGTATAACAAAGGTTTGGCTGGCGTCCGCATATCTTGCGAGCGAGATTGAACCCTTTTTATTACCAGAATGTTTTCTTGTGCTTTTTGCAGTTGCCTCAGGAAGGAAGAGACAACTTTATTGGATCACCAGTCAATGAAAGTCAGGAGAGAAATCTCTTCCCCGTCGCCCGTTAACAATATATTTTCTATGTGTGGTTCTTGTTATATATAGTTGGTTTTTAATTCAGTCTTTATTTCTTGTTCACTGTTATCTTTTATGTCATAACACGCCCTGTAATGTTTCCTGCTGCCACCCTCCCCCCCCCCCTCCTTTTATGTAATCCCCCATCGGGGTCTTTAAGGGAAAATAAATGATGATAAATGATGATAACGCTACAAAAATGTCTCAGATGTCGCGTTGTAATTCAACGAATTGTGCAAGCGTTGCATTTAGATGTGCCCCCGCGAAGGTACTTGTAAAAAAATATATGCCTCACGAAACAGGGGCCATTGCCTGCTGTCTCACCAGCAGTAATCCACATAGCACATGCCTTATTATGAAGAAATTGTAACATATACACTGAAGGCAGTTCGTGAATGTTTTCAGATAAGACGCTACGTTTAGTAACTTTAGTTAGTAAAGATTACTGAAAGCTTTCGTTGCTCATAAATCCTGGATATTGCCTCTTCGGCCATCTGTCGAACTTCACCGCAATGAACCTGTGTAACTCAATGGGAAAAAAAAGACAGAACAAAGCAATTTTTCTGATGCGTTACAGCAGTGCTTTATGACCGAAACACTGCTATAAGGCAGCAGGGAAGTTATGACCAAGTGCCGTAAATTCGTATGTTACTAGACGGGAGTACCACCTCTACATTGCTAATTGAGTGTTGTTGAGATTTGGCCGATCTTTTGAATTACTTTTTTTATATACTGCCGATTGTGTTACGCTGATACAGTGCGGTGAAGTTTAACAAATTTCTTGCATTCCGCTGTATGTAAAACAAACTATACATTAAAGTAACAACGGCTATAG
This sequence comes from Dermacentor variabilis, assembly GCF_050947875.1. Taxonomy (NCBI): domain Eukaryota; kingdom Metazoa; phylum Arthropoda; class Arachnida; order Ixodida; family Ixodidae; genus Dermacentor; species Dermacentor variabilis. The sequence continues at coordinate 52,554,726 of NC_134571.1, read as the reverse complement.
AAAAAAAAAGTAATGATGGAAGACATTTATACCACAAAAGCACTAGACGTGATATAAAGTGTATTGCCACATCTGCTTTACCTAACGTCAAAGACAACGACGTAAGCTGCAAGGGACTCTCACGTTTTGGGGTCAGTCGACAAATTAAGCAGCCTGTTTTTATATGTGTACGTGTCCTCGCGTTCTGCGTTCAGCGTATCGTGACAATATAATCATTTGAGAAGAATGTTAATAAATCTTACAATACCTAGAATCACAAGTTGAATAAGCAGTGTTCAAAGCATCGTCGCTTTGGCGGTATAAAGGGCTTGTATAACTCAATCTGGCTAACCAAAGGCACCCAGCAACCTATATTGAAAGTCTTTACTAGATTCCTAAAGTTCGTGCCGAAAAGTTTTGAGTGGGTGGTCCGAAAAGCAGCCAATCGCATTGAAACACCACTGACTTCACATCTTGCTATCTTCATGTCCCTGTTTTCGTTTCCTTTATTTTGAGTCCACGTATACAAGTGCCGAAAACCCCTGCGACTGACCCCAGAATTCCGTCTTTTTGTGATAATGTACCCTCGTCTAATATGAAAGGAAACACCATATCTGTGTTTGAACTGCCATACCTATAAACGTGGACGTCAGAACCTCACTCACTGCTATTTGTTAGGTTGTTCTCCTGTTGAAGAATCCCGCTCACTGAACTTTTCGTCATTACAAGTACACACGAGGAAAATTACATGCCTTGACAGCAAATACCGTGTTCCCTTTCACACTGAGCGAGAGTGTACATGAGGGTTATTCAGTTCGTACACTGATTAAGCTGTCATGAGAAGCGATTACAAAGGGGCAAAAAATGAAGTGATACGATGACCGACATCATAAACAAGCCGCGAAAAGGTGAGACACACCAAGAAAGAGCGTGCGCTAATAATATGTTCAAAACATCATGCAGTCCCGTTTGTTTGATCGATGGCAACGATGTACTGAACCTTTTTTCCACATTTACACAACTGTCTATCCTTCAGTTGTGTGGTTGGGTGATTGATCCGAACATTCCAATCAATTGATTGATGTTTTAAGGAACACTAAAGAATCAGTAAATTAGTTTAAACTGATAAAGTGTTCTCCCCGAATTATATTTCTTGATAATTTCGCGCGGACAGGTTGATTGTTAGAAAATAAAGTGCAAGCCATTCTTTTTTTCATTTCGCGCCTTAACCCCAGCGCCGGTAAGTCAATGTGACGTCACAGATTTCTAAGTGTCTGTTTTTCTTTTGGGGGGGGGGGGGGAGGGAATGCGAGCCGTTTTGGCTCATTAAATGTTCTTGAAACTTTCTACGTCCAGCTTTTCGCTATTTGAGAATACCAGCCAGGTCTATTGCCGGTAACAAATTAACCAGGTCCGAGCGGACGTTTTAAAAAATCCATGACGTCACTGCGATCTGATGCGAGAGCTACAAGGTGGAGTCGCCACACGTCTGTCGTTCTCGCACGTTTTCTGTCTCGACATAAGAGTGGCGCTTTTTTTTTCTCCATTGTCAATTTACTAATACAGCTAGCTGAATATTTTCGCCCCGTTAGTGTCCCTTAATCGCGATCTTTTTTTCTTATAGCACTTAATCTGGTGATGTCACGAGAAAACTCAAGCAAGCACCAGCGATGACGCCTTCGCTGCGGTTTCTCAACTGCAAGAAAGACAACCACACGACCGAGTGCGCGCTTGAACGTTCTGACTCCAAGGCGGGCGCCTCTGGGTCTTTCAGTACAGAATCCACTGATACGCTTTGAACTTCTAGCCAGAAGAGGTGGTAGTAGTGTGATAGTCTTTGTTTCAGATTGAAATACTTAAATAGTGATATATTGAGCCAGAGGAGGGAAAATACAACGCCTCGCGTGAGCCTCTTCATTGCGGCTGGCATGAGTGGTATAGTAAGCAACTGAACTTTAACAGGCCTATAGAAGGTTAACAGGCTTCTTTGCCTACGCAGATGGATTGCGTCCGAGTAATCTTGATATGCCTGATTTAAGTCCACGCACGCTTTGTCGCTGACAGGCAACTGTCGATTCAAATAGAACGATTTTTTTTTTGGCAATATTAACGTACATAATCGCAAGTTTCGTCGTGTTTTTTTTTTTACTCACTTCTGTAAATTAATAAATCCTATTCACCGATTAAACGTTTCCGATTAATTGTGTTAAAACTTTTCCGTCGACGTACGCACTCAACCCGCAGCGCGCGGTCGCACGCACTCACGTGATGAGAGCCGCGAACGCTGCCGTGGCGGCAGTGTACCACGTGATGCTGTCCTTCCGCGCCGGCGGCGCGAACAGCCCGCGCAGGAAGCCGCACTGCATGCGCGACACGGATACGCGTGACACCACCAAGATGGGGAGCAGGACGAGCACCACCACGATGAGCGTCGTGAGCGCGTACCACGCGTTGTTCAGCCGCGGCTGGTGTTGGGACGCCTGCGCGAGGTGGAGAGACCTCGCAAATTGTTTGACAGTCTATATGCAGAATCTCTACACGTGTCTTGCTGTCAGCTCTCTGGAATGAGCGTACACAGCGTTACATACTTTCGACCTCGCATTTTTTTTTCTTGAACGCGATAGCGTCATAGGCGGCCTGCGCTAGCTCTTCTAAGTGTCCGTCCAGCAAATAATGTGGCCCGTACCCGAGGGCAGGGCAGTCTAACACAGCGTGTCAAAGCGCCACAGCTGTCACGAGAGAAGAATGCGACAAACTGTCGCGCGACGCTCGCGAGAGACGTTTCAAAGAGCGACTCTGACACAAGAGAAGCCTGCGTGCGATCATGGCCTTGTTTAGAGCATTGGACTGCTACGCTGCAAGACAGAGGCTCGATCCCACCGTCGGTATATCGCATTCTTTTATAGCATGACAGGTGGAATTCACCTATATTTTTTTAGGTATCTAACAGAAAATTCGATGGATGTTGCGCGAACTCTATTGCGTCACAGTGTGCACGAAGTTGCAAGTTATTAAGATATGCGAGGTGTAGAAACGCTACTTTAGGATAAGGAAGAGTGTGCAAGGTCGCCCGGGACCGAAACGCGCGCAGCTGGCGAGACGTCACGATCTAAGTGCGTTGTCGCATAATTAGACAGTTAGCGGGGCTAAGTTCTGACCTAGTTTTTCTTTTCTTTTTTTTTTTTGTCTACAAATGCTTACAGATTTTCCGAGAACCACCAGTGTAGAAGTTTATGGACCGCAATAAGACCAAAGGAAGTAAACTTCAAAGCTATTTTATATAGACAGCTCGCAGACTTACGTGACCGGAAGAACAGGTCTATATGCATAAAGTAAAGCAGCCTATTTTGTTTAAAGTCAGCGCCGCGTACGTTTACTACTGTCCGTCTTGTCTTCCTCTCACTGTGCCTTTTTATATAGCCATAAACCACCAACGAGCCCAACTATTCACCCTTTTGGATTGTACGAATTCATCTTTTTAACAAAACAAAGGGCTGCTAGGCGAAGGGCTGTCTATTCGGCCCGGTAAACAGCGCAAGCAAGGAAAGCCTGGTTACCTGATAGTGCTGTAGTCTACACGGCGAACAACGGGAATAAGGAAACAAGAAAAAGACAGACAAGACAGAGCCACTGCGGCTTAGCGAGAGGTGGGGTGTTTCGGTGTGAGAACATCTCCTGAAATTATTTGTCAGCCCTCGTGCAGAGGGACAACAGACGTATACGGCTAAGAATATGAGAAGAACAACTCCGCCAGGTTGAAAACACCTTCGGAAAACTAAGCCCAGCATGGTTACGGCGTCGCTGCGTTCTGTCTCTCAGCTCGTATGTAAGGAATGGGTGTTACACCATGAGCGTGATCTATAGGTTAAAGTGCAAGCGATGCTGGCCAACTGCCATCATGCCGAAATGAATAAAATGACTTCTTACCAAGCTGGCCAGCCCCGTCCGCATGTCGAAAAGCTTGTCGTCCAGTATCTTGTCTTGAAAAGCGACACAAGGAAAAGAATGCGAACAAATATGAGCATCCATATTCAAGGTGAGGCCATTAGCAAGCCGTAGAATAATGTGTAATAATTCATTGATAACTGATCGGATTTCATGTTCCAAAGATGCAAGCGTGCCGTGAAAAACGACGCAGTCGGGAGCTCTCAGTTAATTTCGACATGTTTAGCGCGCATCTAAATCTAAAACACGGGCTTTCTTTTTTCTTTCTTTTTTTTCGTTTTTCGCTGTGACATCAGAACGTGGTTCCAGCTGCCGTTAATCGAGCCCGATACATTTAGCTTAGCAACTGGGCGCCGCAGTCACGGAGAATTACCACGGCCGCGTGCGCGGGTATAGCTCCTCTGTTTCCTTAAAACTGCTATACTTACAAAATATTAGAATCGAAACTCGAGTACGGTTCTTCTATGTGGGACCCTCACTCTTTTTCAATTGTACCTGCGTTGAAGCCATCCAAAGCCGTTCTGGTCTGTGCAATGTCGCCAACTATTCTCGCACCGCCACTGTCACTGCCATATAAAATCTCTAGACTTTCCTGAACTCTTTTACAAACTAAAGCTATCCCGTCTATGTGCCTTTTCTTTTTTTTTTTTGATGAGATCTTTTTTTACCTATCCTGAATTGAAGCACATCCTGTTCTCTTCCCCTGCTATACGTTTTAACTCGTATTCTCGACCCTCTATTAGAGAGCGAGAGAGAGAGAGACATTAATGGGAGAGACCATCGCTTAAAAATTCAAGTGGTATGCTGCCAGACCAACGTGTACTTCCATTCGTTCGTGCTGAATGGAAACACCTCCCTGCCTCCGTCGCCAGTATCTGCGACCACACTTCCTTCAAGACTGCCGTTTCGAACATGATTTCTACTTGTCGCTCATCCCTATAGCAACGCCGTAATGGCACCGAGAGTAATGGAATAAAATGAAACGAATAGGTGAGAGCAGCGGCACTGACACGGAGTGTCTTGTGCTGTGGGATGTCTAGTGCGGAAAACGACCATATTACATATTACAGGCGCGTGCTTCACACCAGCTGTAGCACATTCGCTCACAGCGTAGCAGCACTGATGCCTCTCTCGTGCGCATGCGCATCCGGTTGTGAGGTTTACTCGCGCGCAGTGCAAGTATGAAGCTGTTTGATTTCTCAGTTTTCGTTTATTTTTAGTGCGTCAGTTGCGAAAGATCTACCAATTCGCTTGTCTTTACGGTGCAGTCCCGACCTTATACTTCTTCCACATGCTTGCAACGGCGGACGTATTACAACGGCTTTCCCGCGTCTATCTGTTGATGGATACTCTGACATTCTAACAGAATATTCTCAATGGTTTCTGCACAATTTGAGTTCGCGTGAGTAATATAGAAAGATAACACTGTAAGCTGAGGACGCGTTCAAATTTTACCGAGACACGGGCTTCTTTTTTTCACCATAGAAAATGACTTACGAATGTCCTTTCTTCACAACAAGCAAGTGTCTTCTAGACTTTGTAAGGATGATGATATATATTCAAGCGCTATCGAACAATTCAAGGAAGAGGACAAACACTGCTCTTACTGGCAGTATACTTCAAGTATGAAGACGTCATTAAGTAGTCAACCAGACCAAAAGTGAGTGTTGCTCGTAAGTCTCTTTGTTTGGACTCGGAGCAAGTGAGCTTGCCAATTGCGTGACAGCGGGAACGACACAACAGAAACTGTCATGGCGCACGTTTCATCATTTAGTGCACGTTATGACGCGTCGTTCTGACAGAAACTACTGCCAACGCACCGGACAGTGTCATATATTTCACACCATTAGCGCTGAGCCGAAGACGTGTTTACCGGTATCGACGTCGTCGGTGAACGAGTCGGTGATCTTCGAGGCCACGTAGTTCCATAGGTGCACGTAGCTGGCGTCTGTGTACAGAGTCACGTTGCGCTGTCCCCCGTACGCGCACCCCGACAACTCTGCGGCGGCGACGGCCGAAGCGGCACCGCCGCTCAGCGCCAGCGACAGTGTCGCGAGCAGCGTCGCTGGACACATGTGACAGGAGCGCTTGGGCGGCCACTCGGCAGCAGCACCTGCAAGAAGCGGGGGGGGCTGCTTGCAGCGAGGAGACGTCAGCAGGAGCACACAACAGTCACAGGGTTCGGTGAACCTTTAGCGATATACGCAAGTATGGCTTACAAAAGGAAGCACATTGGAAGGCAAACCATGGCACAGTGGCAGCTAGTCAAGCGCCCCGGTCGAGACCTGGACCCGCTGGCGCACAAGGGCAAAGAAGATCTTACGCTCACCAATTATTTGTTCTAGCTCAGATTTCGAAATACCGTTTTTTTTTTTGTCCACAACCTTTTTACAAAGTACGCGACACCCTTTCTTGTCTACTTCGTCATGAAAAAAAAACATTAGACAAAGAAACATATCGAAAGCTATAGTCATATGCCCGTCCAGCTCCATTGCAGAGACAAACAGGTTTACGTCTAAGCAACTTGTTGCATAACGTTGTTGCAACGTCATTTGCATAAGCTCGCTGATGCAAGAAACGACGCCAAATGCAGTACAGTGGATGATGTAGACCTGAGAACACAATCTTGCGGCATAAATTTAGCGAGAACTAAGGTGCTGTGGGAGCGGAAGCTCTTAAAATAGATGCTAAAGTTAAGCTGTATATCTACTGTACCTTGCCCGACGCGGAACGAGACCGCGCGTACATTTGACGAAGAATGAAGCGCCGGTCGCGAAGTCAGTCGTTTGGTTGCATCGATTCTTTCCGAGACGACAGCCAGTTTGAAGCGAGGCTGAATGAAAGCACTACGCTTAACTATGTTGCGACAAAATCATCATTCCTCTTTCGTTCCGCATTTCGATGGGGGCGAAATGCGAAAACGCCCGTGTATATAGATTTAGGTGTATGTTAAAGAACCCCAGGTGGTCCAAATTTTTGGAGTACCCCACTACGGCGTGCCTCATAAGCAGATCGTGGTTATGGCACGTAAAACCCCATAATATATATATATATATATATATATATATATATATATATATTCAATTCGACGCGCAGTGCGTGCCCGATGCCTAATGGACGATCGCCGCGAGAGGAAAGGAACGTGGCGTGAGGTTAACATCACGGAAACATCGACGACGCGGTACAAATGTTCATGAAGGCTCTCCCCTTGTGGTGTGGCAATGCGTGCGCGGGGCAGCAACCATGTTGTGTGAGAGCGCGAACGCTTAACAGCGTGCATTTCTTGTTCCCTTCTCGCTCATAAACGTTCGCGCTTTCACGCAAGAACGTTCAACGCTAACTAGCCCGAACGGTAACGCCACAAAGCAAACACGTTTCATACTCACGTCCACCACGCCTAAACGTGGAGGCACGAGATCACCCGCCTGTCCAGTTCCCCGAATACGTCTCGAACGAAGGTCACTGAGGGCATTGGTGTCCTGTCCTTACACTCGCTGCTCTGCTGTTGTCATCTGCTGCCACGAATGACCGCCATTAAACTTCATCCTCTTCATCATCGTGCTGAACGATATTGCTTTCTTTCCACAAAGGAAAAAAAAGGGAAAAGTCACAAAAGAACAAGAAAAAAAGTGAAGCGGAAATTTACGACGCACGACTTCCCTATTCCGCCATCATTCCCACTCCCATTCCTTCGTTGACCTATAGAGAGGGAAGTATGCGATTTGAAACGAACGCACCAAGCGGACGAACCATCTAGGTTCGGTGGTTGGTTGGTCGTCCCAAGCGAAATAGCAGAAGTCCCACCAGATGCGTAACGACAGCTGTTTTATACATTTCGGCTGTGTGTGTGTGTGTGTCATGAGAAATTGTCAACTGATAAGGCAACTGGTCAATAAACCCACACGTGCTACCTGAAGGCATCAATGTTGCCGGATTCGAGACCCTCGTTATGTAATAAACGAGAAGAAAGGGGGTTAACCGAGGGGCCCGATTTTTATTAGTCATATCATAACAAGCCAACAAACACTGACACCAAGGACAACATAGGGGAAATTACTTGTGCTTAATAACTGATATAAAGAAACGATAAATTAATGGAAATTAAAGTGGATGAGCCGTCGTCGACGCGAAATGCGAAGGTTGTGGGTTCGGTTCCCACCTGCGGCAAGTTGTTTTTTCATCCACTTTAATTTCCATTAATTTATCGTTTCTTTATATCAGTTATTAAGCACAAGTAATTTCCCTTATGTTGTCCTTGGTGTCAGTGTTTGTTGGCTTTTTATGATATGACTAATAAAAATCGGGCCCCTCGATATATATATATATATATATATATATATATATATATATATATATATATATATATATATATATATATATATATATATATCCTTTGAGTTTATTTGTCTCACACAGCACGACGATAATGTCGATGAAGGCGCAACGGCGACGACGGCTCCCACAACTCGGATCCTATATGGAATCCTGGGGGGCAAGTAATGGAATTTCCTAGCGACTATGCTTCTTCCAAGGAAACCTGATGGTGATACTCGTGATAAATAACCAGGTAAAATGAGAGCCTGGTAAAGGCTCTCCTTTTACCTGGTAAAAAAGTGAAAGGTAAAGGTAAAAGGATAAAGGCAGGAGAGAGAGACCAACGTCTGGTTGATGACACTTGGCGGAAGAAGATTGAAACAGTTAAAAAGGAAGAAAAGGGAACAGAAAGATAGCTTACGTGCGCAGTAGAAGACGCAGGATAACGAACGCCCGGGTCCGTTGAATCTCATGAGTATTTTAAATGTGTAAGCATTTCTATGCCTACCTAATGAGAAGTTTGAGGATCCCGTAAGACAATGAATGGCCCACACCCTCCTTAAGCAATGGCTGATGCCCTCGTAAGCATGCAGAAATTCAAAGGTTCACACCTACGTAAGGCAGATACAAGCTCTCATCAAAGTGAAGTGAACAGTGCATAAATTTATTTAATTCACCCGTATACAATACACAGAACAGCATATGTTTTAATAAAGAACATCCGAACCATCAATAAAGCATTGCATGCCCCCCTCAGGGAATTTAATGGTGGTTCTGCAACAGCTTCGCTAAATGAAGGATAATTCACCTTAATTTACACCAAAGGTCGTGAGTTCGACTCCCACCAAAGATTGAGTGCCCGAGTGCCGTAATTAACTATATCTTAATTATATGTGGTTAATTAAATTCACCTTAATTAACAGCTATGGTCGTGGGTTCGAGTGCCGAAATGAACTTTATCTTAATTAAACCTGCCTTATCATGTTCGCTAGCGAACATGATAAGCGAACGACCGAAGAGGGTTTATAAGGGTTTATACTGGCCAGATCAAGTTACAAAACATTGGTAGTGACACCGGGCTGCGTGGAAATGAGCAAGTGACACAATGCTCATGCATATTTGGACAACTACCAATAGAGTTTCTAAGGGATTCTTTTTTTTTAATGCGAAGCATTCTTTGGCTCATCCTAGAACTTTGCTGTAATTAAGTAGGCATACGTTCCTGTATCGCCTCGTTTCACAAACACAAAATTCAAGCGTCCGATGCTGGGATCGAACCTCTGAAGACGAGCACTGCAGCCCGATACTCTAATGCTTAGCCCATATCACCTTTTTTCTTCTTTTTCTTTCTCTTTTTTATCGTGTTAGACCACGATAGCATGCGTGTTTCTCTCGTGCCAGCGCCAATTGGCTCTCTGAGATGACTAGCGCCTTCGACTGGTCTCAATGGGACTCTTTAGTCGAGTGTCGCGCTGTGCGCATTTGTTTTGCATGTTTAGTGTGAATTGTGCGCATCGTTTCATTTTTTATCCTATCCATTTGGAGTAGAATGCTAGGTATGCCTCCAGGAAAACCTCTCCACGATCCTTTAAAGAGCCCTTTTTATCTCTCTCTCTCTCTCTCTCTCTCTCTCTCTCTCTCTCTCTCTCTCTCTCTCTCTCTCTCTCTCTCTCTCTCTCTCTCGCTCTCTCTCTCTCGCTCTTTCTAGCGCGTGCGCGTCATGTCACATAGCACGTCACATTGCACATAACGTGTGCTCACACCTATAGTTTCCGTTCGGTAACAGACTTAGCCCTGTATTTCACTTCAGTCACGAGCCGAAGCATGTCAGTCTCTCCCATCCTTGCTTCGTGACATGTAATCGCTTTGAGACGCTTAATTGTGTTAGCCTGCAATATGGGCCGATCCGAAGACGGCGGATCGAATATGCGGACCGCGAATATGGGCCGATCCGGAAGTCTTCGGGATCGGCCCATATTCGCCAGTCCTTTACTCGTAGCAGATAACGCTACGCAGAAGCGGCGCCATAGTGTACTGCCTTCGGGATCAGCCAAAGTCTTAACCGAACAACTTCTAACGTATCTTCGCGGTGTGAAAAAAAAAAAGAAAAACGGTCGTAATACCGTCGCCGTCATACGTACTACCATCTGTAGTCGCACGCAGGCTCGCGTCAACGACAGCTGCTTGCTTTACTCAAACACGTTGGTTCATCTAGTAAGTCTCCAAAGAATGCCGAACAATGCTGGATAGCCAACAGATGCCTGCAAAATGATTCGCATAACATCGATTCCCACGCATAGTACGTGGAATATGCATAATTTTCACTTTAATTGCACGGCCGCTTCTTATCCAATCCCCCACTGTGCGTACGTGCCATAGTTTGGAGATCATCATCATTATCACCAGAATCCGCATCATTTAGAGACTGTTGATGAGCCACATCATTTAGCGGCTATTGATGGGTGAGCCGTGCACTTATTTATTTTATTTCTTTATTGGTTGCTGCGAACCACAGTGGGTCCAAGCCGAAGCATCACTTACCCATATGAATTCGGGCGATAGCCCGATTTTAACGGCTATTAATTGCCAGGCTATTACCAAAGTATTAAAGGCTTTGCTAGTACTATGAATACATAATATGCGATTTGAACTGATCGACGTGCAATAGGGTCAATGATCTCATCAGGGAGGATTAAGGGGTGGGCTACGTTGGTTGATGGGCCGCCTGGAGAGGGACACGTTGTTAACCCTGTGCAGTGGCGTAGCCAGGGTACAGTGTACTAGAAAAATTCTAGTTCACTATAGCCAGGGGGTGACACACCAGACACGTGCCTCATGCCCCCCTTCCCACTTCTCCCCGCCCCGAGTGAGAGAGAGAGAAAGAGAGAGAGAGGGAGGGAGGGAGGGGGGGGGACTTTTATTGTCAAGGTTGAGGGGAGTTTTCTTGCCCTGCGCTGTGGGCTAGCGTGGAGTCTGCTTCGCCGCGACGCTATCAGCCCATTGCGCCAACCGTATCTGGTCTTGCGGGTAGGAAGTTTTCGTCTTCATCTCCCACTCTTCGTGTGAAGGCATCCACATCCCGAGATTTCCGTGTTAATGTGCGGCCAGCCCAGCTCCCCTCCCTCCCTCTCACATCTGCCCCCCTCCGTTCGTGGTTATGGCGCAACGAATAGAGGTTCCGGAAGTAAATTTTGCTGTCGAGTACGAAAGAAGTAGCGCAAACACGAGGTGCGAGCGTTCTCGAGCTGTTATAAATAGATACGCGAGTGCCTCAGTGCCGCATTTCAACCGTAGGATGTTTCTACGGCTGTGGTCGCTCCGGAACAATTTTGAGGTTCCCGCCCCTTTTAAATCGTTTTTTAAGGGTCTATTGATTAACACCGTTCATTATTTCTTAACGAAAAAGGTATTTCTGAATTTTTTTAGGTAAATATGAGCAATATCACTAACTAGCAATGATTTGTTTCTTTGTTTTACCAGAAATACCGCGAGTTTGGCGCGTAAGTTCTCCACCATCTGGCACCAATGTGCGCTCCATTGCAATTTTTAGTTTTGTTTCGTTTGCCGTCGTCCAAACTTTGGAATGAACGGAGATGCACTGAATGACGCCAGTGTATTTGCTAGTTCTGTGAGGTAATTCTGGACATTTGTTTAGTTACGGCTTGTTCATGTTGTTTCCGACATTGTGTTTAGTAGTTAGCATTTGAACAAGTCCACGATCTCGTAGCCAACACCGTTTACTGATCGTTTCTCTCTGTTGTGAACATGGTACATCAACTTGTAAAACTCACCTGTACGAGTTACCATGCTTTGCGACGCGATTCAAGCAATGAACACAATAAAGCAGGAAGGTTAATCTTGATAAAGTTGACACCGGTTATATCTTTCGCGTTATGAAATTAGCTTAGCCATTTTCCGTAAGTGTGGAAAATTAGTGATGCCATGTTTGCATCTGGTTTAAGTGTTAGGTGGCGCCAAAAACTTAACTGGCATTTTGAAAAGTGACGGGCTAGCGTCCGAACCGTGGCTTGCCGCTGCTAGAAGTGACCTGGCAAATAATTTCCTGATTCTGTCTTCCTCAGCCTTCAGCAGCGGTGTACTTTTGTTTCTAAGATGAATCAAAAACGATATAACGTAGCTTTGACTTAGGTTAAGGAGATTGTAGAAACATTCTGAGGCAAAGCTGTGACAATGTTACAAAAATTGATGCGTACATTATGTTCTAATATGGACACTCAGCCACCCTTGTTTGTAAATTATGCTTGCCACTAGAATGTGTTGTTTCTAAAGTATGTTGCTGACGTTTTATGCTTGCAGTTAAACATTTCAGCACATCCTTGCATATACATTTTGCTATTTATTAGAAGCAGTTATTGTGCACAGAAGTATTCAGAGCTTTAAAAGCCAATATTGGTACACTAAGTGTTGATACTTTGCCGAGTTGTTTAAAAAAAAAAGTACCCTAAGGGTAGCACTGGCACTCATGGGTACTATCAGTTGGCAACAGCAGCTGAAAAATTTTATGAGAGTGGCTATCGAATGAAGGAGAGAGAAAAACATATTTTCAACAACCCTTAGTCAAGGCTATAAAACAAGCCATATGTTACAAAATGCTAGTACTGTCCATCGCAGAATGTGCAGAAATTTTCTGAAATAGCTTTTCATGATAGAATTACATTTAGCAGAAAGGCTGGGGCATTTCTGATGGCATCCTGCAACTGTGTAGGTCATGTGCCCCTGCATTTTTAGAGGCCTTCACATATTTCGTGAGATGTTTATAGTTTTTAAATTTTATAATATTAGCCTGACCTTGTCACCATTGCATGATTTACCTCCATGTGCGGCTGGTCTTTTTCGAACACCGCCTTCGTCATTCACTTTCTGCTTTCCAGTTGTGCTGGCTGACATCTGACACTAGTGATGTCCACTCGAGTCTTCATCAATGTGGACTTGGACCCCTTCTGTGCTGAGCTAGTGTTCCCAAAAGGTCTTGATGTCGGAGGCTTTGTCTCTCTTGTTTTTGGCCGCTTCAGCCAGGAGGCTCCTCATGGTGCACAAGACCATGGAGTGCGTCATATCTCTCTCCAATCTGCCGCAAGAGCCAAGTCTGGTACGTACAAATGATCCTCGTGCTGCAGACATAGCATGATGCAAAGTTTCATGAAGCTGATAGGTACAATAAAAATAGAAAATAAAGTTCTGCCCTAATTTTTTTATTACATGTTACTCAGTATGTGTCAGTATTATTTAGTGCACTGTACACTGAAATACAGGAAGACAGCTTGGAAAAGGAAAAAAGCAGTGCTGCTATGTTATGATTCTCTGTTTGTCTATAATAATTTAGACATTGTCTGGTGTTGCAAAACTTTAAAAAAAAAATAAGCAAGGAGTCACAGATACCTTCATGATTGTTACATTTTTACAGATAGCTTGAAAAATGAACTGTGCACATTACCTGTCTAAGCACACCTGTAGAAATTTCGTGACATCTTTCACAGACACATGTACCGTGGAAGCGTAGAAATGTACCATGATTAGGCATATAAAGCTAAAGTTGTAGGAGCTAAAAAGGGTTACTGTGCAAGCACACACGTGCTGCGCAGAGAAGTGTTACATCAGCAAGTACAGCCAAATCCAAATCAAATCAAACCACTTTATAAACATCATAATCCGAAAGTGCAGATGTTGAGGGGAGATGTAAAGAGTACATGCGTCTTGGTAAGTGAACCAGCAGTGAAGTCTGCAACAGTACTTTGCCACTAAGATGCTGTAGGGGCTCAGCATTCAGCAAGCCACACAAATTTATAGGCAGAAACATTGGCCACACATGGAAGTAGACTGCGCTCCTTGAAAGTCGTGCGGTCATCACCTAGCAGCATGTACCAGGCGCATGCAAAGTTGCATGAAGCCAATAGTACAAAAAAATAGAAAATCATTGACGCATAGCTCCGAGACACGAAAGGCGTGCTTGAGGAGGTTGCAAATGTGGGACAGCAATTGGCTGTTGTATGAAGAGTGAGCACAAGTACGCACACCTGTGCATGTGCCATGAAAAGAGAAATGAGCAGCAATGATTGCTAGCTATATACAGGTTCCTTTAGAGGTGCGTTTGCTGCTCAATTGTTGCCACTTTTTGATTACAAGGAGACAAATGAAATGCAGTCATTCAGTGTAATAGGAGTGGAAATTTGCAATGAGTGGGAGTATCTGGTTTGTCGTATCTTCACAGGAAAAGAACAACCTCTGAAGAAAAAAGTGTTCATCAGTGTGCCTTATGGAGAGCGAAACCCTCTCTGCACGCTACGAGATGCTCCGCTACCTGAGGACCTTGAGGATATTCCAGATCCATCCGACGAAGAAGCTGTGGATGATGTAATCTTAGGTAATGAGTGCATGCTTGAAGTCTTGCGTTTTGTTCAGTTTTGGCTCAGAAGCCATATCATATCATATAGCTCTTCTGCTTCATGCTTTGTTTTTTCGTAGTTGCAATTTTCTTGTTTGTTTTGTAGCCATGGACTTTTGTACACTCTTGTGAGCGTTGTGTGAAGGAAGATGTAATCAAATCCCTTAGTATGTTTCTTGTGGTTGTGGAGCTTTTCTGTCACACTGTGGGACATGTTGGCACACTGTGCATAGCGGATGCAAGGGCATGTGGAAAAACATCAAGGAATGTGGGAGGGATCAAAGGCAGAGAAAAGTTGAAAAGCAGGTAAGAGATACTTTAAAGGGCTCGTAAACCACCCTTGACATACTTAACATGTTTTAAATAAACACACATATTGTATATAGATGCTGTGAGGGTCATCTTTGACAAACATGGTAGCGCTACACACATGGGATCACACATTCAGAAAACAGTTTTTAGCTCCTCTTGGTGATTTTCTGCCTCCATTCCTCAGATGCTGTGTAGCCAGCAGAGTCACATGTGTGACATCACGGGGCAAAAGCTGTCGGTTAGTTAACCGACGAAGGACGAGCACGCCATCTTGAGACTCTCAGAGCCGACTGCGTGTTTTCAGAAGGGAGAGGACTTGCCCATTTAGCGACCACTGATCCTTCTATGAAGCTCCCATTCAGTCGGCATTCGATGGAGGGTGATCAGAGACTGACAATAGGATTCCTTTTTTTTTCTGGTTTTCTCTTCTGTTTGACTGACACGACTTGTAGCTTTCACAGCACTATGCGTGGTTGGTGAGATGGACTACAGAGAAGTACCTGACAAGGACAGAGGGGTAGAATAGTGAAGACAAGCCAGAAGCCTTGGAAACCATGTTGTCATTCCTCAGAGTCCTGTAGCTTTGCTATTACAGCATCTTTTCAAAGAACTCTTGTGGCTGTATGTTTGTTGTAGACTGGCACACAGCTGCCACACAGCTGCCACTATATAACAAATGTTTTAGTTCAGTGATAGGAGTCCCGTAGGTATTAAAACATAGTCTGTTGCTTCACAATATGTACAATTGCACGTTAGTGCAAGAAAGCCATCAGCCTTCTTCAAAGCTCTCTGCGGTGTAAATATATGTCTGAATGAAAGGAAAAAAGGGACACTAACGAAAAATATTTGGCTAAGTTGGTAGGTTACCCTTAGCACTCATTAGGGAAGTGTATTCATGTGCAGATTCTTGGAAATCCAGGAAAAATGTGAAAACAGGCAGCAACACCATCTGCTTGGGACTAGTAATTCCAACCTGCCAACTCTCCTGACCTTTTCATAAAGGTTACGAATTTGGGCTTGTGTGAAGATATTAAGAATGTTGCGTCAAGTTATACGTCATTGTGCTCGCGAAAAAGTTTCGCTGATTGGTCTCCGACCATACTACTGGAAGTCTTCCGGTGGTGAAAGGCCACCGAAGAAGTACTTGCTTCGAGCAAGTTGATGCAGACAAGTTCCTGAAGCAGGTGAAATCGCCATCATCACATTAGTTCAAAAAATAACTGTGATCCACGAACAGTGTGTTGCTTGTCAGTCTCTGTGCTATTCCAAGTTGGCTGCTGCTTGTGCGATGCACCTCAAGGTATATATTGTCACGTAGTAGCGACGGTGAAAAATGCAGCGGTAAAACTGTTAATGACGAAACTAACTTTTTATTGGGCGAACTTGTGCCCACAAAAGCTATTATACTCATAACACAGCAATAGTGGCAAGCACGGTCAGCGATCAGCGAAAATTTTATCTGCCAGTCAAACGCATTGGCTTTTATTCATGAGCCATCGAAGGTTCCAGAGTAATTGCTGGTGCCCACATTTGTTCCAGACAGTTCTACTCACTTCGCGTTGCACATACAATCAGATTACACAAGCTTTGGTGACAACAGACAGCAGAAAGAACCATCGATAACATTCGAGAAACTTCCGATACATGCGGGTGCGTCCCGCCTTGAGTGATAACATTTTTTAGATGGTGAAAAGCAGTTACCCGAAAAAAATATACAAGTACGCATGTCAATGCCCTCCTCTCAAAAAGCATCGTCCCAATGCTACAAACATAACAGGAGAGCGAAAAAACAAAAGAACACTTATTAAACAGTAACAAAACAACAAAAAACAAAGTCCAAAGTAATACAGTCCAAAAAAAGAAAGTCCGAAGTTCAGCTATGCAAAGTCCAAAAGTTCGTTAGCACTGGTGGAACGGCTTAAGTCGCACAACATGGACTACTTCAGGTCGTGAACGGCACAGCAAAATGCCATCTGGCACGACTTCATAGTTGAGTACGCCAATGCGTTGGGTGATCTTGTGGGGTCCGAAACAGCGGCCTAAAAGCTTCTCACTAAGTCCTCGTCAGTGTATTGGTGTCCAAACCTAAGCATGGTCACCGGGATGGTATTCAACGTAGCGTCGTCGAAGGTTGTAGTGTCGGCTGTCGGTTTTCTGCTGTTTCCTGATCCGCAGGCAGGTGAGCTGTCGGGCTTCTTCGACTTGCTGGAGATAGGCGGCGAAGTCGACATTTTCTTCGTCGGTGACGTGTGGCAGCATGGTGTCGAGAGTCGTCATTGGGTTCCTTCTGTAAACCAGCTTGAATGGCGTCATTTGAGTTGTTTCTTGCACTGCCATGTTATAAGCGAAGGTTATGTACGGCAGGACGGCATCCCACATCTTGGGCTCGATGTCGATGTACATTGCTAGCATGTCGGTGAGGGTCTTATTCAGGTACTCTGAAAGACCATTCGTCTGCGGGTGGTAGGCAATTGTCCTCCTGTGGCTTGTCTGGCTGTATTGCAAAATGGCTTGGGTGAGGTCTGCTTTAAAGGCCATTTCTCTGTCAGCGATGAGGACTTCTGGGGCGCCATGTCTAAGGAGGATGTTCTCGATGAAGAATTTCTCGACTTCGGCTGCACTACCTTTTGGCAGAGCTTTCGTTTCAGTAAAATGGGTTTGGTAGTCTGTTGCTACGACAACCCACTTATTTTCGGATGTTGACATCGGAAAGGGTCCCAACAAGTCTATCTCGATCTGCTGAAATAGTCGGCAAGGAGGCTCGATCGGCTCTAGTAATCCCGCTGGCCCTACCGGTGGCATCTTGCGTTCCTGACAGTCTCGGCATGTCTTGATGTAACAGGCGACGTTGACAGTCAGGCGTGGCCAGTACTACTTTTCCTGTGTCCTCGATAGTGTCCGGGAGAATCTGAGGTGCCCGGTGGTTGGATCGTCATGTAGGGTGTGCAGTACTTCTGGACGCAGCACCGAGAGAACAAGAAGAAGATAGTTAGCATGGGCTGGTGAGAAGTTCTTTTTTACAAGTAGATTGTTTTGAAGTATGAACAAAGACAATCCTTGCTTAAGTGCCCTAGGGACAATGTCGGTGTTCCCTTCCAAATACTTGATGAGGCTTTTTAGCTCCAGGTCTGCTCGTTGCTGTTCAGCGAAATCTTCCGCGCTTATTATTCCAAGGAAGGTGTCGTCATCCTTGTCATTTTGTGGCGGCAGGTCAATGGGGGTGCGTGATAGGCACTCGGCATCAAAGTGTTTTTGTCCGGACTTGTACATTACAGTGATGTCATATTCCTGCAGTCTGGGGCTCCACCGCGCCAGCCGTCCTGAACGGTCCTTTAAATTCGCTAGCCAACACAATGCGTGATAGTCGCTGATGACTTTGAGTGTCCTGCCATATAGGTAAGGGCGAAATTTTGCTGTAGCCCAAACAATGGCGAGGCATTTCTTTTCAGTTGTAGAATAATTGCCTTCCACTTTGGTAGTGACCGGCTAGCATAAGCTATCACCCAATCAAGTCCGTCTTTTCTCTGGGCTAGGACGGCACTGAGGCCTAGGCTACTGGCGTCAGTGTGGATTTTGGTATCGGCGTGCTCGTCGAAGTGCGCCAGTACTGGCGGCGACTGCATGTGTTGTTTTGAGTTCGGACCGGCCCTGGGCTGGGCCAGTGTATGGAAGGCGCTGCGATAACAGGTAGCTGGTGGCGGCGAACAGGACGGTCGTCAAGGGCTCCACTGAGTAGCGGCAACGTAGTCAGCGATATCATGAGGGTGTTCACCTTCCTGAGGGCGCAGTGCATTGACGGCGAACCCTCGCAGTCCCATCTCGTGGTAAGGACATTAGCGGTAGATGCAGCCGGCTTCTCCGTAGTGATAGCATAGCAGACGGTGGTTGGGGCCGCACCAAATGTCCGTCTTCTTCACGTAGCTGCTCTGGGCGACAAGTGGGCGTGCTGGCGGCAGACGACAGAACTGTGGTGTCACTGGGCCCTGCCGCGGGCACGCAGGGGGGAACATGATGGTGGGCTACGGCGGCGTATGGCATCACTTGCGGCTGAGGTTGCAGCGATTCAGGGGCTATGAGTGATTGCTGGAGCTCCTCATGTACAACGTTTGCAGTCGAAGCCACTTGAGGCTGTGATGAAGGGAACAACTTTTGAAGCTCTTAAAAAAAAAAAACCAGCCAAAAAAAAGACGCACACAGGAAACATACAAAAAGACAGGAAAGAGGCTGGCTAACTTGCCTCCAGAGCTCTGATTTCAAGATGCGGCAGATGTGCTTCACCAAAGGACGGTCTGATCGTACCGAAAAAAGCCACAATCTCAGCAGAAACCAATCCCTCACGTTGGCTGGTTTTTTCTTAAATACAATGCACCAACTAGCCCAACAACATGTTTTTCTGACGCTCCTCCCACACAACCATTCTGATCGTTTCACGGCCAGTGATTGAACTCCCGCGTAGTTTGTTGAGTTCGTGCGGCGGTTGAATTGTCGGTTCCTCATTTCCAGTGTTTCCTCGATGTTGGTTGCCTCGCGAAGAAACTCTTCGATGGTCTTCGGTGCGCTTCGTATCCTTCCATTGAAAAGTTCTTCCTTCACACCACGCATGAGTAGGCGGACTTTCTTCTCCTCAGACATTTCTGGGTCGGCGTGGCGGAATAGACGGCTCATTTCTTCCGTAAACATGGCAACGTTCACGTTCGGTAGCTGCACTCATGCTTCCAGTAGAACTTTGGCCCTTTCTTTCCGGACGATGCTCGTGAAGGTCCTCAGAAAGTTACTGCGGAACAGGTCCTACGTTGTAAGGGTGGGCTCCTGGTTCTCGAGCCATGTCCTCGCGGCATCTTCCAAGGAGAAGTACATGTGGCGCAGCTCGTCCTCAGAGGTCGATTTGTTGAAGGCTACGATCCTTTCAACAGTCTCGAGCCAAGTTTCCAGATCCTCCAACTTAGCTCCACCGAAGGTGAGGGGCTCTCTTGATTGTTGAAACACATTGGGTGACGCCGGTGCTGCCATTGCGGTCGTTGACTTGGTAACAATCTTCCTGGTTGTCTCAGGCAAACGTCTGTGCTTGGGGGGCAGTTCTTGGAGCCTCCGTTTAGCTCTCTGGTCCATGGCAACGTTGGTGTTGTCTTCGTGAGTCAGGCTTGGATCACAGCTTTGCAGGGGCATTCGGTACGCGAACACACTAGTACCTCCACCAGATGTCACGTAGTAGCGACAGTGAATAAAGCAGCGATAAAACTGTGAATGACGAAACTAATTTTTTATTGGACAAACTTGTGCCCACAAAAGCAAGTTACACTCAAATCATAGCAATAGCAGCAAACACGGTCGGCGATCGTCGAAAATTTGATCTGCCGGTCAAATGCATCGGCTTTTATACATGAGCCATCGAAGGTTCCAGAATAATCGATGGTGCCCTCGTGTCTTCCAGAAAGTTCTACACAATTCGCATTGCACATGCAATCAGATTACACAAGCTTCGGTGACAACAAACAGCAGAAAGAACCATTGATAGCATTTGAGAAACTTCCGATTCATGCAGGTGCGTCCCGCACTGAGCGACAACATTTGTTAGACGGTGAAAAGCAGTCACCCGAAAGCAGTACACGTGTCAATATCATTGTTACTGAAGTGTGGTTGTACCCACAAAAGACATGAGCTCAGGGCTAGTCTCTTTCTTTTAATGCATTATCTCCCCTCCCTCTGTGTTGTGTCCGCTGAATTTTCACAATGTTTCAGAGGTTGGCAGATACGGTAATTGTTTATCAATGTAGAAGGGTGGCATTACATTTCCAAGCGCACAAGTAATCAACCTGGCAAGCTTGGTTAAATTTCACCTAGGGGTAGGTGAATATTTGAAGTTTAGAATACCAATAGTTAGTGCGTAATATCCAATTCGTATTCGAAAAGAAACCACTATTTGGTATTTTCAAATACTCAAAACCAACCAAAGAGTCTAGAACAATGGACCATTAAAGTCTGACTACCGTCCTGTGTAAGCAAAACAAAGTGTTGCAAGTTATCGAGAGTGAAACAAGGACAAAAGTTTTGGAAGCATTGCAGAAACAAAATGAATAATTCAAGCTCTGTACAGTCGCCAACTGATTTTCTGCACTCCTAAAATTCGGACATGCTCGATTTTTCTGTCTGCTTCGTGGCACCGCCATTCTCCCTATAGACCATAATGTATAACAACTGCCGAAAGTTCGGACACCTTGCAACCTCTCATCTGATTTTTCGGAAACTCCTTGAGCCAACTCGATCGAGAGCACCATGCACCGACTCTGACTGGTGCATGGTTTGACTGGCTAAACGCCATTCTTGTTTTGAACGGAGCCTCCTTGCTGCCCCACAAAGTGGCGCTACTGCAAATTCCCGCTCATCATCATCGTTTCTGCCTGATTCAATCGAGTGGCTACACCAGTTCTGATCTGAGCTTAGTAAGCCATGTCAAGACAATCCAGCAGCTGATTTGTTTCTTTCTTAAGCCCCAACCAGACGTACGCGTTGAGACGCGTCAGCACGCGCCGCGCTCACTCGACGTCGCGACACGCCTGGCGGAAAAAGAGGACGCGCACCCAAACGGTGCACGAGTTGCCGCGCGTCGCCGCGCGTTTCATCGCGGCTGCTAAGTGTTGATAGGTTTCAAGGCAGCCCACCCTTCGCTTAATGGTCACATTAACCAATGTGTTAAAGATGGCAATGAAACACAATAAGGTTTAACTTAAAATTTGTTTCTATATGTTAAAAAAGATCGATATTGCAGGACTCCTAGTGGTTAAGTCAGCTCAACTGCAACTTAATACCCAGTATTGCTAACCCATTGAAACTTGCAGCAACGTTGGCATAGCATCACTAGCGTGCTTTGTGCCTTACGCGTGCTGCATGCTGTGTCATGTCCCGAACTTCGGCGATGAACATCTTGTTAATAGAGAGGTTTACCTTGTCCGGTGTTCGGGTAAACGCAGGCGGATGGGGCATTCGGACGAAGGCCTAAACAGGAGCGGCCTGCGTGGTGCAGCCACCTGATAGTGCAGAGCTCAAACAGACCAAAAACAGCTAATATTGCCTTAATCATGTGCATTCTGCTTTGCTGCAGTGTAAATTTTCGGCACTGACGTAATCGTGTTGGTGTCGAAAAATTTACACCGACAGCAAAGTAAAATACACTTGCTTACTGGAATATTAGCTGTTTCTGTCTGTTTCAGCTCTGCGCCACCAGGTGGCTGCACCATGCAAGCCGCTCCTGTTTACACCTCCGCCCCGACGCCCCGTCCGCTTGCGTTTATCCGAATACCAGACAAGCTTAACCTCTCTAGTAATGCACCCGTTACGGCTGAAGACTTCAGCGGCTGCCATCATAAAATACCAAAACCCGCGTGGAACTCCGATTAGAATGCATGCAGCTTGCTCGGGCTATAGTACACTGTACCCGGGCTTGCCTGCACACCGCGTGAAGGATCGTTCCGGAAGTCCCGTTAGTTCGCCGTGGTCACGTGAGGCACGCCGGGCGGGTGACGTGAACCGCAGCTTCCAGCGTGGGTGCAAAAACCTAGCAGTGCAAGGTCTCCACGCCGCGGCGCATCGACATGCGATGCAGCCTCCGCGCCTGACGTCGTGCATGCTCAGACGTGGTGCGGCTGCGTACGTCTGGTTCGGGCTTTAGTGCACAACACTGCAAGCAACTGGCCACGTTTTTTGTTTGTGCGACTGGTGTCGGCGTGACTGATAGTGGTGTTTGCTTTGTGTGCTATGCCGAGATTGCGGTGATCCAACGCGGCATACGGAAACATTGCGTCAAGTGTCTAATGGCGCCGACAGTGCCCGCGCAGACTGCGCTGGGGAATGCCGGCAAGCGGATGTCGGGAGGCCTAGGATTTGTTCCGAAAATGGTCTGCCGAGACCTGAGCAGTGGTTGCATTGCGATTCCAGACACTGTCTCATTTGACAGTTTCACAGGTGCTGTACTGACATGGCACAACTCGACGACGGCGAGATGATTTGTCAGGTTTCTGCTACACCACCGGACGATGACTCCGAGTCGGAAGATGATGCACCATGTGCTATGCTGCCGTAGTGTGCGGAGCGTGTACAAGCAGTGACTGTGCTTTCAGCCACCCATAGTGACTGTACAACCCTCTCCAAGATTCAGGCTTATCTGATTGCGCATAAACGGAACAGCGTGCAATGGTGCATTCACGATTTCTTCAAGCCTACTGCTGAGCCCGAATAAGTGCGTGGAAATAAAGGATTTCTTTTTTTTTTCTTGTTTTGCTTAATCTGCTTTCTTGGACACCTGTTTATTTGGACATTTCCGGGGTCCCCGTGAGGTCCGAATAAACGGTCGGTGACTGTATATGGCTTTGTGCTGGAGGCCTACATGACAACCTGTCATATTTTGTTGTAGGCTGTCAATTATTGTCTTCGGCACTCTAGTCAAGTAGTAGCAGTTTTATCTTTTACGCTACAACAACCAGAGATATTTTTCTTGAAACAGGCTCCTTTTCATGTGACTATGGCACTCAAGTCCGTCAGCAGCATTTTGTTTTCTTTTTCCATAACTTCCAATGTTTTTGTGACTATCATTTATTTAATGTTTCTGGAAAGCTAGTCATATAGCAGTCATTCATTATTAGAAGGCTTGTTTGCAACCAGGCTGTACATTTGAGATGCTGTTCTTGCAGTCTGTTAATAACAAATAATGAGCTTGTGTTTGCAACTTATTCTTTGCCCTTGATAGTCTTTTTTGCACTAGTCGTACAGACGTGGTACCTAATTGTACTGAAATAGCTATTGCTCCTGTAAATATATGCATCTGTGTTTGACTATCCAATATTCAATTCAATATTGGGGTTCAATTCGTATTAACAAAAGTTGATATTCTCCAACCTCTACTTTAATGGCACAAAAGCAGTGCACACACGTGTGTGAAAATAGCACCAAATTCTTCACGTCACGCTGATGTCATGGGTGCAGTGGCTTTAGCACAGAAGTAAAAAATGAGTGTTCTGGTATTAATGTTCTCTACTGATACCCCTGTCACACGGGCACTCGTGAACTCCGTTGACATGAAACTCCCTGATGGAGATTTACAGCAATTGAGTTACAGCCATCTACACGGCACGATGCAAGCTTCTGACTGGTGCCGCATGGGACAAGAATGATGCTGCTGTGCTTACTTTGGCACGCAACTGTTCATATATACATTCGCTGTTAAAGGCAGTTTTTTAAAATGCAGTATGTAAGCTAACAAAAGCACAGTGAGAAAGTTTGCTGTATAATACTGCAACACTTGTTTTCCAAGCATAGCGAAGTTGAAAGCGATGCTGGCCACACTGCGCTCCTGTGTTCGTGCACGGGCAGTGTGGGTAATGTTGTTCGAGCGGTGCGCTTCGAGTTGTGATTCTGTGCTGTGTAATTGTGTGTGTGCGTGTGTTCGCGATGAGCTCAACTGCTTCGAGATGAGTGACGAAGCGGATGAACAAATGATATGGTGAAACGACATTTCCCCATGTGGCATGGCGAAGTATAGGTGTAGAGGGTACAGGCACTATGTCCTTAAAAACAAATTAAAAACGCCTATTACGTGGCGTATAAACCGAGGCAAAAAAAAAAATAATGCTAAAATTTGTGAGTGAGCCAGTTACGACGATTTTATTAGCATGGTTTTCTTCGCAGCTGTAGCTATCTGGGAACTAGAGTGCTCCATCCAGCCGTAATGGTCATTGACAGACTCCCTCTGCCAAAATCTCCATTTAACTTCCTTGGCACAAGGGAGACTGTGACACGGAGCACAATTCCCTTGAGGTAAAGACAAAGGAGTTAAATGGAGTTCACAGGTGCCTGTGTAACAGGGGTGTAGTACTAATCAACCTTTCCTGCACCAAATAAAGACTAAACCTGGTTTGTGGTGTTGCTTGTCATATTCACAGAACCATTGCAGCATAGTGATTGTGCATGTTGACCAACATGAATATTCTTGGCTCCTGTCAAATAATCTGATTTTTTTTAATTGAGTAGTGTTGTCATGTTGCTGTACAGCATTTTCTTGTTGAAGTAACATTCAGCCTTCTTGTGGAAACAGACTTCTGTGCATCACAAAAATAAATGCCATATTGCTTTGTTCTTTGTCATTTTTTAGGGGAGGGGGGGATTATGCTCTATATTCCTCTATTGCGATTGCATTGTCATTGCATTGTTTTCTGTCTCACCACTCGCTGCTCAGAGAGGGATTATGGGCCTCGTCAAGCAGTTGATTTTGCTTTTTGCCCATAATTCTTTTCAAGAGGTTTTCTGGAAACTGAATTGGATTGAATTGGAATAATTTATCAATGTCTGTACATATTACTGGATCCACGTGCAGGTTCCAACAAAGGAGACGACAACAGGCAGTCCTCGAGGTCTGAAGAGGCTACCCCCACTGTGACCTCAGGCCTGCTGTGCCCATCCTGCGGGGGTTGGTTTAGCAATACTGAGGTGTTGCAGCTGCACAAGGCCATGAGTCATGCCCGAGTCAACCCCAACAAGCCTGTCAAGACACTGTACGGCTGTAAGGACTGCAAGAAGACCTTCGGCACTAGCGCCGACTGCCTGCTGCACAAGTGGAAACACAAGTTAGCATTGGATTTAGCTCTGCATTTCTAGTTTTATGTTTCCTTCTGCTAACATCTACTTACAGAACAGGTGATCATCAGCTGATTAAAACCCAAGACACATGCACAAGTTAACTAGCGTTAAAATTCTAGGGCTCAAACACCCCCGTGTCACATGGGCATTTCAAGTGCCTTTGAGGCGACAGTTTCAACTCTTCGAAGAACTAAGCGCACCACTATATGGCCAGCTTCGAAGACTGTCGAGCCAATAGTCTATCAAATGATGGAACTTCAGGGAACTGCATCAAAATTTTGAAGGCCTTTGAGCTGCAGGTGGGGCTACCTTAGTGAACTGTTTGTTTAAACAATGCAGCAGAAGAGAAAGAATAACAAGAAGTTGTTTACCTTGTAAAAATAATTTACTTTCTTGCAGCAACGAGTGCCAGTATCTCACCATGATGAAAACATGGTAACCAGCAGCTTTACTTTTGCCGGAGTGCTCAAACAATACCACCTAAATGCTCAATTCATTCAGCATACTGCGAGAGGGCTCAAAAGTCCAGCTAGAATTGATGCAGGTTCCGGTCAGCCATTTTTTGCCAGGGACTGCAGGGCTTGGCGGAAAGTTGGACCGTGATAACGCTCAGCCTGTTCTTACCTCATGCTTGCCGCTTGCATTCTCGCATCCTGGTTTTTTCGTTAGCTGCTTCATCATCAAACACGCATGTTTGAGAGTACTAAAACCTTCTAATTTCCCCCCAAAACTACAGCTTGGCCGTTCAATTGCAGGATAGCACGGAACAAAGTTGGGGGTGCGATTATAGCGAGGGGGGGGGGGGGAGGATCCTAATTTTCGGGAGCAAAGTTGTGGGTGCGTTTATTGTGTGAGTGCATTCATAACGCGAGTATGTATGGTAATTCTGCACAGCTAGGTTGTTAGCCAAATTTTTCATACGATATATACCACTTTTTAGTTTGCATTGAGTTCTTAAATATTTTTAATTGTTCATCCTTTGAGTCTTACAGTAAGGCTAAAGGCAATCAATTAGCTTTACAAAGGCAGTACTATTCATTATGCCAAGCTGATTGTTCCTTTTGCTGCTTTATGCTTGTTAACATGTCTGTACTTTGATTACTGCTTATTATTATTAACATTATTATATGTACCAAGTCATATTTGCACTAATCCACTTGTCAGTGTTCATATGCTTGTACTTTTTTAAAATTTTTAGTGCTTCCTTTTCTTATATTTACCCTGTCTTTGTAATTACAGAAGGCCCCCCTACCAGTTGTCTTGTTTTTCTAAATTTTGGAGCCTCCTGCTGTCATACGCTTCTAGTACTACATATAGATAACCTCAACACACTTTTTGTAATCGAATTGACATGTTTTGAGCATTATTCAGATAAGTCATGCCACCTATTTGGACTTCTTAAGGGACGCTCTGCTTGTTCTGAAACACTCATCCAATCATGGTTGGAATTCATTCGGTCACTCTGGATGGAATGCAGGCCAGAGTCTGAATGGCCGTTCCAGTGTAAATCCTGCAATCGAGGCTTCATCCGCCAGGCAGCCTTCGTGCGCCATCAGCAAACCCACGCCCTCGAGTGCAAGGAGTGCAACCGGGCTTTCACCGACCAAAAAGAGCTTCAGGAACATAACTTGGTGAGTTGCTTGGAATTTCCACGAGGAACTGTTCTTGTAGAAAGTGCTGTGTAGACTTCAAATGCTGTTAATAACATTATACTCCTGTCACACTTGGCGTTTTAATGTGATTCGAATCGAATGGCATTAGCATCGAAGGACATTATTCGGCTGCTACACAGCGATATTTAATTTCATTAGCACCGAATGACTTCCACAATCAAATGAATTCGAGAAACTCCTTCGGCTTTGCGCTCGGAGCAAATGTGTACTCTCAACCTTGGAAACAAAGCAAAACGGGACAGAGCGTTTGCAAATTGAAAGCCGTACTCGTAAAGAAATAATAACTTTTGCCTGTTTTAATGGACTTGTTACTTTAAAGAGACAAAATCTGTACGGCAGGCTGTTGCAAAATGTTGTTACTCTCCAGCTCAGCAGATTCTGGCTGCCGCCCATGCCGCTACCACTCTGCTCGTCGGCCATATTGTAAACACTCGGGCACCTGGTTGCACGTTTTAGTTAATCAGGCATCGGCAAGCACTTTATATGCACTTATGCAAGCACTTTATACCTACCTTGTTCTACTTTAGTCACCACGTTTTTTCGGAATGATCGCCATTGATATCACCACCGAATGACATTAAATTCTTTAGTGTAGCACCTCCGCGGGCAAATGACGTTCGATGCACAAAATGCCATTTGATTCCAATTACATTAAAGCACCCAGTGTGACAGGGATGTTAGTGCTGTTGTAAGGCATTTCGGGTACTGAATGCTGCTTTTCCCTATTCAGTGCTGTTGAATCATATTCTAGAAGAACAAGCAGTATACTCTGAACACAAGCCGTAAATTTCACATAAAATTTAATACTGTTAATAATACTGCACTTGCGTGTGGCTCTTAACACCTATGAAGTGTGTACTATACTTCACTTGCTGTAAGTCATACCTGTTTAACTCACTACCACGATCACTCCAGAAAAACCTTGAAACTTCGCAGGAATGCTAATAGAGTAGTACTGAAGCAGTGCTATACCATCCTAAAATGACTGAGTACTTCTCTTCAGTATCCCATAAAGGTAGCCCAACACATTTGTGCAACTTACTTGTGCTGCAACTTCAGTAAGAACGTGCACTGATATGTGTGCAGACACACCAGAATGGACGTGAGACGTTCCTCTGTGTCCACTGCGAGCAGCTCTTCCTCAGCAAGGCTGGCCTGGCACGGCATGTGGTGCGGTAAGCGAATTTCCATGGCAGTAACCATAGAACCAATGAGCTAGTTTTCTTTTTTTTGTAAGCTATATGAAGCCGACAGACAGTGAGTCCAAAGAAAGCACTGGGGCAGAATTCGTTCATAAAATCAATCAATCAATCAATCAATCAATCAATCAATCAATCAATCAATCAATCAATCAATCAATCAAAAGCTTTGTTAGTGGTGCACAGGATGAATTACTGCAAAACTATTTGGACCAATAGCCAAGCAGCTAGTATTCAGTATAGTACAAACTTGCGTGTACGTGTCGGATGCAAAGTAAAACAAGAATATGTATTGTATCAAGTTAACATATATTATCAGAACCCACGGCTCTCTCTTGCCTCCCCCCCCCCCCCCCCCCCCACGTCTCGCGCATGAAAGACGGCGTGTTTTTGCTCCGCCTTCCTTCCTTGCATGTGGGATATTGGGCCGTGATCTTGGCTGACCCTTGCAAGTCAGTTGTCAACCCATGTTGACACGGCAAAAGTACATTCTATATGCCGAATCTTGAAAAAAGTTGCCGCTAGTTTCATCCGGTGTAGCCGATAGTCCGTTGTAGCGCGGTCCATTCAAAGTGAACTTCATTGCATTACTAAAATAGGTAGACAAAACTAAGGCTGAAATATGGTCCATTATATCCGAAAGTCTGTTGTACGCGAGCATTTTAACGAGCATAGACTGTAGCGACACATTGGACCTTCACCTTTGGCTCAGGTTTGTGTAAAAAGCAGTCCATGGGAACAAGAAATTTTGTTTGAAATAACCGTTATGCTGCTTTTTTTTGGAGTTTGAATTCACTGGAGTTTTTATGTATTCAAATACATAAAACTTTGCTGGGACCAGTAGAGCAGTTCGACTTACCCATCAATTCGAATTAAGACATTTCTAATTATTGGGATCTAACTGTATCTCTTTGGTGTGAGTCTCTTACCTGTTATAGTTAGGCTGGAATTTCTGGCATTGTTAGTCCATGTTTTTTATTACATTCGTATTAATTTTTCTTTTCTCTCTTAGGTATCACAAGAATCTGTCAGCTGTGTCGACTGGTGAAAGAGTTAATGAAGCAGACGGTGTAGATCCAGAGACAGCTCCGGAGACAGCAGCCATGCTGGATTCTATTCCAGTTGCACTGTCCTGTGACCAGTGCACCTTTGGCTGCTCACAGCCCACAGAATTGGCACAGCACGTTGCATCAAACCACCCCACAGTACCAATATTTAGGTATGTTCACAAAGAAAAGAAAAATAAATGCTGGATTGCTTGTCTTCATTGACATTGTTATTGCTTTAATGCAGGAGTTCTCAAACTTTCCAGCCTTGGTTAACCCTACCTGCCTTCTCCTTTAGAAAGGTTAAGTTCTCTAAAGTGAAATGGCGCCTTTACATGGGATTTGCAGTTCAGCATGTTGCTGTAGCCATGTGTGGACTTTTCACTTGCAAAGTGTGTCGTCTCCGAAAGGCCTTAGCGAGCTGCAACAAAACATTTTAGCTTGAATGCGTGCTCAGAATTTTGCACGCATACAGCCGCAGTCATGTGTGCTGCCATGCATTGAGAGACGTGAGCGCTGCTCATTAGCCTGGACATCTTTTACTTTGTAATACGCATAGAATAAAGTGCAAAAGCCTAATAATATCCAAACTGCAATTTTAAGCAATATGTATGCGGTACTTAATAACGGCTGAATTATGTACAGTAACCTCATGTACTACATCCAAAGTACTAAGGCTTCACTGCCAGTTCGCACCACTTACAAGCTTTTGAGACTTTCTTTGCCAATTTAAAATAATAATTCCTACCTAAATCGCAAACAGCGTGCTTCATTCTGTCCCTATAGATCATGGTCATTTCATTTTTGT
Source organism: Dermacentor variabilis (assembly GCF_050947875.1). Lineage (NCBI taxonomy): Eukaryota > Metazoa > Arthropoda > Arachnida > Ixodida > Ixodidae > Dermacentor > Dermacentor variabilis. The sequence goes on along the minus strand of NC_134571.1, from coordinate 52,524,421 downwards.
CAATGTCTCGCAACACATTCTGGCCATTTGTCAGTTTCTTTTAGGTGTTGTCTGCAAACATTGCATTCTCAGTGCCACTGTTGCAGTGTATGAATAGATTTTGTTAGAGAATGCATTCTCACTGTCCATTAATGAATGCTGACTGCTTGCGCGTAAGGATGTGATAACATGATTTGGTCGCATATTCAAGGCACTGAACTGCTCTAAATAAATCTTTCAGGGCAGAGACGCACAACAGAATTGAAACATCAGAAGATTATCAGAAAAAAAACTGCGGTGTGCTTTGTCAAGAAAGCCTTGTCAAATCATAGCAAAAAAAATTGAGTCAGTGTCAAAAGCTTGTGGGGCATGGCATCTGACAAAAATATTTTGTGAGCCTGTGATCACTGCCTGGATTTCAGATTTGCTATCTGTGTTGGTGTATTTGACCAGCATAGTGTTGCACTGCAGGCTAAAGCTGGGCAGAAGTTTGGATCTTTCACGAAACATGCATTGTGCAAACTTCTAAGGCCGTCTTTTACTACAGAAGATCTCCCGCAGGGCTTTCACGATTGGGACATTAGAATGTCGTGCAGTAATCTTGGCATGAAATGCAATGGTTCAATTATCCTGATAAGTTAACTGTTGCACTGTGAAGCTCAATACCGTGAGAGTGGTAACAAAGGCTGTTTTCATCTTGGCGCAGGTGCAAAAAGTGTGAGCAGCCATTTCTTAAGGAGGCTGAGTGTGACGAGCACATGCAGCATAAGCATCAGCTGCTTCATGTGGAGCCGACTTCGGATGGCAACTATCTGTGTCAGATCTGTGACCGTCGGTTGAAGACATTCAGCGGCTACTGGGGACACCTCAGGGGCCACACAAAGGCAGGTTTTTATCACAGCACCGCTCAAGTTGGCAGTAGACTGCATAGTAGCAAGCTTAGTTGCCCTGGTCTCTGCTCTTTATACCTGGCAGTTTTGTTCTGCTTACAACCAGCGTCTTTTTGTAAGTGGTTCAGCTGAGAAGGACTACCGTATTTACTCGCATAATGATCGCACTTTCTTCTAAAAAAATTGACGCAAATTCAGAGGTGCAATCATTATGCGGGTTAAGTTTCCCACGAAAAGAAACATTTTCTTTTTTCATCCCGCATTTCCTGTGGGATGACAAGCAGGTTGCTGCCGCTGTCAGTGCGAGACACCAAAACAAAAATGGCAGCCAGCGGAGCAAGCTGAACGTGCCGAACGCGATTGTATTTTTTTTTTCTCATGAGTACATTACACGCATTGAAACAGTTTCTTCCATATCAGTAATGAATAATGTTGTTAATATTGGCAAGTTTGCAATGATAACATAGCCATGTCCACTCGAGGGGACAGAAACAGAGACGGGCGCATTTAGCTGCCAGTGACGTAGAAACACATGGTGGGCATGCTGCGGGAACTGCGGCATTTGTCTTCACTGCTATCCTAATATGTCACGTTACCGCTAAGGGTGGATGAATATCTTAGCTGCATACTATATACATTTATATTTTTTTGTGACTGAAGTACAGCAGATAGTGTGTTCTATTCCTTCATGCTGTTTGTGTGTTTTATTGGTTTGGCTGACAATTATCATGGCTTCATACGGGCTCACAAGGTACACTCAATCCTTCCCCCTCTCGCAGGCCAAGCCATTTTTGTGTGATCAGTGCGGTCACCGCTACACCAGCCGGGGCAGTCTGACCAAGCACAAGCGCACCCACGACTTTGCCAATGCCACCAAGTGTCCACACTGCTCGAAGGAATTTGCCACCCTCGACTACATGCGCAATCACGAGCGACTTGTCCACACCCGCAACTTCAAGTTTTCTTGCCGGTAAGGTGTAGTGTATGCAGTTTCCAGCGAATAGTCTGAGCTGGCTGCACACTTCACTTTGTGTATTATTGAAGGCGATGCTGAAGTTTACTAAAATATTTAGCTGGATAAAGTAGATTTTCTTCAGAAGTGGGAAAAGATCCAAAAATCAGAGGTGGGTGGTGAAGCCTGGGACAACATTGATGTCACTGATCACTGATGTCACCGTTGATTGGGAAATTCGAAAAGGGTAGAGCATGGGCTTCACTTTCTGTGATAATAATCAACCTTTCTCAGACAATTAAATGCTTGTAGAGTGTTGAAGCCAAATCACTAAAAGCTTATTTTGTGGTTCTCATACTGCCTATTCATTCGTGGCCCAGAAAAAGCTCAGGAGGCCTATTTTGTAGGAGTATGCAAATACTGAATTGTATATATTGAATTGATTATCGAATCAAATAAAAAAGGAAAAGTCGAATGTCTAATTGAATGTCGAATATCAGAAAATTTAACACAAACCTTTATGCTTCCAAATTTTGTGCAAGAAATAGTGCTGCACATGTCCAGGAGGCTTATCACATTACCGTATTTACTCGAATCTAGGCCGACCCTGATTCTAAGCCAACCCCTTAAAGTTTGAAGCCAACAAAAATATATATTACCTCAAATGTAGGCCGAACAAAAAAGGCGAGGACAGCGTTCACAAAATGCAAACAGCATTTATTGAATCTGAACGTGCAGAGCCCATTCAACATCATCGTCACTGCCAAACTCGTCGCTGTGTTCCTTGTCACTGTCACCTTCAGACAGCGCACTATCTTCGGTACCATTAAGCGCATTAGATATGCTGCACTTTTTAAAGGCACGCACGATCAAAGTACCTGGGATGTCGTCCCACGCTGCAGCTGCCCAGCCCGCCAGCTGCGATAGTGATGCACGTTTGATGCGGCCCATTGCCGTTAGCATGTGGTCTTCGTCAGTCAACCAGTCCGTGTAATATTTCCGCAGACGACCCTTAAAAGGTTTGTTGATGCAGACATCAAGTAGCTGCAACTGGTCCGTCATGCCACCCGGTATGGCAGTGAGGTCTGTGTTCGCTTGGGTGAGCGCAGCCTTCACGTTGTCGGTCAAGTGCCCACGGTAAGAGTCGACGACAAGGGGCGAGCTCTTTGTCAAAAGGGCTCCTGGACGCCGTCGCCACACAATCTTAACCCTCTCTTCCACCATCGCACTCGTCATTCACCCGTTCTCATTTGCCCACACAATGACATTTCCTGGGAAAGTTTCTCGAGCAGGCAATGTCTTCCTTTTAAATATCATATAAGGAGGGAGTTTATGTCCATCAGCTGTGCAGCACAGCATTACAGTTGCGCGCTGCTTCTCGTAGCCCGCAGAGCGCACCTTCACTTCCTTGTCCTTGGCACCCTTTTCATTCACGGTGTACGCCACTGGCATATCAAAATACACAGCCGTCTGGTCGGCGTTGCCGATTTGCCCAAGGTTGTAGCCTGCCGCTTTTCTCTTTCACAGCACGTAGCGCGGAAAAGCTCTCAGCTTTCCTTCGAAATTGCTTGGCAGCTTCTGGGTGATTGAAGTGCGACGTCGGAGGCTGAAGCCAAAGCGCTTCATGAATTTCTGAAGCCAGCCACGGCTGTCTTTGAAATCCTTTGGCGTTAGGCCTCACTCCCTTGAAAGTTCCCTAGCTTTCGCTTGGAGCACTTCTGTTGTCACTGGAAGGGCAGCTGCTCTCTGCGTCCAAACAAAGTCGGCCAAAACTGTCTCCACTTCGTGGTGACGGCCTTTCATTGGTCCGCTAAATGCCATCCTCGTTGTGGTGCACGCAAATAGCTGCTGTCATTGTCCCCTCCAACGAAGGACGTTTTTCTCGTCAACGCGGAAGTCCCGCCTGGCTTGAAGGTTCGACGATGCTTCTGTGGCTATCACAACTTTTCGCTTGAAAGCGGCCCTGTAGTGGCATCTCCTGCTTGGTGTCATCGCGATAACACCACGCTGCACACCGATACAACCGTCAGGACACAGGTCAAAATGGCGACCTCGCTTGTGTACGGTTAGCTACTGGCACGGCTAGTAGCGGCTGCAATACTGACTTTTCGAGATGGCGCTAGCTATGCACCATATTTAGCAGTATTAATGAAAAACTGGCACGTTTTTTAAGATCCTCAAATCTAAGCCGACCCTAGAGTTTGGAATATGATTATTTGAAAACAAAAAAACTATCGGCCTACATTTGAATAAATACGGTACTTAACAAGAATCTTGCTAGCTAGCAGTAACTTAGGTACCTATAAATCGAGATAAAAGTATGCTCTACTCTTATTAAAGGGAACACCAAATTAGTATGCCAGTACTGGTAACAACTCAGTTCGTATACAAAAGTCCGGAGAATATTTTTTATCAATAGAATGTCTGCCAAATAGAATTAACTGTTTTCTTCCCTCTTAAACTGAAGAAATAGCGAAGTTGACCTAAATACCAATTGGGCTTTCAGATTAATAGTGGGCCATACTGTGCTTAATGGCAATCTTTGATGGCTTGAAAGTATTGCTTTTCAGTTTTCTGCCAGAAAACAGGAGAGTTTTTCCATCTTTATGGCAGGTAATTTTTGTTGGGTTATCGTCAGCTTGTTCAGGCCAATCTGTGTGAGAGACAAAAGTGGGGAATGCGCATTACGTAACTCGGCACCGCTCCGTGTGGTCATCAGCGCCCCCACCTCCTTCTTCTTATCCATCTGCCATCTGTGTAAATGCATCTGCAGCCAAGGGTCAGCACGCTGTCACATGATGTTTTCGAGCCCTAGTTTTGTGACGGGTAGCTCTAAGCTACGAAAAGACACCGTTGTGTGCCTACAAACGGTGTTCGGAACGAGGGGCCTTGTACGGTATTCCTTTTCGCGACTGTGAACATGCGACGGTCATGCCATGTGCTCACTTTCATTGGGGAGTCCATTTGTAGGCTTTCTGAGGGTCGTGCAACCACTGTGAATAGATCTCCATTGATTTGCTAACTGTGACTTTACTCACTAACACACGACGGCCTAATGGGCTAGACAGTGTGGCCAGTGGTGTGGCCGTGATGAAAATTCATCGCCAGCTGGTGTGACAATGGGCCACAAACCATCGCAGAAAGCTTGTCCAAGCTTGTCGCTAATATGTTCCTACGGGTGATTTATCAGCGATTGGTTGTGAGGTCACGCGTACGGGCTAGATTGATGGCCATTGAAGCGTCGTTCAGATCCGTGGTCATCCAGCTGGCAACTACCACAAGTACACGTCCCAAATTCATCTGTGTGCTCACATGTGGGTAAAAAGCTCCTATCTGCATGAACCTGCGTGTGTGAACATTGAACTTGCATATTCAAAGCGATCAGCGTGCCTTCTGGTGGCTAATTGGCCCGATTTTCACACATTCTTCCGTGCTTTCCACCATGCGCTGCTTTTGTTGTTCCCGCGGTTCACGTAGCGTTATTATTTAGCGTTATTTTAAATACAAAATAAGCACTCAACAGCTGTCATCTGTATCCGAGTTCAAATATCTTGGTGTTTTTTTTTACCTCCAATCTGTCATGGCACCGACATATTGAATACATTTCAGCCAAGGCGTGTAGGACACTAGGTTTCTTGCGACGAAATGCAAAACATTTTCCTTTGGAAACTAAGCAACTTCTGTATATTACGAAAGTTAGATCTGTCCTCGATTATGCTTGCACTGTATGGGACCCTTGGCTAAAAGTTGACATACAAAAGTTAGAACGAGTGCAAAATTTAGCGGCTCGTTTTGTGTTCCGTAATTACTCTAGGCATTTCAGCGTATCACGTGCGAAAGAGAATCTTGGCTGGGAACTATTAGAGGAATGAAGAAAATCACTCAGGTTAAAGTTCTTTCATAACATATTTCATTCTAGAACTGGTATTGAACGCCATAAGTACATACTTAAGCCTGATTATGTATTTTTACATCTAGATCATGTGAATAAGGTAAGAGAAATAAAATGCAAAACCGAAATGCTAAGAATGTCTTTTTTCCCCAGGACGATTTTGAACTGGAACAGGTTACCGCAGGACTCTGTAACAATTCTGTCTAATGATGCATTTTATTCTTCCTTGTTATAACATGTTCTTTTGATGAATGAAGTTGTGCTCTAAGGACCAATGCTGTCTGATGATGTATCTTTCTTTTTCTTCATTAAGATAACATATTCTGTTATTGACTGAAGTTGTGTTTCTCAGGATGTATATGTTGTGCTGTAAATTATTTTGCATTTATTATGAAATGACTTGTACTGTTTGTTGTATATACTATTTGACCCCCCCCCCCCACTGTAATGCCACACTGGCACTGTGGGTTCTGTAATAAATAAATTGTTTCGGTCTGGTCGGCCTAGTCAAACCTTGTTTCGATAAAGATCATGTACCTTGGGAATCCTGCGCACATCAAGGCACCGACCATGGCTGTGTCATTCACCGAAGGTGCCGATATTCGAAAAATTGAATACAGTAGAACCTCGTTTATACATTTTGGAAAAAAATGCAAGAAAATGACATATTAACAGGGAAAACATATGATCTGAAATAACTAAAAAATGTGACAGACTCAACTATTGTTGACATCTACGTAATGTGAAGTGTCGCGCGAATCTTTGTGGCATGAGGTGCCGACGTGCGTTGAGCTGGTTTTGCTCTGGCAGCCCAGATGGGTTTGTTGTTTTCCTGTTGTGTGTTGTTTTAAGAGAGCGATGGGAAACCGAAACGAAATCAAGCTGGTGGGCAATGCCAGATGCCGTCGAAGCGAAATGTGATGCCCGCGTTGCGCTACCTGCAATAGGCAACAGCGGCGTGTTTGGATTATCGCCTACTAAAGGTGTGCAGCACACTACCAATGGCACTATGCACCACGTGCAGTAAAACAGATAGGTGGCGATGCTTGTCGCAATTGGATGGGCGGTGATGGCTGTGAATGCGACGTGCAACAACCCGGGTGGAGATTTGCTGGTACCGGAATATGAAAGCATGCGCGCCGTCGTTTTCACGCCAGACGGGCGGCTACGTACTGTTCTCAGTCATGTGCACCTCGTGTCTTTTACTGTTCACATGGGATCAAAGGGCTAGAAAATGTATGCGATCACAGTCTGCTGCAGGGAACGGCGGCGTGTTTCAATTATTGCCTATTAAAAGTGTGTGCTGTGCTTCTGATAGCACCACACGTGAAACAGATACGCGAAGATACTTATCACAATAGGATTGATGGTGATAGCTGTGAACGCCGCGTGTGATGGCCCCGAAGATCATTTGCTGGTACTGAAATGAGAAACTGCGTGCGCACCAGCATTTTCACGCGAGATGGGAGGGCGAGTATTGCGGTGAAGCTGCTGCAGCGGGTAGCTATATACTGTACTCTATACCTCGTGCACTTTCTTGTTTACATGGGACCTAGCGGTCGGAAAACATGCGGTACAATCGCAGTTTGGCAATGTACTGAACGTTGGTCCGAAAAATCGTATTTTCCGGGAACATATGAACTGGTAAAAAAATTAGCTTAACTCTGTTGGGTAATTTCTTGTGTTCTCGAATGCAAGCGTTGGCACTGGGAAAATGCATGTAACGGGAACGTATCAACGAGGTTCAACTATATTCGTGACTGAATCATTCGAATATTCACTATTCAATTCAAAATAAAATATTAGAGTATTCGCATGCTCCTACAATTTTGTAATAGAACTTTTTGTTTATCATCATCTGGCTTCTCAGATGGTCAATCCCAGTAATGAAGGATGAAAAGTTGGAAAAATGAAGTGCACCTTTACATAATGTGGCCCCATCAGTTTACTTTTGTATTGCCCAGTGCAACACCTTAGACCAAGTTCTGGTGTGGTGCGTGCGTCTTCAGCACACCCTGATTTCCTCTTGGCTCCGTTCTTTTCACAGACTGTGTGGCCACAAGTTCCCAAACGAGCGCAAGCAGCAGACCCACATGGCGGTGGTGCATGAGCAGGAGCTGACGCGTGAGGAGCTGGACGCCATGACGCGCGTCCGGCACTTGCGCTGCTCCGATTGTTCTTTTGCCACTTACAGCGCCCTGCAGTTCCGCCAGCACCGGGCCACTCACACAGGGCGCTACCCCTTCTCATGCACACTGTGCGAACGGGCTTTCACTTTCCGGTCAGTCTTTTGTTGTTGTTTTTTATGCCCATAGGATTCTGTAAATTTGTTATCTATCTGCAATTCCATATCAACGAAATTTGCCAACACCCGTGTAATGCTAACAGAGTACAAAGAGTGCTCAAATGCATTTTCTCTCCACTTAAATTGCATTAAAATACTGTTGCAGCCTGCTTGAGAGCCTGCCGCCATTTTCGTTTACAGTGCAGTCCACTTATAATGATGCTATATATAATGATATATCGGTTGTAACGATGAGTTGACTTAAGAGTATCTGCTTATGCATGAGGGCTATGAGAAAAAAACAAAGGCTTATATAACAATATTTTATATTGCATATCAGATATAGCAATCAAAATTTTGCCTTCTGTATGGCGTTTTCCATGCAGAATGATCGCGACATTCGCATTGCTAAGTTGCTCTTAAATGAACGATGCTGACACGGGGCGAAAACTTTGCCTATGAGAGTTCGTATCTACTATCGTTACTTCGCAGTGCATCCCACCGCACGCCGATTGCAAAAGCCACGGAGAGCATCGTGAGTTGGCAGAGCGTGCTATAAAATGGCGCCAGGTGCTTCACTTCCATGTTGCCCACGATCGTGCTCCATGCATGAAGAGAGAGAGGGAAAAGAAAGGCAAATAAATTTGACAGTCACTTTAGCATACACTAAATAGGATGAAGGCAAAAAAGGCATGTGCGCTCATGAGACATTTATTGCATTACTTAACATTTTCATTCGAATGTGTTGTTGTTTCCAGTTGTTTTCTCTCGCCAAGGTCGTGAGTCTCAGTACCCTTATTAACTCCACCTTAATAAACTGTGCTTTAATTAAATTTGTTCTAATTAATGTGATGTTGGTCCAGTTGCCCTAGTTATCTTTATCTTAATTAACTGTGCCCCAATTAACTTAATTTTCATCAACACCAAAGGTGGTGGGTTCGACACATAACTTTCAGGATGTCAATTAGAATCCAACTTGGAGATATGGCCGATTCACCCATGCTTCCAAGTTGGTTCGCTGCATTTTTGGTGCCATAGTGCTGGGCAGCGGATTTTTCAACCCATGAGCCATCTAAGGCTTTCGACTTAAAAACGAAGTGGCGTCTGCCCTTTCTACACTTCCTCAACAAGTGCGGAAATGTCAGCCAGGCATTGCATTTGTCGCACTGACTCCTCCTCGGTGCCGTGCTCTGTGCCTGCCACGCCTCACGAGAACTGGTGATTTGCATCCGCAAAGGCGCGCGACAATGCGCACTCACTGGGCTGACTCATAGATGCCTTAATTTGCAGGTGCCACTTTTGTTGACAGTGTTTCAAAATGCTTAGATTGACAGATGTGGAGATCGCAGCAGAAGTAGCGCCAAATGAAGACGCTGCTGAGGTTGATCCCGCAAGCTCTGACGTTGCCCCGTTCCCAACTTCAACTGAGGCTGTAGCTAGTTTGGCCTTTCTACGCCACTACTGTGGCGCAATTAGCCTTTTGCAATGCATTTTGGCGCCATCGTGCGATGGCCACGAAAACAATTTGGCAGGCGGCGCTGCACGCCACGACCGCCGCCCCACACGAGACTCGCAACTAAACAATGTGTGAGACAAGACCAAAACAACGTTAAAGCGCTGTCATATTTTGTCATCGTCAGCTAGCCACGGAGCTCGCTGGTGAATGCTTTGTACCCGGAGGTTTCTTCAGCATGACGAACAGCTGGAAGAAAAGCGTAGGCAATGCTTTACAAGCTCCTTGACATGAAACCACTGCACCTGTGGTGTAAAGTGAATAAGTAATAAAACAGTGTGCAGTCATGCACAAAAACGCATGACTCAAACAAGGTATGAGGTGTAGTTCTTAGGGCAAATGTCACATTTCACCACTGCATGTCTTGCTTTATGGTGTGCCATACACTCTAAAAAAATCCACGCTTATCTAAGCGTGGGTTTGCAGTTTTCTTGTATGCTTAATCTAAGCACAATATTATTCATGCTTACCGATTACGCCTGCTAGGAGTGATCAGCAACCCCTCTTCACAAGCCCTGGCACATTTCAATGACGCCAAGGAATGTAAAATGTAAAAAGCCCCTCGGTATCTCTTTGTACAAAAGAATGAATGCCCTCTCAGCCGTGCTTTGCAGCGCTGCGCATTCAAAGTTAGCAAGCCTTGTGTTGGATAGGGACGTCAGGACAGAATATTCTACATTAAAATCATCATGCTATTGCACTCTTTCTCTAATTGTTGGTCCAAAATGCTTAAAATACTTGATCAAGTTCTTTTTCACTGGCCTCTTTCTCTAAGAAAAACGAATATGCTAAGCAGCAAAAGAAGTATTACACATATTTCTTCTTGGGGTAAATATTTCATTCATAACATTCATTCCGAGAAAATATGACATAATGAAACATTAATCCTAAAAACAAAACTTACAGCGTTAAAGCGTTTTCAGATCGCTGAGAAAGTCTTTATATGAGTTTGATTTAAATGCGCAACGGAGTGAACAAATCCCTTAATCTTGTTTGCACCCATAATATTTCTTGGCTTGTTCCTGCCTTTAAGTTTGTTAGACTAAAATTGGCCATATGCCGTCAGATATGTTACATATTACATACCATAAAGGCATAGGCACATCACTAGTGCCTTTTCAAGGGATGCGTCGTCACTGTTCTCATTGCTTTCCTGCTCACAGGCACAGGTGAGGAGCCTTGTTTCCCCACAGACAACGCATGGTCCCATAAGGTCACTTAGCGTGATCTGAAAAATAAAAAATAAAAATGTCTTAATACCCAAAGTATAATACTTTAGAGGTGAAAACATGTTTCTTTTAGCCTAACTGTGGTAACGAAGACCGCTTGCTTTTTCACTGCTTTAACACAGATTAAACTTCTGACATTTCTCCTAGTGACTGCTCTTAAAGTGTTGCAGTTTGGAAGTTTTTAGAAGTATGCAATAGAGAAAATGTGGTCAAATGACCGCAGTAATGAGAGCATGCATTGCAAGCCTGTGTTGCAAGCATGCTTCTAAAGCTATGTATGAAGGCTCAGAAAATTTCAGTATTTTGATACGATCAGAAGGAACTTTTTCCATTTTTATTCACTTTCATTAATCCTACATCCAAACCTTTGTTATCTTTTAAATGTGACCTCAAAAAAAAAAGAAAAAGAACAATGTGCAAGACGCATTTAGGTGAGACACATAGCTGTAACTGATTTTATACCATCATGCTCTTCATAAAGATAAAGTTAAAAATTCGAACACAACTGGCAACATTTTCGATAAAACCTCTTACTACCTCAGCAAAGATGAGCTAGAAAAATGTAGTTATGCTTAACTCCCAACCCAATGGAGATGGAAATTTTGACAAGAATGGCATTCTACGTGAGCTTCTCACACGTGAACTCTCACTGCGGGCATAGACGCGTTTGCAGCTGGAAATCAAGAGCTGCAACGGGCAGAGTATACTCATGTTCACTGAACGCAGTCACACTTCCTCTCTCTAAAGCCCGAAATGTAAAATATGCGGAGCTACACTACGCTAGATAGATATCCTAATTCAGAGTGCTATTGAGGTTGCAAATTAAGTAGCACGTGTGGTTGCAACCTTGCATGCAGCGCTTCAGAGATGCTGGTTACTGTCAGCCGACAAGTAGCTCACAAAATTATGAACTTTCACTTTATAAGCATGGTATGCTATGACCAGCATACGAAGCAACCACACGGCATACACATACCACATTGATGCGCCACTAACATAGTTCTAAATCATGAGAAGAAGCACAGTGCAAAATGCAGAGTGGCAACTCCCAGCTCGCCACCCTTGCCCGAGGAGAAATGGCAGCGGGCACACAGAGAAGGGTGAGCTGGCGAACATAAAATAAGAACAGAAATTGTGGGAATTTGGTACTTCAGCACAATAAACTGAACAATTCAGAGGACTTCAACAGCCCGGTGTTAAAACTTGTTAAAAAAAGCACGAGGCTGACTGCTCTCAATTTCAATCACCGCTACTGCTCGTGTAAAAGGTTCTCACTTTCCAAGAAGTGTACCATTATGCAAATATTGCACAACACATCATACAAGCACATGCCTGAAATAATAACAAATTGGCAGTTAGCCGCTGTTTAAAAAAAGCGAACTATAACTAGTGTTCTTAGCTCTATATTTCAATCATCCATGAATAGCAGGTGAGGGATCGCGACATATCCATTATCCATATGGAAATGCTGCTCTGGAGCCGTCAGACCGTGAGGCCAACCGAGACCGTCAGACCGGAAGGCCAACAGAATGCCAAGTTGCATACGTTATTTACCCACATAAAGTGTGTGTACATCTACAGAAATGCCAAAAAGGGGTCAGAATGACCAAAATAGGTGATACCTCCTATTTGTGGGGCACCTGTCCTCTTAGAATGCACCGTGCTACAAACATGGCGGTCAACCGCATCCTTTTTTTGAACTGGTCCGTGTACACAAAAAGCGCCGGTGGGAAGTCCAGATGTCTGGGCGACGGTGAAGGGGCCCTTGAAATGTGTCAGTTGCACAATAAGACGCACCACTCAACTCCAGAAAGTGCCACACAGGAAAATGAGCCTTAGTACATACTGTACTACATCCCGATTCGCTAAACGAACATAAAAGCCTTGTGCAATTAAATATTACTTTACTTAGTGCCGACAAGAATGACGAAACGACAACTAGCAACGATTGCTAACTAGCACTATCAGCTACTTCTACAGTGCACGCTGTTTCCCACATGAGCCCAGCAGTGCAGGTGATCTTAGCTCTGACAGATAACTACACCGACATCACGAACCTTTGCTGAGTGTTTATAAAGCCACGAGTGTGCATGGTGTGCAGTTGCGAAATGACAGCGTTCTAGCAGTGGACGCACAGAGACGACAGAAAAAAAAAAGCACTTCTCGTTTCACTCAGCCAGGTCGCAGAGGCTCAGAGATTGTTTGTTTTGCTAGTTCAAACATACATTTGCGTCTTTGTAGAGATTATACGTATGAGTCAGTAATGACAAAAACAGAGAGTTAACCTGCATATGCCAATACATACCTGTCACAAAGTGCTTCCTGCACAGTCTAGATGCTGCTGACTGCTGCCATGGACGCCCTTGCATATCTTGCCACTTCGCAGCCATAATCTAGGCTTCACGACGCTGTTGATCGTGTTTTACCGACGGAAATCATAGAATCCGCATTGTCCTGCTGGGATGGTCATGGGAGGTGCAGCCGTAAACGAGACACCACATTGGCATCGCCCCAAATTTTGATGGCAATAATGTTCGAAAGGTGTTCCATGCGCGCAGCAGCGAGAATGGCAAGGCTGACAAGTGTGTGAAAGAGCTTTATTGGAGGTCCAGTAAGGACGCGAATTCGGGCTGCACCCGGCTAGTCCCACGTTGGGACTGGCAGATCTAGCCCACCTGCCTAGTCACGAGCATGCCAGACAGCCATAATTTGCTTGTCTAGAGCGGGGCTGCACAGAAGTGAGTCCCACTCCTCCTTGCTGAACTTGGAGTATCTCGGCCCGCACTCCCAGAGCATGCGCGCTAGAGTAGAGGTCTGTCCGCAGGACAGGCAAGCATTGTCACGATATACATTGAGGTAAACCGTGTAGAACAGCAAGACACGGATATGTGCCTGTCTGTAAGAGTCTAAGAGAAATGGCTGGTGCCCTATTCCACTGACAAGTGCAGCGCCGGCTACGGCCGGACTCCACTCACTTGGAGGAGAGAGTCAAGTCCATCCTTGCGCCTGCCAAATTGCTTCAGTACTCAGCCGCTAGGACGCTGCGCATGCGCAGTTTGGTGTCGCAAAAGGCAGATAGCGGGCACCGGCCTATCGCTTGTGGGTCATTCAGACTATGTTGAGGACTCCGGGTTTAAGCACACGGCTGCCAATGAGAAGCAGGCTACACTGATGCAGTGCTTTCAGCCAAATAAATAAATACTTTTTGTGAGACTTCAAGTGAGTATTTACTGTGCCATGATTGGGGCATGATAGGGGATCCTTCTTCGGAGTGTGCATTTGGTTGCACTGCATGCGATTGGCCTAGACTGCGCCGACTTGCCGACTTCGCACGGCTGACGAAGTTGGTGCGGTCTACGCTAATTGCGTACGGCGCAATCGTCCGCATGCTCCCGGCAGACGAAGTCGGCACGGCCTAGGCCAATTGCGCACGGCGCAACTGAACGTGTGCTCCGAACAATGGTCCCTGATTGCGCCCTTGGTTCATTGATTAATTTGCAGAAGTTTCTGACGAGTTTTTACATTATTTTATATATCGAATTCTGGCCATATGGAACTATTTCGCGATCACAGTGCTGTTCGATATATCGAAGTTCAACTGTACCAAGTTCTATAGGTAGATCGATGCTATGAAAACTATGTTTTACATATACTTTATTTTGCAAAAGAAGAGTTAAGAAATTGGCTTACATCAGTTGCGACCCTGAAGCACCATAAAATGTCAGTACACCTCAGAAACCCTGATCCTTGGTCTGTACCACGCTTTTGCACAGAATACAAATTGTAGTCCATTGAACACAATTTGCTAGAAATCCTTAATAATTGTGTTCACGCTACTCCTCTGGCTAGCAGGGAATTGAAGATGTATTTTGTTAACTTATACATACATTCATGTACAACGATGCTAATTGAACGACCGCCTTTGATTTTTTTCATGATCTTATCACATATGCTTGAATGTTTGCTTCTATATTACATGTCAATTAACTTGTCAGGAGGCTTATATATAAAAAAAATTTCAAATTGATCTTGTTTAACATTGGTCATTGTTTTAGTAGGTTTTGAACTGTGTTTATCATCAATCACATACGTTACAAAGTACTACCTGTTATCGCACTGCCATGTACAATGCCTCCTGGGTCCAGTCAAGCTGCTTATGGCAGCTTTTAGCCCAGGGGACGTTCCTACTGTAGTCTAGAATTAATCAAATTTAAGTTGAATTCCCTGTCTGTGCTATCTCACTTTACTGCGACAAAATCACCTCAGAAGTGAATTTTTTCATTGTCCCCGCTGATTTCATGATTGCAGGCATCAATGGCAGCTTTCTTTGGCTCTTTTGGCTGTCTTTGTGGTAGGTTGGTAGCAGGTACGTCAGTGGTTGGTGGTCTGTAGTAGGTAGTTGAATTCATGAAGGAAAAAGTTTGTTTGCTCTTTCGCTCTCTCACTTCCTCTCCCTCTCTAGCTGACTCTCACTTGTTCATTCGAGCTATTCGCTTAGGTTAACAATCCAATGGTTTTTGCAATATTTTTTAAATATTGGTTTGTATTTGCAATTCAAGGCATGGTGGCTTCCATTGGTCTGTTTGGAGTGCGTTTATGTGTGCTCTTGATCGTTTTTGCAAAAGGGTGAAAGAAAGGCTAATACAATGCAAAAACACAAAAAAGCATAAAAAAATTATGAAATTTAATGTCCCAATGCAGCATATGGGCTATTGGAAGATGCGCCCATTGCAGATACCTTGATGAGATAAGCTTTTGAATGCGTTTAGAATTGGCCTTGTTGGTACAGCATCTCAAACACTGAAGGGCACAACTTGAGGTAAGGACAGACAACTGTGTGCTCCCCAAGTCGCATTGTTTGCTGCTAAATATAGGCTTTTGTTCATTCATTTAGGGAGGAGTGCAATATTAGCACAAGCATGTCAGCCAGAGGTTTAGGCCACGTTAGTCAGGAGTTTAGACTCTCAACTGGGAGCTTCAGCCAAAGAGCTAGATTAGCCACTGAAAAAAGGTCAAGTCAAAACTAGGGCTCGATGATTTATTGTTTAATCTTTTGAATAGCTTATTGATATAATAATCATAATTATAATGAGCTAAAATGTTCCAACTAAGGCAGCGCCTGCATGTTTGTTGCCACAAAAGCCACTTGTGAGCGCCGCATTTAGGGTCAATGGGACAAGGCAATACTCTCATGCAGCTAGACTTATGATTGTATTTGAGTGAGTTTGATATGCTTTATATATAGTCGTTCAAGCTAGGTGCCACTACAGTCACATTATGGGCGAATGTTGATTCAGATAGCATGTTTTCTTTGAAGTTTATATACAAAAATAATCAGTTTTGATATTTTTGCCTTACGTGTGTAGATGCACAGATTCGGTTAACCAATTAATTCATTGAATTTTATGTTCCAATCATCGGGTTTCAGTGTTCAATCAATGCCCAGCCCTAGTCGTAACACTAGCTGGCAATGCCAGGTTGTCACGAAATAACTACATTATCTTCTTGCTGATTTTCAAAGTTTGCCCATGCAGGTTCCAGCTGACATTGCATATGCGGCGCCAGCACCGACCAGGTGGCCCACTGATTTGTCCGCACTGCCCGCGACATTTTATCTCTGAGGATGCTCACACTGCACATGTGGCGTTGCACGGTGCCCCCCACGCAAAAGGCCTCGAGTGCACCCAGTGCAAGAAGCTGTACGAGACTCCACGGCTGTTGGAGAAGCACCAGGCCTCGGTTCACAATGCACAAGCAACACGTTTCACCTGCAACCTGTGCAGCAAGCGATTTCGCACATCCAGTGGCATGGTGGCTCACAGAAGGGTGGCGCATCTTGATTCATATGGCGGTAATGAAAAGTCAACAGCAAAGCCGGCTGTGCCCGCCAAAAACTGGGCACACAGGCCAGGCAGGTGAGCAGAAACATGCGTGTCTTTTGGGCAGGAACACGAACACTGGCTGCATGTGTTTATATAAGAAGGGAGCAGCTGTGCAGAAAGTTTAACAGGTTGAATGTTCACTGCATTGAGGAACAGTGTAAATACTATCCCCAAGGGCAGGAGGAAGGAAGCAGATGTCAGATATAGTGCCTTCTCTTGTTCGTGTCATATTCATGCTCTTCTTGAAGTTATTCTTCACAAATTTTGTTGTGCCCTCATCTCCTCCAACCAAGTCTTCTTTAAGCAGTAGTTTCTGTTTCAGCCACATTGCTATTTCTAAAGCTGCTACAAGCAGCCAGGAAATACAAGTTCTGATGGCACTTAATCTTGTTGAGCTCTTTGTGTCCACATGGATTTCTAGAAATCCAGTTTTTCAAGCAACGTACAGGCTAGAAAACTGTAGGGTAGCCAATTGGAAGCCTGGTGAAGCAGCAGACTATGGCAATAGGGTATCGCAACATGTTCTTTGTTTCTCACGAAGAACTCGTGGCTTTTGTCCCACAATGAAGAATAAAGCTGTCTTTTTCAATTCTTCCTCTTTAGCTTTACTCTCATAACAAGGCTCGGCAGAGTGTAACGACATGGTGGGAACACTACAGTAAACTTATCTATATAATGCAAAAAAGTAGAGATTATGCATATGGTGTTGCGGTGCTAGTGCACATGTTTACTGTAACATCAAACAATGTAATGAACAATAGCAATGCTGCTGGTGACATTTCACGACACTGTGGTCGACTGCAATGGACTAGAAACATTCTTGTGTTGCACAACTATTATCTTTGACTATGAGAATAGTGAGTCAAGACCTTTTCCAGATTATCATGTTGCTGCTGACATTTTTACATAAGTGAATAAGCAGAAAGCAGTCTTTCACTTTGATAAACGTTATGCACTCTTTGGATGAACGCAATGCCTCAAGGTGTCACTATCAATACTGCTCCTACTAGGTACACCTCTCGGTATTACGGTGTATATCTATGGTAGTACATATCGGCTGTGCCAAAAACTGAAACAAAACTGTATGGCAGTTACTTATGCATGCACATAACTTAACACTTTGCCTGTGAATAGGAAACTAAGGAAAAGTCACAGCAAATCTATGTTAACCCTCTTGCTCTGCAGGAAGTATGGATGTTCACGGTGGAAGTACAGCTGTGAACCTTGTGGCCGTTTCTTCAAGTTTGATGGCAGTCTTCGTGCACACCGGGTCTTCGTTCATGGCATTGAGGGGAAAACTGCTGAGGAGAAGTTCTGTCCAGAGTGTGGAAAATCCTTCCAGTGAGTTTTGCCTGTGGCTGTGACACTAGGCACTGCAGGAGCCGAGATGTACTAACTTATTCTCTGCCATTATGCATAGACAGGGCATTGCTGATTAAAGAGAAACTAAAGAAAAGTGTTAAGCCGATCTAGATCGACAGAGTATTCGTCTAGAAGTATCATAGTTTTCTGCATGCCAATACATCAATTTTTTGTCTAGGGCATTGCCATTGAAGGTCCTACTGCTGCTTATCAATTTGAACTGCCCGGGTCAAAGCAGAGGACTTGATGTCATCTCCGTGTGACTGCCCTCTATGCTTTTGTTATGTCTTTTGTAGACTCTATATTTAGCTTCATAAACAATGCATACTTATTGGCGGGTGTAGGTGTTCAGCTTGCATGAGTCACTCTGTGGGCTCTGCTTGGGTTCAGGTTACCAGTTACGGTCACTTTGAGCCTGCACTGCCGGAGCCGGCAGAGTGTCAATTGCCAAATGTTGCTGCCTCAGCCGTTGTAAAGAGAGAAAAGCAATGCTGTTTACAGTGGCGGGTCGTGACCTCACTCTGTGAATCAGAAGTGCTGACGCCACACATAAAAGGTACCATAGTTCACAACACATGGTGCCACTCTGATTTTCTATTTTCATCATATTCTCGCTTACAAAAGCTCTGTTTTCATTACAAATGAAGAATTTCATTTTCATTGAATTTCATTTTCAATTTCATCTTTCAATGTAGCTCAACCTAATATTTGCCTTTAGTGTCCCTTTAAGGTGACATATATAGAGGTGTGCAAATATCTGAATAACAGATCACCTATAATGTCAACATAACTTCCCTCTTTGAATAGAGCGGCCTCTATTCGTAAATACAGATAGTTTTCAAATAGTTTTCTCATATTTTAAACCGTCAGCTGAGGGTGTTCAGACATAAAATTGAAGCAATAGTGTCATAATTGTAATCCCAGTTGCCATAGTTGACACAAAACACAAGAAATTGCATAATGCAGCATGCTTTATGTTGCTCAGAGGTTCAGATGTTTCCAGCTAAACCATTATCATTCACACTCACCGATTGAAGTGTCCCGACTATGCAAACAAACTGCTTATTTCTTCATAATGCTTCATTTGTGCTTTTGATAAGCTGCACTTCATAATTGGCACTGTAATGACAGAAACTTGTTAACAATATGAATATGCACAGAATGTTAACATTGCTTTATATTGAGGTGAAAATGGCTGTTCATTCTCTCAAAGCTATGTGAAAACTATTCTAAAAGTAATTAATATTTGATTTTACTCACTTCTGTCACTATTTAATTCAAATTTTATTTTATTTGAGAAATACTCATAGTTAAACGTCAATATAACCAAGATGGTAAAATCGTCACCTCACTGTGTCATATTGAAATGCCATTATATTGAAATTTTTTCTTCATATCCTTTATCTTTTCTAATGTAACAGTGTTAAGGCCTCATTAGCCTTGTACATAACTGTGGGGAACATTAGTCACAACAAGAACACCATATCAGAGACCAAATCAGGCACTGAGGCAAGGCTCGCATGGAATACAGAGCTATGACTATACCAGGGTATCTACCGACCGGGAAAACCGGGAATTCTCAGGGATATTGAGTAGTCTGGAAAAACTCAGGGAAAACTCAGGGAATTTGTGCCTCTATCAGGGAAAATTAGCTGCAATTTTATTGAAAAGGTTGAAAGCCGCGGTAATGCTGGCTCGAGTAATAGACAGGAATCGTAATGAATCGACTTTAACGCCCTGTCGTAGGCTGGAGGAGTTTGCAGTGTACAGTCAACGACCGACTTTCCAGATTCCCGATAATTTGGACGGCTTCGTGGCATCACCACGTACCCCATAGAGTCAATGTATCAGAACATCTGAAATTTCGAACGCAAGAACCCGTCGTTATCCGATTTTCCGGACTTTTTGCCGTGACCGCAGGTCCGAAACGGCATTAATCAAAGCCACCACCGCTGCCGTTTTGATTACCTCGCCGCCTCGAACCGGCGCTCTCGCACGCAGGTCCGCTGGCAGCCGTAGCCATCACTGCGGTAACGCTAGACCTAGCTGCTTCGACGTTCGCTATTGAGCTTCTTGCCGTTGGGTGCCGTGTTTTTCATTGAAAGAATTCGCTGCTGTCAGCAATTACACCAACTGCGCCTTTGTGGTCCTCGCAATTGGCTAAAAAGCTTGGAAAGCACGGTGCATTGCATATTGCCGGTTCCCGAAAGTCAGCTTCGCCTCGTTACAGAAATGTAACTTGGTGAAGCATACGCAAAAGTATTGCAGTGAAGCATAACAAGTGTAGGAAGGGGCTATTGCCACAGGACACAGTATGTATTCCTTAATTATACACACGTGCATTCGGTATCTCCTGTTGCAGTACGGGCATCGATATGCCTAATACGTGTACCGACAGGCCTTCAGATCATATTCGAATGTGCCTGTGGGGGTTTGAGCTCTTCAGGGCAGTATATGACATGCATTTATTTTTTCCAACTGGTCGATTTTTCGGACGTTTTCGCGGCCCCTAGAGAGTTCGAAAAATCGGACGTGGACTGTGCAACTGACCAGGAAGATGCTTCAAATGGTCCTTGGGGCGAACGAGTGGCAGAAGAAGGACAAAAACAGAAAGAAGCTACGCATTAAGGAATGAACAGCAAAGGATGCGTGCTACCGCCGTGTTGAAGAAGTTTGAGCTCAAAAAAAAAAAAAAAGAAGTTTTGCCTGATGCCGAGGTGCAGGTGTCCCTCATCCAAACCAAAATAAACTCTTTAAAGCAGTGAAACACAACACTGAGGCATCGTGCGTGGGCTGAGAGTATGTCAAGACAGTTGAGGTTGACTTACGAGCTATTGAGAGAGAATCTCAATTGTGACGAAGTTTGGGCCTCATACCACTGAGCTTGATATCAGTTGATAGAAATTGCTCATATTAGAATATATTTTCTTCTGTATGCATCTCCTTCTTATTCGTATTTGAGGATGCTGGCATATGTCCGACTCGATTTGCAATTTTTTTTTTAAGACATATAATTTGCTGTGCATTTTACTAACCCCTCCTTTCTATTCTCTTTTTCAATAACATAACGCTACTCCTTAGTATTCAAACTGAATTAAGTTATTTTTTTAAAAATTCATATGCTTACTAGAGAGTGACAGCATCGGGTGACTTGATTTCAGCCCGCCTTGACGTAAAACATAGTTTTGCGTCACTCAGGGAATTTTGCAAAGGCACTCAGGGAAAACCTGGAAAACTCAGGGAACTTGAAGATGTCAACTTGGTAGACACCTTGCTATGCTGCGTAGGGTGTGCTAATAGGAAAGTGTGACTTGTGCAATATAATGCACCGATACGTGTGCCCCCTAGTGCCTCCTCGGAACCACACCCTCCAGATCATGGCCTCTGAGATATGGCAGGGCACGGACCAGATCAAGTGCCACCGTGGAGGCAGCAGCCATAGCCCTAGCAATAAGAGATGCAGAATGAAGGGGTCGCCCTGCATACATCCTGACGTATTCACAAACCGCCTGTCGGTTATACCGCAGAGGCACACTTCCCAGGTGCGTCACTCATATCCTGGGCCCCAGATTGACTGAGGACCATGCCGTCGTCTGGTGCCCAGGGCACACGGGCCTGAGGGGCAATGAGGAGGCGAACTGCATAGCTCAAGGGCTTGCTGGCCGAGCCGCTGAACCCTCCTCGGAACCCCCTTCAGATTACCATGAAGAAACCATCACTAGCAGGCAGATTTTGGAGTACCAGCGCCTGACCAGACAGAAGTGCGCTCCTCCCCATCCCAACTTAAGCAGCCAACAAGCCAAGGACTGGCGCTGCCTTCAAACAAACACATACCTGCACATATTGAGACTGCACCCAATCTTTCCAGAGGTATACACAACCAGCATATGTCCCTGGTGTAATGACCACACAGCCACACTGACACACATTACTTACCAGTGTATGGAGCGCCCAGCCCAGGCAGTATCCACGCTAGTGAACTCATCACAAACACTCACGACGTGGTCTTGAGAGGCACGGTTGTCTGACCTGGCACTGGGAAGCCAACTGGCGACCCTGGACCAGGCCCGGCGAGTCGCTACAGCCAGTGGGGCTCTACAAGAGGGCTCCACCCAAGATTAACCACACGGAGTTCCTTCGTAAAATAAAGTTTATTCTCTCTCTCTCTTGACAAACTGCTGTGCCAGCTGCTTTGCCAAGCGGATTGCAATTTTAAAAGATGTGTTTGCAAACAGCCGCATATAATTCAACTGTTTGACAGCTGGCTCTTACTGTAGTTTCCACTTATTGCCTCCGTATTCATCCACAGCAGCAGCGATATTTTATTATACAGATAAGCATAATTTGGTATATTGACGTTTAAAATACATGGTGTTCTATGGACACGAAGTTATGCAAAGTTAAATACTTTGTTACATCAAGGACATTGTTATATTTAAGTTTAATATTATATTGCAAAATAATAATGCAAATGTATGTGCACAATGCTTGCCTTGCATTAGTTCAACATGTGAAACTTCAACCATGCTCACCATTGCCCAAAGGTGACTCTGACTCTGATTCTTGAAACACTTCTTTTGCTGCATTATTTATGCAGGACTGAATTGAGCCTGGCAATGCACTTTCGCACACACACCCAGGAGGTCAACTTCAAGTGCAGCGTCTGTAGCAAGATCTATCGCAGTCGCTGCAGCCTGAAGAAGCACATTGCCACTGCGCACCGATCAAGCCTGCGTGTATTTTGTGCTGTCTGCAACCGGGGCTTCCTGAGCCATGCCTCCATGCTTCTGCATGTTAAATTTGCACACAAGGTTGGTCTGTGTTTTTTAAGTGACATGCAGTTGAATCATGCTACAACCAAGTTTATAGGGCTTCTAAAAACAAAATTTAATTTTGGCAGATATTTGAAGATGGCAAAATTTACAAATAGCCACGAATCTTGTGGTTTAGGGACACGGAAAAGTAGTTTTAATTGAGTAAGTTGAACATCAACTTGCTTGCACTTGCTGGCAAGCAGCGGCAATGCACTGCAGATTTCGCATTCTGTCAGGAGAGCATCGTGATATCATTGGCATGCACTCAGAAAAAACTCCAGATTGTACTAAAGGCTTTCATTGTGTAAGGTTTTTGGCAGAATGAATGCATACTCTGTGGTGGCATCTTCACTGTTCGATAAATCAAAATCATGAACACTCCTAATGATTTTGTCGTTGCTCATTTCTTCATGGTTGATGACGCAGCAGTCTGCCTTGACAAATATGCTGTAGGGTAAAGCCATCTCACGTTGATGATTTACATGACTTTCTTAAGCATAAATGTGCCCAGATGGCCTGAAAGACCAGACACATTGTTGCTGCTGGCTTAGGATGTAAAGTAATTAAGTCTTTGAATGAGCTTTCAAAATGGAAGCAGCACATTGGTGTTGTAGACTATGCATAAACCAGCTATCTTGCCACATTTTAATGACACTGACAATAGCGCTGGCTCTTACAGTCAGTCGCTGTTTGGCTGTTACCAGCATCATCTGGGGAGCACTCAAAGGCAGTTGATATCTGCATATTAATTGATTGTAAAAATTTCTTAGATCGGGACTTGCAAGAGTAGCTCTTCAGTTTTATATTTTTCTCTGCTTGGAGTATGTATGTCTAGGCTTGCTCCATGAAAACTTTGTTGAAGGGAAAATGCTGATGTTGTGGACTTCATTACAAGTACATTGTTGTATCCTCGGCTGGTGCATGCGGAGCGGCACTCAGCCCAAGCAAGCACATATGACGGCACCCGAATGAAGACTGCTTTATTTGTTATTAGCAGAAATATAGTATACAAGTAAGGGGGCCACCTGTGGCACCATTTAGTAACAACTAGGAATAACGTAACCATAAGCCATTTGGTAATAACGTAACTACAACATCTTTCCCTCTTAAACAAGTGAATCGCAGTTGATTACAACATTACATTTGGTGGTCTCCAAACCAGGCGGAATACAAAGCAGTGCAGTGAAAGAAGTATTGTTAACAGTGTGCCTTTCCATGTGGTTAGCGCCTTGTAGGGTGTCTTCTTTTCTCAAGTTCAATAAGAAAGCATTAATATTGTTCCTATGGCTGCTGTTAAACAATTAAGTTTATTACCACTTCTCGAAGTTTACAGTAATAGGCTTTGCCCTTAATATTTCATGTCTGTATCAGGGATTGCTGTAATCCTTGCCAGAAACATGCAAAGCAACTAAACCATTATTAGAATTCAAGTTTATGTGACCTCAGCGCAACAATATAAAACGTTAATGTGTCTTTTCACTTGATTCTGTTCTTTCTTTCTTTCTGATTGTTCCCCCAGTATGATGAGTGACCAATCCTGGCAAAAAACATGGAAGGGGTAGCATGCACAAGCGGTTGAATAAACACAATAACAATGGATGACAGAAAATATTGTTTAAACTCTAGCCCCTGCCATGTTTTTCTATATGAATTAGAATTTCTGCCATTCTTATTTTTGTTGTTGTTGTTGTTGTTCAAAGGATGGTGCCAAAGCCAGAGCAACAGCTGAAGTTATTGCAAACCCTCCAGAGCCCTCTGCAGATGCTCCTATGTCAGTCACAATGACAGACGTCAACCCTAAACCAGCCACAGCCCCAACTTCAGCCACACTTTCCGTTGCGGACGTGGAGCCTGTGTCCACTGTGCCTTCAGTTCAAGTAGTGCTGCCCGCGTCAACTACGCCTTCAGTTCCAAGCATGGCAGCTGCTCCCACTGTGTCTTCGCTTCCAGATGTGGCAAATGTGTCCTCTGCGTCCTCGGCTGCATGCATGACGGCTGCATCCACAGTACTTCCGGTTCCAGATGCAACTTCCTATCCAGCGGCGGCCTCCAATACAGCAGCAGCTCCGGTTCATAACACGGCAGCAACCGAAGCTTTGGTTTCCTTACCGCCGCTGTCTCCAACAGCCAGCAGCATTGTTGAATTGGAGCCGGTGCAGGAGATCACCGAGCTGACCCGAATGGAGCCCGGCACTCACGACCATGCCGCCGTGGAGCACTTGTTTGCCAGCATGCAGCAGCCTGCAGCCTCCTTGACTGTGGTGGCAGGTGGACCATCGATGACCGTTGTTGGCTCAGCGCAGCACATGCTGCACATGCTCTCTGTGTCCCAAGTTGAGGAAGTGGTCAGCGAGGTCTGCATGCCTCAGAGCAGTTGTCCAAACGTGTGGTAGTTAATGTGAGACTTGTTTATGTGAAAGTACATGATATAGATTCTTGTTCTTAAAGTGCAAAGGGTCGTGTTGGCTGTTTAGCCCCATGAGGAAAACCTGCAGTGTGTGCTCCGGATGCTAAGGACACATGACAAGCCATCATTTCTTTTCTATTTATTTTTCGTTAATGTGCCATTGAATGTTATGATTGCATGTTTACTGCTCACTATATTTCCCAACAACGTGTAAGGTACAGTTGTAAGTCTATAAAAAGGGGACAATTTCATTAGATCTTTGTATTCACGCAAGAAGATGCCGGGGCTCATATCACGTAACAATAAACGAGTTAAATATTCCACTGAAATCATTAATTTTAGTGATCCCTGAAGATCAGGTTTGAGGTTGTGTAGGAAAGCTTTTTCTGTTACTCTCTGCGAGACAGCGATTTCAGCATTTTAAACCTTTATCATCTGCAACACAAGCTTACAATCGAAGCAGATGTAAGTCAATTGAGGTGTGTAGAAACAATGTTATATATTGTGTACGATATATGTTGAAGTTATTATATAGTAAGACTAGTTTTTATTTGCAGTGTTTTCACACCGAGACTGTTGCAAATTGTGGAAAAAATTTTAAAATCTTGTGATGCTTTTTTTTTATGGTCACCGTGATACTGAAATAAATGAGGCACCTATGCTCCATCTGGTTTCATATTAAGAGGTGAGCTTTATTGTTTATTATGGAGTGAAAAGGCTTTCTCATTATGTGCATGGGGTGTCTTCTTTGAGTAAGAGTGACAACAACCTTGCTTTCATCCAAGAGTTTCATCCAAAATACAGCATTTTGGAAATTGCCGAGTGTATGGTAGCATAAAAGGGAATTTCATAGCTTAAATACCTTGAATACACCAGCATTCATTCATCTTTGAGCCCACTTCTGTTATGCTTACAACATTTTCTAACATAGAAGCCTGGCCAACTTAGTTATTCATAACTGACGTAAAAAAACGCACATTAACAGCACGAGAATGAGCTTGTTTGGGTTAAATACCACAATACCTACAAGTGGTGTGACGTTGCTTCACACTTATGCAGTTTCAACTGTCCTTTCCACATTTCACGGAGATCATATCTCATGGTTTGCTGTGCGCTCAGTTGAAAGCATTGTCGTCAATAGAACCCAGTTATAGTAACTTTCGATAGTTCTCAGTCATTATGATAGCTTTGAGAATACTAAATTACACTAACAGCTTCAAGTAGCTCCATAAATGCCGCTTTTTACAATCTACATTTAATCATATACGGGCTGTTGTAGTAATGGTTATATATTAATGGCCAGGGAAAAGGAAACAACATCAAGGAATGTTGGCTTATGAATGCTGGCTGCTTCCTATTCTGCTTGCCTAATTGTCTTTCCTTCTTACACAGGACATGTCGCAAGGTCTTTGGGCCGAAAGGTAACATGAAATCACTTTGCAAGTTGGCTTCACTTCAGTAATGCTGTAACCTAAGGAACCTGCAATGTGGCCAAGAAAAATTTTTATAAGACACTCGTGACACCATCGTGCAGCGGTGACTTTTGCATCAATGTTTTCTGAGATATAATTTAGGGAGTTATGATGAGCAGACAAGAGTGTAAAACATTTGTCTGTGTGATATTAAAACTGCAGTGCAGAAGTAATGTCATTACATTTGCTGACTCTTTAGTTAGGTTTGTGCTGAAAAACAGCAGAAATAAGTTTTGCTTCTTATCACACAAGTGTGTCTGAGAGCTGCTGTATGTAGATTATTCACAACTTATTTTAACATCACACAGGCCTTGCTATTTGCCTCTACTATGCTTGCTTTGAACCATCGTGTATTCCTACAGAAGTGTCATTTTGTTGTCTTGCATGCTGTACAGGCACAGCGGTACCACATTGCTACCACACTGAAGATGCTGCAACTATCATAATGAGCCAGTACCTGCAACTGGCTGAAGAGAGCATGAATGAGAAGTGGGTCATGTAATGCCACAGAGGACTCACCGTGATTTATGAAGAATGGCCTTGGCCCATTCTCATGACATGGTTTAGGAAAATTCAGTCCAGGTAGCCTAAATAGCATGAATGAGAAGTGGGCCGTGTAGTGCCACATAGGAGTCACCGTGGGATTTATGAAGAATGACCTTGGCTTATTCTCATAACGAGGTTTAGAGAAGTCAAGCCAAGTTGCCTATAAACAGCAGCATATGGGCATGCCAGTACCTTTATATCAAAGGGCTTTAAAGAGCTAGAATGGTCTTTATGCACTGACTAAATTCCCGCGCTGTAAATGGGTAATTTCTTGCTTGCATCCACCGAGAAAGGGTCTCAGATCTGTGCAAATGTTCAAGGATCATGCAGAAGTTAGTGGTAATTGTATAATGGAGTTTCTTGCCCCCAAGAACCTCAAGGCATCAAACATTTATTTATTTAGAATACCCCTAAAGCCTGTCATGGGAGGTTATTACATAGGGAGGACGTGCACTGAAGCAAAATTTCACTAGTACATAAACAGAGTAACAAAAGAAAGCAACATTATGACAGGATATAAGTGCTACAGCAATGCAAAAGGGTAGAGGGTGACACATCAAGATATAGTTACACAATAAATAATATTGGTCAAAGTAATACAATTAAACCTATATATAGCAAAGTTGGTAGTATCAGCAGTTTGCCTTGTTATATTGAAATTCAGTTTTTTATGCAAATAAGTACAGTCAATAGATTTTTCTTGCGTAGGGGCTGCAAGATTTGCAGAATTATCGTGCACTCAGAAAAAGCTATTTTCGATTAGGAACAATCATTTTGTTAATTTCAGAGATGACAAGAAAATACGTTTTCTTTTTCTTGCCGCATCGACGATATCTTCGCACGTAGAATTTCATAATGAAACTGTCTTCACATCGGCCATTCGAAGCGAAGCAAGCCACACTTTCCCATCCACTCCACCCCCATGGCTGATGGTATCACCCACAGTGGGACGACGCTATCATGGAAAGTGCAGATAGAATACTTCATCCTCCTCTCTCTTCAACGTGTCTCCTAAATGAGAGATTACGCAACCTCCATCACTAAACACTTGGGAAGACAACGCACAGTGCCACGCCATCTCAGCTCGCCCACGTTTGCACACGTGGCACATTACCTCTAAAACATTGCATTAAAACATTGCCTCTAAAATTGACTAGTTAACAACAGTTCATTAATTAAGTGTTTAATTATATTAGGGTACATATTGCATAAAAAGGACGTCTTTTTGGGCGAGTTGGTCACAATTCATCTTGGCTACTAGGCGCGAAAACACACACGACACAAGGAAGGAGACGGGACAGAGCGCTGGGCAGAGGAGACGGGGGCGCTCTGTCCTGTCTCCTTCCTTGTGTCGTGTGTGTTTTCGCACCTAGTAGCCAAGGTACATATTGCAATTTGCAAATTCTAGCCGAGGAGTTCGCGAGAGAGATCCACTAAGTACGAATCCTCGGGATGATACCAGTCTCTAGACATTAATTCCCGAACTTTGCGGAGAAATGCATTGATGTTCCAGTTACTTTTGTGCTTCTATGCATAAAACGACAGTTTAAAAAAAAGTAATTGGAACTGTGCAATTTTACCGCAAGTTAGACGGCGCATATCTTGTAAATGGTGTCATCCGCACAATTTCTTTCAATTTGATATGTCTTGCAGTCTCACCCGCTAGAATTTGTAAATTGCAATATGTGCCATGAGGTAATTATCTAGAAAGTTAATTATTTTTTTAATTAGTCAGTTATACTAATAAATCTTGTGCAAGTAATGTCTGCATCTTCGAGTACACTAGCTCATGTACTGGAACTGTGTTATCTGCCACAAGCAATTAAAGGATTACAAGTGTTTGTTGAAACACCCTATATTTGTTGCAGTGAGGTGTTAAGGTGGCGTTTGTTGTTTCGTTGCGTATAATTCCGTAGAGAACAGAGCCGGTGACTGGCGCATCGGCATCGGTAGTACAGATGGCTATACATACTGTCAGCCGATGTTATAACGGAGTGCTTGCGCACGGTATATCGCTCACGTGCAATAGAACAGGCTAAGCTCATTTAACAAGATAAGGCATTTGTTGGACATGAATTCAAGGCACTCTTAGCGAAATAAATCGCAGTTTCTTTGTGTATGTGCACACTTCATCCGACGGCATGTGCGACCTCAGCCGACCGTATACCGAACCGGGAGTATACACGGCACGCTCCGCACTCGAGGTAAAGCTTCATGCAGGGTGTTTAACAATGGGGTAATACGGGAACTATCAGGGAATATCGCATTTCTGGAAAAAGTCAGGGAAGTGTCAGATAATTTTCGTAGCTCTCAGGGAAATAGAGTTTTAGCCGTCTTGTGGTAGGCCGGTGGCATGGCCTTTTGGTAGGCCATGCTTGTGGAATCTCGAGAGCAGGGCGTCGACGTTCCGCGGTAATGGCAGCACGATGACAGCACACTCGAAGTTCACGGGGGCAGCAATGCGACGGAAGGCTTCATGGGGAGCCTGTATGTCTTCTTCGCAGTAGTGTTAAAGTACTTTGGTGATACCTCGCATGTCTTAGGTTCCGGCGCCTACCTGTCTGCTGTGAACCCTTCGGTTCAGTTGGCGCATGTAGCGTATATAGCCTGGTGAACTGCGTAGTTCGACAGTTATTTGCGGATAGTTGTATATTTTGACCACGTTCGCGCTTGTGGTCGTGAAGTGCTACACCTTGTGTTAAGTGCGTGCTGCTTTCCTTTACTTTCATCATGGCAACACCGAAGTGTAATCTTATGATTGAGTCGGCAGATCCGAAACTTGGCGAGCTTGCATTGTGGATTAGGCCAGTCTCGCGAAATGATCATTTGACTTTCTGCGCCCTGTGCAAGAAAGAGCCCTCATTCAGCAAGAGCAGTATCGAGCTACCCCCCATGCAGCGAGCAAGAAACAAAACCACTAAGCGATCTATGACCTTAACTACGTTTATATTGCAATTACATGGGTGCTCTAGGCGAATTTTCGCCGTCGGCGTGAGGTTCCGTATAATTTCCAAGTGTGCATAGTACCGGCTCGCCTAGCTAGCTTCCGTACAACAGACCTTGAAAGCAAATAAATAACTTGAAAAGGCTGAAGTAACCTTTGAAACCTTACTACAGTTCTTTTTTTTTTTTTTTTGGTCGGGAAAAGGTTTGTTACTAGCGAAGAAAATTGTGGAGACGCTCGACTCTCTGGCACCTCCTGATGTTGTTTTCCCCACATGGTTCTCGCGTCTCCTGGAATCCTGCTTTCTCGCGTAGCCATAGCGTTTCGCGTAGCACTTGTGGCGCCGGTACTCTGTAGGTGCGCAGCTTAATACGAGAGATGGTGGGAGTGTTACGAGTGTTGCGCTGCTAGCGCCACCTGACGGCGGAGATACTCAAGCGCAAGAGGAGCCATGAACCTGGCGCCTCTTGCGTTCTCGCCGGCACGCTTCACGGGAGCCTCTCGCGAAAGGCTTCGGGACGGGACGCCGAGATGGACGAGCATGATTGTTCGAACGCGTCTCCTTTCGCGTGACTGCGCCCACGAACGACTAAAGGTGTTAGTGTTCCGGCAGGGACGAACATATTAGTTCGATATCCTTGCGGAGTGAATCGGACTTCCTCGATTCATCGGCGTCCATTGGCACGCTTCATTAATTGTACTTCGGCTAGCTGGTCGTATTGTACAGAAGGCGCAATAAATACACTTTGGTTTGTTTACGCTACTGTGTTGTCGTTCCGTTGTCCCAAGAGCACGCTTTAGACCCCACATCTGGGCATGTTCGAGCGATCGTGTTCGTTCATCCAAGTGTCCCGTTCCGAAGCCATCCGCGGGACGGTCCCGCGAAGCGTGCCTGCAAGTGCGCGGTCGTCCGCGCGCGACGCCGTCCGTGAGCCATAGATAGGAGGCTGATCCTCTAGCTTCAGACTAGCCCTGCCGTCAAGCAGCGTTGACAGCGGAACATTCATGCCACCTCGCGCACTATTGCGCTGCTGCACCGACTTCTGCTGCAGCAGGTGCTATACGGGGAAGCCAGATTCCAGAAGATGCGAGAGCAATGCGGGGAAGACATCAGAGGGCGCGAAAGAGTAGAGCGTCCTAGAGTGTCGCCTCCAGATGGAAGGCGAAGTTTTTACAGCGGAGCTGTGTGCCTCTACCGTCCAAGGAAATTTTCTTGTCGTTGTAAGCCAAAAACTCCCCATACGTGGGCAGATCCCGGAGATAGTGCAATGCCGGGCCGACCCACGACGGAGGTGATGCAGGCGTTAAGCACACTCCATACGTGGGCCGCTCATGGTAGGGCTAACATTTCTTCATCTTTTTCTTTTCGATTAGGCAGGCGTAATTTACAAAAAAAGCTTAATTTGATATTCATTCTTAGTGCCACTTATGAACGTAAAACTATTATGATGAACGAAAATTGGGAGAAAACGGGTGGCTCGCCTCCTTGAAGAACACTCCCACTGGATATAGCGTGCAAAAAGCTGACGCGTACGGCTGAAACGCTACGCCGCTATGTTATAGCATGGCCTGTTTCAATCAAATCCCGGACGCGGCGGCCTCATTTCGATCGGGGCGCTTCAAATTCAAAACACTTGTGTGCCGTGCATTGGGGGCTCGTTAAGGAACCCCTGGTGGTCAAAATAAATCCGGAGTTTCCTACTGTGGTGTGCCTCGTAATCAAATCGTTGTTCTGGCACGTAAAACCCCAGAATTCAATTCAATTCTTCAACAGCAGAAACAAGTTCTTGTGTCCAGGTTAAGAGGAAGCTTTAGCTCGGGCCCAACTCCGACGCGGCCTATTCAAATACATGTAAAACGCAAAAACGTTTTTCCGGGGCAACCCCTGGACCTATCTTAATGAAGTTTGTTGTATTTGAGAGAGAAAGCTAAATTCTAGTGAATGTTGGAAGCGGAATTTCGATTTACGGCCTGAATTTTGTTAAAAAAAGTTTCAAATATTCGACCGTTTGAAAAAAATAGAAGCACGAATTAGTTTACAAATTCATAGCTCTGCATCAAGAACAGATGTCGCGGTTCTGTAAACAGCATCATTCAAAGCGGACAAATATGATATGTAATCTTACCTGAATTTGATGGTTACAAGGGTTTTGCAAAAGCTGTATTTCCATATTACAAATCTTTTTATATTAATGTGTAACATATCAATTTTGTCCGCTTTAGATGTGCCATTAGATGCAATTCACAGAATTATATTATCCTTTTTCTTTGATGAGCTACAGAGTTGTAAACTTGATAGTCTTGTTTCTTGAAAATTTTCGATTTTTGCTGATATTTAATAAAAAATTGACGACCTAACTCAAAAATGCGATACCAACAGTCACTAGATCTTAAGTTTTTCTTTTAAATGCAACAAACCTCGTCAAATTTGGTGCAGTGGTTGCCGAGAAAAACGAATTCTCCTTTTACATGTATTTAGATAGAAGCGGTCGAGCTAAAGCTTCCTCTTAATACATAGCTATAAGTATGTTACATAGCTATATAGTATGTCTGTGTTAGGCAGATCTTGCAGGCGTATCTCGACTTGTGAACGCTGCAACGGTACCGCATGCAGGAAACACCAAACCCTACAAGCTGGCTAGAAGGCACAGCATGCCGCTCTTGTCACATTAACTCAATTCATGAGGGCTGTTTTTGAAAGTTGGAACGAAATAGTTGCGCAAGTCTACAACTCAAGTTTCTCGATTTGACGCAAATTTTATTAACAGTATATTATGTCAAATTGGCCCCCACCTGCAGTTCCTGATCTCTGCTGGGGCTGGTCGTCACATACGCGACGACCAGCCGCGACGACCAGAATTTTTTGGACCAAAAAATTCCAAAATTCCCCTTTGGTGTCATCAGTGAATGAACGGAACGCCCTACCCCAAGATATTGTACCAATCACTGACCCGGCTGCCTTCCAATCTGCCCTGCGCACATTTTTAAATGTATAAAATGCTCAGCTGCCACTTCTTGCCAGGCCTGTTTTATATGTATATAAATTTTTTAAATGTATTTTTCCAACACCCACCTACCACGTGTGCCTTGTTGAAGCGTGCCATGTATTGCAAACGTGAATTTAACCCTGTACTCTCACCCTAATTTTTTCTCGTTTTTTTCTTTACAAACTGAATCTTTTACCCAAATCTGTGCTTGATTGTTGCTTCAGTCGTTTTTATTGTATTGACATATCATGCGTGAATTGTGCCCCCCCCCCCTTATGTAATGCCTTTCGGGGCATTTAGGGTATTCAAAATAAAAAAAATATATAATGATAACTTTATTGGCGGCGAGGAGTTGCGGAGTCGCCATCTATCGGAAGCGCCTCGCTGGCGTAGTATGAGGGATCACGTGGCACGCTTCTCATAGGTTTTGCTGTCAGCGCTCACTGAAAACACCACGCACGAGCTCTCCCGGACATTTCTGTACGTACTTTCGAAACGAGAGAAGTTTTTTATTGTCTAAATAATAATCTTGGGCAAACTGAAAGCACAGAATCGTTTACAGACGCTATCTCTTTAACGATTACGTACAGTGAACGCCACTGCGCGCGGTCGCCGCGATGGAGTCTCCCGAACCGGCTTCTTGCGTGAAAGGTAGGTAAACGCTGAGAGCAAACTATGTGAAATATGTTCTTATAGTGTTTGTATAACTAAATGGAGCGTAATAGAAAGAAGCCTCAATGCAGCGATCGCGCAGATTCGCAGCGACTGACTGCACGTCTGCATGCTTGTTCGCGCACTGTTTCGCTTTCTCCTCGCGCGCCTTCTCGCACCGTGCCATGAGCTTTAGGCCGCAGAATATGAGCATTTGACAGTATACAAGCAACCATTGTTGCGTGGGAGCTATCAGAGCTGTACAAAAATAATTTCATTGTAGAGACTTCGACGCCTACAGGGACTATGATGTGCCGTCGCGACGATTCAATCTTTTTTTCTTCTAAATTCTTTGACCTTTCAATATTATTTCTCGAGTTGTGTCGCACTGTATGTTTATCGGTGTTCTCAGCGTGCAATTTCCCGCTGCTCCTTTTTTGTAATCCAGTGCATTAATTCATAACACAAATATAACCATATGCCATGCTTTTTTAAAATGTGCTTCTTACCGCTGCCTTTCCACTCCACTGAACTTGCCAGTATCTATAGCATCGACAAGTTGATAGACCAAACCGTCATGACATTAGTCGTGCTGCAGACTCGGACGAGCGTCTCAGTGCGCGTCTTCAGAACATCGCAGACCGGGCGCCGTAGCAGAAATTTTCCTCGCGCCTGTGCTTGCTGCATACCCGAGTTGTAGCCGATGACTGTTCGCCGGTTTTATGTTTCGCTAGCCAAGCTTCACGCAGCTTCTTGTCCTGCGGCTACGTGTGAATAAGGCTGACACCGGCCTCCGTTACATGCGTCCGGCCTTGCGCCACCGAGCAGTAGCCTACCATGTTGCGCGCCTTCAAAGGCAGCCGCTACCTATTGTAGTGCTTTCAAGCTTTGTAAAGGAGACACTCGAAGCGGGAAAATTTCGCCACTAAATGAGGACCGCAGCGTACGAGGGAATTCAAACTCGTTTTCAGCTCGCTTCGGCGCTCCCGAAGCAGCCGACGCGGCCGCTATGTCCACGTGATCCCTCCTAGCACGTCACGCCGACGGTGGCGCCAGCTTTTCCAGTGGTGGAGCTCGAGGCCAATACCCAAGAAGTTTCGGAATTGAAGTCCATGCTTTCCGTAGATTACGCGGCCGCCGCGAGATGCCGCGACGAGCCCGCTTGGCATCAAAACGCCCTTGAAACTTTGTGCTCGGATGGGGTCTCTTGCGTTATGTGACTCCAGGTGCATGGTCGTTGCCACAAAATCCAGCCCGAGTTCGCAATGTACGCGATGAAATGTCTTTTCGAGCGCGAAAAAGACCATTCTAGACAAAATCCAGAATGATTTCCGGCACCGGGGGTTGTTTTCGTCGGCGGTGCATGACAGCACGAAATAATTTCGGGAGGGGCTGAAGCCCCATAAGCTCCCCCCTGGCTACGCCCCTGGTACGAACAGGCAGTATCCAACTCATTTCATCGTCCTTTTGTTATTAGAACGAGTGATTGTCTTGTGTTTAATTGCATGAACTGCGACAGGTGCAGTTTTGATGCTCTTTTTCTTTATATATGCATTGTCATTAAATATGTTTGCGAAGAGCGCTTTATTGCCAGAACGCTTATATATATATATATATATATATATCGCCTCATTGTCCTTTATTCGTTGAACGATTTATTCTTAGCTGAGAAGTCTGCGCTACAATGGTT
The DNA here is from genome assembly GCF_050947875.1 of Dermacentor variabilis. Lineage (NCBI taxonomy): Eukaryota > Metazoa > Arthropoda > Arachnida > Ixodida > Ixodidae > Dermacentor > Dermacentor variabilis. Next base: position 52,488,927 of record NC_134571.1, on the reverse strand, counting down.
GCCCATATATAAAGGCGACGGTAGCAAAGCTATGCAGGAGAAAATTGACGCAGAACGCAGAATAGAAGCGGACAAGAAAATCGACTGCAGCCGGGTGCGCGTTTTATCGCGCTTTGCTGGACCAAATAAAAGTTTATTCACTCACTCACTCATCGAAAAGCTTCAGGCATGCGTTCAACGTCGTCCGTTGACGATGCTAGCGCAGTCTTGCGCATGCGTGCTGGACATGCGCGTCGTCTGGAAGTTTGCAGGGACCGCATCATGTGTGTTTACCGAACGAACGAGTACGCCTCTACTGAGCAGGCTTTCGTAGGTTTACTTTTTTCTCCATCAGTACGCAAACTAGCTGACATTTTGTCTTCAAGGCAGACCAAATGCCCGATAGGTGTAGCAGACGGCAAGCGAGCACAGCACCAGAGCAGTATACGAGCGAACCTTTCCGTTCACGAACCTTTGCTGAAAATATCCATGTGCCTTAACTTTTCCCATGGTGGTGCTCTTTAGTCGAAGCTTCCTTTGTGATTGGTGCAGCATATGACGGATAGCTTGAGGCGGTTATCAACCAAGCTTATTTTCTGCACCGACGTTTCCGTTCTGGCCTTCTTTAAAGAACTTCTTAGCAGTCCTGTAGGCTGCAGGGAATGAACTTATCTGGCCACACTTTCGATGCTGCAGCTTTAAAGGTCCGTATTTTAGCGCGCGGATGCCTAATCATGTTCTAAAACACTATATATATATATATATATATATATATATATATATATATATATATACCTGGCGTTTCTGCGAAGTCCTTAAGCAATATTTAAAAATACTTTTTGAATTGGACAGATGGTTCCTCCGGAGACCTACCGTCATTTGTGGTGACCACGAGGTAACGGGTGATACATAGTAGTTAGTGTGTGTGTGTGTGTGTGTGTGTGTGTGTGTGTGTGTGTGTGTGTGTGTGTGTGTGTGTGTGTGTGTGTGTGTGTGTGTGTGTGTGTGTGTGTGTGTGTGTTTGTGTGTTTGTGAAAACTTATTTTGATGAGGTCCGGAGGCTCGACTTCTCAAGCCAAGGCGGGCCGCTCCCACGTTGGCACTGTCAGGCCAAGCCTTTCAGCGACATCATGGACCCTCTGGACTGCCCTTAGTTGGTCCTGAAACAATGGGCTTTGAATCCTTTTCTCCCACTGTGTCCATTCTTCAACGAGGTTGGGGAGAGTCGCGGGACACCCCGCCAGCATATGTCTGATTCCAATGATACCATTACAATCATTGCAGTCCATCTTAATCTCCCTCTCTGGATATATTTTATTAATGGTGTACGGTGTAGGATATGTACCCGTTTGCAATAAGCGCAGTGAGACTGCCTGAGCCCTGTTCAGTTTTGAATGTGGCAATGGGAATTGTCTGCGTCCTAAATAGTAATGTTTGGTAACGTCATTGTATGTTATTAAATGATCTCTAGATTCCCTGGCTTGATGGTGAACGGCTCGGTTGTGACTGTCACGGTTAGCAAGTCCTCGTGCCAAGTCATGAGCAACCTCATTGAGGTTTACCCGAGTCTCGTCCACTTTTCCCATATGCGCAGGAAACCATCGGATTTCAGTTTTCATAATCCCAATGTTTTCAAAAAGTTTAGCTGCAACTCCAGCTACGTAGCCTTTATCAAAACACTTTACAGCGGATTTCGAATCACTGTAAATGCAGGCCCACTTATTACTCCTGATGGCTAGAGGAATTGCCGCTTGTTCCGCCACCATGGGGTCCTTGGTAAAAATAGTGAGAGCGTCTTGCACCTTCCCTTGATAATTTGATACAATGGCCGTATATGCTTCTTTACCTTTCACCCAGGCAGCATCAACTATAGCTGCCAGTTGGTTCTGCTGCTCTATTTCCTGCAAGAGTGCTTTAGCTCTTGCCTTTCTCCTTTCGACGTTATATTCTGGATGCATGTTTCTGGGGAGAGGGTTGGCTCTGATCTTGTTCCTAACTTCAGTCCTTAATTCTACTTCAGCCTCTATTGGGCTCCTTGATGTATTCAGGTCTGCACCTATTGCCTGTAATATGTTCCTGCCAGCTCGTGACTTTGTCAATCTTTCGTGTTGCGCTAGCTGTTGGGCCTCCGCGATTTCTTCCATTGTGTTGTGCACCCCTAGACTCATGAGTTTGTCGGTTGCAGCGTTACTGGGTATCCCTAGGGCTACTTTAACGAGCTTCCTGAGTATCACATTAGGTTGGTTAAGTTCTGCCTGCTTCCATTTGAATAATCCAGCCACATAAGTGAAGTGACAGAGAGCAAAGGCATGTATTAGCCTCAAAGCGCTGTCTTCTCCTAAGCCTATGTGTCTATTGGTATTCTCCTTAGTAACCTAATGACTTCATCTGTTTTATTCGAGATATGTTGTATTGTTCTATAGTTAGTATTGTTTCCGTCTATGTGATACCCAAGAACCTTGATTTTTTCAACTAGCCTGATTGCGGATCCTTCATGAGTGTATAAGCACACTCTTCGCTTATCTTCCGGAATGTAACCTCTTGGTTTACGGCCCTTTCTGCGATGTTAAATGACCAAGAGTTCTGATTTGGCTGCCGAGCATTTCAACCCCATGTCTTTCAGTGTGTTCTCTACAACATATAAACTTTCCTCTAATCTGGTCTCTGTCTGTCCTACATTGCCCTTGGCACTCCATATGGTTATGTCGTCAGCATATATCACATAATGTATACCCTCAATTTTCTCCAGATTTCTTGCAACCTTGGACATTGCTAAATTGAATAGCATGGGTGAGAGCACAGCCCCTTGTGGAGTGCCCCTATTTTCCAAATTCTTAGCTTCTGATTTAAGCTCACCCAGCATGAGTTGTGCAGTTCTATTTCTAAGAAAGTCCTTAATCATGTTAAAAAATCTCATACCTAAACCCATCTCCGAGAGAACGTCAAGTATTGCCTTATGCTTTATACGATCAAAAACTTTTTCCACATCCAATCCCAAAAGAGCTTTCTTATGCGCTGGGCTAGCCTGTATAAGTTGATGTTTGATCAGCAGCATAGCATCCTGAGTTGACAGCCCTGGACGAAAGCCGATCAGGTTGTGTGGGAGGATGTCGTTCTGCTCAACGTATTTCGTGAGTCGATTTAGGATGACATGTTCCATAGCTTTGCCTAGACTTGACGTTAAGGAAATAGGACGGAGGTTGTCTAGAGTGAGTTGTTTTCCTGGCTTTGGCATGAGGATAGTATTGGCCACCCTCCATTCCTCTGAGTATACCCCTTTTCTCCAACATTCATTGAAGCGTTCAGTTAGATAAGAGATTGATTCATCATCTAAGTTTCTTAATATCTTGTTAGTTATTCCGTCAGGTCCAGCCGCCGATCTACCTTTAAGACTGTGAAGAGCCGCCTTCACTTCACTCTCAGTGAAGTCCCGGTCAAGTTCCTCACATATGCCTCCCGTATATTCGGGGCTCTCGTCTTCTTCGTTTGGTTGTTTAAGTGGGAGATACTTGGCTGCGAGACTATCCACGATAACCCTCTCTGTTTTATCTTGGCTTTCCTGATGAACCAACTTAGCTATATCTGTTCTCTTGCTTGTCCTTGTTTCATTCTCGTTGAGCAAGTGCTTGAGGAGGTTCCAGCTACCTCCATGTTTGAGTTTACCATCAGCCGAATTACAGATCTCATCCCACTGTTGCTTCACGAGGGTCTTCGAATGCTAATCAATTTCTCTGTTTAATTGCGCTATTTTTTTCCTTAGCCTTCTGTTAACTCTCTGCGTTTTCCATCTCTGTAATATAGCCTGTTTGGCCTCAATCAGATGCGCCAGCCTGCTGTCCATAGCTTCAATATTTTACTCTGTCCTGATTTCTTTAGTGGCCTCCTTGACGTCCTCTCTGAGCTGCATGACCCATGTCTGCAGGGGCTCCAGCTCGACATCTAGAGGCCCCACTTTCCTTCTGTTTGCCCTAATTTTTCTGAACTGATCCCAATCAGTGAATTTGAAGATTCTAGTTTCCTGTCTCGGTATGCGTGTGGTTATGTGTATGATGTAATGATCGCTTCCGAGATCCAAGTTTGAATTTTCCCAATTGGCTCCTCTTGAATTGTTTACAAAAGTAAGATCTGGCGTGGAGTCCCTGCTTGTGGACGTGCCACAACGGGTGGGATACGCCGGATCAGTAATCAAGCCTAACCCCAGATCCATGGCAAGACTCCATAGCTCCTCTCCCTTCTTTGTGTTCCAAGTGTATCCCCATGTGTGATAGGGAGCATTAAAGTCCCCTCCAATAATGAGCGGGGAGTTTTTGGCAACCGAAAGCACCTTGTTGAAGAGTGCTCTAAACCTCTGTCTCATGTCGTTAGGACTGCTGTAAATATTCAAGCATAAAATGCTTTGCGTCTTACCTCTGTTCCTTTTAAGTATTATCTCAACTAGAATAAATTCAAATCTGGAATGTCTAAGGTGAATATCATGCTCAATGTATGGCAACTTTTTGTCAATGAGGGTCGCCAACCCCCTCCCCATTTTTTTTTTGTCTCTACATATAACTTTGTACCCAGTGAGCATAATTTCGTCCGCTAAGGTTTCCTGCAACATAATTACCTTTGGCTTGGCCTCAGATGACCTGATCACCTGTTGCAGTGCTGCTTTTTTGTGTTGGAACCCACGGCAATTCCATTGCCACAGGTTAAATCCATGATTACTGGCCATGGTTATTAGGTGAGGCTGCCTTTCTATTGCCTGCTATTTTCCTCTTTGTGATGCCCCCCGACAATCCAGGAATGGACCTTATACTATCCGCCTCCGATGGCAGATACTCATCGTCGTCATCCCCTCGCACCTCCATTTTCCTAAGTTTTTTCTCCGCCGTTAGCCTCCATTTCCACAATTTGTACACTTTAAAGTTGGTCGTTTCCACTGCCTCTCTTATCGCTTTAATTGCCTCTTTTATTTCACTGAGAGCTCAGAAGACTGAATCATCCTCGGAACTCACCGCTCTCTTTTTAGGGGCAGGGGAGCTGGACTCCCCTGCGTCGTTGCTTTTGCTTACAGGTCTATCTACCTCTACCCTAGCAGGGCTTGACTGCTCTTTTTTACGAAGCTCTACTACCTGCCTGGTCAATTCTTCATTAGCTTTTCTTAAAGAAGCTGCTTCTTTAATTAATTGCTCTATTCTGGCATCATTGTCATCACCCACAGCCGCCGAGGCGCCCCCAGCAACCCTCGCCATACCTTTGACTTTGTCAGCCCAGTTGGTTCCTGGCGTCGTCTTCTCGCCAGGTATTGAGTCCCTTTGCACGAAGCGCACCTGCGCTTCCCGTGACTTGGAGCGCCTTCCCTCCCTGGATAGTGAGCGATGCCTGGATCTGGTGCGACTCCTGGAGCTTGAGTGCTCCCTGTCCTCGGGGCGATGGTTGGGCGCCAGCTGTTGCGCCTCCGACTGCGCTCTTATTGACGACCGAGTCCTGTTGCGCTCTCTTCGACGAAGTCGTACGACGTAAGGGACTTGAAATCTTTTCTTACAAAACTTGTCGCCGGTAGGGTGATCGCCTTCACAAAACTTACACCTAGGTACGCACACATGTTCATCTCCTGGGCTGCGAGTTCCACAACCCCTGCACTGAACAAAGTCAGGTGTAGGACCCAGATCAGAGCGGTGCCCGACCCTTCCGCAGGTGAAGCAGACGTCGAATTGCTTCCTGTAAAGGTAGCATCTCACTAGTGTGGATCCGTACCTGACAAAATTGGGCACTTTGAGTCCATCGAAAAGTACAATGACCGATCCCGACGTCTTGATGCGCTTAGCAGACAGTGCAAGCGGGTTCAAGTCATGCACAATATTTCTTGTTATCATAGCTTGGGAGTCTCTGATGTCCACTCTTCGGATGACGCCTTTGCATGTGGCATGTGGTGCCGCTTCGTATGCATTTACCTCGTATTCCGCTTCCATAATCTTGAAAGACTTGATTCTAACGTACTTCGCAGCATGTTCGGGCTTAGGTGTGCTGACTACGATGATATTTTGAGTGAAGTTTGGTCAGACAACATCTTCACGGGCCTCGTCTTCCGTTAGGCCGGACGCCTCGATGACTGCAGAACCAATCGTGGTGGTACTCACCTTGTTCAAATTGAGCCCTCCTCGAGGCCGTATAGTGATCTTTCTGTGCTCCTTAGGCAGTTGAGGCATCCTCGAAGCTTTGATAACCCGATTCTTAACCATTCCACCAACGGCGGTTTTCTTGAAGCCGTGCTTTCGCTGATTGCGTGGCAATGTGCTCTCCTCATCCACGGACTTTGTGCTAGCTCGTGATCTTCGGCCAGCCACTACTTGCCAGCCGAAGTCGTCCTGAGCGTTGTTTTTTTCATTTCCAGAAAAATCTTCATCTTCCATGCTTGTATCCGCCATGCCTGCGGGAAGGTGGGCTTACTAATCCCAACAAAGGCCCTACTCCTCACTAAGCTTAGCTCTGCTAAGCTCAAGTCGGCGTCTAGGAGCAGAAAAGGTTCCGTAAAATTGTGAAAATACGAGCCCCACCTCGAATCTTGGTGCCAGTTGATTCGCCGTCGCTTCGTGGATCCTGTGGTATGCTTCTTTTCGTTGTACTCTCAAAATTCGCGAGCGGAGCATGGAAAAAAAAACGGAGCCGATGCTTCCACGTCTGTACTGCTCGGCCCATAGTAATTAGTGGCTAACTAACAATAATAATAATTAATTAATTGTTAAGCAGTTAGTTTCAGCAGGCTCATTGTAATTGGGAAATGGAAGTTAGCTTTCCAAAAAAGCCACATCAAGTTTTGCATCTGGAGAAATGCGATTACCTGCGAAACTGTGGCTTTCGAAATTGTGGAACGAATTTCGGCTGTCAGAACGCGAGAAACCGAAACTGGGAGACTGCAGCCAGCGCAAAGGTCGCGCCCCTCGGGGCGACGTTCTGGTTACGTCACCCAGCTACGGGCAGTTAGCGCGCTGCTACAGCAAGAAGCACGGAGCCCAGCCAACACCACCTAAAAAGCATAAGGCAAGTGACTCCGATTCATGACGTCACGCTACCTGGCCCAAAATTTCCATTGCCAAGGCTGGCGTGACGACAGCTGTGACGTCAAAATCCCCACGGCTTACTCGGGATCATGCCCATTAGATTCTATGGCAGTCGGGCCAGGTAGCATGACGCCATGGATCGGAGTGAACAGGCCTTGTGATACTTAGGTGGTGCTGGCCCAGCGCGCTGGCTGCCTGCCGCTGGGTGACGTAAGTATAGAACGTAACCTCAAGGGGCGCGGCTTCGCGTTCTTCTCAGCCTCCCAGTTTGTGCATTGGTCTTTGGCCCTGCGCAGCAGTGAACATCGATTCATTGATTTTATGTTTGGATAAGCCTAGATTTTGGCAATTTCATCTCCCTTGGTCTCTAATCTGATTTCGTTATCCGCATGTGTTTGCGTACGCGCTGACAAGATTTTCCTTCCAGGGTGGACAGTCCGCCCTGGACAAGCTTAGTTACGAATGACGCTCTTCATTGCACTATATTTTCTTCACATCGTCTTACTTATTTTACGCCGCAACCAAATATAAAGCAACGATAACCCTGCAACAACTATGCGCGCAGAGCGTTTCCCTTCGGGTTTCGCAGATGGCGCCGAGCTTGTGCAAACGAACACAAGCGCTGGCTTTCGAGCGCGCCCTTATATGGAAGCCGTGCCGTGTTGCGAAAGTTACGAGCGATATTGACACAGTCAGCAGAGCGCTGCACTAACGATTGCCGGACAAGGCGCTTTCTTCCAATTGAATTATTACGCGCTTTTGTCAAATGCATTCTTCTCAGCTCTGTAATACCACAGTTCGTTGGCAGCAAGCTAATGAGGTTTCGGAGACTGATTTGTACATCCATGGTCGAAGAAATTGATTCGGACGTCAAATATGCGTCTTCGGCGACGAATGATAACGACCTCGGTGAGGCTGTTTACGTTTTTATGCTTCTATTATTCCGCACATAAGGTGGGCGATATTTTGGAATGCTGCCATCTGTTGTATCCTTCCTCCTCTTCGAATGACTTCCCACGTTCTCGCCTATCACACCGTCTACTGAGAAGTGGTTCTTTATGAAGAAGGGAAAGCGGGAAAGGTTAGCACTTCCTTCTGCAGTCATTGCTGGAGCACGGCTCAGCGCCAAATGTCTGCTTACCTACGCCAAACCCCGCCCTCCTCTCCCTCTCTCCTTTCATTGCATCTGCTACGGCTATCATGATACTCAAGGGAATAATTGAGACAGCCGTTTCCGTGAGTGACACGGTTTCCGTGAGGGATCTTGTATATGGCATCTTGTATACGTATGGCACTGTCTATCGACTGCAAAATCGTGAAGGGAAGGAAGTTAGTATTTCGTGCCAACAAGCCACTTCGCGTCAGACTTCTTGACCGTCGAATTACTCGAACATGAAGCGATGATGTTGTTGTTTCTTTGTTATTACTTCACTTTTGTTGGTTCTTATTGTTTCTTTAGCTTCCAGAGCTGTGTGTTTATCAAGTTTGTCCTTTGAAAATAATAAATTTCGCTTCACATACCAACCTTTACTGCGCAACGTGGTGAATTCCCAGGCAAAAGTGGGAAAGGTTACATCATTGTGGTGTCGAGCTCAACCTCAATTTGACCCCAGCCTCCCAATGTCAGGTGTGGTTGATTTGAGGGTGACGACTACTAGAAATTTTATCAGCTAGGTGAACAATTCTCATATCATCCTCATGTGAGGTTGAGGGACGTGTCAGTGTTCCATCTATTACGTTGCACCAAAAATGTAATATTTTTGTATTTGATTGGCTAACTTTTCACTGTTCGTTTAACCACGTGTGGGTACATATTGTCGTGTCTATTGCGAATGAATTAGGAATTGGGAATGGGCGCTTCTGTTCTTAGTGTCGTGCCGTGTTTCTGTGGCACCGTTTCGAAGAAAGGTTGAGGGCGGTCGAATGCTCAGTGAGGTCGAGTTTCGAGGTAAAAGTCTTGCGTGGATGCTTACTTTCATATCTGCTTCTCCTGCATGAGTGAGTCGGTGGCATTCAGTGGACTTTCGATATAAAATTTTACAGCTTTATAAGGTCGTCTACATAGAGGTATAGCTTACCTAAGCCATAAGACGGTTTGACATAGCGTGCTCTACAGCCGAGACATCCTACTGAAGAAAAATGTTCACGATGCATAACATTTAATTCGTTGTACGATGGCTTTACTCCTCCTGTATCAGGTACATCAGAACACGTTTACCCAGATTTATGCATTGGAGTCAGGAATAACATTCGACGAAGCAAGCATGGCCCTCGACTTGTGTTAACAGCTAGAATTTACGGCTGCGCTTTTGGATTCTGGAGCACTTGCTTTTAGAATGTCCAACTTTGCACAGTTGCCTCTGTGTGGTGCTGAGCAAGTTCTAAAAATGTAATCTTACTCGAATGGCGCTTAGTGATACCTTCCTTCCACAAGGTCGTGCTTCAAATTGATGCCAGGCTCACAAAACTGTGCTTGAGTTCTCATCAACAGTGGGACTAGACTCTCGTCTGTTATGCTCTTACTCGGCGTGTGATGCGTTGTGTTGTGCTGGGTATGCCTTTCTCTCCTTTTTTTCCTTTCTTTATCTCCGTTCTTTTCAATTCCTCTTAATTTCTTCCCTTTGCTAACTCTTTGGTAATTGTTAACTTGCATCTCTTCTTCTCTTTGCTGTGTTTGTATGTGTTCAAACGATTAACAACGACAACAATAATCGATCGATCGACCAATCAATCAATCAATCAATCAATCAATCAATCAATCAATCAATCAATCAATCAATCAATCAATCAATCAATCAACAAACCAACCAATCAAATGTGTATTATAGTGCCAAGGAACAGCTGTAGAGCCTTAGTACTGGTGCACTTAAAGAGTAATACGCAACAAAGAATTTACTACGAAGAAACAGAAAAAGATTAGGCAGGCGTAAAAGGGAGTTCATCATGCAACATGATTATCTAGATTTGTACAAAACACAGGAAATGAACTCTGACATAAATCTATACATGCAGAATACTTGTTACATCTTCCTTGAAGTCGAGCCATGGGAGAGTCTTTGATGCATCGAGGACGGGCAGGAAATGTGGAATGTTGCCTGGTATACTTTTGAGACACGGAAAATTGCACATGATTAAGCCGCTTTGGGCAATGTGATGTCATGGATAACCTTAAAAGGGAACAAAAGGTCTGACTTAATGCATCTTGATCAGGGTGCAGCGGTGGCGTAGAGGTAGAACACCCGCCTCGCGTGCATAAGAGGTCCGTGGTTCGAATCCCGGTGCCGGCAATTTCCCACCGGATTAAAAAAAAATCCGCGTGTTGATAAAATTGCACAAACAGGCCTGGAGTGTGGCCTGATCCCGGTGACCAGAACCGGTGACGCACTCCCTCACCAGAGCAGGATTGGCCACCCTGGTGCAGTACTTGGCCACAACCTCCTATATGAACACAACAATCAAACCCCGGCCCTCAGTCCCCAGCAGCTGCGCAGCAACTGACCACGGCGGCGGTCAGACCTGCGACGCAGCAGAGGGTGCTAAGAATCACTGGCTCCGGACAGGCCGCCATTGGAATATGAACCTGGCAACGTTTAACGCTAGAATGTTATCTAGTGAGGCGAGTCTAGCAGTGCTATTGGAGGAATTAGAGGGCAGTAAATGGGATATAATAGGGCTCAGTGAAGTTAGGAGGCCAAAAGAAGCATATACAGTGCTAAAAAGCGGGCACGTCCTGTGCTACCGGGGCTTAGCGGAGGAAAGAGAACTAGGAGTCGGATTCCTGATTAATAAGAATATAGCTGGTAACATACAGGAATTCTATAGCATTAACGAGAGGGTGGCAGGTCTTGTTGTGAAACTTAATAAGAGGTACAAAATGAAGATTGTACAGGTCTACGCCCCTACATCCAGTCATGATGACCAGGAAGTCGAAAGCGTCTATGAATACGTGGAATCGGCGATGGGTAGAGTGAAAACTAAATACACTATACTAATGGGCGACTTTAATGCCAAGGTAGGCAAGAAGCAGGCTGGAGACAAGGCAGTGGGAGAATATGGCATAGGCACTAGGAATAGCAGGGGAGAGTTATTAGTAGAGTTTGCGGAACAGAATAATATGAGGATAATGAATACCTTCTTCCGCAAGCAGGATAGCCGAAAGTGGACGTGGAGGAGCCCGAACGGCGAGACTAGAAATGAAATAGACTTCATACTCTGCGCTAACCCTGGCATCATACAAGATGTGGACGTGCTCGGCAAGGTGCGCTTAAGTGACCACAGGATGGTAAGAACTCGAATTAGCCTAGACCTGAGGAGGGAACGGAAGAAACTGGTACATAAGAAGCTGATCAATGAGTTAGCGGTAAGAGGGAAAATAGAGGAACTCCACATCAAGCTACAGAACAGGTATTCGGCTTTAACTCAGGAAGAGGACCTTAGTGTTGAAGCAATGAACGACAATCTTGTGGGCATCATTAAGGAGTGTGCAATGGAAGTCGGTGGTAACTCCGTTAGGCAGGATACCAGTAAACTATCGCAGGAGACGAAAGATCTGATCAAGAAACGCCAATGTATGAAAGCCTCTAACCCTACAGCTAGAATAGAACTGGCAGAACTTTCGAAGTTAATCAACAAGCGTAAGACAGCTGACATAAGGAAGTATAATATGGATAGAATTGAACATGCTCTCAGGAACGGAGGAAGCCTAAAAACAGTGAAGAAGAAACTAGGAATTGGCAAGAATCAGATGTATGCGTTAGGAGACAAAGCCGGCAATATCATTACTAATATGGATGAGATAGTTCAAGTGGCTGAGGAGTTCTATAGAGATTTATACAGTACCAGTGGCACCCACGACGATAATGGAAGAGAAAATAGTCTAGAGGAATTCGAAATCCCAAAGGTAACGCCGGAAGAAGTAAAGAAAGCCTTGGGAGATATGCAAAGGGGGAAGGCAGCTGGGGAGGATCAGGTAACAGCAGATTTGTTGAAGGATGGTGGGCAGATTGTTCTAGAGAAACTGGCCACCCTGTATACGCAATGCCTCATGACCTCGAGCGTACCGGAATCTTGGAAGAATGCTAACATAATCCTAATCCATAAGAAAGGGGACGCCAAAGACTAGAAAAATTATAGACCAATCAGCTTACTGTCCGTTGCCTACAAACCATTTACTAAGGTAATCGCAAATAGAATCAGGAACACCTTAGACTTCTGTCAAGCAAAGGACCAGGCAGGATTCCGTAAAGGCTACTCAACAATAGATCATATTCACACTATCAATCAGGTGATAGAGAAATGTGCGGAATATAACCAACCCTTATATATAGCTTTCATTGATTACGAGAAAGCGTTTGATTCTGTCGGAACCTCAGCAGTCATTGAGGCATTACGGAATCAGGGTGTAGACGAGCCATATGTAAAAATACTGAAAGATATCTATAGCGGCTCCACAGCCACCGTAGTCCTCCATAAAGAAAGCAACAAAATCCCAATAAAGAAAGGCGTCAGGCAGCCCTTATAAAAATTTCTAGCAACATTTTTTAGACAGTCTATAGACTTTTGTTACTAGAACCTACCAACAGTCAATTGAAATCCTACCAGCTGTCTTTATACATCCTAACAACGCTCTAGTAACACCCTAGAAACAATTGGCCACCAACTTTCAATAGAAACATGTTCATAGGATGTCTTTAAACTTCCTACCAATTTCCTATGAACATTTGTCTTTATACACCCTAGTAACATTCTTTCAAAAGAGAAATGTTCATATATTTTCTGTTAACTTCCTACCAACCCCCTATTAACAAGCTTTCTTTATACACCGTATTAACATTCTTTCAAAAGAAAAATGTTCATATATTTTCTGTTGACTTCCTACCAATCCCCTATTAACAAGCTTTCTTTATACACCGTATTAACATTCTTTCAAAAGAAAAATGTTCATATATTTTCTGTTGACTTTCTACCAATCCCCTATTAACATTTGTCTTTATACACCCTAGTAACATCCTATCAAGAATTGGATCCTATCAAGAATTGGCTTCCGTACTTCAACTGAAGCATGTTCATAGATGGTCTGTAAACGTTCTACTAACCGTCAACCAACACAAGTCTTTAGGCTCTTTAGTAACACTCTGGCAAAATTTTACTTACATGTGCTTATGTACTTGGTATTGACGTCTTACTATTCCCCTAGTAACATTTGTCCCACATACGACCTAGTACCATAGTGTAAACATTTGTCAGTATGTGTGAACATGTTGGTAAACGGCAGTATGCAACCTAGAAGGTGCGCGTAAATGGAAAACAAATGCAAGTTTGCACTGAAAGAAGTTTGTTCACACGAAAATATTTACGCAGAATTGTGAGAGAAGTAGTAGAGAAATTAAAAAAAATGAATAATGACTTGGTTGATTACGGCATGGCAGCTGTCGCATAATCTCTAGCAAGCATCGATTATGCAAGCTGATGTCTCAGAATGCTTGCAGAATGAACCAACCCTGCACAGAAACAAGATGGTCAGTGTTAACATCATGTTCAGGTTAGCATATCACATACATAGAACAGCTTTTTAAGGTTCACATGAATGCTAAAATTGTGACCGACATCCCTGTTTACTTGCAGAGGAGATGGCAAGGATGGGGCACATTATTCAATGCATATCCTTTGCTGCGTTGTATTTACTACGTATCATTAAAATTAGGAAAGTGTACAAAATGGGTTTCTCTACCAATTACCTGCATAAATGAGTTACTCACTAAAAAGTTAATTACATGGTTTATTCACGGTGAAATTTGTAGCACGCACAATAGACACGGACGCAGAGAAGGTGGACACGCGAGCGCTTACTCAAAGCTGGTTATTTTTGGAAGGAATGAACGTAACAGCGCCAGCTAGCTGCACCGAGCATGTGCAAAACGTGTCATCCATTTTTATATAAACAGATGACAGAGCTTGAAGCAGTATTCAAGAATACAAATGCTTTGTCAGTGATAGCAACCAATGGCTGACTGATGCATTTTTAAGCACATATTATATGGAACGCTTCTGTAATTTGACGTGTTCGTTTATTTTTACTCGAAAACAAAATATCAGTGTCAAAAAATACCGGTTCACAATGACATAGGTTGCAGTGGTTAAACAGGTGCGAATGATTTTCTTTCACATTCGCACTTGTCTATCCAGTGCAACCTATGTCATTGTGAACCGGTTCGCTGAAAAATATGTAATTGTGAACCGTGAAGCTATACGCTCAATATTTTACTGTTTCTCATCCTGTGCAGCCAGAGTAGGAAAGAGCAAAGAATGAGTTCATGATCAGACAATATTTACCAGACCTTAGTCATTGCGAACGCTGTGAAAACGAAGGATTTGTACGCTTCGTGTTTATAGCAACTTCAAGCGAACCCCATGACGCGGGGCAGCTGAAAAAGGTAAGAAAATCGTTCTTAGAGCATTTCACGTCGTTACAGTTTGCGCTATAATAACCTGCCAAAATGCGGCATTAGAAACTGAAATAAAATAACATCAAAATAATATGTTTATGAAAAATGATGGAAAAGAACATACCTTTTATTATAATTTGGAGATAAACTTCGGCGCAAAGCAGTCTTGAGGAACAGCTGTTCGCTATTTGTGCAGTTTAAAACACGGACAGTGCCAATATTAAATCACTTCACAAGACACTGCATCGCAGCTGGCAGAGAAGTTCCAGAAACGCTCACATCACGGAACGAAGAAAGCACCGTGGGCTTCGCAAACACCTTGCTGGTTGGCTTGCATCGATGAATTAGCCACAACACAGCATAAGCATAAATAGCAGCAAAAATAGCTAGATTGCTGCTACGAAACGCCACGAAACACCTACATCGCTCCGACCGTACCATGCCGGCGTCGCAAAGGAACTGATAGCGATTGCGATGGTCTTCCTCTTTGCCTCGACTCGGCCAACTGTCAAATTTGTGCACATGCGCGGGAGAGGCATGTGACATTCTTTCCATCCACCTGCTTCGCCTTGACCGCCGCGGAACTAAAGCCCCTCTTTAAGCCGAAACATCCCCCCCCCCTCCTCCGCTACCTTGCGATGGTTGACTCACACCTAGACATTCCTCGCCTCTTGGTGAAAGCTGTGGCCGGCCTTTGTGTACGCACCCCTTTCTGGGAACTGTACTTAGAGGGAGGAATGTACCTCATGGCCGAGGTTGAAAAAAAAAAAAAAACTGAGAAGGTAGCCGGCTCAATTTTGTTGGGCATTTAGGGGCTGTATAGTTTTATCTTTCGAGACAATTATTCTTCTGAAAACCGACTTTTTTCTCGAAATGTAATAAACATAGAACAATAAAATCATATTGGGTAAATTATGTGGTTATTCTATTTTGCGCAAGAGCATCCTTTAGCACTTGCTGCTTTCAAAGACAAAACATTGCTCCCTGGCGCCCAGCGGTGAAGCACATTGTAGTACTATATTTATAGTCAAATATATGTCCGAAGCGGGGCGGCTATGACGTTAGCATTTTTCAGACGCCCGAAGCACGGCAAAAGCATGGCCTTTGATATCCTGGCTGTTGGTATACGGAATGCCATTATTACGGATGTCATGACCCCTTGTCGGAGCTCAAAATTTTGTCGCCGTGTTGTGAAGCAAGATCACTGAATGTTAAGAGTGCATAATTATTTCTTTTCGATCTGTTTTCACACACAGCACGCTACCATCGCCATAAAGCACATCAGTTGACATAGTTACTTTGCCTTCACTTTGATGCAAGGTCCTATTTCCTTTAATATGCAGAAGCCGTCGGTAGGAGGCAGGGACGAAAGCGTGCGAATATGAACGCGTAGAAAGCTACATTTTTTTATACTGTAAGGGTAATTTAATTATTTTTTCACAGAAAAGTGTTGCTTGCACAGAGTTCAGCTTTTCTTTCTATTCGACCTGTGCGTTTCTCAGGTCAATACACGCTCTCACTCAGCAGTAGTTGTATTTTGCAGCCTTTTGGACATTTGAGCGGCAACGTTCCAGCGCCGTGTTACCCCGAGTTTCGTTTCTTTTTCTTCTTTTTAATAAATATCGTGACGCTGCTATGCTGACACGTTCCAGCTTAGGGCGTACTATTTATATCGCAGAATGCACTGACCTAATTATCTCGTTGCAAAGCTAATTGGTGGCATTGCAATAGCAGTGCGTGGTAAGGGCAAATTTACGCTCGAGCCTTACACCACACCACCCGCCTGCCCGCACGCATGTGGTCGGGTGAAAATTTGCACATTTCGTAGACTGGTACACACATTTCGGTTTACACTGCATGTGCGAGCCCAGTGTATGCCAAAGTTTGTGAACCAGTGGGCGAAATGTACAGTTTTCTGCACTACCGCATGCGTCACGGCTCAAGCGTAAATCGGCCTTAAATTAACCAGCCCCAAGGTCGGGATAAAGCTCTGCAACTGGTGCGCGGCCTGCACAGTAGTTCGCTATCACACCGGTCAGGTGGTGTAGCGCAAGCAAATTTTCTCGGAGTGTGCTGACGTCACCGCGCGCTCACGTAGTCCAGTAGATCCTCTAAAAGATTAGTTCTAAGAATTTACGAACATATTTCTTTAAACATTTTAGGAGCACTCCGTCAACAATTGGCTACCGACTTGGATTGGGACTATGATTTAAAACAATGAGCTTGACTCCTGAGTATGTCATATATCGGCATTAATGTGTGTTAGAAAAATTTATCAGAAACTCTCAGGTTACTTCCCATTCTAAATATTTTTTGGCAAACAGTACGAGCTGTGGACGTACTGAGGATACATGTCCTTCAAACAAAAAAATATAGTTCGATGATGTATAGTACAACATTCTTTATACAAAAGTAAGAAGGAGGTCTTTTAACGGTGTATTGAAAATATTCTTTATACAAAAGTAAGAAGAAAGTCTGTTAACAGTGTATTGAAAATATTCTTTATACAAAAGTAAGAAGGAAGTCTTTTAACGGTGTATTTAAAACATTCTTTATACAAAAGTAATAAGAAAGTCTGTTAACAGTGTATTGAAAATATTCTTTATACAAAAGTAAGAAGGAAGTCTTTTAACGGTGTATTTAAAACATTCTTTATACAAAAGTAATAAGAAAGTCTGTTAACAGTGTATTGAAAATATTCTTTATAGAAAAGTAAGAAGAAAGTCTGTTAACGGTGTATTGAAAATATTCTTTATACAAAAGTCAGAAGGAAGTATTTTGACTGTGTATGAACAAATGTTACTAGAATGTAAATGTTAATAGCCTGTCAATAAAGTAAATAGAAAGTTGGTAGGAGTTCTAAAGAATGTTAACGTTCATTTTTATAAGGGAGGGAGATACGATCTCTCCAATGCTATTCACAGCGTGTTTACAGGAGGTATTCAGAGACCTGGATTGGGAAGAATTGGGGATAAAAGTTAATGGAGAATACCTTAGTAACTTGCGATTCGCTGATGATATTGCCTTGCTTAGTAACTCAGGGGACCAATTGCAATGCATGCTCACTGACCTGGAGAGCCAAAGCAGAAGAGTGGGTCTAAAAATTAATCTGCAGAAAACTAAAGTAATGTTTAACAGTCTCGGAAAAGAACAGCAATTTACAATAGGCAGCGAGGCACTGGAAGTCGTAAGGGAATACATCTACTTAGGGCAGGTAGTGACGGCGGATCGGGATCATGAGACGGAAATAATCGGAAGAATAAGAATGGGCTGGGGTGCGTTTGGCAGGCATTCTCAGATCATGAATAGCAGGTTGCCATTATCACTCAAGAGAAAAGTGTATAATAGCTGTGTCTTACCAGTACTCACCTATGGGGCAGAAACCTGGAGGCTTACGAAAGGGTTCTACTCAAATTGAGGACGACGCAACTAGCTATGGAAAGAAGAATCATAGGTGTAACGTTAAGGGATAAGAAAAGAGCAGATTGGGTGAGGGAACAAACGCGAGTTAATGACATCTTAGTTGAAATCAAGAGAAAGAAATGGGCATGGGCAGGACATGTAATGAGGAGGGAGGATAACCGATGGTCATTAAGGGTTACGGACTGGATCCCAAGGGAAGGGAAGCGTAGCAGGGGGCGGCAGAAAGTTAGGTGGGCGGATGAGATTAAGAAGTTTGCAGGAACGGCATGGCCACAATTATTACATGACCGGGGTTGTTGGAGAAGTATGGGAGAGGCCTTTGCCCTGCAGTGGGCGTAACCAGGCTGATGATGATGATGATGATGATGGTGGTGATGATGATGATGATGATGATGATGATGATGATGATGATGATGATTTTAAATGTATGTGTGAGTTGAGGTATACTTGAGAGGGCTGGACTATGGTCGCCAGAACGGCAAAAGCGGTGCTTTAAAATAGACATAAGTTTATCTTGGACACGTTCAATGAAGTGAGAATTATATTTGTACGTTTCCCCAAGAATACTGAGGCATACCCTAATAGTGGAAAGCACACAGTAGAATACAACTTCAACAAAGCAACAGGGGTGTAGAAGTCACGTGATATGCGACAAACAATACAAAGAGCGCGAAGGGCTTGTTGTTTCACACGTTTAGCATGTGAATAGAAACTTAGCGTTTTGTCAAAATACACACCAAGACATTTCATTTCATCGACCCTGGCCATTGGACCATCTCGAAGGGTTTGTGGAAATTGCACATGGTGTGTTTTCCGAGTATAATTTGAAGACCATAGTAGGAGGCATTTAAGAGTAGCTTATTGTTTCTGAACCAGTTTGAGATTTCAAAAAGTATGTTTTTTTAGGTCGATGCTAT
This sequence comes from Dermacentor variabilis, assembly GCF_050947875.1. Classification (NCBI taxonomy): domain Eukaryota; kingdom Metazoa; phylum Arthropoda; class Arachnida; order Ixodida; family Ixodidae; genus Dermacentor; species Dermacentor variabilis. Next base: position 52,470,120 of record NC_134571.1, on the reverse strand, counting down.
CCTGAATACTGTTGACAGTTTTCAATAGCTTTAGGTCGTCAGGATAAAGAAAGAATAAAGAGCGTCCTGAAGAAATGTCATTTATGAACAGTACGATAGGAAGTGAAAAGTGCCAAAAACAGATCCTTGAGGAACTCCGCTAGTGACCTCATAGACAAAAGAGCTCTGTCTATCAGTGCCCACAAAGCACGATCTGTGTCTTAGGTAATTTGGTTCCAAGCAGTGATGGAAAAAGACATGTCCATGTGCGAGAGCTTTGTAATAAAGAGCCCCATGGCAAGCTACGCCAAATGTTTTACTTAGGTCAAAGTAATGACCATGTAATTGGCCCGTATTATGTGCCACACTGGAAGCATGCCATGGGTCAGAAATGTGACCAAGTTCGTTATTATTATTATTATTATTATTATTATTATTATTATTATTATTATTATTATTATTATTATTATTATTATTATTATTATTATTATTATTATTATTATTATTATTATTATTATTATTATTATTATTATTATTATTATTATAAACGAGTTTTCTATAAGTGAAGTATTGTCTGCAGCTGCCGCAGTGGCTCAGCTCTTATATGCTTCTGTGCTACTGGCTGCAAGTTCGAAGGTTTTATTCTAGGCCACGGCGGCTGCACTTTGAAGATTCGATTCAATCACATTTTACAGACGCAATATGCCAGCTTCTGTGAGGGGTACCTATAGGCAGAGAAGCAGTTTTAAGGTAGCTTGACTTGGCCCAGGTAATATGCGGCAGTGTTTACGTCCCGTCAACAAGAAGAGAAAAAAAGAGAACCTAGTAGCAAAGCCATTACTAAACATGTGTACAGATGTAATAAAGAACCGCCATATACTCCTTATATTTGCATCATAACATACAAAAATGCATCATCATCAGCTGCAGCAGCACCCGCCGCCGCCTATTTGTATGTCCATGCACTGCAGGACGAAAGCTTCTTTCTGCTTTTTTGGAGGACAAGTGCTAATTTGCTTCTCTTTCTCTCTTTGCAATGTTTATTGCATCAAATAATGTATACATGACTTGTATATGCAAAAAAGAATGTTTCAAGTGTACTTTAGGCAAAAAAAAAGAAGATTTAGATAAAGAGTAGAAATGAAAAAGCTACGCCGTAACAAAGAGCCTGCGGTACTCAGTGAAGAAAATCTGATATAGTACAGATCAAATGCCTTAGCAATATTACAAATACAGATGCTGAATACAAGAAGGATGCGAGGAAACATGCAATGGAGAAAAAGGAATGATGGAGGTGAAATCCAAGAATGCCCATGCAGTCATATTTAATGGACACTAACGAAAACCATTAAGTCAAACTAGATTTGCAAATTTCGTCTGTGGAATGCCAAGCAAGGTCCCGTTCTGATACCGTTAGCAGATCCTTAGTAACACAGAGAAGACTAAAATGTGAAATGACGAGTGGGAACGGCCACCTGCACTACGTATGCCCCTTATGTCATGTATTTCGACGTTGTCTGCTCAGGAACGCTTAAAAGTTTATAGGCAGACGATTACATTGCATTCTAAAGGAACTAAAGGTCCAACTTATAGCATGTTTTGAGGAGGTTTTCAGCAGAAAGATGCCCCGAATCTGCGAAAATATTTCGAAGTTTGTGACGTCACACTTAAGCATCCGCGCTTTAGTTTAGGTGAAACAATTCGAGAAGAAGAACTTCACCTATAATTTTATTTGTTATAATAATCACCCTTTGTTCGACAAACAAATGAAAGTCAAGGCCTTCAGAGAAGAATTTACCGCTCTAAACTAGTTCAGTGTTTTATCAAAAATAGCTCAAGGAAGACATTCACGAGAAGGACAGAACGGGTGTTAACTTCCAAAATAATTTATTTCGGGAAACCTGCAGTGGAGAAAAATTCGGACGCCTGCGCATAAGTGAGCGTGCGGTCACACAAAGCAGTAGCGATACAAGCTCCAGTTCCACATCGTCTGTCTAAGCAGCCATGTGTATAAGACGATTCTGCTAATTGCGATACGAGAATATCGAGGGAACGCTGACACACCCCGCTTCCTTTTTTTTTTTTCCTGATGCAGAACGCCTTCATTATTTCTCGGGCAACCTGGTCACGGCTTTTCGCAAGAATTCTTGCGCCGTCAGACCGCGGTGCGCATGTGTCACAGTGGTTCAAGGAATGCGACCCAGACATGTCTTTTACAGAAAATTTACCTTCCCTTAATCGGTCAGTAATACGTAGGCCCGTTTCGCTGGCGTAGAGGCAACATTGAGGGCATTTCTCGAACCACGCCAGCAGAGCAGGTGAAATAAGTCATAGGTCGCACGACCTTCCGAGTGCGGAGGCGGTGAAACAGCGCGGACCACTTGTTAGGCGCAGTGAATTCCACATATATACACGTCGTACCTACACGCCACTTCCTTCGAATTGTGGGCAAGCTTGTGGCACTGCCTATGCCATTCTTGTACCCCGTCTTGGTTCGGCCCTCCTGCGTGATCTCTTCATGTTCCGCAGCGCGGTCTTAGATACACTAGTCAGAAAACCGAGCAAGCGTGGAACCGAGTTAACTAAAGAAGCCGCTAAATCTGCAGCTTGAAACTCTCTTCTCACACGACTGCTGCAGCGTAAGCTGTAAAGTAAGTGTTGCTATATTGGGCTTGTCTTTTTTCTTTTTTTAAGTGGACCGAGTCGAATGGCAGTTCAGCTTTCCTTGCGAACACGTGGACGGTACGTCAGCGTTGACATTAGATTTTCTACTTGTCTATATATGCGTTAAACGAATGTCCAATTGCCCTAAACGTTATGGAATGAATATAATGCGAAGCACCTGAGCCCCTCAATTTATGTATGTTTCTGCGAACCGGTTTCAATTTCGGCACCCGTGAGGGTGATGTGTGATGACGTCACGAGGGGCTGGCTCCATATATCTGTGATCGCTGGGGTCGCTACACGCGAGCGCAGAAAGAAACCTTCGCTTCAAAAAACGCGCCGCTTCATGATTCTGAAATCGCCGTCGAATGTTCACTTCTTCAGTTGCGGTTACGTGGTGACGAAGACTAATGGCGCCAGAAACAAAGACCACGCCTCTTGTGACACTGTTGCTGTGTCGAATCTAATGGAGTTCTGCATTAAAAAAAAAAAGAAAAAAAACCTCGGGTGATGTTGCCGCTTCTGTATTCGGCTTCTGGCGCTGCCGCAATTATCTTTGTGTGCCTCACTCTGGCCATTGACTGCAAACACGCACCAGCGCAATATCAATTACCAACTCACCCAGGAAGCGGCACTTCAGTTAAATTGTCTGCCCAGCTTGCGCCTATATCGTTTTGGGGCTTATAACGTAAGTGAAAAATAAAGATAGAATAACAATGTCTTCCAAGAAAGCCGATTTAGCAGCCACGTGCTAGCTTTGTGTCGTCTATACGTATATGTATTCTTACCGCGAAAGCAGTGATCACGCTGAACTGCTCGCACTAGGCAAATTCATTAAAGGAATCAGCGCGAGCGTAAAAGTTCGTTTCCTGAGCTCTACATATATTCAGCCGTGCTCTACATGACTGTGTCCTGTGTGTCTGTCCTTCTTTCTCGCTTTCCATGTCTCTCGTTCTTTCTTTTTAAAGTCGCAGTACAAATGCGCGCGCGCGTGCACTTTGTATCCATCGTCATCTCAATCCGAGAACTGAAAGCTGCTGTATACGGGACAAAAGTGATTTTTGCGGATTAGAGTCCGGCTCCTCCGTGGCGTTCGCGGAGCAATTTGTGCGCACTTGAAGCATATTCACGGCCCCCAAAAATACCGGACTTTCATCTCTTTGCATATTAGCATATTTTACGAAACGTGCCTCGTGCTCACTTCAGCTAAAGGTTGATTAGTACCCGTGCAGATTAATTCAGATCAGTTAATTTCGTTATTGGGCTGAATTGGCTGCTATATACACCTTACGGGTTCGGGTAGGCGTGGAGTTCTAATGTCCAGCAAACTGTTATTTCAACAGCTACAATGCAAGGTGACCTTACCTTGTTTTACTGCCGCGAAACGTTGGTTGCGTATGTGTTATGGAACATGTTGAAGTGCCCGAAACGTCAGCGCTGGCTGATACTTACCCGTGCGCGCCGATGACAGAAAGATCACCGTTGATTGAGCAACGCTATGAGAAAAACTTGCTGTTGCGCTATAGTTCCTTTAAGGACAGAAGAACGCTCTGAGTCCTGTCATCTTTGCATTTCATTGAAACTCCGTGCAGCCAGTGTTGTTCAAGTCGAAAGCAACAAAATACTGTACGCGTTACGTTGAAAGATTCTGCATACATACGTACCTATAGAAGTATACGCAAATAAGCAATATTCACAAGTACAAGGACTGTATGTAGACGCATGTAAACAGTCATCGTCAAAAGCTCCGAAGCCACTTTGTTCTGTATCAAGATCTGACGCCGAGCTCTTTGGCAAGCGAGCTGGAGCACTCAGAATACTAAATAGGAAGCGCCCTTACCAAGTTACGGGCCGCTCGAGAAACCAAGGTTCTGCACGAGCCATCACTAGGCGGCCTAAATTCAGATCCGGTCAGACGCGACGCTTTCGGCACGAGGACTGTGTATATATACAAATGTGCGCTCGCGCACGTATGTCTGTGCTTATTCGTGAGTGGTCCCAATTTCAAACCAAAGTCAAAGCTTGAACGGCTTCTAACGGAGTGACTACGCATGAGCGTGGTCTCATTCCTTGAGCGCCTCTCGCAGCGAACTGAATAGGCGTAGTCAGCCCCGACGAGCGGTCCATCCTTGCTCACGTTTTGTTTCCGAATGCGACCGCCCGAAACAGTTGCAGCAGGCAGTGCCTAATGGCCGAACAGGTGCACAGCCCTAACGACAGGCGGCATCGAGTCACTTTTATTCTTTACTATTATTCCTTCTTTCGTTTTCACCTCCACACCGGCAGCAGTTTCACCGTCCGTGGGAAGAGGTGGGGTCGGGTGGCAATGGTGGTGGTGGAGGGGGTGGTGTTCGTTCCACCACGTGCTCTCCGGCGCCGAGGCCCTGTGGATGCTGCCTGCTGGCCGGGCGGACGGGTTCGCGGCGGCCCAGGTGAGCCGGTTACGCTACACGGTGGGGCATGAGAGGGGTTCCGGTAAAGGGGCACGCAGGCGCCCGCAGGCACGCGGCCTTGAAAGGGGCAAGTTGGCCTGCATTTCGTCGCCGCCGCTACCCCAGAAACGGGCCCCATCCCCCGACGGACGCTGCAGCATCCGCTGCCTGCCGCCCGGAGGAGACGGGGTGGCCGCTCGCAAAATTAGACCCCCGTCTAACCCCCCCTCTACCCGCTCGCATGCCCGATCGCGCATCCGCTGAGGAATGTGCCGACAGAGATGATCACAACAACAGCCCCGACACTGAAACGGGTCAGCCACGCTGCACCACACTTCGGTCAACACGCTGCAGCCACACTTCGCCGTCGCGACATGCATATGCACTCTGATGCTGACCAGGCTGTCGGTGCATACGTCGGATAATTTGCGCGACGCCTGATCACTCTTATGTAAGTTCGCGTACACTCACGTCTATAATCACACTAACTGCCACGTACCACAGTCTCAAGGCTATCAAGTGAGAGTGTGAGTCACTACCCTTATGAGTTAATGCAATAACTTATGGCATTTACCGCAGCGCTCGCTCATGGAATTCGTTCGCGATCGCACTGATTGAATATATCGCCGACCGCAAAAGTTTAGAGGTCGTAGGTTTCACGACAAATCTTAATTTATGCGCTGTTAAGACATGATGCCTCTAATTCAATGAATCGATGCGTAGGTTTCAGAGGCTATACTGCTCACTAAAATCTTTGAATTCGAGGCTATATGTCCAGACTTCGAGGGAACTCAACGGCTTCGCAGATCCATGTCCCGTAAACGTTTGTAGGTGATTGCGCTTATTACACGGGCTCGCGCTCAGGCCTGTTTCTAGAAGGGGTAAAACTGGGACGAAGGTTCTTTAATCTCCTGTCGTACAAAATTAATTGTCTCTCAAAAGCACTCGCCGACTCCCATCACGGCTCCCGAGTGAGTGAACCGTGCACTCGTGAATGAGTTTTTTAGCTCAAGCGCGAGAAGATCGATGAAAAAAGTCAGGAACTCATCCGTGGCGCGGATTCCGTGGAGAGTCGCTTTGTTGTTGTTGTTGCTGTTGTTGTTGTTGTTGTTGTCGGCGGCGGCGGCGGCGTTGATCAGATACAGTCACGAACGCCACGCGGAGGCCAGCATTCGACAAGCGTGGTTAGAGCGGACAGCCAATGCTCCACCGCCCGACAAATCATGGTTTGAGCGATTGCGAGATAATGTGCGGATCCTTGTACAAATGCACAAACAACGCGGTGAACCCGGCTTGGCATCTGTGCTACATGCATTAGATCGAGGCGCAGTTAGTGTGGAACCCAGAGCCCTCCGACAGGTGCTGAAGATGCACAGCAAATGAGACGGTTCTGGCGCGTGGGTACCTTGTGGATCGATCGCCCTCTTTGGAAAAGAGGCATCTCTGCAATGAAGCGCGAAGCTATATGCAGAGCTCGTAATAGATGAGTGAAACATTTAGTGCACATCAAGACGAGGACGAGAAGTATAGGCACGAAACACACGAACTCTATTTTGTGTCTATACTTCTCGCCCTCGCCTTGTTGTGCGCTAAAGGCATCAATCATGACGTACTAACATACCCAAACAGCCACGTTTGTGATAGATTTCTCTCGTTACTACTTGCATATGTTTTTGTACCTTAGTGAGTGAGTGAGTGAGTGAGTGAGTGAGTGAGTGAGTGAGTGAGTGAGTGAGTGAGTGAGTGAGTGAGTGAGTGAGTGAGTGAGCGAGTGAGTGAGTGAGTGAGTGAGTGAGTGAGTGAGTGAGTGAGTGAGTGAGTGAGTGAGTGAGTGAGTGAGTGAGTGAGTGAGTGAGTGAGTGAGTGAGTGAGTGAGTGAGTGATTTGCTGCAATGTACAAGTGGGGAAAGTCTTGCAAGGAGTGCCGGTATTGTTCTGACCGTAAACTTCTCACGTTGCAAATGCGTGGCAGTTCATGAGTTCCAAAGTGAAAAAAATGAATGAATGAATGAATGAATCGCAATGGCTTTAAGTGCTTTTGTCATGTTGTGGATAATTCGTGAGGTCAGTCATTGTTCGCAGGCTGCGGTATTCACTGCCACCGGAGGTAAGCCATGTGCACGGTGGCCATGTGTGGCGTGTTCATTTCCGTTTTTATACATGCAGACGCGCTGAATCCACTTCGGTCCAGGTCAGAGATCAGAATGTAAACCTGTCGTATCGGTTCTGTTCAGGTGAAAAGAGTCCCCACCATCGCAAATGGCGGTTTTATTTCCATTCTCTGTCACTTCAACATACAATCCTGCAAGGCGAGAAAGGAGGGGCAGCTTTGGTGTTGCGGGTTACTTCTTCAGCAGCGGAAAGGTATCGAGCGATTTCACCGAGTTACTGGAGGAGTATGGTTGCTAAACCTGCTGACGATAGTCTTTCAGCGCTGTTAATGCAATATTTGACACACATTCTGGGATCCCAGCTATCGTTATCCAAGCTGTTAAAAGAAAAAGAAAGGAAAAAGAAACACGGTGCAAGATACGAATATGACACCCTATGTATAAGATCGTTCTCAACTGGGCATCCAGAAAAGTGACGAGCTTGTAAATGGGGAACGACTGCTTTCAGTTATCTGGGGCACCAAGGAAATGACAGTAATTTAATTAAGGGCAGATCACGTAATCAGATGTATCATGCACATACGTATAGTGATCTGTTTGTTGAAAGAGAGAAGTGTGATTACAGCATCGCAGATTGCTTTAGAGGGGTGCAAACGATTGGCCAGATGATAAGTGGGGGCACCAAGATGGTAGGCTGCCTAAACGCGAGCCATTTTATTGAGGGGTTGGACATTATTGGGCGGAGTTATCTGCGCCGTGTGTTCGCTCAGGAACTGGTCCCTCTACGCAGCAACTGCAGCAACGACGAAATGCTTCTCCTATGAAACGCTGCTCTTTCTGTCTCTTGGGTTTCTGTGACTTTTGTGTATTCCGAGGATCATCACTCTCCTGCGGGTGGCGATAGATCCTGACCGCGTTGTACGTAGTCCCGACAAGGCATTGCCTTCAACGTCGGCCTCAAGGAAGCGGAACAGACGAGAAGATGACACCGCCAGTGGCAGCACTGAACTGTACACAGCGAGTAGCGATGATAGCGACGACGACATCGTACCTGTTGCAAAGTGCCAGGCGAAGAGGAGGATTCTCGGCGAGTCTTCGCAGAGAAGTACGTCAACAGTGAAGGCTTCCTGTGGTCCACCGTGCTACACTATACTATTTGTTCCCGTCGATTGTTCGGGCAACCTGAGAAGCATGAATCGGCAAGTCATCTCGGCACGACTTGAAGCTCTCGCACCGAATGAGATAAAAGACATCCGACTCAACCTACGTATGAACGTCCTGGCCATAGACGTCGAGCACCAGGCCGCTTTACGTACATTGCGAACTCTTACGGAGCTTGGCGATATCAGAGTCTGTGTTTACATCCCGCTGAACAGAGGCACGACAACGGGCGTCATATATGAGGTCGACATCTCTATACCAAATGCTGACCTTCCTGTCCTGGTCAAACCAGCTACTGACGCGTCGGACATACTGCAAGTTTGCCGAATAGGCAACTCCCGTTGTGTCAAGGTGTTCTTCAAGGGCGAATGTCTTCCATCACATCTGAAGGTTTGTCTTTTTCGTCATGACATTCGAGCCCATACTCCAAGGCCCCTTCAGTGCCACAAGAGTCTGAGAATGGGCCACGTGAGCGGCGTGTGTAACAATAAGCCAGCTTGCCCGCGCTGCGCCGAACCCCACACAGCAGAGTCTTGCAAGACGACTATTCTGAAATGCAGGACCTGCAATGGAAACCATGATGGCTCATCAAACTACTGCCCACTAATCAAGAAGGAGAAAAGAATCTTGAGACAAGTGGTGAAGGACGGCTCGTAGCGGAAGGAAGCGATAACGACTGTTAAAAGACGCCGTTCCCGTCGACGGCGCGCTTCCAAGAAAAAGAAGTGTTATTTTGCCTCCATGGGCGTGCCTTTACGCAGCCGCCGCGGCCACCACCGCCAAGCACCATAGAGCTTCATGGTGAGAAGAATACTGAGGCTCAGCAAAAAAGCATCTGACGCTGCCATGGCCTGCAGAACCACAGACACCTCTCCGCCGAGCGACAGAATCGACTATAGCCAAGCGCTACTTCGACAACAGATAATCAAGCTCTGCAAGATGTCCAGGTCGTTGCTATGCTGAGGTCGCTGGTGAGTGTTATCCGAGCACTCCTCAATAATATGCAAACGCCATCCGCTAAATGCGCCCTGCAAGGCATGGGTTCCCTTGAACCAGTACTTGCGGGTCTACAGTAACAAAGATGGCTTGCCATCCGCAACCACTGCGGCCCTTCCGGGAATAAGTCAAGCGCGCTTCCATACTTCAATAGAAAGCCAGAGGTTTGCAGTCACGGATGTCAGAATTTCGGCACTTTGTTTTTGAGAACAAGTTCCCCGTTATCATAACTTGTGAACCTCATTAAAAAAAAAACAATTCGACTGTCGGGCTGCGAATCATTTGTTTCTTCATCATGTATTGAACGTAGTCAAGTTGTTGTGTACATATCCGCAATGAGCTCACGTATATTCACAAAACAGTGCAGCCTCACAACGATAATCAATACATGCGTCTCCGTGTTAAAAAGAAAGTTTCATTCACATTGATAGGCGCCTACATATCCCCACCACGTCGGCTTGATCGACAGAGACTAAACGACATACTCACAAAAACTCCAGGCCCTTGTATAATGATCGCTGACTTTAACTTTCAGCATCCACTCTGGAGAAGCCTTAGGACAAATAAACGAGGCACGAGTATTGTTCATCTCGCTGCCGAGCACAGACTAAGAGTTTTGAACGATGGTAGCCCGACATATCTCCGAGGAGTGACTTACAGCTGCTGCTTGGACTTGACATTAGTGTCGCATAGCTTAAGTTCCGAAGTTCAATGGTTCACAGACATTGAAACTCATGGCAGCGACCATATTTCTACGTACATGACTATCAGAGGCCCTGGCAGTTCTCTCTACTCTGTGCTCTGAAGACAGGCAGAACTGGCAGGCGTACCGAATTTTTATCGGAGAGAAGTGCAGACATGACCATCCCGAGCCTCTCGAAGACACGATCATACAAGCTCTGCAGACTTTTACGCGGACGTTTACAACATCTACAAGACGCACAGATTTCCACCAAGAAATGGAGAGGCTTCGGGTGATCCCCCGGCGGGCCGAGAGACGATATAGGCGTACTAAGTCCATTTATGACCTGAGGGAATCCCGACGCATTCAGAAGAAAGTTCAGCGTCAGATGAACAAACTGCAGGACCAATGATGGAAGAGGTTCTGCGAATCGCTGGACCTTCGCAAGCCGTTATCGCTCGTGTGGAGAACTCTTCAGGATCTTCGCTCACCTCCACAACAACGTCGTCCCTTCTCAGCGCTGGCTCTACATCAAGGTCTTTCAGAGCTTGAGGTAGCGGGAGAATTTTGTGCGAAAGTTACTGGTGATTTCGTTCTGCTGGCTGACTTCTCGCTACATGACCTTCCCATCGCGAGAAATCAAAGCATGGAAGTGCCTTTCTCTATGGAAGAACTACAAGCGGCATTGGCTGCTTGCAGGCGATCGTCATCACACGGTCCCGATATGGTGACCTACGCTTCCTTAAGGCACCTAGGTTCAGCAGCTCAACGTTGTCTCCTGGATATATTCAATCAATCTTGGCGTGGCGGCATTGTCCCCGGTGGTTGGAAGTGTAGCCAACTGGGGCCTCTACTGAAGCCTGGGAAGTCTCCGCTGGACCTTACATCGTACCGGCCGATTGCACTTGCGAGTTGCGTCGGTAAGGTCATGGAGAGGATGTTGCTGACACGTATGGAATGGTACCTCGAATACTATAACGGTTATCCAAAGGCTATGGTTGGTTTTTGACGTGGACGGTCTTCAGTTGACAGCGTCATTGATCTCGCGATCTCTGTGCAGCAACAAAAGCTATGAAGCGCCTCTCAGTGGCACTCTTCTTAGATGTAAAACGTACCTACGATAACGTAACCCATGAAGCCATTCTTCAAGCTCTTCAGGCTGCAGAACTTGGAAGCCACGTCTTTAGGTAGACTATAGGAGCCATCTCTCACGGAGATCTGTGTTTGTCCTTGTATAGGATGGCCCGACAAGTAGATATATCTCCAGTCGTGGTGTCCCACAAGATGGAATGTTGAGCCCCACTCCTTTCAATCTCGTTCTAGTAGGGCCTGCCGAAATGCTACCACAGACACCTTTGTCGGCTAACCCCATCATTTAGGCAATTTTCCAGTGCAAATACCACAGGCTACATTCTGTGGTATTGTGACGAGACACCATAACTAGATACCATCTGGCTTCGAGCCTGCGAAACGCCCAACATCGGCATTGTGGTGTCTCCTGCAAATTCACCTGTGCCCCTCAGTTCCTGTGATTGCTAAGAAGACAGAATTGCCACCGTTAGCCTTGAAGCAGTTGTCTCTGCTTCTCCTCAATGAGTCTTATTTTGACCGCATACACATTTACACGAACAGTTCCACCAATTGAAATAGCTCTACCGGAGCAGTAGTTGTTACATCAGACGCCGTCTCTTTGCAGTTTAAATATTCGCAAAATACAACGTCGATAGCAGCAGAACTTGCGCCTATTCAAGGTGCACTCAGCAGCCATCAAATTGTTGGGTCATTTTCTGCGATTCCAAAGCATCCCTACAAACGCTGCAGTTTGCCCTACGTCATGGGTTACACGAGCAGCTAGTGTACTAAATAAGGCACGCTCATAATCACGCGCTCGATAAAGGTCACGACATTTTATTTCAGTGGTTGCCAAGCCATTGCGGAATTGTCGGCAACGACATCACAGATGAAGCTGCACGTTCGGGTCACCAAAAACATCAACGGGTTCCTATACCACTTTCAAGAACTGATGCTGCTCGACAACTTCAGTCACTTGCTCGCCACATCACACTTCTACGACGGAATTCACCAGGTTTCACCAATTCACGCTTGCACACTCTCGACCCTAACTTTCGACTTCGCCTGCCAGCTGGACTCTCCCGTCGCGAAACAACTTTACTATGTCGCATGTGGGTGGGCGTCGCATTTACAAATTCTTATTCATTTCTGATAGGAATGACCAACAGTGCGGTGCGCAATTTGTGCGGGTGCGATGAGACTCCGGAGCACCTTTTGTGTTACTGTTCATCCTTTGACACTCGGCGACTTTAGAAGCGAAACTCAACCTGCTAGACAATATAGCGCTCTCAGAAGAACAGATCCTTGGACCGTGGCCTATGCGTTCTTGCATTCAAAAGGCCACAAAAGCCCTTCTGCGTCTCTTGAAGGACACTGGATTGTACGAACGCTTGTGACAATGGAGATTCCTCTGCGACTGACTGTGACTGACTGACTATTATTTTTCTTTTCTCTCCTTATCTGTTCTTCCCTCTTCTCCCTTCCCAAGTGTAGTGTAGCCAACCGGGCACGTCCTTGGTTAACCTCCCTACCTCTCCCTCTTGATTTCTTTCTCTCCTTCCTGCAGCAAACTATTCTCTGAACAGTCCTTAGTTGCATTGTTCTTGCACCTTCGAGTCCTCCAATAAGTGATCCGCATTATTACTTATATTACTTATATCATTACTTATAATAACCATATACTTACATATCGCATTATTAAAACACTTATTCGCATTATTGACCATTAAGAGAATACGAATAAGTGTTCTTATTCCTCGTATTTGACACAAACGAATATTCGTCATTTTCTAATAGGGAATTATCGAGTCTAATATGAATCCAATAGCTGGCGCCATCCTATATTCGTATTCGATATTTCCAACACCCCTAATAGGAATACTATTCGGTCCGGATTTGGATTGTATACTGATGGCTTTTGCGGTTCCAATGTTTTATTGGCAGTGTCGTCTTAATGGTAGAAAATGGCAAAGCCACATACCATTAGGGTACCAAAATTTACGTAATTAAGATACTTAACTGGTATATTGACCAAACGGAGATTATACGTACAGTACATGCAACCGCACGCTTGTTTAATGAGCTATACACCGAGAGTTGCAAGTACAGAGATCGATAGTTTCCTGCGTGCATTTGAACATTTTTGTTCATCAGTTATACACACAGATCTTGTATGATAGACCACGCGTGCCTGTATGTGTCACCTATCAGGCCGCCACTGCACCGCTCTCGGCGTTGCGTGTAGGTATAAACTTACTTCGGCGTGTCGTTTATGCATCTCGTGAATAATAGAATGCGATCTGGCGCTCTCACAGAAAGAGCGGCGCGGAAAAGTGAGCGAACAATATAAACGATGCACCACGTGTGCAAATGCCGCGTCTCGAACGCGTGCTTCTGCACCGCGACTCGCACGAGCCCGAACTCCTCCTGCTCACAATGTGTTCAAAAGGTGGGGCCGACGCGCGATCCCTCTGTTCCCCGCACAGCTCAACCGAAGAGTCAGGTCACGACTTCCGGAAGAGACGCGACCTTACTGGCAAACCACGGAGCCAGCTGCGCTGAGGAAATGAAAGGGCGCATCGCACCAAAAGGACGACCACTGTGTTTCATGGGTTTCGTTTTCGAAATGACGTCGTCCGCTTCAGAACCTTCCAACGCTTGGTTTAAATGAAGAATCAAGGCGAATGCTCGAGTAGCCGCGTCTAAGTTGGTATATAGAGTAAGTTCTGACCACCGGACGCGCTCGACGTATGCATGCACACACGGCGCATAGAACCGAAAGCTGCTTGATCGAAAAGGACATTCAAGCTTCGTTCTTCTGCGAATATATTTTCCTCCACGGCGCCGGCCGTGCCCGCGAGGTACGCGTGCAGGACAGGTCAGCGGTCCGAGGGGCCAGTCACATTGTTAGCCGGGCGCGTCAATCATTATTATGGATGAGCTGCAACTTCTATGATGCACGCACTCGAGTGACCACGAGCTCTGCGGTTCATCGTGAGGCCTAACGGTTCGCCATCCTCCCTGCCCATGCGTGCCATCCTTGTCGTCTGCTTCTCATTTCTGGCAGCGAGTGCGGAGAGACCTTTCCTATCGCGAAAACACAGTAGTATATATATATCGACACGCACGTCGCCAACACGATATGCGTATGTGTACATATATGATGGAGCCGACAAGCTGACACAGGTGGTAGCGATCATGAGGGCGTACACGCCTGTGCACACACAGGCGTATACTGACGACGCCGTTGTACTGGAATCACTTACAAATGTCCCGGTGTGATGCCAGTCCCTCCCCTCCCCCAACACACACAGATACATCCTCTACTCCTACTATACCGAAACCTCCAATCACACATGTGGTGCGGCGTTGGGCGAACGTGTGATGAATGCGTTGATCGAATGCGATCAGCTGCATAGACGAACGTGATCTCTAAACTGACCAGGGCATGCACTGGACAATGCGTAATGTTGAGGTAAGTCAGATTGTGACCGCCAATTTGTGAAACTTTCACGACTCTTGCGCTGACTCGTTGAGTTCGTTTGTATATATATAGTTAACGAGTAAGCGAAGGAGTCATGAAGCTTTCACAATTAACGAGTAAGCGCAACAGCCATGAAACTTTCACAAATTGGTGGTCACAAGTTGACTTACTTGAGCCATAAGAAAGAAAACATGTTCATTTCCTTGCTCCACGACGTAAGCAATGTCTTGTTTTGCTTTTATTATTTAAATATTATTTCCGTGTTTCCTCCATAGGGGCGAAGGGTAAGGCGTAAATGCAATATCACAGTTTAATGCAATGCGCACGCATGCGCCACAAGTTATTTTGCCACCTCAAGAGGTGACATTCTCACAAGCTCTGTAAAGATACACTATAGCTCACTGCAATCCAAAGCTGAAAGGATGTTCTCCAAATTGGCAAGTCTATCGTGGAGGACGTGTTCAGAGTTTGTTTCTACGTAGAACACATCGTTCACGATAGACGTGCCCATTTGCTTCTGATATAAATTATTCTGGACCGTAAGTTGGCGAATAGTAGGGAAGTTTACAATTTTCTCGAGTAGGAAATTTTTGGCTTCGCGTAGTCTAGAATACTTACGATACCGAGAACATTTACGCCGCACAACAACTGCACAGTGGATGCTCATGCTGGTTTCTGGCTGAAGTCAATCCTACTTTCGCTTCATGAAGACATGTCGCAGAAAATCCGGTGTCGGCGGCGTTGGTTATTAGTGAAAAAATTATCCAGCGGGCCCTTCGCTTGGCACGTAGGCGTTACTGAACTAATTGAATTGTTCAATGTGAAATGCGCAGAAAATTCGTAAAGTACGACTTTCACACAATCTACAGGCAAGATAGCGTCAGAGTGTAATTTAAGTGTACGAGAAAACATAATTCTCTTACGCGGGAACTTGAACACAAACCCCTTTTCCAGCTGCCATTTGATGTCTGTCTTAATGGCCGCGGACACTAGGTGTGGATACTAAAGAGACCTAGTGAGTGGGTTGTTGTCTTTAACTTTATGAAGTGTGTTAGAAACAAGTAAAGATGAACGCTATCGCGTTCCAATCTCAAAGGCGAACATAATCATCCTCCAAGTTTTATTTTATACTCTCATTTTATGCACTCATGACGTAGCGCCACCTCCTCCCCATTGGCTGCGCCGTCACGTGTGCAATGACGAACATCGCGGAACCGTTGTGGCGTCGGAGAAGCGTGCGCGTCTCTCACCCCGACCCAGACCAAAATTTACCAAATTTGACTTTCAAATCTATTGGTTTACTGTATTTACCGGAACCTACCTGAGAAATCTGACGTCAATCCGAGGATTTTGTGACGTGTTCTTACTCTTTGCGCCGTCGCCCATTTTAGGTACCATCTTTCGGTCACGCCGACTATACGCCGACGGATTTTCGCGTAATGGGACATATAATGCTTCCGCATTAAAACGTAAGAACTTGCGTAGTCCAGCATGCTACGCCACTTATGCAGCCATACTTTACAGGCTGTACAGCGATGATTCACATTCTCTGAAAAGTACTGTGAATTCGAAGCAATTACGCGTTTGCTCCTGACGCTCCATTTGTGCTTTTGATAAACAACGCTCCATAACGTACTATGTGATGAGAGAAACTTGCTATCTTTAACAATACTACGATGTGAACGTCGTTTTATATTATTTGTCATAGCAGCTGTTCGTTATTCGAAAAGTATTCGATTCGATCCACTTCTCGCACTATTCGATTTGTATTCGATCCTGTCTCAGAAATAACTTTTCATCTAACTATAATATTTGAGAAGTTGATCAGTAATTAAGACTGATTATGTAATTTGGCGGAATGCAAGAAATTATCTGAGTATTTCCAAGCGACGATAAGCAATATTACCTTGGTTCTGTCTATAGCTACGTGACATTTGCATATTTTACAGCGAAGCTGTATATGGCTAACCGATTCGTCAGTCCATCGCCTGTACGCCGAGAACTCCTCCGACGCAACCTCATGCGCATGCGCGAAAAAAGAAAAGAGAAAGAGAGGCGTTCGATTGGCTCCGCCAGTAGTGACGTCGTTGCTCTCCGTGGCAGCCGAGTGCGCGCGCAGTAGTTTCTCTCCGGCTCCGAAATAGGTAGGCCACGCGTCATACGTACTCCTGAGGACCAGGCAGCTTTCGTTCAGCAACGCCGTGAGCAGAACCGGGAACGAGCTGGTTTACGCCGTGCTAATGCTGCAGCCCAAGCACAAGACAAGGCTCGTGCAGCCGTGCGCCAGCAGCAACTGCGGACCCAGGATCCGGCAACCTATCAAGCCGTCGTTTAATGAACCGTCGAGATTAACCCAATGATAAACACCAGGGCCGCACCGTTTCAGTTTCGCTGATTAACCATCTGTACGGAGTGCTTGGGCGGTGTTTTTTTTTTATGTTTGTCTCACGCTGCGTGGGACAAGCGGTACAACAGATGCCGTGCGACAAACCAAGTGTGTACACAGCTAACAAGTTTACTAGTAAAAAAAAAATATGCTCGGTGAGGGGAACAGCGCCTTGTAAGTCGGGGCCCCTTAATGACGCCGTGCTACTCAAGGGATGCGGGTGTGTATACGCGCGAAGACGTGCTGCGTGCGTTACTTGCGAACGAGTTTAGAAGAGCTCATCAATCGAGCGGGGCCGTCCGGACCTGCCACGGCGGCGGCCAATCAAAGTCATTGGCGATGGCCACCCCGCGCAAGCGGCTATCTTGGCTCGGCTCGGCCCGAGATCGATGGCCGAGTGCATGGTATATAAGTTGTCGCGCCACGAGGCACGTATAACAAAGCAGCGCCTGAAAGGAGGGGGAAGGAGCGGGCTCGCAGCATATACCGCATAGTACGGCGTACAACACGTGCACTCACTACGACACATGCTCGGTAGCCAGCCGCGAAATATTTTAACGGGATAGCGTTAAGGGCCTCGTGTCGGCGGCGTAGCTAGCGTTGGCGTCCTGTGAGCGAAAATTGCCGTATACATTTAGGCATATGTATGCCACGCCTTGCTATATGACATGCTGTACATGCGCGTTATATTGCCATACCGTTATATCACGAAAGTTGCTCATACCTTAAGTGTCTTACATTCTTGACATTCCTCGGAATTTTGAGAATGACAGCCCACAAACGAATGCCACGAAACAAAACACCGACAGCGCATGCCTTTTATGTTAAATCTTCTCAGACTGAAATATTAAATGGGCGAAACGATAACAGAAACCTGGAAATAATGTAATTTTTTTTTCTGGCGCAGCTGTGCAGTACCTCCGGGATCGGCCCACGCAAGAGGCCGCGTTTCTACCAGAAAGCTCGCCTTTGTGCATAGCGTTCGCCGCCAGCTTTTCTCGGTAGACATTACTGTTACGTAAGCTGCAGTTGCCGGGAAGCGTGAGGAGCAGTTAGGCAGGGGCCCGCAAGTATGTAAGGCCGGTCACTTAATGTAGTTTCATCGACGGCATAATTAATGGCCCACCGCTTCCTGAGATCAAGCCACTGCAACAAATTAGAGTCGGTCCAGAGATCCGCACACTACTGACTGCAGGTTGAGGACGGACAAGCGGTGGAGTGTGATGGTACGGCTGCTTCAGTGTATATATATATATATAGATATATATATATATATATATATATATATATATATATATATATATATATATATATATATATATATATATATATATATTGGAACGACAGGATTCGTCGTTTCGGACGATCGAGGCCTCCGCAGCAGCACCGCCTGTGTGGTTCGCAATAAATGAGAGGCCAGCAGAAACCGATGACAGTCAAGGTCAATACCGACTAAACACAACCAATAGGCACCAATTAGCCCAAGAAAAAGCGCTTCCGACCCCACGTTTATTCCATACACGTTACCTCGTCAAACCAATGAAGAAGTCATCTGCAACATGTATGCAGATCATTGCTACCGCAACTTACCAATCAAGGATGTATTTTTTACAAATTTATTCCGTTGGAAGCCAGCATCTCTGTCTGTGGATCCTCTCTTGTTTCCTGACGTTTTCTTAACGCTGCCCTGTTCACACCTATGTATTTTGTGTGGGAGGCAGCGGCTCCTTTTGGTTTTACAATGGGCCGCCGTGCTACAGAGACGCGTGAACGACACGTGACTCGTGCAGCTGTCGCAGTTAACAGTGAAACATACTCTCTCGGCTGATGACGCTTGTTGCTCAGGGTATACACTACAGGCACGCCACCGGCTAATTGCGCCCATCATCTGAGCACCGGGCGCCGCGAGCTCGCTCACGTCCCCGTTCCGTCGCAGAACGCAGCCGAGGCGGCCCCACGCGGAACACTTGAGGACGTTGCGGAAGAGTCGTGCGTGCACGCGTTGCCAAGGCCACGATCAGCCGTGGGAGTCGTATCCGTTATTCCGTTTGGATACAGGACGTACCGTGGCTTGCCTGGATGTGTTACCGTAAAATTTCGAGCAAGCATGCGCTCACTAAATATTTTGAGACAGACGGTCAAAAAATAGGGAGTGGGCGCTTTCGAAGACGAAAATTGAGAATGAGTAAATGGTCGGGTGGGTCCTTACTCGGTTCGACCACAGGAATAAAAATTGCGGCAATCTCGCGCTCTCGGAAAATAGTCATCAATGATTTAATTATAAAATTTACTTGTGCGCCACGCATGGAAATAATATTCCTGTGATTTATAATTAAAAAACGTAAGTAAATAAGTAATAACAACTACTTTCGATGACAGGGTGCTTGATGCGTCCAGGAAAATTTTTCATGTATAGTCTAAGGTATAGGAATGGGGCTCTTGGGTGTTCTTTGTCTAATCTTTTAAGTTCCTTCAAAAGTAGCTAGGGGGTGAGCCCTTGTTGTGAAGTGAGCGCATGCTCGATATTTTACGGTAGTTGTCAGAACTATTCCAGGAATTGCACCTCGCGCTCAGCAGCACAGTGAGCATGATCGGCTCTGTAACGAGCCAGGTGGCTTGGGAGACGGAAAATGCGGCACCCGTTGGTCAAGCGCTCGCGAGCAGCGTGCAAGCACCCCGGCAAGGGTTCCTCAAATCGCGGACACGCGACCGCCAGATTTGTGCGCGAATATACACAAACGCCCGTTCTCGATCCCCGATCGGCCCTGTTCCTGTTGCCAACAGCGACAATGATCAATAGCTGAGCGAATGCACACACACATACACATGCACGCAAGCAAACGGGATAGGGACACGACGATAACTTTCTTCTTTGCCTTCTTGTTCTTTCTTTCTTTTTCTTGGGGCTAAATTGAGATGCCACCTGACTGCGCCGACGTGAATGGGGTGTTTTGTTTACCGTCGATAACCGAGTCGGTCGGACAGACATGCGGAAGAGTTGCAGAAGAAAGCGAGTGGCGATCGAGGCGCGCGGCTCCATGCGTTCCGTCCGTGTATTACGTGATAAGGAGCTATTTGGCTGCATGCGGCGCCCTTCTAATCGCTCTGTTCGGAAGCCGCTTGTTCTGAAGAAGCGCTTGAGGTTTGCAACAAACCGTCACACCAGCTGCTTCCTATTATACGAATGTTTTTTTCATCCTGAGATAAAGGCCACGCGTGCATCAAGATTTGCATCTCGCGCTACAAGACAGAAAAAAAAAAGCGAGGAAGGATTACGAGCTTATATCTGCGGGGGAACCATCTCTGGCAAGGGGGCGCTATGACACTTCGAGATTAGTAAGAGGCGATTGTAGGTTTGGTGGCAAAAAAGTGGGGAGACCACAAACAACGGAGGCGTACAAAAACAGTTCCCAATAGTTCAGAAGGTTTGATGCTGGGAATTCTGTGCGTGCGTGCGTGCGTGCGTGCGTGCGTGCGTGCGTGCGTGCGTGCGTGCGTGCGTGCGTGCGTGCGTGCGTGCGTGCGTGCGTGCGTGCGTGCGTGCGTGCGTGCGCGCGCGCGCGCGCGCGCGCGCGTGTGTGTGTGTGTGTGTGTGTGTGTGTGTGTGTGTGTGTGTGTGTGTGTGTGTGTGTGTGTGTGTGTGTGTGTGTGTGTGTGTGTGTGTGTTTGTGTGTGTGCGTGCGTGCCTGCGTGCGTGCGTGCTATCGGCTTCGTAGAAAGCTTGAACACGTGACCTGAAATTCAGGTTTTTCAGTCTTCACCATACAATAAGTGGATACAATGCTTTGTCTTGTTGTTGTGGTACAGAAACAATAAATCTTATCACTGACCAACCACAGCAACCAAATTGACGTTTCCATGCCCGTGTACCGAAATCCTTCTCTGCTTTGTGAACAAGGTACCCGTATTGGCACCAAAACGTGTATTTTTGTAGTTGTGGTTGGTCAGTGACAAGATTTATAATTGCTATGCGCTATGTCTTTACCTGGCCAGACAGTGCCCCGTCAGACACTTGACTACGTAAACTTCATGTTGTAATATTGTATGGCTGCAAGCAACATCTCCAAATAGTTTCTTCTTCTTCTTCTTCGTCTTCTTTTTTTTTTTCGTTATGCCGGCGCTCCGTATAGTTTTAGTTGCAGCCGACTCTCTCTTCACAATTGAGTCAAAATGCCAAATACAGGTGCAGGTCAGGAAGCTGCGCATTAAGGCATCTCGATGCTATGGTGAAAAACACAAGATCTGCAAGAGAGTTCAGTCTAGCGTATAAAAGCTATTATGTTGGCATGCGCACGCATAGCAACTTGGACGTCCCGACTCAACGGAATACACTTTGCTCTCTCCGGTCGTGAGATTGCCGTTGCGCATAGACCGTGCTCTGCATGAGCTGAAGGGCATGTACGAGTGATCTAAAAGAAAGAGATCAGGCACGGCGTACTTATATCTCAAAGCCTTATCGATGGGTTTGCTTTTGCATTGATGGGTTTGAGCATTGCTATTTCCGCGGAAGCGATATGGTATTACTCTCGAACAGGCATATGGCGGCTCGAGCAGAGTATCGAAATGACTTGATCTGGTCCGGCGCCAGCTTGCGCGCGAGAAGGCCTTTAAAAGAAAGAAGAAAGGCGCGTTAAAGCTGGTCCACCCTTATGAAAAACACTTTGGAGGCTCAAATACCTCGCTGCCTTTTCTTTTGGAGCTGAGAGAAGGGCGCGGGTTGTGCCTTCGCGCGCGGCGTGCACACACACACATATATATATATATATATACATGCCAAAAAGTCAGTGCGACCTTTGGCCGACCTTCGAGACGTGGCGTTGCCCCCGGCGAGACTTGGGAAGGTTCGAAAAACCGTTCCGGGACTCTATTGTGTCTACACTGCGTCGTCGAATTTTTGTGTGTCTGCGTTATGTTGTCGTGTTTCGGGTGACAAGGAGACGCGTGCGCGCTCGACATTATTGTAGGCATCCCTCATTGTGTCGCGTCAACGAACAACTGGGCCAGGTATACTCGGCGTGCGCGCGCGATGACCGCACGCAGCTGCGCAACTTGATTGCGGCGAAGATCGCGCTGAAGATTTGTCAAAAAGATTGTGCTGTATGAACAGGCCCGTGGCAGTGACGCGTGCGTAAATATTTGTCACGTAATTTTCGAGAGAGAGAGAGAGAGAGAGAGAAACATTTATTCGGACCATCGAGGGAGAGGAAGTCGAATGTCCCGTGCGATCGGTGGAGCGTTATCGCCATTCTCTTTCGCCGTGGAGATCAGATTAGTCGCTTTCTGAGGCCCACCTGCGTTGTCCAATGAAGGAATACACCTGACGACAAGGGTTGGCGAATAACACAAACGAGATTAAAGTAAAGATACTGGGGCAAGAGTAACTACTAGCAAAAAAAAGGTTTTGAGGGAGCGTGAGAGAGAGAGAGAGAAAAGTTGGGATACAATGGCGTACATTGGGATATGTGTATTTGTGAAGTCTTTAACTAAACCTTTAAATAATAATATCGATAAGTAATGGGAATAATTATGCTTGCGAATTACGTCTACCTATAGCTACGTAGTACGCATCCACTACATAGTAGAGGAGCAAACCCAATTATACTTGGGTTTCCGAAGCTGCTGCCTAGTACATACTTTTTTTTTTAATTAATCGGAAGCTTAATCTTGAACTTCGAAGCAACACTGTGTGACGATGAGGTTTTAAAATTCAATTTAAGATAGAAAATTTGAGGAGCGGTTCGCTCAGCACTTAACCATTAGCACTTAACCACTGAAGGCACACACGCGAGCGGTAGGATGAGAGGCTGTGCCGACTATTACCATCTTGCGCCTTTGCCCCGCGACCTGCCACCGGAAGGAGACGCAGATGGTTCGCATGCTGGTTTGCGTGTGCGCAGTGGTGCTCATGCAGTGCATGCGTGAGATCAAGCCTTTTAAAGCTTTTGCCGTAAAGAATTGAAAAGAAATGAAAAATGAACGGTCAGAGGGTGACCAGCTCGATGGATACTGGTGTCACTTTTTCTTTTGCTTTTCACTTCCGCCTTCGTAAACAGTTGTCAGCTGCACGAAGAAGGAAAGAGAGAAACTAAAATGTTTAAGAAAAAGGAAAAGAAAGCGGAGGTCTGTAGACCCGTATAGAGTTAGCGGTCTTCGAGTCGGCTCGGCGGGCGTACAGGAAAGAAGGAACGGTCGTGCATTAATAGTATACGTAGGAACGGGGGCCCCGTGGAAAGGAAGGGGGTCGCCACATCGACAAGAGCACGAAACAAAGAAAGGACTATTGCACGCAGTGCGAGGCCCGTTCAGGAGAGAAGCCGAATACAGGAGGCGGGGACCGAAGTGACGGCATGTTGCGTGACCCGCGTCGAGTGTAGGGAGAGTGGTTGTTTCGCTCGCGTCTCGAACGGGGGCGCACGGGAGTCCTCCTTGTCGGCTATCAGGAAAGAAACGGCGCGGCTGAGTGAGGCGCAACGGGGCATCGCTGCAGGAGCGAGAAAGGCTCATTTCCGGGGAAGCTGCATGCTCTGTCGTGGCTTTAGCCTTACTTTTTTTGTTGTTGTTGTCTTCACACTTACACAAGAAGGGCCGCCGACGCCACAGGTGCGCTGCCGCTGACCTGCGCGCTCTGCCTCCGTAGTGCAGCCGGGGCTCGAAGTATAGCTAGGGGTGGGGGTGGAAGGAAGGGGGGGGGAAGCGAAGTTGCGTCCGCCCGTTCCGGGAAAAGCGGGCATTTCGGAAGGGGCGAGCCGCCCACCGAAAAAGAAATTCGGCGAGATTTTTTGCCCTTATTGTTGTTGTTGTTCTTCACCTGGTCATGGCCCGGTAATTGCCAGCCGCAAGCATGCAGCAGCTTCGAGAGTCAATCGGCGCAGATGGCTTTTGCCCCGTTCGCGATGGGCACCCCGGCTGCGTGGTGCAGGCGCGACCGCGAGCAGCCGGTCGTGTGCTCACCATGAGCAAATCGTATAACCAATTAACCCTGCAGCCTTTACAAAGAGAGAGAAAGAGGAAAAATATAACAGGCCGTGCGGTGTCAAGTCAAATGCGTGTCGGCGGTGACTGATACAGCAATGCATGTGGGGCGCTGGATGTCCCGAACTTCTTGTATCACGGGATCCTTTACCCCGTATCCTTACAGATAGAAGCCTAGCTGCTTTGGCTGCTCTTTTGCGTTTCCTTTTTCATTCACTACCGTTAGTGGCAGATTTCTTCAACCTTCTGAAGTACTGTGTAGTGCGCACTGAAGTTCCTGGATGTCAGGTCGTAAGGGACGCACTGTCTGACCGCTTAGGAGGAACGTGATTTGCATTTAGGCTTAAGAAGAGCGTACAGCGTTGTGTTTCGAAGGTCGTCGTATAGCTCCTCGAAGGAAGATTTGTCTAGGGACTTTAGTGTGACACAGTGTCAACTGATGAAGCGTCCAAAAGGGACAATTTCATCATACAAGCAAACGCTGCGCGAGTTGTTGGTCAGCCTTACTGCTTTGAGAGGCTTAATTATTTATATACACGTTATAAAATGCGCTACATTATTCTTTCGACATTCGTGCGATTACTGTAACAATTATCACTTGCGCTGCATTGGTGAATAATACATCTGGAATACTAAAACAGGACATTCTTACAGCGAGAGGTGGATTGATGTAGCCAGAAAAAGACGCGAGAACTAAATACGGCTGGCGACGCTATACCTTGACGTTCCGGTACTTACGGCAGCCCTTACTTGGGACAATGGTATGCACCTGCCGCTAAGCAAACGCTGCATTGCGTGCTAAAGAGACAAAAGATAGATCCTATAGTGAGTCTGACAATTTTTGAGGTGCGCCACTCCGAAAATTTCGCCGTATTTGAACTTCACCATGCCGCCTTTGGTTGGTGATTACAAGCCTCGTCTCGCCCTTTATGATTTGTTGATATGATAAATTATGGAGGAGTAACATGCCGAGAGAGAGAGAGAGAGAGAGAGAGAGAGAGAGAAAAGAAAGAAAGAGAGAGAAGGCAGGGATGTTGGCCAGGAAAGTGTCTGTCTGGTTATGTCCATGCACTGGGAGAAAGGAAATGGGGAACAGAAAGGAGAGAGAGAGAGGGGAAGGAGGTGGAATGCGCTCACGGCCAGTGAAAGGCGCTCTCAAAACATGCGCAGGACACCATAGCGGAAGGTTCTGGATTAATTTGGACCATCCTGAATATAAGTGTACACGCCTCTACCAAAATGCGGCCAGTCACGGCCGGAAGTCCAACCCGTGACCTCGTGCTCGACACCAGAACGCTATTAGCCGCTGCTGCTGCTGCTGATTATTATTATTATTATTATTATTATTATTATTATTATTATTATTATTATTATTATTATTATTATTATTATTATTATTATTATTATTATTATTATTATTATTATTATTATTATTATTATTATTATTGGCATCCCCTTTGAAACGGGGTTGAGACGCATTAGGCACCTAGCCTGCTTGATCTATTCAGATTTTACTAGATTTATCACCAGCTAGCCTTTCGCCTAATTGATGACGATCTTTCGTATTTAAAGTTTGTATCACTATTGTTGTAGCATATTATACCTACGCTTGCAATGACTCCGGTTCTGTCAATCTCTTGTCTGCTTTTTTTTTTTTCGTCAATACTCTAATCGCCTCTTGCTCATCTCGACTGCTGACCAGTTAATCCTTCCATCTTCTCTGAATCACAGCGCTTCTGGAAGGTGGACACTGCCTACGGTTCTCGCTGTGTCTTGGCATCCATTTACGATGTGCCGAGTTGTTCCTGAGCTTCGTCTTTCTTTTCTTTCTTTTTTTTTTTTTTGCAGCACGCGGATGCCTTATTCTGCGGCTTATACTTGCTCCAGTACGTTTCTCAGGCAACTATAGCTCGGGCCTCAAATAGCACTGCCCTTTGCGATATGCTTTGCGCTGTGGTAAGGTCAGTGACTGCCCATGTCGAGTGAGCGGTGCGTAACCGGAGGGTACCACAGTGGTAAAATTTTTTATTGTTGCTTTGTGTCTCGAGTAAACCACAGAAAGCATTAAATTTTCTCTCGTTTTAACGAAATCAAGTAGCCGCAGCGACGCGGGAATGCCGTGCTTTGGCGACTTGCTGCGACGTGCTGGTCACTCTGGTATCTCTGTGATACCACGCACGCAAGCACTCGTTATCGCGTCGTAGACTTTATATTGCAATAACTGCATTATGATGATTGCGATAATTGCAATAATCTCGCTTAGTGGTTACGCGGCGGACTGAAGTGTTCCTTTGTTATGTGGCTCTGATGTCACGAAGGTATTCATATTGTGTCGCAAGCAAATCGTGCTTGTGTGCTTTGACTCACGGCTGCAAAAGCAAAGCTAAAATAAGGTATTAGTGAGGATCATGGCGTGACAACAGTGTCTATAGGCGCATGACGTAGTGACACTGAGTTGAAAGGTTGTTACCTTAATTTCCTATCGTTCTTGGGTGCAGAGTTGTTAGCTGGAAGGAGAATAGCGGCCAATATTAGCTGAATAAAACAACAAGGGAAACGTTTAGATTACGTGCTCTTAAGTGTTACTGGTATAAAAATATTCTCGTTTGAAGCAAACTGGCCATCCTGCTAAACGTGTGGTCACTGACCGTGGCCTAGCTTGTGTGATTGAACCCATTAACTGTTTGCAGCAAATTAAAAAAAAGAAAGAACAAAGAAAGAAACGGAGATGTATGCCCAAAATTGGAGATTTAAAGTTCACATAACCTTGCTGCTTTGACTTCGTTGTACGGGGATGGCCGACTTTTTTTAAAGCCAGTGCAAGATTCGCAGAGAATGTGGTAATAATTAAGTTGCACGACACTTTTAGCAGTGCAAGCGGAACGCCAGCGAAACTGCACAAAAAGTCCCAAGGAAGTGCCGAAACACACATTGTTTGGCTGAGTGCTAGTACTTCATCGAATGACAGTTTACGTTTCTGTCAAGTAAAAAGCAACTTTCGAACCACTTCGCGCAAAAATGCGGCATCGGATGGCGATATATAATCAGTTCATTGCAGCCAACGCGTTTTACTACCATAAAATCGGGCCAAATTGTTCACGCCG
Organism: Dermacentor variabilis; assembly: GCF_050947875.1. Lineage (NCBI taxonomy): Eukaryota > Metazoa > Arthropoda > Arachnida > Ixodida > Ixodidae > Dermacentor > Dermacentor variabilis. The sequence goes on along the minus strand of NC_134571.1, from coordinate 52,443,078 downwards.
AAACGCCGCCGTATACATTTCGATGCGTGCAGCCTAACACGGCGATGGTGCTGCCACCTGTTGCTTGATCTCGCAGCGATATCGGCGGGTTAACATGGCCGAAGTTGGCCAACGGGATTCTGGGTGAATTAAATGTTACAAAGGTGTACGCGCTTATCATGTAACAGAACAATGACCAATGATTCACGGTCAACGCTACAGGGCCTGAGGAAGAGAATTTCCCTTGTCGCCATTGTATTTCACCAACACGGTATAGTACAGGATTGATGACACACACACACACACACACACACACACACACACACACACACACACACACACACACACACACACACACACACACACACACACACACACACACACACACACACACACACACACACACACACACACACACACACACACAGCTATATACATATATATATATATATATATATATATATATATATATATATATATATATATATATATATATATATAGCTGCGTATGTATTGTACATGCGTTGCTGTACTCTGACGAAGGCGGGTCCACCAGCCAAAAACGTTAAGAAGACTTCCAAAAAGTTCGTCGTCTCTTTCCTGCGTGTATATATATATATATATATATATATATATATATATATATATATATATATATATATATATATATATATATATATATATCATTCGTTTATGTGCACACCCAGGTATTTCTATCGCTTGACTATGAGTACGACTTGTTGTCACTTGCTGTCAAATCGAAGAGCGTCGTAGCACACCCTCTGGCCGGTGCAAGATGCCTATAGTTTGCAATGACGCCTTGTTCGTACATTGTAAATAGGCATGTCAAAGGTGTAGCTGCGGTCTATACCTTACGAGTCTTTGTCTATGCAGAACTTTGTCCGCATAACACTCTAATCGTAGGACAAAATCAAACATGGCTATGTGTGTCGTCTTCCTTGACATTTCGCGTACATGCCTGCTTGGGACGATAGACGTGTGCTTGACTGAAGGAATCATCTTCACTTTTTCGTGTGTGCGTCAATGCCTGCGTGTACATCGGCGACTGCGTAGATGACGAGGAACCTTTTGAATACCACGCCGCTTCCTTTGCACACCGACGCATGAACTTTCCGTCGTCGAGGCCTTCAATTCGCGCCGTAATGAGCCCCGCTAGCGCTGACGCGATACCGAGTGCAGCTGTTTACATTTCCACTACCGGAACCAAGTCAACAAACCCAGCACTAGCAGCGATCCTTCCGAAAAGACTTGGTCGCTAAAGGCCTTCCTAATTATCTAAATGTCTCGCTGCCTCTTCGAGTGATTCAGGCAGGGCGGTATCGAACGCGAGATTTAGAGAAAAAGGTTATGTTTATCGGGCGTGCCCAATGTTTAATGCTTCCCGCAAAATGGAAGAGGTGAACTATTGAAGCGCTGCGAGAATGCGCCTCTGAGAATGATGTATGGCAAGTACACGCCTTCGTCGAGATATAAGGTCGTCACCTCGCGGCTGTGGAAGCACCACTGGCAAATAAGGAGATGGAAAAGCCGCTTTCCATTCGTCGCTTGACTTTCATCACACCGGTTATAATGACGTGGGCGGAGAAGAGACTGCATGCGCTGCTGACTCGTTCTACGCTTAACGCAGTCTGTGCTCGCCAGGTGTCGTAAGCTGCGTGAAAACTAAGTGTCGGAGGCTTTTTGCACCGCTGTCGGTCGAACCACTCCAATACAGTGTGCGCGTCCACTCATGTACTCCTGTGGGCTCTTGACTTGTGGTCAGGGAGCTTTACTTTGTGACACTCGATACCTCAGCTGCCGTATTAGTCTGGAGGCGAACTTGTCTATAGTGCTGTTACGCTGCCGTTATTGGCCCCCAACCAATCCTCGAGGATCTGTGGTTCGGCAAAGATGGCTTAATTAGCAAATAATTCATTAATGCTGAATCATTGTATGTCCCACGAGGCGGAAAATCCGGCATGATCAAGCGGCGGTACCAAGAATGGCCTATGGCGCAGAGAGCATGAAAACACGTCAAGAAATGCTCGCATTGACGTCACGTTTCTCAGGGAGGTTCCTGTAAGCGAAGTAAATTAACGCCTTCGAAAATACATTTGGTGAATTTTGGGCTGGGTGGGAATCGAACCCGGTCCTCCGGGGTACCAGACGAGCACGCTTTCCCGACTCGACGGCGGCTCCACTGTTCTGGTTGACTAAAGGTCTGCCGGGTGCGCGCCTCTTTGGGAGCGTGACGGCGCAGCCAATGGGGGAATAGGTGACGTCATCAGCGTCCATTATGACCTGAGTAGTAATACAGAAGATAGTAAATGGTATGACAACGTGAATTAGTATTAATTACGAGTATGAGTTAAAGTGAATTAAGGTGTCCTGCAGTGGGCATTAAATTGGCTGATGATTATTATTATCGTTAGTATGATGATGATGAAGGTGAATTACAGAGAAGCAAAGGGAACTAAAGTTATAGCAAGTTAGAGTAAGGCTAGTTAAATTGAAGTAAAGTGAATTAAGGTGAATCAAAGGGGATTGAGGTGGATTAAGGTGGAGCTGAATGCTTCGATTTGAATGTTTTGCTGTTCAAATCACGTCAGGATACTCAAGTAACTGTCAATTTTTTTTAGACAAGAGCTTTCCATTTTAAGCTCGCGCTTACTTTCTCTCTCTCTCTCTTTTCCGGAAAGGTGTTCTCGTAGAGATTATTTTAACTTTGTCAGGGCGTGTTTTTACTCTGAAACATTGCCCTATCGACGCCTCTGACCATTGGGGAGATGTGAGGTTTGGAGACCCCGTCCTGCACCTTCTGCTGACTTCTGTTACAATCTTGGATTACGAGGAGATTGTCTGGGTAACGTTGTCAGACCGGTTACCTCAGGGCCTGTCATAACTCAAACTCACGCGGCCTGCGTTCCTCAAATTTAGACAACTGCCGACAAGTGCAGAGTAGGAAGCCACGCGGGATGCTATTTCAATCGTTCGTTCATGAGAGCATTGGATCTCTTGCTTTTTTTGCTTGCTTTAAATGTAACTTTAAACCACATTAACTTGAAAGTTCTTTTTGTCAGTTGGTGGCTCTAAGAAACCCTGCAAGAATTTTCTTGAAGGGTCTGTTAGCACGCTAGTTTCAGGAGCATGCCGGGGCCTCCCTGCGCAAGAGGCACGTTGAAACGAACGCAGGTACGCGCCCGTTTCCCTGCGGGTAGCGCCATTCTCGCCGCTACTGGCATCCGCTATTGAAGCGCGGTCGATGGCTGATCAGCGCGAGTATGACCTTCTGCTTCCTACGTGCTATACTATGATTCCTTAACATTTCATTCAGCGAAATTTCCTTCACCTTGCTACAAAACCATAAGTATTACTAAATCAATTTTAAATAAACGATAAACTAAATTGAAAGTTTGCAAAGAAGCAATGCAAAGCATTCTACGGAAGGGCAACACAACTATAACATCATTAAAGAACATGCCAACTCGCGCTGCCTTCGTTGTCGCTCGTTCCTTCTACGACTTGTGTACATATATATATATATATATATATATATATATATATATATATATATATATATATATATATATATATATATATATATATATATATATATATTGCCGTGGTTGTGAAAAATGCGAAGTGCCTGCAGCATTGACAAAGTGTTTCCTCGCCGCTGTTAATTTACTTTCGCTAATATACCGGACTACGGCTTACAGAAAATGTTTTTCTTTCTTTTTATGACAAAAATTATTAGCGCGCGAATTATTCCGGCACGACTACGTGGTGACTGCACCAAGCAATCGGGACTCTGCTTCAGGTGTCGATGGCCCGTGCTGACGCTGCTTACATTGTATACGAGGCCCGCGATTGCGCTTACAATGCTTGTGACATTCTGATACTAGTCTGTATCACACCCGTACAACGCTCGTTTTATTGCGGCAGCAATTGTACGGACACTCGAGACGCGTTCGCAGCGTCGTCGGGCTGTCCCGGTATCGACGCGCATGCGCGGCCTGCGCGTGGAACGTTAGAACGGCTCCAGCGACACGCGGCGCTTTTGGCTCCGAAAAAAAATTTAAAAAAAAATAAAGAGCGACCACGTCAATTGGGCGCACCGTCAGCCTCGATCCGTCGCAGATGCTCGCTTCAGTGTCTTCTATATTCAGTACTAGTCCGTGTTTTATTTACTTTTTTTCTTTTCTTGCGCCCAAAACGTTTTCTAAAAGCCACGGCTCCGCTGAATCGGCTCTGCCGGAGCCAGGGCACGCGTCCTGCTGCTCCCGACGCTGTGACGCGCGCTATGCGCGCGCTCGCGTTCTTGCCGCGCATTTAGTAAAGCAATGAAGGGGGCTAGTTGGTGGACGTGCATGATTATATTGCGCTTAGCGTTACACTGACGATTTAAGTGAAGGCCAGGACGCGGACGTACGTAGCGCTATACGTACGTCCGCGCCCTGTCCTTCACTTAAATCGTCAATGTAACACTAAGCGCAATGTAAACATGATCTTGCCAACCAGCCGCGCGCTCCATTGTGCATGTTCGTGTACACGCCCGCGGCCCGAGCGGAACGGTATAGCGCTCATCCCGTCGTCTCGTCTTCGTCTCGCCCGAGTGCTGCTTTTGCGCTGTTCGCGTTTAGAACGGATTGCCGACTGTGATCGCCCATTCAGCGTCCGCCTTACTAAGTCGAGCTATAGACCAACGTATTCCTTTCCTCGGCCGCCTGGCGAATGAAGCTTTTCCGTCGGTCTCAACTCGCGCACCATCCGGGTTGCGACGCCTTGCGATCTGCGTTGTGACCTGCTGCATGCCATTCACGCGCTGCTCGGCAGCAGCTGTCTCGGGTGCTGCATATGTGCCATGTAGCCTCCGCGCGTTTTTACAACACCGTACGGGGAGCTCGATCGAGCGGTACGCCAAACCTTGCTACGCTACGAATGCTTTGCATTCGGGCGAAACTGCCAATCTTTAAGACTTTGCTACGCGCTATCTTAATGCAGTTTTACTGCTCAAATGTAGAAAAAAAATTGGAAGTTAGGCCTCTTTAACTTTCTCTACACTAAAATTCCAAACACACCACGTAGGCAAACCGAACGTCTTATCGTTGTAAGAGTGATGTTTCTGGTGTTGCAGAAAGGTAATTTACTGATGCAGAAGGAATCATTTTTTCAGTTTAGTGTTCCTTTAAAAACGCGTTCTTGTGCGTACCACGCGTTGTCTATGGAACATTTTAAAACGCGTTCTAAAATTCGTTATTCTGTTCATTATTAAATGTTCGTGCAAGCCGTCCCTGGTTAACACTCCGTTCTCCGTCAAAAAAAAAGAATAAACAAAGAAAGAAAATTTGGAAGACGCTTAAACATCGCCTTTAAGAGTGGGGCGCCGATAGCATTCAAAGATCCCTGACTGCTTCGCACGCTTCCCAGCAAATGCAGCTTATGTAACCGTAACGTTTACCGGGAAACGCTGGCAGTAAACGCTATGCACGAGGGCTTTCTGGTAGAAACCCGGCCTCTTTCATGGGCCGATTTTCAATTATTGTTTCGCGCTATTAATGTTTCAGTCTCAGAATATTTAACATAAAAGGCATGCGCTGTCGGCGTTTTGTTTGATGACCTTTGTTTACGGGCTGCCATTCTCAAAATTCGGAGGAACAACTTTGTAAAGAATATATAGGCAAGGTGTGAACAACTTTACAGTGACAGAAGAAGAACTCGAGTGCCGTATAGATTATACATGTATAGAATATACCTTGCATGCTGCTTCTTGTCATGCCGCACCCACAGGTACCACATCGTCCAAGGAGTTCAAGCGTACAGCTAAACCTTGCTATCGCAGTCAATGCCTCGCCCTTCGGGCGAAAGTGACAATGTTCTTTTTTTCTTCTTTTTGTTCGCCAGAAACTGCCGCTATACATTGTAAAACAAATGTAAAACAAAATATGACATTTGTACCTCCGCTGTCGTCAATGTGTGGGACACTAACCCGGGCGTGCTTGCCCTTTGGAGCTTCGTGACTATCTAGAACAAATGAGCCCCGGTAGAACAAGAAATGAGAAGGCGAAGCGGCCGAACTCATGAGCGGAACCGTACCGCACACTGTCAGGAAGTAACGCAATAAAGCGCAGGTGATGTTAGTATCAGATCGTTATCTTTGCTTCTTTTGCTTTTCGACCGCATGCGTTTGACTTGATAGCGCTCCTTTACAAAAGTAATGGTTCCTCAGCTATACGTTCGAGTCGCTGGTGCCTCGCGCAGCTTAGCGTGATAAGAAACACAATTAAGGCGCATGACAAGCACGTCAACTCACGCCAGCATGATAGAGATATCAGAGTATAACGTGGTAGAAAATTCAGAATAAATTAAAATATTATCTTTGACGAGGCCTTCGTTGCTTTCCCCGACTCCATGGAAGAAGCGCGCGCTCGTTTCCAAAGTGTCTAAACGCGCGACAAAAAGTCCGGCAATAAAAGTAGAAGAAAAAAAAAAGAGAGAGAAACAGAAACGTTAAACACAGCCGACACGGCGCTTTGATCACGTGGCTTCAACCCTTCTCATTTTTTTTTTTTTCGTACCCACTCATTTAAATTTTTTCACGATCACCGCGGGGCACTCTCCCTCGCGCTGAGCCCCGGGTCCCTTCTATTTTTTTATTCTTTCTTTTTTTTTCTCGTTCTTTTTTTTTTCCACTGCGTTCATCGCTTGGCGGCGCGTGGCCGTAGCGTACAGAGCGTCGGCCAGTCGAAGCGGCGGTCCCGACAGGCGCGTCTAGACGGTGGCCGCCCGCGCTCGCCTCCGCGCGTCGTGCGAGTTCTATGCCTCGGCGACGGCGCGTAGACGGCTGTGGCCGTCGAGCTAGCTGCCGACTTCGCCGCCGTCGCTTCTTCGAACCTTCTCGGCGCGATCTCGCGAAGGTCGCCGACGCAAGAGGCGCGGGCGCGTGCCGCAGCTGCCGCGTGCTGCTGCTGCTGCTGCTGCTGCTGCTGCTGCGACGATTGCGAGACGCCGGCAGGCAGGCAGGCGGTCGCACCAAACACAGCAGCAGCAGCAGCAGCTGAGGAGGACGCCTTCGCTGTATCGACCTCCCCACTCCCCTCCGCCCCCCCCCCCACCCTCGCCAGTGGTTCGCGTTGAAGCCGCCGCCTCCTCGCGAAATGGGTTAAAACCGCGGCTCTCCCGATGCCGCGACTTCGTCAAGCGTTCCGTCGCGGCCGAGACGCTTCTAGGTGTTCCTCCCATCTCCGTCTCCGCCTGCTGCTTCGACTCGGCGAGAGACGTCGACGGACGACGCCTCCTTGTTCTTCGGCGAAAGACTTCCTTGCCTTCCTTGCACGGTAAGCTCTCGCAGAAGTCGTACGTAATATACTGGATGCTTCGGCGAAGGCTGAAAAAAAAAAAATTTGTTTCAACATCGGCTGTGGCAGATAGCACAATTTTATTTCTTGAGCTGTATCACCCTGAGAGGCGGACATTGTTTGAGCGAGAAACCGAAATTCATAATTAAAGAATAACTAACTTCTCATTAAGAAATAACAGCACTAATTAACTGTTTATCTAATTATTATACAGTATCTATTGTAATTTACACATTGTAGCCGGTGAGATTGCAAGGCACATGTACTTGGAAAGCAATTCTGTGGATGACAACCGTTTGGAGATACGTGCCACCTAAATTGCGGAAAAAAAGCCACCGTCGTTCCACTTACATTTTGATCAAAAAGCCGCTTTATGCTTTGAAGCATAAAAGTAAGTGGGCCGCCTTGTGCATTTCTTCGCAATGTTCGGGAATTAATATATCGAAACTTGTGTCATCCTGAGAACTCGTTCCAAGTAGATCCGCCTTGCGAAGCCCCCGGCTACAATTTAATTGCAATACGTGCCGATCACACGTAGTTAGTTAAAAGACCAAATGAGGGAATTCTAGTAATAATTAAATTATGCATTTCGATTTCTCGTGCACGTAACGTCTACCTCTTCGAGTTATCCAGCTCAAAGAATTACAATTGTGCTCTCTGCCAAAGGCGATCTTTAAAATGTTTTGGCAGCAAATTCGTAGAAACACTCAGTATATAGTAACGTGTATTTTATGAACTAAGCTTCACGCGAGTTAAAGGTAACGTGAATGTTTGCTACCGCTGAGCTCGTTGATGTCGGTCCATCTGTGGTTCTTCAGCACCGACATCCGTCATTGTGGCTCAGTGCCCACGACGCTCTGCTGCTGCGGACGAGGTAGCGGGTTCGATGTCCGCGGATGTCGCGTTCCGACGCGGGCGCGGAATCCAAAATCTCGATCGCGTACCGTCGTTTGGGTGCGCATAAAAATAATAAAAAAAAACCCGGCCGGTCGGAATCAATGCAGAGCGTACCCCTGTGTACGGAGTCTCTCAGCTCTTGCGTTGCCTTGGGAAGCTATAGAACACGTAACTTAAAATTAGCGCCAACAAGGAGACAGAAGAGAAGTGTGGACTGCTAGCGCTCTGTTTTTGTTTTTTCATTACTTTGTTTGTTGGCACTCAAGGAGCCACAAATGTTACGAGCTGTATCGAGGTACGTAACTATAACTACGAAGTGCGCGCCCACTGGCTGCGATGTGCGTTATTGTAATTCAGTTGACTCATCTCTGTTCTGGCTGTAACGCCTAATAATAATAATAATAATAATAATAATAATAATAATAATAATAATAATAATAATAATAATAATAATAATAATAATAATAATAATAATAATAATAATAATAATAATAATAATAATAATAATAATAAAGTTATGACAGAGCTTGTGTCTTCTACCCAAGTCCTGGTGTATGACGCTCTTCGGTGGTTCAGCGAGCAGCCAACACCAGTGCCGTTCTTTATATTAAAGCAAAAACTGCCATGAAACTTAGCTTTATTTGTAAGGTGACATAAAGAGCGATCGAGGGATATACACGTGAAATTAAATGAGAAAAAGAGAACAGACAGGTCCAAGCTCACACCTGCTTGAAAACAACGTTTTCAGGTGTTTCTATTCGTTTCGTGTTTTATAACACTGTAATAGATACCGCTTGGTCCTGAAGCTAGTAATGTATAGCTTGTTAATCAGTTCGAGCCATAAAGACAATGCTGACCGGTGACGACTGTATACAGTATGTGGCTGCTAACAACTTAAAGTTGTTTTCATTCAGGCGAATTGAGATCGATGACTTAAAATTAAGAGGGGACTCTTTTAAATTCATCGTTGACTACTCCTTGTACAACACGCGGCTATACTAACGACTTACAGTTGTTTTCGTTCCCGTACTTCAAGGTAGGTAAGAGAAGAAAAGTAATTAAAATGATAATATTGAGCTAAGGTATAGGGCATCACTACTCTATGCACCGAATACGCAGTGCCTACCACAAGTGCATATTATATTTTGCCAGAGACAAAAACGTAATTGATAAATGAGACTGCCAATGCCACCTTGAAAAGTTGTTTTCGTTCGCGTACTTCAATGTAGTTAAGAGAAGTACCTCCAAGGAACAGGCCTCGTATCCTCTCCGAGCAAGTCCGAACTACTCCTTCACCAGCCCACGCGCAGAGGAATGCCACCAAAGTGCTACACGGGACCCCGGGAGTACGAGGAAATCGACCTGTACACCCAAGACGGAAACGCAATCCCCAAAGTAAACAAGATTAAAATCCTCGCAATGATCATTGAGGCCAACGGAGCTAACGGCGAAACCGTGAGGAAGATCGAAGGCAAAGTCACCAGCGCCACGAGACTCATAAAGACAATAACCAACAGACACGCGGGCATGAAGGAAGAAAACGTCATTCGACTGACCCACTCCTTCGTTGTCAGCTGCATCGCCTACGTAGCCGCCTACCACACGTAGCGTACGCAGCGTTTCGTACGTGGCGGAAAAGAACAAGATCACACGCTCATAAGGAAAACGTACAATATAGCCCTGGGCCTCCCGTAATCGACGAGCACCGAGCTCCTGGCTCAGCTGGGCATACACAACACCCTGGAAGAACTAGCCGAAGCACAACGCAGCTCGAACGCCTGTCGACCACCACGACGGGAAGGTACATTATGAACACGCTCGGCACAACGTACCACAACCAGCACGGCCAGAAAATGCAAATACCGAACAAAATCAGACACAATTACGGTGGCAAACATCCCAAGAAACGTGCACCCCGATTACAACCGAGGCACAAGAAAGGCAGGAGCCGAGGCTCTGCTCCGTTCATTCGGCAGGGAGAGAAACGCGCGCTTTGTCGACGCAGCCGAATATCCGAACGGCCAAAAATACATCGTCGTAGTCATAGACACAAAGTCCAAAATCAGAACCACATGCAGTGTATATACACCAAACACTCGGAAATAGCGACGGAAGTAGCGATCGCGCTGGCCCTCACAGAACAGGAATGCGAATTCGTACTAAGCGACTCGCAAACGGCAGTAAAGAATTACGCCAAAGGTAGAATTTTTAAGGAAGCCCTGTCCATTCTGGCCAAAGCGGGCAGATCCAAAACCGCCAGCTCGAGGATCATATGGTTCCCCGCGCACGTCACCACGGAAGGCGACGCGCTCCCGAACCTAAACGAGACGGCGCACCGGACGGCGCGAGACATGACCCGCCGCGCCGAACAGGGCAACGCCTCTCGCACGATAGCGAACGCTTCTCGAGCAGAACGGGACAGGCTCACCAGACACAACGACGTAACCAGGGCATATCTAACGCCAGAAGGATATACCCACCGCTGAGTCCCAAATTTAACAGGAGGCAGGCCGTCGACTGGAGAAAACTCCAGACGAACACCTTCCCTAATCCATTCCGCCTGAAACGTATCTTCCCAGATAAGCACCAGGACTACACCTGCAAATTATGCCAGGAAGGACCAGCAATACTCAAACGCATGCTGTGGGAGTGCAATGTAGTTTTAGGAAAGATGGCAGTTGCACCGGAGACCCTGTCGTCGAGGTGTGCCGCCGCTCTGCGCAGCTTAGACCTCGGAATCCAGACGTGGGCAGTCCAGCAAACCCGTGAGACGGCGTTGAGGCAGGGCCTTGACGTTCCCCCGCGAGAGACCTGAGCCCGGGTCGCGTTAAACCTTTCCGGACGCACAAGAAAGTTGTATCCATCCATCCATCCATCCATCCATCCATCCATCCATCCATCCATCCATCCATCCATCCGTCCGTCCATCCATCCATCCATCCATCCATCCATCCATCCATCCATCCGTCCGTCCGTCCGTCCGTCCATCCATCCATCCATCCATCCATCCATCCATCCATCCATCCATCCGTCCATCCATCCATCCGTCCGTCCGTCCGTCCGTCCGTCCGTCCGTCCGTCCGTCCGTCCGTCCGTCCGTCCGTCCGTCCGTCCATCCGTCCGTCCGTCCGTCCATCCATCCATCCATCCATCCATCCGTCCATCCGTCCGTCCGTCCGTCCGTCCGTGCATAATATTGAGCTAAAGTATAGGGCATCACAACTCTGATGCCCCGAATGCGCAGTGCCTATCACAAGTGCGTATTATATTTTGCCAGAGACAAAAACGTCAGTGATAAATGAAACTGCCAATGCCACCTTGAAAACTTTGTGCACACCTTTAGATTTATTTTAGATTATAGATTTATATTAGATTTTAGATTTAGGAGTAGCATTCACAAACTCCTACAGCTATCGTATTGGAATGGCGGATTCACCAATGTGCTCTAAGTGCAAGTGTGAAGAGAGCATCAGTCATCTTCTGTGCCACTGTTCTCGCTTCGATAATCAACTTGAGACTCTCCAGTGTGCCTTGAATAGACTGGATGACAGGCCATTTACGGAAGCGAAGATGTTGGGAGCCTGGCCCCACAGTTCATTAGCCCAGAAAGCAGTTCGAGCGCTTTTTCACTACCTGAGGGCGACAGACTTGAGTGCCGGACTATAGACATCCTAGACCTAAGTTCTCTCTCTTAGTTCTCTCTCTCCATTCCCGTCCCACGTGTGGGGTAGCAAACTGGACTCAGTCTGGTTAACCTCTCTGTCCTTCCTTCTTCGCTTCTTTCTCTCTTTCTCTCTCTCTATCTCTCTCTCTCTCTTATGCACAAGCATCTTGCTGAGGCATGGGTGTTAGCATACCTGCCAAGATGCGAACTTTAAAATTCGCAGAAACGCTCGCCGAGACGACACCGAAGTGGGAAGAGCGGGGGGGGGGGGGAATCACACGCGTTTTGTTTTTCATTAATGCCTGCTCTGAGTGCACGGCTTTACAAGGGATACATAATCACTTTAATAAATATAATTTAACCTCAGACGCGGCGTACAAGCAGCAACAAACTTGGCCCAGCAAATAGTGACAAGCAACACATTGCTAGATTACAAGGACTTTTCGAGCGACTGTTTCAGGGACTTTTCTGTCCAAACTTGCTCGAAGCAAGTATCCCTCCTGCATTTTTTAGCCATCGCAAGACTTCCAACAGGAGTTTCAGAATCGACGAACGAAGCCTTTCCGCGTACAGAGTTTATTTTTCGTGAAACACTGCGCAGTATTCGTAAGATCGTAAACCGGGCCCAAATTCGTAAGCTTTACTAAAGATTCGGTTGAGAGTTGGCAGACATAGTTTTTAGGCACCTCACTTAGGCCCTCATTATTAGGTAGATATTTCATCGGAAATGAGAAATGAAAAGAAAAAAGAAAAACTCAGCCTAGCAGTTTCTGTTGATATATATTGTGTACTAGAAGCCACGTGAGAAAGAGTATTTAGCGGAAGGCATAAAGGTCGGCCTGACCCATACACACGAAGATACAGCCAAACATGTGACGTCATGGGTGCCATGGTGTAGTTAAGAAATTCAAACATCTAAATTAACCAACATTTTCTGAGCAAACGAACCGTATCTCTTTCCCTCCAAACGCATGTATATACAGAGATACAGCGCTGTAAAAATACAGGACCAGAGTAGCAGCAGCGTGTAGAATTTTACAGGACGATATTAATTCTGTCCAGGTGAATACGCGCAGCCCCAAGGAAGCGCAATTTATTGGTCACGATTAATATAACGGTTTTCTTTAGTATCAGCTTAACACTTGTGCGGACTTTTACTTGCGATATCGCTATATATGTAGAAAAAGATATATATATATATATATATATATATATATATATATATATATATATATATATATATATATATATATATATATATATATATATATATATATATATATATATATATATATATATATATATACGCATCCGTAAGTTCATTTTGTCCCAGTGCAACGATGTGATGAACATATATAGCCTCAGCGATGCAGCGATGTTATTTTTTCTGCTAATTTCCATCCCCCGAGTATCTACCAACTAGCCAAACAACACACATTGCAAAGATATAGCCATTTGTTGTATCCACAAATCGCCTTGTACGGTTCGAAAAATTACGCCACTTCCGACGGACATGCACTCGAAGAAGCGAGCATTGCTTGCTCGATAAATCTCAATAACGCGCGCACCATACCGTGCATTTGGAGAAGTAAATTTTCCATATCAGCGTAATGATACAGCCGGGAGTTTTACCCTGTTAATCACTCGTTCTTTTTTTTTTTCGTAGCGTTCAAGCACAAGGACACACTGACACAAACGTGACACGGCGCTGTGTCGTGTTGCCTCCTGTGCGCGTCCGAGTTGTCGAGCCCTGCCTGAGCGAGCGATTTATAAGCAACTAGACCAGATGCCTGAACCCTATAGCCTGAACTTCGAAGAGGCGAGCGCAACAGAGCTGTGAACTCGTGCCGAACTATAAAACTCTGCATGTCGTCAAATCGATGAGAGCACTGCCAACCGAAACGGCTGAAACGGACGACACAGCGTGGTGCCGGCTGAAGATGCACTTCATTTGGTTCGGCTGCTAGTATATATCTTCAGCTGCAGGAGAACTGCAGCTGAAGATACTATTTCTGCAGCAGAAAAGAGTGCATATTTCAGCCTCGATTCACCTGAAATCACATTTATATATAGCACACGATCGACACATGTTAGAATCTCAGTAAATCGCTATTGCACCACAACCGATGCGCGCTGTTGCTGGAACGCATGACGGTCAGCAGGTATACCTATATATTTACACGCGAGGATAAAAGCGGTGTGGTGTTGGTGCGGCGGCGAGAGTGCGCTGAATTCGAGGTTTACGTCACTCGTCGCCACGAAAAAAAAATAAAGGTCCTATAAGGCGCCGACATGCCGGCCGATCGATCGATGCTCGGACGGCTTAATGTTAGGGAATTGAAGAGCTGTTCAGTGTGATGGTGCCGGAACGCACACAACAGGGAGGTTGTGTGCGGCATTACTCAAGCAGCACTACTAAAAACTGAAGATTCTGTTGCACGTGATTGATATATATGCTAGCAAACAGGAAGAAAAAGACACCGCAAAGGGTGCAACCTAGCAAAATCATTTGACATACACCACTATTGAGAAACAAACACGAGATCTTTTCTTTCTTTTTCTTTTTTTTTAGTTTTTTTACAGTGATATACTAAAATCTCACACGATGTTTTACTTCAAATGTTAATCTCTGCGGTTTCTGTAAACCAATTCGCATTATTTTCTAACGCATGCATATAACGGGACAAAGGTTTACCTCATATGCGTGTCAACAACAATACTGGTGTCAGCTAGACCACAGTCATCGCCACCTTCATTTACTAGCTTCGATTCGGTGCGCCATGCAGCATCTGAAGAGTGGTGATTGACGTAGCACTTTATACTAAAAACTACCACCGTCTTATTAACCATGCTGACTGCCATAGCTCTGAGAAAAGCGCCTAACTGGAGAGTATAAACCGCATGATTTGTGTGTGTCCGCTGCGCTTGCCAGAGAGGCAATCAATGACTGAACCTTTGGGAAGCATTGACAGCCAACCTCTTTCTTAGTCTTGGTTTTGAGTTCATTATCAAAATACATCATTTGTCAGGCCATGCAGGTGCACTGTTTCCATTTATTTATTTATTTATTTATTTATTTATTTATTTATTTATTTATTTATTTATTTATTTATTTATTCGCAGATTGTTTCGGTTAGCTACTCATCCACCTTTGCTCTTATGACCGTTCTAACCTAAAAAAAATATGGTTTAATGTATTTTGTCGTTTACAAAAGGTTGCTAAAGGCGATAAAACGAATCCAACAGAACGAGGTCTTTCAACTATAGCCTTCACTCGGAGGTTTATTGATAAAAGCAGCAAAGCATATGTTCCGCTGTCGTGTTTCATCCGCTTAAGAGGGAGCTATATAGTTCAGTCCCAACTCCGACATTGATATTCATATATACATGCGAAACGCTGAACCGAGTTGAGTGGTGTTTGTTTCGCCTAGAATGAAAATGTGAATATTCTCCTATAGCCACTGGTTCTCGCCGAATATGGAGTTAACTGAAAACAGCTAAAGATATTGAAACGGCAAAGTTACAGAAGTCTGGAAGCTCTCCGTAACACCAAATCGACGCCGTGCCTATGGCACCCTGCTGCTGAGCACGAGGCCGCGGGTTCGACTCCCGGCAGTGGCGGCAGCTTTCGGATGGAGGCATTATACAACGACGCTCCTGTACCTAGCTGTGGGTACAAGTTAGCAATTTAGCCAACCGCAGGCGGTCGCACTTAATCTACAGCCCTCTTCTGCGGCATATCTAATACACATTTCGTTGCTTTTGGCCGTTAGGCATAATCTATCTATCTATCTATCTATCTATCTATCTATCTATCTATCTATCTATCTATCTATCTATCTATCTATCTATCTATCTATCTATCTATCTATCTATCTATCTATCTATCTATCTATCTATCTATCTATCTATCTATCTATCTATCTATCTATCTATCTATCTATCTATCTATCTATCTATATATCTATCTGTCTATCTATCTATCTATCTATCTATCTATCTATCTATTAAAACACCCGCATGTGTTTTACCATAATATTAACGATCTTACAGGTTTATATCAGAGCATGTGAGCTTTTATACAGGATGTCACGTAATATCAAAATACCGACATGCGGCGCGTTGGTTTGCAATTATAGTATCAATCAAACAACCAACGAACTGGATGCTGTAATCCTGCTAGAGCTGCAGCCCGTATAGAGAATTTAAAGCGAGCACATTTAGCATATTATGATTGATTTCAATCTGAACCGCGCATTATTTTGTGAAAGTAACATTGACTGGAAAGTCACGTGACCGAAGCAACCTATATAAGAACATATATTCTGCTTGCGCCTCACATCCGTTCAAGAGGAACTCCCGAAAACAGAGACCTTAGGCCATTTTCAGATGTTTGCGAGGTACAGCTCACAAAAGGAAGCTTGTACTAGCGTCCGTTAGCCACAACAGCGGCCATCAGTATCAGTACAAGATTGCACGTGAAACCAGCAAAAAAAAAAAAAAAAAGCTGCACAAGCAAGAACACGGCGGTATGGGAACCAGCCTCGTCCTATCGCGGTCTTGCTTGTGCACGTTGGTTTTTTTCGTTGGTTTTCACCTTCAATCGTGTATGAACTGGCGCAGCTCTCAACCTTGTTTTGTATTAGTGCAAACTATCTGGCTAGGGTAATGGTTTCTGTTAGTGAATGATACCTTTTCTTAGGAGTCGAAACCTCGCTGAGCAGTCGGCTGTTGTGATCGATTAGGTGCGTATATGTCGTACGCTGTATACTCAAGAAAGGTATAACAACTGTATAATTAATGAGTAGTCCGCTGATAAACTTACTGCTAAGAATAACGAGGTTACTAAATCACTGACGCGCCGAGAGATTCAGCGCATCGATCCTTATCGCACAAATCAATTAGTGCTTCTGCAGCGTAGAACAAACACCCTTATAACGCCACGTCTGAAGTGAACGAACATATGATGCTACACGCCCGTTCTGAAACGTTTCAGAGCATCGCCTCGGCCGCTGTCGTCTCATTCTGCTGTCTCGAGCACCGGCGGTCCATTGTCAAACGTGGACTCGACGACGTCCGCTCGGTCGGAGCACTGGCTTCGCCGAGCAGACCCCTGACATTTCGAACCCTTTCAAACAAACGGGTTGTCCACTTCACGCGCAGCTGTGGCCACTCGCGGTCGTGCACGGCATAAGGTCAATCGCCGGTTACACGAAGGCATTCTCTGGCCGGCAGAATGCCGTGCGACCGCGTGGGATGCAGCCAAGCGTGGCGCATCGTCTGTGACCGCCCGCAGCCTAATCAGATTCACGCTTGACGCCAAGCAATATATGGCAAGCAGCGTCTACCTGCGCCAGCTCGTTCCCTCCCGACGATCTCTCGTCAGCGGTCAACGGAAAGTGTGGCAAGTGTGACCCTTATAACCTTGACTTGTCTGTTGTTTACAGTGACTTGTTTCTCTTTGGAATTTTCTTTTTTCGTTTGCTTTTACCGCGGCATGGTGTGTCTTATGGGGCACCGTGCATCTGGCGACTTGTTTTACGCAAAACAACAGCTGCGCATTGGCATGTTCGACGCGGACGCCCTTACGCCGCGTTCTCTTTTGGGTGATAGCTGAGTAACTTTGCGTTAGAATGCGTAAGGAGCAGGTTCGATGGTGACGTCACCCGTCGGGGTGGTTACGACCTTTTCGATGCCGAGTATCAGGCTGCAGGTTCGATTCGCGACCACGGCGACTGCGTTACGTTGGAGGGTGCAATAGAGGCACGCCTATAGTCTATTTACATCCCCCCCTCTCGATATTGAAGCGCTGGCAGGACAAAATGAAGTGGTCGACGTCACCTAATTTCCGACATTCTGTGCATAGCAGAGAGGTTTTTCGCCCTGACTTGAACGCCCGTGCTGGAGAGTTGGTCGAACCTGTTCAGAGTGGCCTCCGATCGGTTAAGCTTTTTCACTACTTGACAACCTGCAAACAGAGAGTATTTCCAAACGCGTGTGTGGAGCATATCATGATCCCCGAAGGACCGACGATAGTTCATAGGGAGATTTGACGCATTCTACTCGCGTATCTATGTGGGACACTGAACTAATGGACGTGTATGTGACAACCTAACCCTGAACTGCGAAAGAGACGAACAGGTGGAGCAACTGCCGGTCCATACTGCAAGACCTAACACCGCCTGTAATACACACCGTTACCAACCAGACTAAGCAACCAATCTATGTAAATTTAACGGGCACGTCAGAGAACTCCGCAAGGCCAAAATTAATCGATAACCATTCACAACCGCCTCCTTCGATGCACACTTCGCTGCTTTTGGACGTTCAGCCCAATCAACCAGACCATTCAGTCCGTTTGGCCTTCGAGTAGGGCGTAAGATACAATATGACACGCACGTACGTGGTGCCCGGCTTATGTTTAAAAAAAAACTTTTAAAAATCTGCTTTCTGTTATTTTGGTGTATGAGAGCGAAATCATGGCGTCCTTCAGATATATAGTCACAGACTGACGGGTTCTAGCCGGTTCACTGTGCCTTATCAAAGCTTCTTCTTAAAGAAACACTGTTGCAAAAATTTGGTCTAACTTTCTTTTGTTTTCTTTAATAGGTAGCCTTTGACTCCATGATAACGGTATATAGCCTGAATTTCTGAGTTATTTTATGTTTAGAGCCATTCGAAACGCGCGCCAAATGCCGCGCCAAATACACGCGCGGCTACGTACGTAAAGCAAGATTCTTTTCACGCCACATAAATTGGAGGGTTGTGTTCACGCCGAATCCCAAACTACTCACGCACATGCCAGTCAGCGCAGTGCAGTGGTTGAAGGGTATACAGAAAGCTGGGCGCGTGCTACCAGTTCTTACTTTCCATCCTCGTGGGAAGATGGAAAGTACGATCTTTAACCTTTTCTGACACCCTTCTCTTGGTACCCATTCCGTAGCCCTAATGATGCAACCTGCGCATTACATAACCTGTCCAGCACCATTTTTTTCTCTTAACGTCAATTGGAATATAGGCTATATACCCGTTTGCTCTCTGATCCAAACTGCTCTCTTTCTGTCTCTCAAGGTTGTGCCTAGCATTCTTCGTTCTTTCGCTCTTTGTGCGGTCCTTAACTTGTTCTCAAGCTTCTTTGTCAGTCTCCAAGTATCTGCCACATATGTCAGCACCGGTAAAATGCACTGATTATACATCTTCCTTTCAATGATAATGGTAAGCTTCCAGTCAGGAGCTGACAATGTCTGTCGTATGCGATCCAACCCATTTTTATTCTTCTACGAGTTTCCTTCTCATGATCACGGTTCCCTGGGATTAATTTACCTAGGTAAACGTACTCCTTCACCGACTTTATAGAGGCTGACTAGCGATCCTGAACTCTTGTTCCTTTGTCCGGTTATTCATCTTTATCTTTGTCTTCTGTATATTAATCTTCAACCCCACTCTTACGATTTCTCTGTTAAGATCCCCAATCATTTGTTGCAACTCGTCTGCAGTGTTGCTGAATAGAACAATGTCATCGGCAAACCGAAGGTTGCTGAGGTATTCGCCGTAGATTTTTATTCCTAAGCCTTCCCAGTTTAATAGCTTGAATATTTCTTCCAGGCACGCAGTGCATACATAGCATTGGAGATATTGTGTCTCCTTGTCTGACCCCTTTCTTTACAGGTAACTTCCTACTTTTCTTGTGGAGAATTAAGGTAGTTGTGGAATCTCTGTAGATATTCTTCAGTATATTTCCGCAAGCAGTCTGTACTCCTTGATTACATAATGCCTCTATGACTCCTGGTATCTCTATTGAACGAAATGCCTTTTCGTAATATATGAAAGCCATATATAGAGGCTGATTGTACTCTGCGGATTTTTCGATTACCTGATTAATGACATGAATGTTATCCATTGTAGAGTATCTCTTCCTGAAGCCAGCCTGTTTCCTTGGTTGACTAAAGTCCAGTGTTGCCCTTATTCTATTGGAGGTCATCTCGGTGAATATTTTATATAATACTGGGAGTAAGCTAATGGGTCTATAATTTTTCAATTCTTTAACGTCTACTTTTTTGTGGATTGGTATAATGTTTGCATTTTTCCAGTTTTCTGGGACCCTTGAAGTCCACAGAAACTTCGTATATAGAGTCGCCAGTTTTCTAAGCATTATGTCTCCTCCATCTTTGATTAAATGGACTATTATTCCATGTTTTCCTGCCGCTATTCCCCGTTTCATGTCTTGCAAGGCCCTTCCGACTTCATCGCTAATTATAGGAGCTTATGTATCCTGTTCATTAGTTTTGAATGGAGTTATCCTGAGTGCTCTGGGTACTGTACAGGTAATTCTAGAATTCTTCCACTGCTTTTACTATACCTCTTAAATTGCTGATGATATTACCATGTTTAGCTATCTGTGCATACCTCTTGGTTTGTCCTACGCCAAGTTCCCTTCTCACTGATTTCGGGCTGCGTCCATTTCTTACGGCTTCTTCAGTCTTTCTCACGTTATAATTTCGAACATCACTTATTTTCGCTTTGTTGATCAGTTTTGACAGCTCCACGAATTCTATCTTATACCTTGAGTTGGATACTTTCATTCTTTGTCGTTTCTTTATTACGTCCTTTGTTACTTGGGAGAGCTTGCCTACTGGTTGCCTTGGTTCCTTTCCTCCCACTTCAATTGCTGCCTCTGAAGCCAGCCTAGTTACGGTTTCATTCATTACCTCTATGCCATCTTCATCTCTCTGTTCTAAGGCTGCCTATTTGTTTTCAAGCACCAGCGTGAATTTGTCTGCTTTTACCCTTACTGCCTCTAGGTTGACCTGTTTTTTGTTAACCAATTTTACTCTTTCTCTCTTCAAATTGAGGTGAATCCTAGCTCTTTCAAGCCTATGATCACTGCACTTTACCCTACCTATCACTTCTACATCCTTCACTATTGTGGGATCGGAAATCAATTTCATTTCTTGTTTCACCATTAGGACTTTTCTAGGTCCACTTTTTGCTGCTACGCTTCTTGAAAAAGGTGTTGATTATTCTCAGCTTATTCCTTTCTGTTAATTCTACCAGCATCTCTCCTCTAGCGTTCCCAGAATCGACGCCGTGGTTGCCAATTGCCTGTTCACCCGCCTGTTTTTTCCCCACTTTTGCATTTAAGTCGCCCATTACTACAGTATACTGAGTTTGCACTTTTCTCATCGCTAATTCAGCGTCTTCATAAAACTGACCTACTTCCTCATCATCGTGGCTGGATGTAGGAGCGTAGGCTTGTACTATCTTTAATCTATACCTCTTATTAAGTTTTATTACGACTGCTGCTACCTTGTCATTAATGCCGTAGAATTCGTCAATGTTGCCCGCTATGTCCTTATGAATTAGGAATCCCACCCCATATTGCTTCAAATCTGAGAGACCTCTATAGCAGAGGACATGGCCGTTATTCAGCAATGTATAACCCTCACCAGTTCTTCTAATCTCGCTATAAGGCCGATGATATCCTAAACAATGTCTGGTAGTTCCTCAAAGAGTCCTGCTTAGCTATAGCCTCACTTTACAGAGTTGAGCTGTTCAAGGTTGACAAGGTCAGTTTCCATTGGCGGCCTGTCCGGATCCAGAGATTCTTAGCACCTTCTGCTGCGTTACAGGTCTGACCGCCGCCTTGGTCAGGTGCTCCGCAGCTGCTGGAGACTGAGGGCTATGGGTTAGTAGTAGGAATGAACATCGCAGATTGTTAGATTGTTGTTTTGGAGCTCACTCGACACACGAGGCACGTTCTGCCTCTTAGAGGCGCGGTCGACGCGCATCTAACGGTGGCCCGGAGCAAAGCACCGTCAATATATATATATATATATATATATATATATATAT
Organism: Dermacentor variabilis; assembly: GCF_050947875.1. Taxonomy (NCBI): domain Eukaryota; kingdom Metazoa; phylum Arthropoda; class Arachnida; order Ixodida; family Ixodidae; genus Dermacentor; species Dermacentor variabilis. Next base: position 52,421,328 of record NC_134571.1, on the reverse strand, counting down.
ATATATATATAGCAATTGACGGTGGTCCAAAGTGCTATAAGGTAATTAGTTAAACCTTAGTGACTTTTCATTAATTCGTCCACTATGTGTTTTAATTTTATTGTCCGTAATGTCCGCCTCTTCGAGTAGTAGTAGTATTAGTAGTAGTAGTAGTAGTAGTAGTGGCGGTGGTGGTAGTAGTAATAATAGCAGAAGAAAAGTTATTTTTTGCTAGAAATGTGCCGTCCGCCACAGGCAATTTATTTATTATGATTATTTTTGCAATGCTCGCTGAAACATGCGGTTTAAACGCCGATGCGTCCGGATCTTGCGGATGTGTCACTATATATATATATATATATATATATATATATATATATATATATATATATATATATATATATCTTCCAAACGAATCTTTTATGAAGCGATCTTCTATGCGAATAGAATTATAGGCCCCATGCGAACCATTCTCTTTTACACATACTGGGGCGGTATTCTCGGGCGATCACTTTCTGGTATATATGTGGTAAAAATTTGGAGCAGGGAGTGGGGACAAGTCGTAGTGCGGTGCGTTTGGAAGATTCGCGCACGTAGCTGCGCAGTATATATACGGCACCCCGTGCGCACTGCACAAACGCTGTCAAGACGACGGGAGCTTCGCGTCAAGCTGTCACTCGCAATTACAGCTCCCGCATTGTGTTGACGCGTGCCACGTGTCTGATCCGACAGTGGGTGGGGTAAGCTGAGAAAGGGGGGGGGGGGGGGGGGGTAGGTCAAGCTTCCGGAATCGTCACGCTCGCGAGGGACTCGTGAGGAAACGACGCCGCTATATGATGGTCGCAAGTTAAGCTGCCGACTGTGCAGGTGTCGATAAATCCTGCGCTTGCAGCCGTGACAAGTCGCTAAAAATAAATTACGGGGTTTTACGTGCCAAAACCACTGTTTGATTATGAAGCATGCCGTAGTGGGGGACTCCGGAAATTCGGACCACCTGGGGTTCTTGAACTCTTTCCCAACCATGGGGAAAATAGGTGTTTTTGTAGGTTACGCCCGATCTTTTTTTCCGAAAAATCTACTGCACTGAATATTTTAAGTAATATTTAAACAAAACGCAGAATGAATGCACTTTTCACGCATAAAAGTTTTATTAACGAGATATAGGTCATAAAAGATATAAAAATTGCCAGAATCAAGATTGTGGGATGCGATTGAGCAAAGATTGTAAAGAAACGCTTGTATCTACTAAGAAAAATATGTAACAATAATTATGAGATATACAAAATATATTGCCGTCTAATAGGCACTGGCTGTGAAAAAATGAAATTTTTTTATTGAACAGGTATTCCACTACAAAAATTTAACTGCAAGCCTACAGTTGGGCGTACACAGCTGTGGCCGCCGATGTTCCTGGCTGCTATGCGTCGTCGTCACTCTCAGAGTCAGGCACATACCCAGCCCCCCTCCCTCCCGAAGTTAATCAGCACTCCCCCCCCCCCCACACACACACAAACACACACACCCTGCTCACGCCACCACTCCTCACACACATTCCTAAAGCGCCAACAAATCAATCTTGAGACTCGACAGTTATTAGGCGGTCAACATTTTGTTGCCTTTTTCACTCCTTTTGGATGGCGGTATAGTTATCGGCATCTCCTGGGGTGTGAAGGCCGGTTTTGTCATTGATTCGGCGCCCCAGCGATTAGCTCGGGGTGCGTTCAGTTGTCACCATCTATTCAACTGTTACGCGCATTGCTGTTGCTTCGTTAATTCAACTTTTTTTGTTTAGACTGATCCAGGGACCAGGAAAGGGATTCGGTTCGTAGTCACCTGGTCAGTATGCTCGTGTAACGAGCTGCGGCCTGAGAAAACTCCAGTTGGCGTTAAAATTTTTATTTTGCTTCATTATTTCCTCGAGTGACGGCTCGCCACGATGCTGGCAGATCCTCGGAACCATACAACCGTGATGTGGGTGGACGGGAAAACGACAACAACACGGATCGTCAAATACGTTACTGTGGCCTGAGCGCTTATGTACAGTATATACAAGGTGCCTTTTTTTTTTTTTTTTTTGGTTGCAGCCAATTTCTTTAATTGCCTGTGGCAGGTAGCCCAATTCTAACCCTCTATCTAAATTACTCCATGAGGTGGCCACTGCATCTAGCTACGAGAATCAAAATGCTTAATAGAATAAGTAACATATTCACGCTAATGTACTTGATAATTAATCATGTTATGGAACATATTTTAATGTACGAATTGCCGCTAGTGAGTTCGCAAGGTGTACCCGCTTGGAACGAATTTTCTGGACTGCACCAGCTTCTAGACATCAATGTTCAAAGTGTCCGACGAAATGCATTGGTCACCTGCACCGCCCGCATGTGGCCCGCGCTGCACCCGTCGCCCGGTTGCCCGTTGTGCGGACACGAACGGGCCGATATGGCCGATGTGCTTTGGGAATGCCAACGCCATGAGGAAGAAGGACAAGGAGGAAAGGGGAAGACAATAGCAGGACCCTCTGAAGCGGGGCGTCTCGCTGAGAGATGGCAAGCCGCCCTACTCAGCGAGGAAACCGAATACCAGGAGTGGGCCGTCCAGCGGGCCAGGGCCGTTGCCAAGGATCTCGGAAGATTTTCCTCGGGCGATGGACCCCTGGAAGCCTAGCCCCGGGCACCAACGTCAATAACCGCTGGGCAAATAAAGTTTATTCCTATCCTATCCTATCCTTCCAGTTATTTTTGCACTTCAGTGCTTAAAATAGCGTTTTTCTTTCTATATATATATATATATATATATATATATATATATATATATATATATATATATATATATATATATATATATATATATATATATATATATATATATTGACTAACACCTGGAACGAATGTTCAAGAAGACACCAGTTTCGGGATATAAATTATTCAACTTGGCGGAGAAATAAATTGGCGTTCCAGTTAATTTGGTAACAAAACGTCGTTTCATGCAGTGAAGCACACAAGTAACTGGAACTCCAATGCATTTCTCCGCAAAGTTAGGGAATTTATATCTCGAAACTTGTGTCGTCCTGAGAATTCGTTCCAAGTGAATCCGCCTTGCGAAGTCCAGCGCTAGAATTTCTGAATTGCAATATGGGCCATAATATAACTGGCTTAAAGGTTAATTAGTGAATTCCTGTTTATGAGTCAATTTTGCATTTTAATTTCTTTTGCAATCAGTGTCCGCCATTACGAGTAGAACGGCTCATAAACTAGAATTGAGCTATCTGCCACAGGCAATCTTTTAAAGAAGTTTGAAAGTGTTCGCCTAAACACCCTGTATATATTTGTACTTCGATGCATTAAGCGGCATTTTCTTTAAGCAAAAGTAACTAGAACGCCAATGCATTTCGACGGACAATTTCAAAATTAACATCTCGAAAGTGATGCAGTCCCGAGAATTCGTGCCATGTGCATGCGCTTTGCGAACTCACCGTCTATAATTCGTAGCTTGAAACATGTGCCTTAAAGCAAATAATTAAAGATCGATTCGCGTAATTATGTTAACTCGATCAATCATTTTTTGATGTCTCCTAGATGTAATGGCCCCTTCAGCTAGTAATTTAGATCGCGTGTCCCAATTGTGCTATCTGCCGGAGGCAAGTTTTAAAAATTTGGTGCAGCTAACTAAATTAAGAACTCATATAGAGCACTATTCATGGTCGATATCTGAAAACGTCCACTCTTATGTAAAGAAACGCAGTGGAGTCCCATATAGAGACACACTGTTGCACCCTTGTGGGGTACCTTTCACCCTGGAGCCTTCCAGGTTGGAATGTGTGAGCCCATGGCCCCGTCCGGGTCATGACGGCTTCTATGCATAGCCTCTGCCGTGCCACCAGGCATTACCGTAACCACAGGCTCCCGAGCCCATCTGCCTCAACTGCCATTCGGGAGCAGAACCTGCTTGTTGCGTTTGATTCGAACCCCGACCTACGCCCAGCCTTTTCCACCGAAGAGCGAAGCAAACTGGTGCCACCAGGATCCGACCGGTAGCTAGACCCAGGCTTGCTACCAATCCAGCAGTGAGCCTGCATTCACCTGCAGTGCTACACCGGATGCGTGGTGTCCTCAGTGTTATTGTGCACAAAGAAGCTCACATACCTGTGTGCTCATCAAGTTCCGCGACTGACCTCTGTCAAACGAGACAATCCACCAACATAGATGTTGCTTCATATCCTGCTAAACGACTGTTAAAGCACTGTTTCGCTTCTTGCGATCTACCGGACTCAGCGAACGCTTGTAGTACTTCCTGTCCGTTTTTTCTTTCTTCTCGCTCTCTCTCTCTATCTTCCTCCCTCCCTTCTAATTCCCTTACTCCCAACCCACGCGCAGTGTAGCACACCGGATACCTGCATCCGGTTAACGTTTCTGCCTTTCCTTTCTCTCTCTCTCTCTTTTTACGCCGAGTGCTTGCGGTCATAGGTAACTTTTCAAACGACAAACTGCTCAAGTTAGATGGCGCGTGATCAATTACAAAGCAAGAAAGAAAGCGGGCTTGAAGAGAAAAGCTATAGTTGTAGAAAACATCCACTGTATTTATCAAACAAAAATAAAGTCAAGACAGTCAGCCCAGGGCTTCGCTGGCGTTATTCCTCAATGCTTCTCTGAAAAATTCTGCCAGGTAAACTTGGCCCAGATAGGTGACGGCTTGAATCAGCCACTCAGCCGTTAATGTGAAGGAGGTGAACGAAGTGGGAGTTGTGGAAGCAGAATTGTGCATGCATTGGACGTCTGATCCTGGTACTGTCTGACCTATACATCTGGCTGCGTCCTTTCAGCGTGTGTTGTACGTAGGGGTTCAATCGTTGGCGTTGCGAGACCCCCTGTGGAACGTAGGATTTATGTAAAAATCATGAAGGGTTTACACGGGCGGTGTATCAAGCGATACGCTTTCGATCGCGGAATATGCCTCGCGCACGACTTCAGAGATATAGGCTGGAGCAAGTAAATACCCAAGGGCCAATCGCTTTCGTGATGCTTCAACCCCCCCCCCCCATTGTTTCTGTTTTTTTATATATATCTGCTCATTGTATATACACGTTCTTGCGATTAATGTAGTCTGTATAAAACGCAAACGACATGTTACGTCCGCATACGCAAGATAAGCGCACGACCATTAGTCGGTGTCCTAATATAAAACGAGGAAAAAACGGGCGGGTCAGTATTGGTCATAAATAATTCGTGTACAGACGAATCAATGGTGTCGAGCGGTGAAACCCAATACTTCCAGTAATATGGATAGAAGTATGCCATCCGTAATTCAACATTTGCTCGGTGCCTTATTCGCGTAAGCCGTGGCTAAGTTTGCAACAAGAATTTTTTTTTTTCAAAAAATGAAGCGCCAGCGGTAACGGCACACAAAGAAGGTACAAAAGACAGGACAAGGCGCTTGTTGTTGCAATTTATTGCAGCGAGAAAACGGGATTTATCCAAATAGAAACGAAAGTAACGTGATGTTGCTGACAAGCACGCGGACCATGCAGACGTACTATTGCGGATCAGTTCTTCATCGGATGAGTGATATGTTTTAAGCGCCATAATTGAAAAAATGTATTGGTTTTGAAGCTGCACTGCGTCAGAAAGAGGATGGGAATAGTCACTCGAAAGAAAAAGATGATGATAGCACTTTCTTTCTTGACGTTTGTTTATTTGTGTTGCGTGTTTTTTTTTTTTTTTTTGATGACTGCCTATATCAGACTATCAAAAATAAAGTATTTCGGATGAAACGATAATTTTTGCTGATCGAGCTTCATAGCTCTGGTATAGGCGTTATAATTGGCGCGATATCTTCGAGGCATTATCAGTTATTTCGATTTCGCCGAATAAATGCGCTTTCTAATTTTGCGACCTGAAGGGTAACGTTGTGTTGCATAATTTAGGTCAGCCTGTATTGAAAGCGTGTCCTTTTGCTGGAAACATTATGGCTAGCACCATTTTCCGGAAATGTGCACTCAAAGTATGCCTCTTTGACTTGAAACTATTCACTTTATCTCCTTCTCTTCCCCCTTTTCTCCTCCCTTCCACCTCTCTCTATTTTTCTATCTATCTGTCTATCTATCTATCTATCTATCTATCTATCTATCTATCTATCTATCTATCTATCTATCTATCTATCTATCTATCTATCTATCTATCTATCTATCTATCTATCTATCTATTCTCTCTCTCTCTCTCTCTATATATATATATATATATATATATATATATATATATATATTTCTATGACCTATAACAGCGTTAGGGGAGTGTCCCACGTTCACTTACGATGGCGTACAGCATTTGTCAAAATAAACGAAGGTCCTGTAGTAGTATGAGTGTATGCGCTTCGCCGCGGCCATCGCTCCTCGTTGTGCTACTAAACTGGCAAGAATGAAAACGACAGTTATCTCCCGTGTCAAGGACTATGGAGCAGCGCAGACAGTTAGCGGGCAGCTGACTAGGCGTCCCAAATCCACCTGCGGTTTCACTAGCTTTGGCTTCGTTTCTTTGTTTCTTTCTTTAGAATGTCTGTGCGTGGCAGACTCAACCGCGGCATGTGCTCTAAGGAAACGCTTAATATTTATTTACTCTAAACCAGGCTGTCGGCACGGAGTCTGTCTTTTCGTCAGACCCAGTATGTTTGTTGGTGGGAAAGCCGCCAGCCTTTCTTTCTTTGCCCCCTTCCCTTTTCCCTCACCCTTATTTTTTTCTGATTACAGTTATTACCACATTTACCAAGGTACTTTTCATTCCTCTACATAGGTGAAAAGCCACACCAACCTGCAAAAGGCCTGCCATGCTGTTGGTGAGTGAGACGACATATACTCTCAACAAATGCTACTAAGCTTTCTTGAAGAAAGTCAGATGCATGCGAATTAAGGTTCTTAATTCAGCAAGGCAAGTGGGCCACTTTATCAACTAATCCTCGTTTGCCCTGCCTTGTTTACTTATTCTGCATACTCCAAACTGATCGATGCTGGTTTTTACCTACAATTCCAAGTGTTGCGCTGATCTGCTGAGGTTTCGCAGTGATTTTTTTTTAATTTTGGCTTGTACATTCGTCTGGCCATGCATGTGTGTAATTTCGCTTAAAGAACACTTGTGTGCTTTTTGTCGTTAGGAAAAAAGTGCAGCGGCGCGTGCAATATGCTAATATATGTTTTTTAAATCTCTTTCCTATTCTTTCCTCCTCTAATTTTTCTTGCACGCCCGCTGCCCCCTCTTTCTCTTTTTCTTTTTCTTTTTTTGGAAGCAGGAAAACACTGTGCCTTCGCCAGTTACAATATATACCTCTTTATTTTTTCTTACTTCTTTCATTGGGGGGGGGGGGGGTGACTGCTATTTTCTGTTGGCTAATCAAGAACGACTTGTGGTAATAATTAGTGACTATTTTCATGCTTTCACTTAAGGGAAGTGGCAGGCCAACAGTCAATGAGCTTAAGGGTCATGACAAAAAAGAAAACACGATGTGAAAATTCGAGTTGGAGAGAAACCCTACAACAACAACAACAACAAGAAAAAAGAATTAGGAGAAGAAGAAAAGAGGAGAAATAAAGGACAAGAAATATCTTTGTTTAGCAGGAAAGGCCTAGGATTTGGAAGTCTCGTGTTTTTCGGTGTTCGTACACTCTTTTTCGTTCACCATTGTTAAGTGTGCGCTATCTTTCTTTCCAATCTTTCTTATTTTTTTTTTGTTTACGAGGACCCTCAACCCTTCTGCTTCCCTCGCTCCAACTTTGCGGCTTGAAGACAAAAGGGGAACATAAATCTGCTCACGTATTAGCAGCGGCGTCTGAATCACGCTGTGCTTTGTTTTGTGGTGGGTCTTCATTGCGCGCCTTTTGCGCGGCGTAATTTGATTACTGCGGCGTTCAAAACAACTCCTCCGGCGCCTTATTCAAAATTGAATGACCCAGCTTGAAGAAGAAAAAAAGTTATCGAAGCAAAGCAAGCGAGCGCCGATATTTTGTTCCCTTTTTGCCATTTTGCTGTGGCAGGAAGGCGTTCCGGTAAGCGTCCCTAAAAAAATTTATAAATAACAAATAATAATTATACAATGAAGGAATGAGTCGCCAAGAAACGAAATACTATAGAAACAAGAAGTATAAACAATGGTAGTAGTTTTAATTCTGCACGCGTTGTCATGGCGTTGGGGGGAGGCAAGAAGGGACGAGAATTAAGAACCGCCTCGTGTCTCCTGCGGCGAGGGGCAACTCGGCGAGCAAAATAATAACTCGCGTTACAAGTACACGGTAAGCGTGTCCAACCGTAAACTAGCGCGGGGATGTCCACGTGACTCAATAATGCTAGGGGCCCGAAGGCAGTGCGGCCCGCGTTCGTTCGAAGTGGGCGATTACAGCTCCCGACCGACAACGATGCAATTAATATACGCGGCAACAAAGAAACGGTACTGACCGAGCGGCCTGCTTAAAAAATAGCGCGGGGACCGCGACAATGCAGAAACCATAGCGTCCTGTGGCTGCGCCACACGGTTTTGCTACCGGGAGCTCTGCGCGTGGCATCAAGGAGTGGAAGTGCGTTTGTTACGGCTCGTTGTGGTGTGCCGGAAGTTATTGCGTTGCGCATGCCTGTATTGACGAAGGTTAATTCAACCTACTTCGCTCATAGTGACTTGTCTGTATATGGTAACTTCTGCGCGGTTTAGAAAGTGTCTGCACGTGCGTAGTTTCCTTATAAAAATCGACCTCCGAAGCTGGCTTCCTTGCAGTAAGAAGCATTATGGGGAGTAGCCTGCTGCGACGATCGTCTTTGTTTTGCAAGCCAACGGTCGGTTATATTGGAATCATTCACGTATGCTCGCAACTAAAACGTCACCTGTGATAACGGTAAACTCAACGTTATAAATTAGTAAATATGACAGTTGAAGGCGCGTCAACTGGCATCGAACTCTGATACTCTGGGTAAGGTGATTGGTCCTGAGCCATTTGCATTAGCCGGGTGCGCATTTTATCGCGTTTTGCCGGACGCAATGAATGTTCACTCACTCACTCACTCACTCACTCACTCACTCACTCACTCACTCACTCGCTCGCTCGCTCACTCACTCACTCACTCACTCACTCACTCACTCACTCACTCACTCACTCACTCACTCACTCACTCACTCACTCACTCACTCACTCACTCACTCACTCACTCACTCACTCACTCACTCACTCACTCACTCACGTGGCATCGAGTACCGACACGTGCTGTTAATGATTCCCGCAGTGTCGAGTGTGCTGCGCGCGACGCGTTCCGAAATGTTGACTGCGGCGTGGACTACACAGCAAAGCAGTTGTGTGAGACGTGAGAGATATCAACGACACACGTGGAGCGAGCAGTTCAGAGGCGATTCTAGAAGGTTGTCGAAAACTACGCACTTGAACCTTGGTACACCGACAGTGGTCCGGACGCTCTGCCTGTGGAACGGGGCAACGTTCGGAGTACATATCACCGTGCATGAACAGGAACGCACAGTCGCTCCGCGCGCAAATTCGAATGTGCAAAGAAGGACTCGTCTTGTTCTCTGTATTTGCATGCTGGGCAGGCCCGAGATTCTCGTTGTCGGGAGGAGTGACTTTCATAAGCAAACGCAAGACACACCGCCAAGAGGTAAAGGCGGTGTGTCTCCTCACTTGGCCCGACTAATAAGTTGCGTAAAAAATGCACCCCGGGCTCAGAACGTAAGTAAGCCGTCGCCTGCCTCACTTCGCGAAGAGCTAAGCGGTAACTGGATTAAAACGGCAGGCGTCCTGCCTTTCGCATGCTGGTATGGCTGTCCACTTGCGCACACAAGCAAATTGAGTGCATCGAGCCACTTCTTTAGCTAAGCTTGTTGTCTTGTGCTTTTGCGTTTTTTAATATTACTATTTTAACCGCGTTGTATCGGCTTTCTTTTATTCGTCTACGTCTTCTTTTCGTTGGTTCTTTATTAATTAAGTTGTTGTTGCTACCACGCCTTCACAAAACCAACACCACAGTTGGATCTCATGAACCGATGCTTTCCTGAGCGATCAATTCGGACAGGTGTCAGTGTCTCACTCACTAAAAAAAAAAAAAAAAAAAGATATCTGGCGTTCTACTTGTGAACTGCGAGTGAAACGTGCTGCAGTGACAGCAGCTTTTATCGATGCGTAGCTTAACCGTGTCCTGTTATTCTCCTGCACGAATTGTGCGCTCATTGTGTGACTTAATCAACATATGCACACAGCTACTTTCTTTCTTTTCATCCCAACCGGCCGTGGTTGCTCAATGGCTATGGTGTTGGGCTGCTGAGCACGAGGTCGCGGGATCGAATCCCGGCCTCGGCGGCCGCATTTCGATGCGGGCAAAATGCGAAAACACCAGTGTACTTGGATTTAGGTGCACGTTAAAGAATCCCAGGTGGTCAAAACTTTCGGAGTCCTCCACTACGACGTGCTTCATAATCAGAGAGTGGTTTTGGCACTTAAAACCCCATATATTTTTTTTTCTTTTCATCCCAATTTCTTCGCTTTCTATTTTCCTCCCTTCCAATCGGCTAGACTGCACGAGCTCGCCTATGCGATAGTTCTGGGCAGCAAGTAGCGCTCTCCAAGTCAACCTAAATTTTGTTTGGTACGAGTGTGCGATTCTGTGATTCGACGTCTTCGCTTAGGCGGTATACACTGTTACCGTGGTAAACTTTACAATTCCGTTAGCTCTAACATATGAAGTTGAGAACCAAGCTTGTTTTGGTGTTCTGGTTGTTTGCCGTGAAGTCTAAACTTAACATCAATTCGCAGAAAAACGCGCACAAGCCCTTTATCAGTAACTCCGTCACCAGAAGTGCGCATCTATAAAGTGAAACCTGTCAACGAAAGTTGCCTAAAATAAAATAGAACGTAAAATTGGTGAATATAAAGCAGTAAAAATTGGTCCTACCGTACTCTGATCACTAATTCCTTGAGATTTTACGCAGCAAAACCAAAACATCGAAACCCCTGTGGCTGTCGCCCAGTACAATTAAGTATTGTGTGACACTTGTAGTGGTGTGCGAATGTTCGAAACATTCGAATAACGAACCGAACAGTGTCCTATTCGATTCGGTTTTCAAATCTGATAGTCGCTATTCGTGAGTGCGAATACTTTTCGAGCACTTTTCGAATGTTTCAAATCGTCAATTGCGCCCAATTAAACATAACATTGGAGCAAAATTACGGTAAACTTTCACCGTTGCGGGCGTGGTATAGACACAAAACATGACAACTTGCGTATATATAGTGAAGCAGGCTACGTCGCTTAGGTAGTCACACTTCACAGGCTACGTATACAGCAATCATTCGCGCTCTCTGAAGAGTTCTGTACATGCGAAGAAGCTATTTGTTTGCGCCCAATGCTCCATTTGTGCTTTCGATAAACATTGCTTCATAGCGTACTATTTAATGACGGAAACGTGCTAACTTTGAGAATAATATAATGTGAACATCGTTTTATATTATTGTGATAACGACTGTTCATTATTCGTAAACTATTCGAAAACATATATTCGATGTTCGCTTCGATTCGATTTTGGCACCATTCTCTTCGCATTCGATTCGCTCTGAAATATCACTATTTGCACACCACTAGACAATTGGCGCCTTTATACATGGCATAAGTATAAATGGTATAAACGATGCGATATATACTGAAATAGTTTACTAAAGTATGTTGATGTATGGCTCTACGTTAGAGCGTGAATAAAACCATTCAAGTACGCTGGCTCGATCGACACATCCTCAGCTCACTATAGCCGCGTGTCACAAACCTATCTTCGATTTGTTCTGGTCATTAGCCTACTCTTCATATCACGAACTTTGTTGCTAACACTCAAATCTAGTTCGCTGAACAACACAAAGACGGATCTTAATTGGCCGCTTATAATTTGCACGGGCTCCAACTAGAGCTTTCTCTGCTGAATCTGGATGATGAGTGTGAATGGGATAACATTAATAGTTGCTCAGCATTTTTTCCTGCAAGAACTTGCGCTCTTGGTTGCCTTATGTTAATCTTTTTGTTTTCAAGCGCATTTCACAACCTTTCATGTTGAATGCGCCTCGAATTCATGCGCTTAACGGCAGTCTTGAAAAATCTTAAAACGCTGTTGGCTTTAGATTACGGGCGACGTATATGTTATATTTTGCTTTCGTCACCAGACATGTTCTATAAGAACGTGTTTCTTGTATGCGGTGTTCGAAATATTCAAGAACTCATACGAGGCCGTGTGAACCTATATGTAAGGTTCTTTGCGTTTAGTTATCTTTCCTTCCGTTAATCGTTGTGCACAAGGGGTTATTCACTCTCGTTTTAACGTTTCATTAGTTTATCCAATTAGCAAAAAAAAAGAAAAAAAAAGGAGTGAAAAAGAGCGGCAGGCATGACTTTAGTAATGTCATCGTCTACTTATGAAAATTGAACCTGTCGACATTCTTACTGCGAAATAATCTCTTTATGGATGCACCCTATAGGTGTGTTCCTGCATGATCGCACTGGCGTGAGAGCCTTCTTAGCGGCTGTTAAGACGATGCGTACAGTTTGCAAGGAAGAGTCGGGGCCCCGATCTAGGGCAGCGGTCTTACGATTAGATCAAGCACATCGACTTCGCGAGGGCTTCTCAGATTCTCGAATCGCGCTTCCCAGCGCAAGCAAGTAACCTTCGCTCCACTTCGACCTATTCGTCATAACCAATGGGACGCAGTGTTGATCGTACTACGACAACATCGCCAGAACTGTTTCAATAATTCACTACTGTGGCGACTGACTGCGAACATGCGTGGCCAGAATTTACAAAAAGATTTTTTTTTGGCAGTGTACAATCACTCTCCCGCAAAAATCAATCTATGGCTGCCGATATGCCAAATAGCGAGGCTTACAACTCCGAAGAGTCTCAGCGCTGAAGGTGGTACAGTTAGCACCATCTTCATAATTGTAAAGAAAGCCGAAAAGAGCAACGAATGGAAGCAACCATGCGAAAAAGATTGCCCTTAGCAATGTGAGATGTAGCTGACAATTATGATGAGAGTTACAAATGCGCTTCCCAGAAATATTTACTCCCTGTTGTCTAGCTAACGTTCTACTTCATATTTTCCGCCGTACTTACACTACCCTCAGGCAGCACAAGAACGCGTTAAAAAATGTGACAGGCTAAATGCGCTGCGAGTGTTGTAAATTCCCTTGTTGCGTTATTTTACCCGCACTTTATTTCCTCCGTCTCTTACCTTATTTTTTCTTTGCTTCTCATTATTCTCTATCTCTCTCTGTTTTCTCGGCCAGTGTTTGTACAACGGCTTTGACTTCACCTCGCCCTTTGAGTGTGAAAAAAGGCGAGGGCGTCCTCATGAGCTCTCATTCTTCTTATACAGTTATTTGTGTCCACTCTTAATAATCACTTCTTTATGCTCTTGCGAGGCATTGCGACTTCGATTGTGAGGGATTGACGTTGTTTAGTTAGGGTCGCTAACTGCCGCAGCCGCGGCATTAAATGTCTGCGCCCTCTGATGTCTGAGAATAACACACACGCGCGCGCAAGTTGTAACACACTGCAGTGATAGCATTTAGTCGTGGGCCGTTGCTGGCCGAACCATAAAAATTTCGCACCATACTTTCCAACGTCGTCTGTACAGAGCTATCAGCTAACTATGCTGACGACTCCCACCAGTTTGGACGTTTCTTGACGCCGCCGCGAGATGGCGACTGCGTTCTCCCTTCGCAACGTGTCGGGTCCAAATCCCATCGGGTCTCGCTGAGAGACACCAGCGCCACGTCTGGGTCGGCGGTAACGGCGTCCGTCCTGGCTGGGGCTACCACAGTCGGCGGAGCCGCGGTAAACACTTTCCAGATTCTCGCAATACCCTCCTCGCCGCTCCCGCCACGCCAACTCATTTGAAGGAGGACAGACCATAAAAAAAGAAAAAAAGAAAAATTACCCCCATGACAGTCAAAACAGAAGAGGGGATGCGAAGACGGGGAAGGAGCGCTCATGCTGTCTGAGAAGAAACGAGATAAGCAGACTCAAAAGAAAGGGGAGCAAGGGGAATACGAGTCATGGCGGAGTTCGGAAAGGGTGTTCGGGCAGTCTGGAAAGGGTGTTGCTCTCATGCAGAAAGGGGGAGTCGAGACAGGGGAGGGTGGTGTCAGGAAGCGAAAACCAGTTTCCTCTTGGGGAATGAGCGAGACACTTGCGCCGGCAACAAAAAAAGACACGAGAGAGAGAATAAAAATATATGGTTCAACATGCCGTGTACAGAGGAAAAGAAAACACTGTGCTTGAAAGCAGAGCGCTGCGATGAGAAGGTCACTTGCAGCTAAGGAGGGTTCGACGAACTCTGCAGCAGAAGCGGTTTGCCGGAGACGAGCCTGTCTCTCTCCCCCTCGGAACGGGGATGGGGGTGGGAAAGACCACAAGTGTAACAAGTTGCCGCAGAATAAGAAGAAGAAGAAGCAACGTTAACAGAAGAAGCGGTAGAATAGTGTGGTAAACGCGCGGTGAGAGTAGTCCGGTCCTGGTGCAAGTCCTCGCATCGGGCGGCCATGATGGCGGGAAGAAAGGGAAAACCCATTTTCTTGCGACCTGAGCGCGCTCGGCGTGAAGCCGTGACCTGACGAATGCACTTGTCTCGGCTTGGAACGCAGACGCGGCGTGGCCGTTGGTATGCTGCCATTCCCGGCTTAGACATGGTGGCCGGCCTGCCCTCCCGCCAGCCTTACGTCTCAGCCTGCTTGTCACGCAGCAAGGCGTCTTGTCCACATGGGAAGCAGGGACGCAGCGGTTAAGCACAGCAGGCTGAACATCGCCTCACCAAAACCCGGGAGTAATAAACTAGCGAGTGGAGTGGTTCTCCGCCGCGTGCGGTCTGCGTTTAACCGTCGGCGAGTGGCGATGTTCAAGTTGGAGGAGTTAGTACAACATTTCGGCGAGGCAGTGCAACTGCGGCAATAGTTGGATGTGTGGCAAATGAAAAAGCACTTATGTACGCGAGTGACCTCCCTGCTCTTGACATTGCCGGTTGTCGCGGTTGGAGAAAGACGCCGAAGCCGAATGGTCTTATTCAGCATTTTGTCTTCTTGCTTCGCTGCGTACAAATGCGCTCATGAGCGAAGTGTGGTTTAGGCAGCGAGAACAATGCAGAATTTAAACAGTGACGTTGTTGTTCTTTTCAACCTCGCTAACGGTCGGTTTCGAACTGACGAACAGACAGACGCCGCTGCCGGTTTGCACATGTTTGCCACGTACAACTATTACTGGAGCATGGCAAATAAATTTTGTATGTATCCACAATGTGAAGGAAGTTCCTTAAAATAAAAAGGGGCAACTATTGCCCTCCTTCCCTGCCCTGAAGAAAAAAGAAAATTAAACACCACGTTAAGCCTAACAGTCATGGCGTAGACCGGAACGACAAATGACGCGCACGTTAAGCTTTACTCTTGTAATCGCGCAGACTGAATAAAACAAACTACGCATTATAATTAAACGGCATGTTAAGCCTAACTCTCGTAATAATGGCCGCTACCGAATTAATGCGCGAGACGGATTAGAGTATAGCTGGAGCCACGAATAATGAGTCACCTCGCACTGGAAGAATGTTTGGGGCATTCAGGTCTAACGACTACCCGTTGGCCGACAAAGGTGCACAAAAAAAGTTAAAATTAAAGAAATTAAAGCGAAGGTGCTACACTTCTTTCACACGTACACCTCCGAGAGCGCAGTATCAACGGTGATTGAAGTGAAACTGTGCCTGTGGGTGAGGTGATGAAAGTGCAGCAGGTATCGTACACATTAAGAAACGCTGTCGTCACAAAGTCTTCACACAAGAACATACACACACAACAACGAAAAGAAATCCTCTTACACCACCGTACCTTTTCTTTCTTGGCACTTATTGCACATTGCACAGAACCGGCGCGTGCGACTTCCCTCTTCTGATTCGCGGCTGACTGTTTCCGTTCGTTACAAAACTAGTAACAACAACCACCGTCTTAAACGGCCGCAGCAGCGGCTTTCCTTTCGGTAATTCACGCTCTCTCCTAGAATTTTCACGGCAGCCCGTTTCGGGATGACGCGTGGATGTTACGTTTTCCGGCCGTTATATGCTGATTTGGGAGTAACAACATGGCAAGGAAACCCGCACGCGCCTTCGGCGCACAATGCCCACTGTTTCTGCTGCAAGCTGTTCGAACTCGCAGTGACCTTTGACCCCGTGGCTGGATTTTGCGAGTCCCGAAAAAGTTCACTGCCCTCTCTGCGCGCGTTGCAGACTTTGCAGTGCCCGTTAAGCTGCCATTCGTCCCCGCACATGTGAGCGACCGACAACGCCTTGGGCGTGCTGCCACCAAAACTCGCATCATTGTGTTCCACACCCGCTTGATTTCCAGGAACGCGCGGATCGACATCCTCCGTTGGTTGCCCGAATTTATCAAGGTGCAGGTATCTAACGTGTACGGGCCCAACGCGGACCCGTGGAAGCGCCCGTGGTGCGTGTGTCAGCATTATATCGTTTCCTTTTTTTCATTTAAATTTTTTTTAATTTTCGATTTCTGTAGTCATCAATGAAAGCCTGCACAGTATACAGCAGCGCGTTGGCGCTGGGCGAACTGGTGACCCACAGGGTTCACTCACTTTTCGGGGAAAAATGTCGCTCTCTCGCTGGCGGGTGCCACTGGCAATTTTTATTCAACGACTCTTTGTGTCAATTCTCACAGTGCGAAAGAAACAAAAAGAAAAAAAAATAAGGTGGTTTTCCTTTTTTGGATATACTCTCCCAAAAAAAGTGAGAGGGCATTTGTTTTGCCCGGTTTTGTTCCTTTCACAGGGCAGGGGTCCGCCTGAAGAACGGACGGAGTGTGTGTGTGTTCCTCTGTTGCAGACCCCCACGCCCCATTCCGGAACGAAAAGGAAGAAAAGAAAAAAAGAGGAGTCTGGAGAGGGGAGGGGGTGTTGTCGGCGCAAGAAAAATAAATATGTAACGATGTAAAGGAAAGAAAGAAGAGAGCGATGGAGAAGTCCAGAGCAATGTCTGCTCTGCAGGAGCACTGTGCCTCGCTCGCCTCTCTGGGCGGTGGCGGGCATGGCTACCCCGACAAGCCAAGAATCGAGAGAGGGTATAGGTGGGGAGTACGACTGGCGGTAAGCTTACGCTGCGTTTCTCCCCTTCCTTTCTTCCCCCTCGACGCAACAACAGGACGGGCAAGAAGGAAGAGGCTGTAGAGGGGCAGGGAGGAGGGGGCTGAAAGCCCCCCCCCCCCCCGTCGAATTCGGGCCTTTCGGGAGGGGCTCCAGTTCGTCGACCTTTCCTTTCCGCGCCGATTCAAGGTCGTCCTCCCGCGAAACCTCCTCAACGGGGTCGACCACTCTTGCGTCACGGGAAACCGCCGCCGCCGTTCGACGAGCCACGCAACAGCAGTCGCTTGAAAAGAAAAGAAAGGTAGAAGAGATGCGGAGCTCGAGGCAGACTGTCGAGGCGCGCGCGCGCGAGGTGCAGCAGCCGCCGTTGCCTTCCCCGGTCGGGAGGGTTCGAACGGCGGCCTCGTCCCTTGGCCCTGCGAGGTCGAAAGAAAAAGTGGTGGCGACGGTGGTTGCGGGGAAGAGGAGTTGGGGGGGGGGGGATAAAAAACAAGACCGGGGCTAGACAGCGGGGAGACGCCCAGCGACCGGCGGCGCGTTGTGTAAGGTCACAAAGGCGTCGTCGGTGGCCACGCCGGGGTAGACACACAGCAGACATCTGCCGCTGATTGGCCGGCGGCATGCGCGCGCGCGCTCGTCGACGCTGTACGGGCAGTGTGGCGCACGCTTCCACGATTCTGGTGGCGTTCTTGACCGATATGATTAATAGTGGATGCGGCCGGGGGCCCCGCGGCCAATATGTATACGGCGCGGACAATTCCGATCTGGCCGCTTTATAATGGGACAGCACGCGGCGTTCCTGAATGGCGTCGCGTCGCTGGCTCCCGGCCGAGAGAGATCGACGCGACATAGACCTTGTCCCCTCGTTTATTTCTGCCTTGACTTCGCCTGTTGTTCGCCGCATACTTTGCCGCCTTTCTCACTTTTCTTTTTTTTTTTCTCCATGATTTCGTTGTTGCTCTCACGCGCACCGCTTGTCCCTGCAATGCCGATCAGTCACTGTCACGTGACACACGGCCCAGTTGCGCAACACGAGTGACCCGAATGATATGGTTAGCTAGAGAAACGGTTAAGGGAATTCGTTGCTCTGCGGTGGTGTCACAGTTCGCAGGGCATTGGCCTCGCGTCGCACGAGTCATATGGTACTGAGAAGGGGGAGGGGAGAGCCAATGTCACGCGCTCGGTGAGATAGATGTACACGTTGCGGCGACGGGCCAGCAGAAGCAGCGGGACGGGGGGAGCACGCGCAGTCGGTGCCCTTTGAAGCGGGTCGGGAGACTCTAAATTTTAATACGTTAAGCCGCTGTCGGAATCCAGAGTTGTGCCCCATCCCGCCACTTCTCACCCTTGGCTGTGTAGATGATGTGGTCAGCAAGGCCGTTTCCGGTCATTTCTCACTGCCTAAGGGTATGCGCAATAACAAAATTCATTTCGTTTACAATCCTCACTGCGGATGCAACAGTCGACGACAGAGGCTTTATAGGGGAACAGGGTGCTTCTAACGGCTCTGGTGAAACTTTGCGAACCGGGCAGCCGGCCACCCAGCTGCAGTTGCGCCAAGGGCCGTTCGTTATCTGTCGGTTGCGTGCCGGGGGGATAACCCCTTGGCCCTGTTGTAAACTAAACGGGTCAAAAGTTACCGGAAAGCACGCAACTTCTTTCCTTTGCGTTTATCTGGTCGGATCTTATCTTCGTCCCAAGTGTGTCTGCTATGCAAGTGGGGGACTTCCAGCGCCGACGAAAGCATGCTCGACGGCACAAGTTTTTGGGGGTTCCCGGCAGGGCTCTATATAGTCGAGAAAGTGGCGTTGCCCTCGGGAAAGCAGAGCCACTTCGTTCTCCTTGTGTTCTTTGCGCTACATTTTGCTTCGAAATGCGCATCTTCAAGCGGTCACGTCGTGGATGTGTCTCGGAACACCATGGCCAAGTCTATCTTGGTTCGCAGACTGCTCACGTTGGCGCAACTCAATTTCCCTGACAGGTCCGGAATGCATTGATGCGGCGACTGCGAAGAAGCCAATTCAAGGCAAGTGTGTATGCGGTGACTTTCGTGTCCGAATACGCAAGTAATGACGCAGATTATCGTACATGTGTGTATATATGTTACACAACTTTGGCAGGTGTTGTGGAAAGTGTGGTGTGAAGCTGCAAAGTGAATGCAGCGCCCAGCAGCTAGACTTCACCTATAAACGATTATCAAAGGCACAGATTTTGAAGGAACTTAACATGTTACGGTCATTTCTTGCCAGTTGATATTGTATATAATGTATTATGCTGTAATAAGAGGGATATTAAAAGGGCTTCCCATTGTATAGCACAAAGGTTCAACGAGCGGAGTTTGCGCATAAAGATACGTTGTAATTTGCAAGAAAAAAAAAGCAGACATCAAAGCAAAACTATATGGCGAGTTGTGAGTCTTGCCGCGGAAGATCTTATGACTTATACTGACGGTGTAGCTGTCCCAGACGTCCTGGGACTGGCTGCGCATAGCAACATCGCCAGCCAGCCATCATGGCGCATGCAACTGGAGCCGAGAGTGTCGGGCACCGTCTGTGGTTTCAGCCAAGAACACACATCAACGCAGTGGTTATCTGTCGCTTTCGCTCATTGGGGCTCTCCCCTTTCTTCCAAAACCTGTTCTCTTTTCGTGAGAGACAGAAGCACAAAAGAAAGGGAAGCGGGTGTTGCAAGATGGGGGATGGCGAGAGACTCTGTCATCGCGTTCCGGGCCACCACTGACCGCGACCATCCATGAAGGCGGAGAGCTTCGCAGACAAATCTGCCGCCGCCGTGCACACAAACTGGGACCCGAAGGACGCAGGGGAGGCCGCCGAGGGGAAGTTTGAGAGGCGAAGGGTTCGACTCGGGTTAAGGAAGCTCGGAGCAGGAACTCATCTCGCGTGGTAGGGGAAAAAAAAAAGAAGGCAGCCGAAAGTTTCCCAGCCAACTCTTTGAGAAGACATTCCCAGACGGGGTGAGGGTGGAGGCATGTGCCCTCCACCCCCTCCCTCACGGGGTAGAGAGGCTGAAAGGGTGACCTAGTTCCGGGACTCCCCACCGCACCTTCCCCATTGTCGGACTTCTCTTCGCACCCCTCCGTCTGGCGCTCGGAATCCTTTCTTTTCTCCGAAGGCGGCTTCCCCCTTTCCTTGCAGGACAGACAGGGCTGCTTGTCTGGCTGGCCCCAACCCTATTTACGGAAGTCTGGACTCCAGGTGCCTCTTGTGCCACCCTGCGCAGAGAAGAGAAGAAAAAAAAACCTTCAACGGGTGAATAGGAAAATACAAGCGTTCCTTCTAGGTCACGGGGCTGGTGGCCCACCGCGGGAACCCAGTGATGCTGACAACGTCCTAGCGAAGCGACGACTGAGTCCGAGACTGCCCGGTGCGTTTTGGGGGCGAGAGTCACTCGTTCGGTACTTTTATCTTTTTTTTCTTTCGAACAAGAAATCACTTCCCCGGGCGAGTGCGCCTTTTCTGGAGGCCCTTTGTTCGGAGCGCGAAAAATCCGCCGCCATACGTCTGCCCGGGCGCGTCTCGGAAGCCAACCGCGCGTTCGCGCGCTTGTTTGGAGGTACACGTTTCGAACTTGGTTAGAACAAACGTCGCACCGTCGCATCACACTTGCTGTCGAAACGACCAAAATGCAGGCCGACCGCCGGCGTCTGCCTCACAGTGTTTGTTCATCGCTGCATGTTATGACGTTCTTGAATTTACATACTACAACTTACAGCAACATGCTTATCATACGAACGACTCCTTTAAGGTGGACTTACATTGTGTAACAACGCGTAGAAACGTGCCAATTAAAGGCGAGACCTTGCCGGCGAGCAAGTAACAAGGCGTATACTCACGAACTAAAAGCGCAAGTTTTGTCGTGCACACAAAATGCCATTGTCGCACCACGGCCGCTGGATATCCAGTGGCCGCGGTCGCACATGCAGAAAGCTGTACACTTCCACGGAACCTGGAGCGCTTGCTTGCCTTGAGCGAAAGCGCCCGGGCTTCCCCTGCTCTCGGACGCGTCCCAGCAGCTGCGCGGCGCCCGCCACGCCTTGCACGAACTCCCGCGCGGGAGCAGTAACGAAAGCAAGGCCCAAGACTGAGGTGAAAATTGCGTGACCGCGTGCGTGCCACTTTAACCCGTGCTCCTGCTGCCGCTGCTGCTGCAAAACACGCCAACGGGGCAGTGGACGCTGCTCACGGAGCCCGCATGGATGCGCAGAAAAGGGGCACCAATTCAGAAAGGATGTGGGTTCTCAACCTTTAGTACAACGCGGTGTCCGATGCTCAAGGGGGAGGCCAGCTGGCGGCGTTAACCACGGAAACGGCGGCGCACGCGGTGGCCGGGTCTCCAGCGGGCGTTTGAGCTTCGGAATGAGGGGCAAGCAAGCAAGCGCTCCGGCAAGAAGGTGGCCGCAGCATGCTCGTAGGGGCGCCGATGGCCGAGAGAGGAAGAGAGAGCTTGGCCGAGAAGACCCCCGGCTTGAAGGGGGCGCCCAGAAATAGCCGCGCGCATGGGGCCCCGCGCTGGGGACGTCCCCGCGCCGCGGCCTCAACTCTTGCTGCCCCGGAAATAGCCCTCGCTGCTGCATCCCGGGGCACCGTCGACACTTCCGTCTCGTCCGTTTGCCCCCCTTGCCATGGCCGGTGCAGGGGAACACACGTATACGCACGGCCGGCCGCTCTTCAGAGCGCGCGCAGTGGCTGTTCGGTGCCACTGCGTTCCTCCTGGGAGCGCGCTCCGGCGCTGCTGGGTGTCTGTATTCGACGCGTTTGGTATATAGGCTAAGGCAAGAAATACAGCGATAGCAGTTGGGAGTATTGCACCCAGTACTTGTAGCGCCAATATAACGTTTCTTTAAAGCGACCACCTGAGAAGGCAGCTCTCGATGTCTCATCCCACGATCCAATCCTGGGTGCGCGACACGGGAGATTTTGGTGGCGTCATGCCGTCACTGTCTTCGTGTCGTCATCCTCGTCTTCGGTCTATACCTAACGATTTTTTACTTAAGGCATTCCTTTGAGTAGTTGTCCACGTTTTTCTTTCTCGATTTCTTCTCTTCTCTCGCAAGATGTCACAGTGCACGGAGCGGTATTCAACGCAGTATATACGGTACATGTGTGTACATCCTTAATGACGATCCGGCACTGCAGCATGTTTGCGAAAAGACAGAGCAAGGACCGGAAAGATTTCTGCGCTGTGCTTATTTGATTGTTGACTGAAGCTTCACGGCGCAAAAGCAGCAAGGCCATAAAACATCACAGCAATACTAATCATATCTCTGGGGCTGTCCACATATAGACATCAAACTTCGAGATGCCGTCGAAGTGAACGCATCGGAGGAAACACGTACGTATACACAGCAGAAACGTAATGAGGAATCACAAGGCAGAGCATATTAAAGAGGGTGAAACGCGTGAAGGAATACCGATACAAAGAAAGGCTCGTCACAAAACGTGAGAAAGTTCGTCAATGCTGCATGCGTGGCGCGCAGCCATGCGTCACCGGCATCCAAAGTTGACTCTGCGCCCCGATGGAACGTCTTTGCATCATATGTATACAGCTCAAGTCGTCTGGCGTCACAAGGTCGTGCAGCGAAAGCAGCCGACGCCGGTTGCTCTCCGCATGCGAGGAGGGTGAGGGGTGGTAAGTGTTCGAGGTGAAAGCAGCCCAGAGAGGAGCGTCGGTGCGTTGCAACGTCCACCGGGTTCCGCTTATCGCCGGACGGACAACGTCTCGACGCCCTCTCAGCGCAGGCCGCGGAGCGCGTTGAACCTCGTTCCCGAGCACCCGGTTATCTTCTCAGCCCTTGCCGTCCCGATGACCGAAAGCGACGCCGAGTCAACGAAGCAAGAGACGACGGCGAAAGGAAGGAGAAAATGGAACCCTCTATATACTTAGGCCGGAAGTGGACGGCTAGCACCCGCATTTCTGGCGCAACGGAAAGCGAACAGCTTCGCATCCAGTTCAGCGGGCCGCGAACGCGCTTTTCCGAGAAAAACACGGTACACCCGCCCGCTCGAGGAGGCGGGCGCGCGCGTCTAAAGGGTGCATCTATACTGCTTCTGCCGCCGCCGGCTCGGTGCTCGTGCGCATGGGAACCGAAGGGCTGCAGTAATTGTCCCGTGGCGACCCCGTCAGCAAGGGGCCTGCCCCGGAGTACGCGCAGGGGCATATGGAGGTGCGCGTTCTGTGGGCTCGGGGCTTCTTCAGGTAGTTGACCCAAATTTGGCGGCTGGAGCGGCGGCGGGACTCCCCCCTTTCGCTGCTGGCGGGGTTCGCGCCGAGGAGCGGGCGGAAGGGTTGGCTCCCCCGAAAATACCCGTCCTCGCGCGCGCTCCTGCAGCCGGGTTGAGGCGGTGGTGGTGGGGGGTCGCGGCGGTGCTGGTAGGGGGGGCCCCACTGGAAAGGGTTGTGCGGGAGAAGCGGCGCGGCGCGTCAGTCGTTCGTCGGCATGCCAGGCCGCCGGGCCCGGCCGCCGGCGGCTCCTCAACGGCGTTGCTGCTGCTCCCCATCATCGTAACCGCCGCTGCTGCAGCGCTGCCGCTCCAGCGGCCACCGCGCGCAGGGAGAGCGACCTTCTTCGTCGGACCAGGTGAGGAGCGACGGCCGCGCTTTCGGCTTCCTTCCGTGAGGGACGTTGCTCCGGTTACCACTGCTCGCGATGGAAGTTGACTGCGCTACGGCGCGTGAGGATTGCGTCGCCGCTGCCCGCGAGTTCTCTATAGGGTGCACGTCCTTTTTACGACAGTGTGGTACGGTTTACCGTGAACGAAGATATACAGAGCTGTGCTTCTAAAACGTCTTTCTTTCTTTCTTTCTTTTTTTCTTTCTTTCTTTCTTTCTTTCTTTCTTTCTTTCTTCCTTTCTTTCTTTCTTTCTTTTCTTTCTTTCTCAATATGGTACAGCATGATTTTTGTGCAGTGGTGAACAATGGAGGATACTTTTCTTAAATTGAGAATTCTAGCTACAATCTTTAAATCAGCGTCTGCCTTGCGCCTCGGAGTTAGACAAAACTCTGCCATCTGTCGGGTAGCCCTGTTGCTTAGAGTCAGTAGCCAGCGATGGTCCAATGCTCTGGGCTAGCTTTACGAGCGGTTGCGGCATGGGCTAGTTTTGATGCACGGTAAGTTTCCATTCCCTTTGAATTCGCTGCCCACAAGGAAATGTGAAACTTACCAAGTTCGTCACTGTTAATCATGTCGTTAGTTCACAGCGGGAGGCTGTAACTTGCTTGTTCCTGGTGCGAATATACAGAAAATCTCCAGCATCGCCGTTCATGAAAGCGGTGGATGGGGCTCCAGAGACGCATATGACGTCACATGGAACCTCTGATTGGTACTGGCCCCTATACTGTAGATTTCTTTTGCCCCTTTTCTCCGACGAATGAAATCGCCTTTTGCTGCAGCTACTGTATAATGTACCTACAGGTTTCGTTCCCACGTTCAGGTCGTTTACGCATATTGTTATATTTAACGTAGCACAATACGACCATAGCTATGCTGAATCTTCCAGCTTGCGCTTCGACAGCGGCTCAACGTCGAGCGTTATATGCCATCGAACCGCCAGCGCCGTCGAACTGCTTGTTTCTTTTTTACAACGACGCCCTTTCGAGCGCGTCGTATCTGGCTGTAACCTTTCCCAGCGCGCGCGTCATTAGCTTTAACCTTTTCGGGTCATCAGCAATCGCGGAGGCTTGGTAAGGCAGTGAACCTCCTCGCCGCGAAAAGCATGCAGCTGACAAACGATCCAGTTTAATGCTAAAAGTCAAATGGCGGACAAATGAGGCATGCGCTGGAAGTCCTTTTGTCGTCCTTCTTCTTTCTCTATCACTCTCTTTAAGTGAGAGTGGGTTTTACGAAACGTGTCACTGACTCATCGAAAAAACGGAAAATGACCTTGAAAGGCGGTTTCTGGCGGTCATTGAAAATCACGGACACTGGATGCTCCATGGAAAGTTCGGGAACATTATACCACGCATACGCTTCAATATAAGAACCATATGCGGAATCGAATATTTGGGAGGTCAAACATCTGAGGAAAAAAAATTGCCACGTTTTGGTCACAAATCAAAGGAATAGGATGGCACGCAGCAGGGTATACAGATCACGCATGCACAGTATCTGGTCGAAAAGCGCGCTATAAGCGGAAGAGACAAATATAAGAGCGTCAACATGTTGGTCGTATGCAGCACGGATTCACCGCCTTCAGAGCATAACGCGAAGCTTTGCTGCGGGCGCGATCGATACGAATACTTGTTTAACAGAATGGCAAGACAGTTCACGCGCACTTTGTCAAAAGTTTAAGACAGGAAGCGCGTTGCACTGTCACCTAGCGCTGTATAGCAGACCTCGCTTATGGCAAGCATGCACTGCTCTTATTCACGTTTAAGATGGGGAGGAGCACTGTATATATACCCTATAAAACTCTGAGGCGCTGCTTCGAAATAAGTTACGTGCAGTGTACTTGACACGCCAATACGGGTGTGGTCACGCGCGTGTATGTTTCTGCATTTCTGACGAAAACTGTGCAGGTATTTCACAACGGCAGCCACGCACGAGCGGCTTTGACGTTAATTGAGCAAGCACGGTCTTAAAGTTCAGAGTCCACACGAAGTGAGCGGTGGCATTTCATTTCCAGAAATCTCCGTGAACTATAGCGGTACTTGAGAATTGTACTGCAGTGCTGCGCACTGCACCGCGTAGCTTTGTGTGGCACATGTACATACAGCAAGCGAAGATGCGCATATGGTGCAAGTATCATTTTACTCAAGATGTGTTTTTTTTTTTTTCTGTTTTCTATAACCAGTCCTGCCGAGGGGCAGAGTGTCTACGAGCGGGGGTGCAGATTTACGTCAATCAATGACGAAATAGAAAACGAAATTCTTTTTAAAGTAAAATAATTGTTCCGAAATAAAGCACGAAATCTCAACAGCGCCGAACACAGCTTTGCACGCCAATGTCTCCAAAACGGAAGCAACGCGGTTTCCTTCACGCGTCATCCGAGGTACATCGAAGCAAGCGGTGAGCGCGGTCACCAAACGAGCGACATGTGCATGTCTCCCGAATGGCTAACTATGTTTGTCCCAGCCCGCGCAGGCTTCAGGAGTGGATATCTGTCCATCGTCACGCAAGAGAACGAACTTGAAAGTGCGGACATCACGTTGACGAGTCCGTGGCTGCCGGCGGATATGCGCACGCCTGGCAATTGCCGCCTCACGTCAATCATGTGATGCAAACTCTCGAGTCGATGTGCACTGAGGTACCCCATGTAAATGGACCAGTCTCATACGTGCCAGCTCGTGGAATCATCGTATAGCAAAAAAATGTGGTGCCCGCCGCCCTTGGGCTGTCGTGCACGCATGCTCGTAAAACTTGCGACGGGACAAAGACCATCGGCTTCGTTCTTTCGGCCGTTTCCGGCCGGGCTTCCTTCCGGTCAATTCACGCGGACCCTCCTGAGATGCTCAACCCCCTCCCCGCTGCGCCTAACCCTCGTGCCACACTTTTCTTTTCCTTTGCCATCTTTTTTTTTTTTTTTTTTTTCCTGCGGCGGAATACGACATGGGACTCGGGTATCTTGTATATACGCGCACCAGCGGAGGAACGATTCATCAGCGTTGCATTGCAGGATATTTATCCGAGAACCCTATAAACATTTCTTGGTGAAAAAAAAAGGGGGGGGGGAAGTGAGAGGGGGTAGCTCAAGCATCTTTGAATTTCGCGCCCAGGCCGCGGCAAGCGTGACGTCAGTGTGACGTGATGCGCCTGGACGTTGTACAAGGATAATGGTGGTGTCGCCTAAATGATTCGGTTCCATGCAAGAAAGTAAAAAAAGAGAATTGTTGGTCTGCGTCCTTGCTCTTTCAAGCGCCAGGTAACGTTTCTTTGATAAGCAATCTTTGTGTATATATTTGCTCGAATAGACGTCACTGTGACGTGTATTGAAAATCCGTGACGTAAAGTTCTCTTAGTGCAGAAAATTCAAGGTGGCGTGTCCACCCATATTTTATCGTCTTTTCTCGCTTATCAAACGTACACTCTTGTTAGCCTTACTCATTTCGTATTTTATTAAACCTGATACGTCTATACCTGTTTGAACTCATTAATATTCTACGGCGTCCTTTAACAACAAGGTGTGCGCGCCAATAGCTCAGTTTCCGGATAAATTTCAGTCGTATACAACCTAAATACAGGCACAGAAATCATCAGCAAATTCAGGCTCACGTACGCATATAGTACATTCTTTTCCCATTTGAATAGGCGAAAATGGAAGTTTGTATTCATGTAGGCATATATATCCTTAGAGGAAGGAGGTCCCGACAGCGTCCGCTGTGCACAACCACCTCCGAGAGTACTGTAATAAAGATCACATAACACGAACTCTGATATAATACGAATATAAATTCGGGGCGGCCAAATAGAAGAAAAAATTCATTTTAATGTAATATCGCTAAATGCATTTGACTCTTGCTCATGTAGCATCAAACAAAGCACAAGAAAATTAATTTTTAAAATTTGTAGGATATATATCCGGATGAAATACGAGAGACAAATTAGACGTTAGGAAGAGAGGCCATGTATAATATGCGGTGTTTTACGGAATGTTATGCGTATGAATGCGATTAATGAGCAGCGTTAATGAGGCGGTGTCACTGATTAATATTTCATTTGAGATAAATAGTAAGAAGTCGAGCCAGGACGACAACAACTACGCGTAGAGGGTGTAATCGGTGGTCTATTAGACTAACAGAAGTGTCGAGGAAAGGTGTGAAAGCTCGCAAGGAGTGCCAATGATCACGTTGTGTGATGAGATTAGGAAATACACATGACATATGGGAGCGAGTAGGTTGACTCGAGAAATTGGATAATTGAAACTATCTCTTGGATGAGACCCCTTGGTTTTGCAGTGCACTTGATGATGGTGATGACGATGAGGCTTTCTGCAGACAGTTTTCTCCGTGATTATTCTGGGGACGAATTCACAAATGTTTGAATGCGTATACGTGCTGTTCACCATTGGCCTTTGTCTATAGCATCGCGATTGGCTGGCTTATGAACAGTTGTTGAGCACGAATATTTCTCTGAATATATGCGGGCGCTCGACCGTTCCGTACATTATATATATATATATATATATATATATATAATTAGGGACCAGACATGCCAATGGGGACACGCAGAGTGCTTTTTCCGTTGTTTTCACGGCAGTCGTTCACGGCTCAGAGAAATGTCGCTGAGAACGCTTATATGTGAACGTGCCCGCCAGCCACTCGGCCCGTTTGCGTTTTCCTGCGAGGAAAGTGTCGGTTTCTGTCCTTTCTCCCTGGTGCTCGTAAAAGGCACGCGATGCAAACCTGCTTGCTTTTCTCCGGAATTGTTCCTTTCTTGATAAATGAAAAACAAAACATAGCGATAGGTTGGATCACGATTGTTTATAACAGCGGCATCCGGCCGTGACGTGGCGTGGCGTCCATGCGAGTGCGTGCGCTCCACGCGGCTCGAAATCGAGTCTGCAGAATGTCTCGGTCTGAAAAGTTCATCCGCAGCTGTTTGCGTTGGCGTCACCACGAGGAAAGGGCGAACGTCGTGGTAACACGCCGCGTCGTTCTCTATATACACTTCTACTGCGACTTCTGTTGAACGCGTGAAGACGCGAGATTTTCGGGAGGGGAATCAACGCATTGAGTCCATATGGACTATTTGTATACGGCGGCTGTCGTGACACTTATTTCCGCGGACCCGTCGTGTTTGCTCATTGGCTGTTGGGCTGTTGAGCACGAGGTCTCGGGATTGAAACCCGGCCACGGCGGCCGCATTCCGATGGGGGCGAAATGCGAAAACACCCGTGTGCTTAGATTTAGGTGCACGTTAAAGAACCCCAGGTGGTCAAAATTTCCGGAGTCCTCCACTACGGCGTGCCTCATAATGAGAAAGTAGTTTTGGCACGTAAAACCCCATTTTTTTTTATTTCCGCGGAACTTAATCACTAGAATAATTCACTTGCTTCAGTCTTTCAGGGATTTTTTTTTTTTTTGGTCTCGATTAATGGGGCCTTGCCTTGAAATCCTACTGGCGTCCTCACTCATTAATTGCGACGATATATGAGCGGGACTACTCCGAAAGTCAAGCATTCACTGGCTCGCTGCCCGGGCCGTTTTCGGCTGGGGAAATAGCCGTCGTCAGAATGCACAGTGCCGTCCTGTACTCTGTCAGGTCACTGTACTTTGATGAAGGCTGGTCTACCAGCCGGAAGCGTTAAGTAGACACGTCTTACTTCCTAAAAGGTCTTCATCTCTTTCCTTCATATGTCTGGTCCTGCGTGCTGAACTGTGAAGAAATCCCCTATATATATCCCAACGATAATAGTATGAGTGTTGCAAGCTCATAGGAACAACTAAAGATTATGAAGAAAAAAGCTGCCAAGCAGTTTTCTGCGACCAAGACTCTTAGGCACTGGCACACCAAAACAATTACCCTGATGTACAGTATTGAGGTCCGCTCTTTGAGAGACTACCTAACTGGCCATAAAGTCGATATATAGCGTCTACTAAAAAAAAAAAAAAAAAGAAGAAGAAGTGAAGCTACGTCGGCCGTTGTAGGCACTGTAATTTACATTATTGGGATAAGGGCTATATTTCCCCCTTTTTCATTCCCGGAACGATGCCACATAACACGTCGGTGTTTTTAAAAGAAGTGTTCGGCGTGCGGAGAGATACGTTCTAGCCGGCGTCGGTTCTAGCACGCGCGCGCTCTGAAACCGCCCACCGCGGCCGCGTCTCCGAAGGCGCGGCCATCTCGCTCGGCTCATCGGTTGGCGCGCGGGTTGCGTCGCAGGTCACGCGTCGCTAATCCCTCGAGGGTAAACAACGCGCCGGCGCGCGCCAGTTGCTACTTGGGAGGAGCCGCGGCGCGCTGTCGTCGCCGCCCCCGTGCGCGGGGCCTCCGATGGACGCGGCGCAAAGCGAGAGGAAAGGGGTGGAGGGACGCGAGAGAGATGGGGATTGGGCGCGCGTCAAAGGGTTGCGCTCCCAAACAAGCTGGCGGCGTCAACAAGATGCACTGCGTCGGCGCGCCTTTCCCAATGCCGTGCGAGGAAGGCCGCTCCGCGTGACGCCGGCGAGCGGCCGGCGCTGATTCGGCGACGCGACGTCCAGCGGCGCGCAGGCGCTTGGCGACGCGCCAACGCGGCGCGGCCTTCCGCTCTCGCGACCTCCTTGCGATGCTTTCTGCGCGCAGACGAATGCCTCAAAGGTCTACAGGCGACGTCACGACGAAGACGACGACGGCAGCTTGTCGTGAAGTCGCTCGTAGCGCTAGAGGGCGCCAGCAGGCCGAACGGTGTCCTTCAAGCTGCCTTCGCATAAAGATCAGGGAACCGGTGCGCAGCTAGCGGAGAGGCGCATTCTTTCGCTCATCGGCGGCGTCTGCGTTGGCCACAGGTGCGCGACACGCGGCGAAAACGCAGATGTGTAGTAAAGCATCTCTGAAAGCTACGCTAAGAAAATGTCAAGAGTCGAGTGACACTTGCCGCCTCGCTCAGGGCTTCGCCGATCGGCGAGGAAAGGACCTAACGGTACAGCATTTCGATGGGGGCAAAATGCGAAAACGCCCGCGCACTTAGGATTAGGTGCACGTCAAAGAAGCCCAGGTGGTCCTGATTTCGTCAGTCCCCCACTTCAGCGTGTCTCATAATCAGATCATGGTTTTGCGACGTAAAACCCCATAAATAATTATTAACTGAATTGTCTGCGATATAGTTATTACACTTATTTAGACACTTTACTACTACCGTAACGGCTTTTTTTACGCACAGCTGACAGCTGGCTGGGCCTGTTAAAATGGGTACATGCATATCCCGGGCCATGTTGGCACTTGAATGGCGTTCGGCCCTCTAGTTCAGTGGCATAGGCAGGAGGGGGAAGAGCGCGTTGTACACACCAGGCACATGGCCAGTGCCTCTCCCCCCTCCCCTCCAAAATTCCGATTTAGTATGTGAACTGACCAGGCTTCCGCACCCCTCCTCACTTTCCCCTTCCCTGATCATGTGCGTGCCTCATCCCTACTCCCCCCCACCCCCCATAAAAAGAAATTGTCTGGCTACGCCACTGCACTAGCATATAGATAATTGAACTGTATTGTCTGGTGAATAATTCTCACTCTCCTTACTTGCCCAATACGTCCTTGCAGTCTGTGTTAAAGACAAACGCTTGTGTTTCCTCTTAATATTTCCCTTTGCGCATTCCATATTTTTCACCCATTCAGCTGTGACTCATCGCGGCGACAAGGGGTCCCAAAAATGAACTCTGTTAGAATGGTGCGGCGCTTGGACTAAATGCAGATAAATGGACATAAATAGACTTCCTCACTCCAGTTAAGGTTTAGGCATGGCGCAGTCGTGCGGTCAACCATTGCAACGGGCAGCGACTATGAGTTCATTCGTACATTTTGTTTATGTTACCACGTTGTGCAGTACGACACACATGTGGAACGGCATGCGCGATCACGCAGCCGTTTCACATGCTGTACGACAAGATGTTGTATAGCGTGTTTTCCCTCTGGCACCAAACGCTGATGCAAATGGAGCTTTTGTCGCAAAAGACGGACCCTGTAATCCGAGCTCGAAGACAGTGTCCTAGCCCGTTCCTATCCGACAGCGTTCGCCCGCACAATCGGACGCGCCGCGCCGTTCCCGGAAGGACGATTCGGACAACCCTTTCGCGCCGCGTCAAGCATGGCCGAAAACACGGCCGCCTGCGTGTCCGCTTGCTGTTGACAAAAGCACTCGATCGAAGCCCCTTCTAGCGGGCCGTTTGGCGCTCGCTGCCGGATACATTGCAGCCACGTTTAATCCACGCCCGCTTCCACAGGCGTGGGCGAAGAGTGGAGTTTGAATGGCGCCTGTTTGCGGCCATGTTTCGGGTCGGAGCTTCACAAAGGACAGCTCGCCCCCCCCCCTTCCCCCTCTCTGCCCTGCTTCGTCGAGCTGACTTTGGCGTGGAAACCCTTCCGGGCGGCAGTGGTCGTCCGGCAGGCAGCTGGCGCGCGCCGATAGAGACGGTCGCGCGTATGGGCGTCTGCGAACAGCCGGAGCAGCAGCCGTAAACGCCACGCGGGGTTTCCCCGCTTTGCGGGGAAACCCTTCCGGCACGCCGCCGCCCCCACTGCGCTATTTTAGGGCGATTCTGCACGCGTCCGGTGGAGGCATGCACACCGGCCTGTGTCTGTGCTTCATTGATTGAAGATGAGCCTCGGTGCTCGCTCCTCTCAGCTCCCCCCCCCCCCTCTCTACGTACCCGTCCCCACCCTCCTTTGGTAACTACCCCTTTCTCATTGTGTGGACGATGTGTGATCTGCGGATGCAGGACGAGTAAATGACTGTTCTTGACGCTTCCCTGTCTTTCACTCTCTCTCTTCTTTTTGGAAAGAGGCGGAATTCTCGGTACTATAACAGGTGGCGCGCCAACGGTGCTGCAGCAGTGTCGATTATCGCCTCTTTTCCTGAGGACAAAAGTTCTAAGGAAAAACTGGACAGAGAAAAAAGAAGGAAAATCTGCCCAGAAAGCAAGAAATAAAAAAAATGAAAGAAGCGCTTTAACGCGAATTTAATATCCCGTTATCCTGCTAATCACGTGCTCTCTTCCCTGGCTTCAAGGAATGAGTGCGTAGAATCGAAGCATCCTGCGGTTCATCGATTCGTTATTTGTTGGAGAAATAAGAGCACCGAAAAACTACAGGGAGAGGAGAAACAGTTAGCCAAGTATGTCAGAGTGATTAAGTTTGCGTTAATGCGGAACAATATTCTATGACTTGATTTTTGCATTTAGACAGTACATGCTTATAAAGACCGGTAATAGGCATGCCCCTCTTCTTATGGCACTACACTGATATACACCATACAACTGATGGTGCCAACAACTCGCCCGACAATAAGTTTTGGTTGATACGCCCAGCAGGAATAAGCTACGTACCATGTAGACTGTAGTGATTTAGTCAAAACGTTTTTGTCTTTGTCTTCGTCCATCGCTGCAACTGAATGTCGCGTTCTCGTCGCTCACCTGCACCCTGCTATTTTATTTCAGGAACACCGGACCCGTATTGGCGAACCGCGCCCGGCGTCACCGACAACATGTGAGTGTACATGCGGTGTGGAACGGAGAGAAAACGGGGATATAGCCAATGTTCTCGTTGACATTATGACAGGAAAAAAAGAATGGAGCTGGACAGACCATGTAATGCTTAGGGCATTAGAGTGGACCATTAGAGTTACAGAATGGGTGCCAAGGGAAGGGAGGCGCATTCGAGGACGGCAGAAAACAGGTGGGCTGGTGAAATTAGAAAATTTGCAGGCGCATGTTGCAATTATAGCTAGCGCAAGACAGGGGTATAAATTTATAATTGGAGATCGAAGGGGGAGGCCTTCGTCCTGTAGTGGACATCGAAAAAGGCTGATGATGATGATTTCAAAACATAAAAATATATGCACAACAAAGCGTGACACGTCAGTGCAGTATACTGCCCGTGTTTGTTCTCTTTCATAGTTCGGCCACGACACAGGACAGTTCATTTAAATGGAAATACTTTACTAACGTATATAAGGCAGAAACTTATAAGGTTAACAAAGATGCTTGAGAACAAGGTAAAGGCCGCACAGCGAGCAAATGAACGAAAAATGTTAGAGGTTACATTAAGAGACAGGAAGGCAGCGGTGTGTATCGGAGAACAAACGGGGGTAGCCGCGATATCTTAATTGACATAAAAGGGACACTATAAAGCTAATCATTGCATCATTTTAGATTGATAAAGTATTCCTGAAATACTCCTGTGTCGTCGAGTTTGCGGTAATAGGTTGATTAATGGGACAGGAAGTGATAGCCGAAGTTTATTTCTTGAATTTCGCGACGAAACACCAGAGATGCTACGTACACCAGCGTGACTTCACGGACTATATATAAAAAAAAAAAATCCGCATTTCGGCTGTTGTGATTAAGTAACAGTTCCTGAAACTTTGTAGGTTCGGCGTTTGGCTCTTTTATAATACATTTGTATTTGTAATGAAGCGTAAGTCATTATTGCCGAAAAAAAAAATTCACTCGGCG
The DNA here is from genome assembly GCF_050947875.1 of Dermacentor variabilis. Taxonomy (NCBI): domain Eukaryota; kingdom Metazoa; phylum Arthropoda; class Arachnida; order Ixodida; family Ixodidae; genus Dermacentor; species Dermacentor variabilis. The sequence goes on along the minus strand of NC_134571.1, from coordinate 52,387,103 downwards.
CGAGGAGGCCGCGTCAAATTACATGACGTAATGGCTTACTCGTGCGGGAATTGCAAGCTGTGCCACCGTCAGTCTTTCCTCTTTGCGTATATTTTCTGGTTTGCTAAGCGTCGTCTGATGGTAAGAGTGCCTATTCTGGTATCGAGAAAAGGTAATTTACCAACATAGCTCAAATCATTTCTTTTTCGTTAATGGCTCCTTAAGAGGGAAAAAATTGAAGCTTGGCAGGCCATGTAATGCGTAAGGCAGGTCGATGACCGGTGGCCTATTAATGTTACAGAAGGGTTGCCGAGGGAAGGGAAGCGCAGTCGAAGGATGGCAGAGAATTAGGTGGCATGATGAAGTTAGGAATTTTGCGAGCACAACTTGGAATCAACTAGCACGAGACAAGAGCAAATGGAGATCGCTGAAAGAGGGCTTCGTCTTGCAGAGGGCATAATAGGACGACGTTGACGACGACAGTGATGATGATAATGATGATTATGATGATGATGATGATGACGACGACGACTTCGAAATACGCAAGCACCCGTAAAACAAGGACATTGATGATGCCTTCCATGTATATAAGCCGTGCACGTTTGCTTTGCAATTTACTGGACAAGCGTATTTCGGAGAGCTTTGGCGTGTAGACCTTTACATGAATCTTTTACACTAATCATACACCCTTACACACCATTACACCAATCCCCAGAGAGAGAGAGAGAGAGAGAGAAAAGAAAATTCAGTGGCGTGCTGAAAATGTGAGAGAAATTATTTAACATTATGTCGCACCTCTTTGAGATCCCGGCTCAATTATTTAAACCGCGTTCACCGCATTGCAAAGTGTTGCTCAGAAACTCACTCGACACCTATCCGGCTCGACGAGGATTGAATTGCAACGTAGTGACAATGGCCCGGAACCGTCGACCGTTATACACGTTCTCACGCTTGGACACTACTACTGGGAACGCATTAAAAGAAAGGAACGCAGGGAAGTTAATCAAGGTCTACTTCTCACTGACGTCACTGGGCAGCGATAGGGGTTGACATTGTCATGCAAACGAGCGAGGGATCGCAGTAGTCTGCCTCGGTTTGCCGGTTTCACCCCAGCCTCAGCGCATATGGTGTATAGTTAGCATAGCGTTTCTAAAGTGTGGGCCATGGAACCACAGCGGTTACTGGGATGGTTCAAAGAGGTCCGCAGCAACACCTCTGAAATTGTGTCATTGATACACATTTATCCCGATCTCCGTGTTGATCCAGAACGACGCGAAAAGGATTGATGTTGGTCTAGTTGGGACAACCTCAACTGTGGGCACCGAAACCTGACGCCCGTACCTCGGTTTCCTGCGTGCACCGTTTTCCTTATATGTCGATCGCTGACTGTGAGCGATGTATGAGCTTATAAAAATCAATTCTTTATAGTGTGAAATACAAGAACCTAACGTGGTGTGACCGGTTAGGAAACTAGTTTGACGTCTTTCTCTTCATAATTTTACGTACAAAAAGAGGAAAAAGAAAAGTAAACGTGCCCGAGGCGTTGTTCGATTCTGACCTGTGAGTGGGTCTTGAGGTTTGCGGCTGCAAAAAGTTTGAGAACCACCATGACTACAGAGCTCTTGAACTTCGTCTATACTTATCCGCATTTTTCTTTTTAAGCCTTTATCCCCTTCCTCCAGAACACGGTATAGAAGACCTGCCATGCGTCTAGTTAACCTCCCTGCCTTTCCTTGCTGCTCTCTCTCTTTTTCTCGCTTTGTGTTGGTGCGCGAACGTTTGTATCGTCAAGGATGTGTGAACAGTCCGTCGTGTAGGTCCTGTGGCTCCTGTGATACACTTGAACGCCTTGTATAGGAGTGTCCCGCATTCGTCACACACCGTGCACTGCTAATTAAGGAATATGGACTGACTGGACTCAAGTGTACGACCCATGATGATCGACTGTTTCCAAAAGGGAGTGTTGCTCAACGTGACCAGACCCATAGAGCCTTGCTAAGTATGACGCAGAAAACTGCTTTGGCCTCCCGTTTATAGACATCTTTCCCGTGTTCCTACCTTATTTTGTCCGTGTCTCTGTCATTTGTTTATTTCGCATTTTCTTTCCTATTTCTTTGTTTCCTATCTTCTTCTGCTCTTCTCCTCTATTCATTCCGTCCTCCCGAAAGAGTAGGCAGGCGTTGTGCACCTATCGGTGGCAGTTGTCAGCTTGCTCCCTCCCTGTTTCCTTTGTGTTTTATATGTTTTCATAAATAATAATAATAATAATAATAATAATAATAATAATAATAATAATAATAATAATAATAATAATAATAATAATAATAATAATAATAATAATAATAATAATAATAATAATAATAATCTCCTTATAAGTAAGTTTTCTCTTTCCCTTTGGCATGTCTCAACGGGAACTGGCACTGAAGCTTACACTTTGGCCACTCCTGCTTGCCCTCCTACAATCTAAAGACAGTCCTGGCGATATATGACGGTCGTTCCCCGAAGCACTATAGGGTGCCTCGATGTTCTCCTCGCCCACCGGGCCAGGAGGATGATCGAGGCACCCTAGGAAGAACGAACGAAAGAAAAGAAAAAAATACTAAATAAGAGCGAAATGGTCAGTTATTGGCTGTGGTGTGAGAGCTGATGCCGATGGCTGCGTTTTGCCCAGCGATACAACCCTACGAGCCACCGTGTGGCCTCTGTTGAATGAGGCAACAGAGAGGAACCCTCTTCATGTGTACTGCCACGGCTTATAACTGTGCTCCTTTGTTTACCCCAAGCACGTCATTCCTCCACGCCTCGTTCGCCCTTTCAGGGGGTCTCTCTCAATTCTTTTCCTCTCGCACCGTAACGGGAGGACTTCTGTACGGTGACCACGCCGCAGGCGTAGGATGACACGCGACGCCTCGCGCAGGTCGTGGGGGGTGAGAGCGCAGGCTTCGGGCACCGGTGACAAGCCCGGGGCGAAGAAAGGGGCGGTCCTCACCGGTGACCCCTTGCACGGCTGCTGCTGTGCGTAAGAAGCTCAAGGGAAAGCGGGGGGCCGGCTTGCGAGGATAGGAAAAGGAAGGAGGGGTGGGTAGAGTGGGGTGAAAGGGGCAAGGGGGTTGGCTGCCGCGTCAGCGCTGTAGCGCGGGCTCTCGCCTCGCACGAGTGGGGAAAGGAGCTGCGACGGCGACTCGGGGCCGATCACGTGCGGCCGCGCTCTCCACCCCGTTCTCTTCCTGAGGCTCATTACCGAAAAACAAATCTTAATTAAGAGCGAGTCGGACAGCGCTAATGAATGGCTAATGAAAGCCGAGCGACATTTGCAATTCGGGCGCGCGCTCGCGCACTAACGAAGCTGCTGCTGCTGCTGCTGCCTCGTCGTTCCTCTTGGCGTGGGCGGCGGCGGCGGCCTTAGCAGGAGAAGAAGGAGCATTTCAAAGAGCCTTAATTACACGCCTCCGCTTCATCTGAATACGACAAAGGGACGGGCTCGGACCCGGGGCCCAAAGGAGCCGACATTTGCATGGCAAAGTGTCCGGCAGTCCGCGAAGGACGCTGATAATGATGGCCAACTTTAAGATATTAAAGCCCGATTACTGCTCTGGCCCGGAGAGCGCGCCCCTTTGATCGGCCAGCCCTGCTGCCGCCGCCGAGGCCGCTTCTCCGCAGAGCTCGCGGGCCCCAAGGCGCAGGACGCCTCCTTTCCGTCGCACTCCACTGCGGCGGCAGCGGGGCCTGCTGAGTTAACGCGGGCTTTTACGACGGCTGCCGCTTGGCGTTCGCCCGTGCTTCGAATGGTCCTCCGTGACCTGGCCATTCGCGTGACGTTCAAGACTGTGGGCGCAGCGAAGGGTCGCCGCTTGAGCCCGACGACATATCCGATGCTCTCTCCAATCACTCACGAATCCACGTGAGGTTTGGCATAGTGAGATAGACAACGAGGCGGCCATGCTCAGTGACATCGTGTTCAGACTATATAATCAAATCAAACTTATGCGAACTTCACAGCGATGATAGGAACGCAAACGAAACGCCTCCGCAGAGGCTTGACTATGAGTTTGCGGCATTTACTGTGCAAGAACACCTTTTCCTCTATACAAAGTGACACTGGTAGACCACTATTTCAAAACAATACGAGTATGAGTGTTTCTTTGGCGGAGAAAGGCTGATCACTGTAGACCTCCTCGCTGTTTATATTCGGAACGTACCGACATCTGCTTTGTGGGCTGCGCAGCCAGGGGCAGAAAAGGGATTGGAATGGCAAGCTGTTAGGCTAGTTGGTTGCGAATGCCCCTTTGTTAGGCAAATTTTTTATATAGAATAATTGTAAATATTTGTTCCTTTTTTTTTCTTTTTTTTCACAATTATCGATGGCATCGCACGTGCAATAATGTTCCTAGTGTTTGTTTCTGAAAATATACTTAGTTGCAAGTGAGCGTCTATCCTGTCGAGGTCTCCTTTATTCCGCAACGCTTATGCGGCGCCCTTTGCGGAAAGCAAGAAAAGCGATCCTGTAACTTTGCTACGGAATCTGAGTGCTCGCGCACGCTTGCCGTAGTTCAAGCGAATTATGGTGGCGCCCAGGGAGAGCTCTCGTTGGAGAGGTCTACGAAAGTAAACAAAATTCAGCGTCGCTTTCATTATTGCTCCACAAATGAGAACCGACGACGTCTGCTTGATGCTATAAACATCACAGTATTTCCGTGTATTGTAGGCCATTCGTGTTGAAAAAGTCCGCAATAATCACTGTTATTACGCCTGATAAAAAGGTCTTGATTAGCAGGGAACGCTGCATGTCTCCCTCTACATGCAGCTTTCTCCCATGGCTCCCCGCTAACGTAGCCAAGCTTCTAAAATATATATATATATATATATATATATATATATATATATATATATATATATATATATATATATATATATATATATATATATATATATATATATAGAGAGAGAGAGAGAGAGAGAGAGAGAGAGAGAGAAAACGTGGTGAATGGTTGATGCGGTTATAAAACTTAACGGTGTACGTTCGTTACATGTTAGACGACAGAACACCGCAGGTCTTATAACCGTAACATGAATCCATGTTTTTTTCTTCCTTTCTTTTTGTTATAACAGCTTGGCTAACGAGTGCTGGGACACCATAGCTCTATGGCACGTCGTCATTAGTCGTAGCTTTCACGGTACTCAAGGGCATCTTTCAAGTAACTCCGTGTTTGTGTGTGTTTTTGTTCATTTCGATATGCTCATAGTGTGCCGTTTCACATCTTACTCTGATTATTATTATTATTTTTTACTAGAATAGCATGTAGGAACTCTCTGGCTACTTTAACGTCCTCTCGCTCTCTCTCGTATTATAAACGCCATCTTTTTTTATCAGGACTTTTTGAGGGGACGAAAAGAAAGGGATGATATTAAAATTATGACATTTCTGATGTCTCGCTGGTCAAGTCTGTCTCGTCAACGTCGTGTCGCATCTGCCTTCGGTTTTACACCGGAGCTTTTTATTGGCATCCCCTTCGAAACGGGGCTGCGAAAAATTGTCACTTGCCTGCTTGAGCTAATTAGTGTTATATACACAGGCATAGCAGTCTAGCGCGTTGCATATCTCTTTCTGATGTTTTCTCTATATTTTTTTTATTTTTATCTCTCTTTTGTACAGTTACCTGTGCCTGTAAAGGCTCCGGGTCTATCAATTTCTTCTCTGCTTGTTTTTTACCAATACTCTAAGCGTCTCTTTCTTATCTCCCCTGCTGACCAGTTAATGCTTCCATCCGAGTTGAATCCAAGTGCTTCTGGAAGGTGGATGTTCTATATGCGGGTCTTGCTGGATGAACATCTTTGCATTTCATTACGATGTGCAGAGTCATTCCCAGACTATTGCTTTTCCGGGCTTCTGACACTGAGCAGACGTAGAGCGGCGCCTGGTGCGAACTGGTGCGACGTGGAAAGTCACATGGCGTCACCTTCTGTCACAAGTCAAGAGGATGCATTTTCGGTATATAGTTCGTCCCTTCAGACAAGACCGCTCCAGTGCAGGGAAATGCGTGGCGCTTGGACACGTGAGCACTGTGTGCATAAACGCGGCGGCGTTTTCCTGATGCTCCGAGCGTCATAGTATATTGACAGCTGCAAAGACACCACTCTCAAGTGCCCTAATTTCCTCGAGCCCCAGTATATGCGCATCTTTCAAGCAATGTCTCGTAATCAAAAATTAACGGACGCCTTGAAGCAGACAGCGTGACAGAGACTGCTCATCTCACCGAGACGCTATCGACAATAGTTAGAAAACGACGCCGACGACTCTCCCGTCATCGAAGTTCGTCAAGGATCACCACAACTTCTATTATGCATGTCATGGCCGTCGTCACCGCCTGCTTTTCCACTCAGGCCCCAAGAAGACAAAGGACAAATAAATTAAAAATGAGGACACTGCGGAGAGCATCCATGGGTGTTGATTCTTGGGATATATTCGCAGGTCTTCATCCATTCTCTGATTTGCAAGGCACAACGCCAGCATCTGCTCCCCATCTGTTCCCGAAAAACTGCCATAGCAAGACCAGCAGGTCGTCGTCATGCCATAGTCAATGGTTGATGCTCTTCGCATGCTTTTTATTAAGCTGCGGACACCGTAAGTTCGAAGCGCCTTATAAGTACTGGACGTCCTGTATCCAGTGCTTGCATATAGAAACCGACCTCTATAGACCTCAGTGACCAACTGCACCTCCGAATGAAGCAGCACCATCCGTTTCTCTCATCTGTACCTCATTTTATTCCTTAACGCCCTTTCTTTGTAGGGTATACCGAGCCAGACAGACGTCTGGTAGAGCTCCTTGCCTTTCCAATTCTTCTCCGCTCTCACATGGCGTCATAAAACCGTATACCTGCACGAATTCTCTCGAGTTGTAGCAGTTAAATCCGAGAAAATGCATGAAAAAGCTTCTGAGGGACAGAATTTCTACGACCATTAACGCATTTCACAAAGGGTGTGCATCGGTTTTCTTTAAGCACCTCATTCGCTGTGTTGACGTTCTGCCCTCTTACTTAAAATGCCCTTGGCGCCTCTTCGAGATGAAACCTCTGTGTCAATATTGCGATGCCTCTCAAGGGTCGTCACACGCAGTCGAGTCGAGTTTACTCTGCAGCGGCGCGGTATAGGTCACGCCGAAAGTCGCGGCACCTCTTCAGGACTTGTGCCAACAAGTCGCGTTGTGTGATGCGCGGGCTCACTCACCTGGCTACGTTATAAAAAAAAAGAAAGAGAAAAAGAAGGAAAAAGAAAGGGGGGGAGTTGCGGCGTAACATTGGCGGGAAGAGATCCTCCGACTTGGGCGCACTTTCGTGTTCTTGTGGGCGCGAGTGCGCGCCTCGACTTTCGCCTCCAATTAAGGGAGCGAAGGCGGCCGACCGTCGATCGGACAGCGAACGGAAGCTGCACGGAGGCGAGCCGCGCGTGGAGCTGCGGTTGACGCGGCTCCCAATATTTGCCCGGTCAAAACAGTGCGAGCACGCGCGCTCTCCTCTCGGCCGATCTGTCGGCGTGCCGCGGGACGAGGCCTGGTCACCCCACCATCCAGCACTCCGCGCTCTCTCTCTCTCTCTCGGCACGCGAGAGACAATGGCTCCAGGGGTGTAATCAAGTCGGAGAGCGCGGAGTAGCGGGTTCGGCGCCGTCTATTTTGTCTGCTGGCGGAGGCCCGTGGCCGAGATGAAGACGAGAGAAACGAGAGAAGACGAGAGCAGGGGGTGTGTATACGCTATATAGCTGCCTGCCCTGCAGGTGTGTAGGGCATGTCAAGCCAGCGCAGGCGATGCAGGTGCTGACTAAGGAAGTTTCGAGCAAAGATAGTCTTAGGTCGCGTGTTTCAAGGGATGTGCGCGAGAACTGGAAGAGTTTGTGTCTGCTTGCGTGCGCGCACGTGTGTGTGTGTGTGTGTGTGTGTGTGTGTGTGTGTGTGTGTGTGTGTGTGTGTGTGTGTGTGTGTGTGTGTGTGTGTGTGTGTGTGTGTGTGTGTGTGTGTGTGTGTTTGTGTGTGTGTGCGTGTGTCAGAGAGAGAGAGAGAGAGACATGAATGGACAGGGTGGGAGTGGGGATTGAGCAAGCATGCCCGGGCTGACAGTTTTGTTATCATACTACGCATATATAAGATTCTTCCAAACTCGTGTCGAAACTATGTCCGAGTATTAAAAAAGCGTCGCTGTTTGGCTTTGCAAACAGAAGCAGCCACGTGTGTAAGGCAGGGGTCGTATATGGGCGCAAGCTAAAAAATAAAAAATAAAGGACGAGGCATACTGGCAGTTTATTATTAGTCCGTTGTTTCCAAGTTGCGACGGTGTGATTAAACCCACGCGCGGTGCTCTCCTCGGGGACACACCGCCGGCAGCCGTAACAAACGCCCCGCAGGTTCGAGCTGTCACGTTCAGGTGTCTTCTCCCCTTGGTTCAGTGCGCGATTATGTGCTTTGGGCAGCTTCTTTCAACCTTAAAGTTCAGTTTTCTTTACGCGTGCTGTCATTCCTCCTTTCTTTCCTATAGTTTTCTTTTTTATATTTTTATCTCTCTCTGCTCGTCATGAACCATGTCAGCACGCGACTTCATTAGGAAAGTCTCGCTCTGACGCTTCGTATACCCCTTGGGAGAGGCGCTCGTGTGTGCTTCCCGCATGGTGTTTGTTTTGTTGCTTGGGAAATCCCGTGCTCCCTAATTCACATATCCTTTCTTTTTTTTAAACAGCCGTGGCCGCAAGGTCCGACGCGTTTTGTTCGCTCGTCCGAGATTACGCCGTGACAATGGATCCTAATTACTTTCTTACACACTCGGGGGAGTCACTGTAAAACGATGTGTTTTGGCGCGCTTTTGTTTCTAAGTTCCGATGCGTGCTGTACCTGGTCAGAGAGCCCGCGGTCCCGGATGGCTGTTCACTGGGTCCGCCCTGTGTTGTTTGTGTTGAAACGAGGGCGTCCTGCTTGTTCAGCCCCAAGGGCACTATTCGGCAATCGCACGAGGCGCATGTATCTGAACCGGCATTGTCGGTGGTGGATAATTAGCAGAGTCAGCAAACGGTACCTTCTTTGTCTCGGGCAGCTCTAGATGTAGCTCCTGTATATATTGTAGCATTTGTCAAGAGAATACCACATGCACTACATGCATGAATATTGCTGAGTCCTGGCTTCGCCGTGTCGATTTTGTGGAGCTCTTGTTGATAGAGGATTGTGTAGGGCAAGAACCAGGGGTTCGCATTCCCTTTCCAGAACTGTCGAGTATAGTTCTGATGACATGTATGCGACGCTGACCGGACAGCTTGCGATCAACTGCGCTAATGCACTTGCAGGGGCTTCGAATCTTTCAACGAAGGCGTTATACCTACATCAAAAACGGTTAGGTATGCATGTAGTTGAAGCCATAGGTCAGCAAAACAAACGAAACTCACTCAGAGTCATTCGCAAAAAAATATTTTTTGCCTAGACCTTACTCGGGACCCAGACTCACCAAAGCTGTGCTCAGCGTGGCTCACTCAGAGAGAGGGAGACAGAAACGGAAGAAAGTAAACGCAGGGAGCTACTAACCAGGCGTACCTCCGGTTTGCTACCCTGCTCTGGGGGAAGGCTCACAGACTCACTTGTTCTGTTCAGATGGGCTCACTCGGGCTCGAGCTCACGGGCTCACTCAGTGAATTTGAGTGTGTCGACTCATGAACGCGTTTGCCGACCCATGTTTTAAGTTGTGAACGTTAGACATACTATCCGAGCCACGAGTTCGCAAGTTGTCCCATAAGCAAGGTGACTGATTGATTGGCATACTGATCTAAAATCATGTTTACTGATGACAGCTTCAGCATTCGGTCTTCGCTGTATGTGAACGAATACTTCAAGGCTAACAAGTGAAGTCGTTGACCTCGGAACGTATCAGGCGCTCGTGCTCGCTTTTGCGACCTGTGAACCGCGCCATCGATGCAGCTGTATTGTAGTACAGGACATATGCACAGTATACGGGCCTGGGTGGTATTCTGACTATTACATCGTCGTTATTTAGAGGAAATGTATAAAACGTCTAAACACTCCCACTACTTCTTTTTTTGCTACGGGTTTCAGAGCTATACAGTCCGGTTATATGCTACGAAGATACCGCATTGCGCATCAAGACAGCGAAAGCCACAAATCGTAAAGTCGCTATAGCTGTGTTCCAATATTCGCCGTATAGACGGCAAAGTAGACGGCTAAGCGGACAGCGGCCATCTTAAGCCTCGTGCCGATTCTCACGAAGGCGTCAAAGTAGACAGCTTCACGTAGACAGCATCGAAGTCAATAACGATACAGGCTACTTTCCTGTCCAAACAAGATGGTGGCTGAGCAGGACGTTTAGAAAGCCGACAGGAAGGTCGTCTACGCACAAGAAAACGCAGAAACGCTTTCCTGCGCTCTTCATGTAAGTCACATCGTGTTCTTCATAGGTTCGCAGGCACAAAAACAGAAACTATAGAAATGATACATGCTTTTCTCAACTTTTTCTTGTCGCCGTGAGGAGGCGTCATGTTGCAGAAGCGTCTTTCATACGACTCCTAGACGGTTCGGAGCGCGTTCCATTACAAGGCCTCGAAGTTGCATCAGTTGTCTCCTTAGCTGTTTACATAGGCTGTCTCCGATGCTGGCCAGAATCGGTACACACCTATCTAGATCGAAGAATGAGCGGCACACGCACTAACACGTGCGAACTCCGTGCCCTAGTCAGCAGTTTTAGTATATACAGCGCACGATAATGGCGGGTCTTAATTACAGTGAGCTTTCCGCGCATACGAGAGTATTCCGGTATACCCAGGTACTCCATCGCCGAAGTGTTTTCGTTTGAAGCGCCGCAGGCAGGATCAGGGCGTATAGCACACGTGTTGTCCGATCGGCGCGCCACGATTTGCCTCGGCCCCTTACATACGGACATGTAGTATTATATGGGCGAGGGGCGTCGAGGTGAGTTCGCGACACAAAGGAGCGTTAGGTGAAACCGCTATCCGCGGTCCGAGCTCGTTGGAGCCGAACTGAGCACGCCACACACGCGTCCCGCCCTGTACAAGTAAAACAAGCGAACAACGCCGTCGTGGTCTAGAGGCTGCGAGGCCATGACAGCGCAGCCAATATATATGAACGCATGGCCCGCGGTCACCGTTTGACTTAGTTCGCTCCGTGAGCTGAGTTGAGAGCGCGGGGGGGGGGGGGGGGGGGTTGTCGAAGAGGGGAGGGATGACCAAGCGGTCTTTCAGAGAGTTGCGCGTGATCCGTCGCGCAAGAACGGATCACGTTACCCGTCCCGCCACAGTCAGCTGCCCATCCGGCGGTTGATTCTGGGTCAGCGTGTCCGGCGGCGGCTGGAGCAACGCTTGGCCCACTGAGTTGACCGGGAAAGGAAAAATAATAATAATAACGGGGGGCTATAGAGAAAGGGAAACGGTGAGAGAAAAAAAAAAGAGACAGGGAGTCTTGTGGCTCTTGGGTGCTTTGTGGTTGTGTTGGCGCGAGAGCTTCACTGGGTGAATGGGAGAGGGTGCAGGGGCGGTGTGAGCAGTGCATCCGCTCCTTTGGTCACGCGCCGCGCGATGCGAGTCTTACGTGGATATGTGTATATATGTGCGCCGGAAAACGCTGATCCCTTCACCTGGAAGTCCCTGTTTTCTTTTTTTCGACACGCATCTTTTTCTTTTTTCACTTTCGGTGGGGGCGGCACTGTAACCCTGTGCCGCGGCTGTGGCCTCGCACAGTGAGCGCATGTGTCGTCACATCCGGTGACCCCGTATTTATTGACGCATAAGCACTCGCTATGCTCTGTATCGAAATTCATCCTAGCTTGAATGTGTTGTGCGGCCTTTTGCATGTTTGGTTTGCTATGGGCTGTTTACTTTCTCTAATCCTAGTGAAAGAGCTAAAAGGTTCGCGACTTTGATTGTGATAAGTCTGACGTCGCCACTTATTGTATTGTTTAGTGCAATCACAAGAGGACGTTACAGGGCAGAAATAACTAGGGGTAGAGGATAATAATAATAGTAGTTCCCATTGTTATACGCAATAGTCATATTCGTTTGTTACTCTGATATTTTGAATGTGCACCAATAGAATGGCCGGGAGGATGACCAACGATGCAATATAACGTGTACTAGCTGTTTAGAATAGGTTAATGAAACATGCGGTAATGTGGCGTTGGTCGGTAATCCTTTCACAATGTGCCCCTAGCAACCATTCAATCAAGATAACGCGTGGTGAGCGGTTCCCTGCAAGTATATAGGTATTCACAGGGAAGATCAAAACTTGGTCGGTGTGTCAAACGAGTGCAGGATATCGGCGTGTGTAACGATTGCTGTGGCGTGCCGTGTAGATTGAGTGAGTGAGTGAGTGAGTGAGTGAGTGAGTGAGTGAGTGAGTGAGTGAGTGAGTGAGTGAGTGAGTGAGTGAGTGAGTGAGTGAGTGAGTGAGTGAGTGAGTGAGTGAGTGAGTGAGTGGGTGAGTGAGTGGGGGAGTGAGTGGGGGAGTGAGTGAGTGAGCAGTCAGTGCCCAAATGAACTCGCTAAGCTTCCAAACACGTTAGCTAACCATAGAATTTAGGCACCCAACTATTAACTCGTAGTTAACAGCCGACTGCTAAACTGTTAGGCCGTTATAGCTAGAAGTTAAATACAGTTAATAGCAGGCATAGCACCATAACAACAGTTATAAGAGAGAGAGAAATGAGGTTGGAAAAGCTGGGAGGTTAACCTAAAGCTTTTGGTTTTATACCTTACACGGGGAGAAGGAATGCTAAGGTGCTAGAGAAGGTTGGGAAAGAAGGACGAAATGAATAGTCGAGAAAGAAATCTGACGCACGAAACTAAAAAGAAAAAAGAAAAGAACGCGAGGGTTGAGGAGCACCCGGACGCATCAGTCGAACTCGAACGGAAATATTTCAGAATCACCTTGGCTGGACTTCTGATGTGACGACCAGCACATAAGCAGCGGCACTCCAGGAGTGTCGGCCCTGAATGCGGCTGGTCATCGAGACAGGAGAACGTCGTCGTGAGCGACCGCCTGTGAGAGCTGTAGCGAGGATGTAACGACAACGAACCTGTTCGATACTTTCATGGCTGCCGCAGTCGTAAAAAAAAACACACACACAACAATTAAAACATCCTAAATTACGTTACCTTTAAGCGTTTCATCGATGCAGTTATTGGCGATATTGTCACACACTTGGGCCACTTGCTCCCAGAAGACGAGGACAGGCTATAGCTCACCAGCTAGCGCTTGTGCGAGCTAATGGGTTGAGCCACGTCAGACACGTTTTAACTACAGATCGTGGCACCACTGCGAATATCAAACCGTGATTACACGATGGTGCCCGCGCGGGGCACCATCGCGTTGTCGCTTTTCATCATCGTGCGTCGAACGGGGAAACGGCGGCCATTCATTCGGGCCGCTGCATAGTGGCACCGCATTTGCTTGCCGCGCTCTTGAAGCATTTCGCTCCAAGATGGCCGCTAGCTGTGCCAGATAGCCGCGCTACAGTTTTGCCCGTTCTCGCGATGCAGCCGTGGGTACTTGGCGCTTTCACGTTCCTCGCCTCTCCGGCGCCGCAGTCCGTTCCTCTTAGCGTTCTGCTTCCTTCTCGTCTCCCTCATTGCTTTTCTTTACTCAACTTTGTTTTATTTCTACATTTCGAGAACTTTAACTATTTCTTCAGCTTTCCTCGTTTCTTCTTTTATTTTTATTTTATTTTTCTGCGAGCAAAGCGAATCAGCCCCGTTCATTAGCTTTTCATACGAACGGCCCAGAGTGGGGCCTGTTGGAAAAAAGAAATAAATGAAAAGAAGAAAAAATGCAGAAAAAAAAGACAAAATAGAAGAAAGGTCCTCGATGAGCGAAAAAAATATGCGGGAAAACAAAAGGAAAGGATTGATGAACAAAATTAACCTGGAAGGAGGCGTACGCATTGCGAATTTCACTCATTTGTTTCACTATTTGCTTGTTCCTGCTGCTGAAACGGCTCCCGAACGTATGTACACGTACCTCTCTTGCTTTCGTACCAGGCTCTTTGACGAGAAAGCGTGGTGTTCCTAAAGGGTGTGCTGGCTAAGCGTTATAACAAAGAAAAAGAAAAGAGGAGGGGGGGGGAACTAAGAGACGGAGAAAAAGGAAAATGACCGTAGAATGGTGTAGTACAGGAAGCCCGGTTGCTAATGAAAATGAGAGGGGAAGTGGAAGAAAGAGAAAGAAAGGAAAACGAACGGGTGAAAAACTCTAAAAAAAAAATAAAGATAAGTTGTAGTAAGACAGGCAGCAATAATAATCACTGGTCTCGGAATTAAAGGGTAAAAAGAAGGCGCGCGCTCAGGAAGCGATGAGGCGGTAGAGAAGGGAGAAAGGTGGAGAAAGGAAGAATAAAACCAACGAAGACTTGAAACTTTGAACTAGAATAAAAAATAGCTGTAATTAAAAAGAAGCAAATGAAAAGAAAGCGTTAGGAGCTCTCTCTATCTTTTTTATCATTGTCTTGTTTCTTCAAACCTTACCCCCTCCAACCCGCCGCCCTCTTTAATTTTTTCTCCCCCATCCCGCGCCCACTTTTGTTTCCTAAGACGTTTACTTTTTGCTAATTCCCTTCCGCACGTCGCTTACGCGCAGCATCGCACGAGCCCCTGTGTGCGCGCGGTCCGAGTACCAGGGTGCCCAGCAGCTCCCCGCTTCCTTTTTTCTTCCTTTCGTTCCTTTCTTTTTTTTTTCCTTCTTTCAATTTTTTTTTCATTCGCCCGTTGCGCCGCTCTTGGTGCCGGCTTGGCGGAAAAAAATAAAACGCAGTTAATGAGAAAGCCGGCTTTCAAAGACAATATCAGCGCGCGAGAGCGAGGCCTCCTCCTCGCCTCAGCCTTGCGAGCGCTCAGCACCGCTGTGTAGCCACACAGCGGCGCCCAGGGAGCCGACGCAGAGGGAGCGAGACGGGCTGGGGCGTACGTGAGGAGAGGGGTGAGAGAGAGAGAGAGGGGCAAGCAGCCAGCTCTTTGGGCCGAGGACTTGATTTTTCATTCGGCCCTGTGTACGCCGCTGCGGAGGAAAGGCCTCGGAAGAGAAAAGCGAGGGAAGATCCGTAATTATTCGAGATCTTCTAATGGGCACTGCGCAAAGCGCTGCCGCCAGCGTCTTCGCAATTTGAATAAAAAGCGCTCTCTGAGACAAGGAAGAGCTCCGCGGCAACCCTCCCCCCTACCTCTTGATCTGCTCCCCCCCCCCCCCCCCCCCCAGCACCTCGCCTTCGCTGCTACAGCAGAGAAGGAGCGTTACGCAAATAACTTGAACACCCGCATCCCTCCCTCTTCCCGGCTCCAGTTGCCTCCTAGTTTGCTTCGCATTTGCTTTTTGCTTGCGTTCACTTTTTTTCTTTTCTTCAGAACGAAAGGACTAAGAGTGAAAATTAGAAGAAAACGGTAGTTAAGAAGATCTTCTTGACGAGGGAAAGGAATGGGGTGAAGAAAGAAAAGAGAGAATTATATGGCTGCAAAGGAGAACCAGGAAGACGTTACAGGGAGGTGGGGGGGGGGGGGGAGGAATGCAGGAAGAAAGAACGAAGAAGAAAGAAGAAAAAAAGGAAGTGAAAAAAAAGAATTGACGAAAAAAATGGGAGCTGACAGAACGTACAAGAAGGAGAAATCGCACGAAGCAAAGAGGGAAGCGCAACGGAAAGAAACCCTATAGGAAGGAAGAGGAAGAGAGACGGCAGAATTACTTCGGACAGAAAAAAAGAAAGAAAAAAGTGACGCCACCCTGCAAAAGTCAGGAACGCTTTTTGATGGGAAAGAATTACACAGCAAAAGTGCGTTTCGCGCGCGCTTAGGGAAGATTAAAGAAAAATGTAATATTAATAATTACGACAGGATTTTTTTTCTCCCTCTTTTTTATGCCTGCGAACAAGAAGAGAGCGCCGAAGAAAATGGGGTGCCCTGTGAGGAAAGGCGCGCGCACGGAGGCACTCGGAGGAACGTGAGCAGAAGAGCTGGAAAGGAAGAAAAAAAACAATCTACGATGGCAAGGCGTGCGCGCAGAAAAAAAAAATTTCGCGTCGCCGAAAGGGTAGCGAAAATAATTAGGAAGCAAGATTAAAAGCAAGGAGAGCCGGCCAAGCAGGCCTGGGAATTGAAGACGTGGAATTTTCATCGGAGCGCGAGACCAGCGCGCAATGGGGATAAAAAGCACGATCGGGTGAAACAGGAAGGTTGATGGCGGGAGAAGGGGAGGGGGTGGAAAAAGATTGAGGTGGGAAGAGAGGGCGAAGGGGGGGGGGGAGGGTATGAAACGAAGTGTATATGCTTTGAGGGAAATCAAAAGAACGCGCGATTCTTCCTTCGGCACGGCACGGCTTGGCATGGCTATAGATGGCCGTTGCTTCGGGTCATGCACGTAGAGGAGTTGTGTTTGCGAAAGGTAACATTGAAGGCAGCGGTTGCTCGCAGTGGTATACTTAGTAGTCTATACTGATTGGATTGTGCAGTGTAAATGCGTTCATCTGACTGCATTTCCTTTTTTTTTTCGGCCGGTGACCATATACCTCATTTGATGGGTGTTCTGAAATGTTCAACAGGGATGGTTTTGTTTTCCTTTCTTTTAGCAGGCGATAATGCCGGATATGTATCTCTACACTCTTTTAAGAACGTCGCCACGTGCGTAGAGTTACAAAATATATGTTCGTCAGAGCAGCTCTTTCTGCAGTGAGACACATTGTGTGGAGAAGTCCGCTTTACTGATTGCCTAAACATTTAGGGAGATAGACCGTATTACATGCAAAACTTATATGTATAAAATATTCACCAAGATGATTTCCAATATAATCAGGGCAACACTTGACTTCAATCAACCAAGAAAACTGGCTGGCTTCAGGAAGGTATATTCTACAATGGATCACGTCCATGTCATCCATCAGGTAATTGTGAAATCTACGAAGAACATTCAACCTATCCATATGGCTTTCATAGATTATGAAAATGCATTTGATTCAGGGAAATGCCAGCAGTCATGGAGGCATTGCGTAATCAAGGAGTGCAGGAAGCATACGTGAATATCTTGGTAAATATCTGCAAAGATTCCACAGCTACTTTGTTTCTCCACAAAAAAGTTGAAATTACCTATCATGAAAGAGGTCAGGCAAGAAGACACAATCTCTCCAGTGCGATTCATTCACTGCATGCTTAGAAGTATTCAAACTATCAGACTGGCAAGGCTTAGGAGTGAGGATCAACGGCGAATATCTCAACAACCTTCGCATACGCTCAGCAACACTGGGGATGAATTGCAACAAATGATTGAGGACTGTTGCGTTTCGCCTGCGACACGTGGTTTTGCCGGCGCGACTGCGGCGGGGCGGCGGACATTTTGGCCCGATCGTCGTCGCCGCAACACTCATCGCCAGGTGTTTCCAGGCGCGGCTGCGGCGATGCGACCGCCTAGGGATCATCCTCGCATTCCAGTCATTGTGCCCGAAACAGGCGATGCCAAAGCAGGGATCTCATTCCAGTTATTGGGCCCGAAACAGGCGATGCCAAAGCAGGGATCTCGTTCCAGTCATTGTGCCCGAAACAGGCGATGCCAAAGCAGGGATCTCATTCCAGTTATTGGGCCCGAAACAGGCGATGCCAAAGCAGGGATCTCGTTCCAGTCATTATGCCCGAAACAGGCGATGCCAAAGCAGGGACCATCTTCTCATTACAGTCATTGTGTCCGACCGGCAGCGCCACGACAGGGTGCTACGAGATCGTGCTCGACATGGTGCTACGGCATCGCTACGACAGTGTGCGTCACCATTAGCCCATTGTACATTCACGTGCTCGTCTTTTGAGGGGTTCCTTCTTGCCCTCAACTGCGAGAGTATAAAAACAGCTGCCCCCGGACGCCAAAGGGAGGGCTCCGATTTCTTCTGTTGAGTGAAGTGCTCTCCCGTCTCTCTACTTCGGTCAAACCTGACCGCCAACTCTTTGCGATGTTAAAATAAACAAGTTGTTTCGTTGTTACCAGTCGACTCATGCTTTGCCGGGACCTTCGGATGCTTCCAGTTGTACCCCAGGCCGCCAGGCCAACGCTACCCTTGGGGCTTGCGACCCAGGTACAACCACGGGCGTCAGCGCCGAGTTCCCAACAGATCGTACCAGCGGTCCGATTCCAAACATCTGGTTGGCAGCGGTGAGATCGCCTCCGACTCCAAACAACTGTCTGCCTGCGGTGAGATCGCGACAACGGAGGCCAGCAGCGAAGAGATGCAGTTGACGGTATGCTGAGCAGCTCAACGACGATCCGGGAGCAGTGCAACGAGCCCTGTGTGACGACTGGTTGCCTGCAGCGGAACGACTGCGCGGAATTCCTGCCTGCGAGGTTTGGTGAGTGCGGGACTTTCTTCTTCTGAGCTTTGCCAGGCTTTTTGTTAGTGTCAGAAACAGAGCTGGTAATTGTGGTTGTCGTTGCTGCCGGGTTAGTTTGCGGCAAGACAATAGTAAGCAGTAGAGAAAGCAGCATTCAGAGCAGCCATGGATTTGAAGTCGTTGCGCAAACCGAAATTGTTGGAGCTTGCAAGAGAGTTGGGTCTGGATGTCTCAGACAAACTAAGAAAACCTGAACTGCTAAAGGCTATTCTTGAGTTAGAGGCTGAGGATGACGAGCTGTCGGAATGCCTTGAGACTATTGAAGAGAGGGAGACTGCAAAAAGACAGGAGCGCGAACTTAAAGAACAAAAAGAGAAAGAAAAAGAAGAGCGTGACCATCAACACGCTTTGGAAATGAAGCGTCTCGAGATAGAGATAGAACGCGCTCGTAATGGAAGTCAGGCACACGGTGCAGGAGAACGCGTATTGTTCAAAATGACTGACCTAATGCGGCCGTTTAAGCTTGGAGAGGACATTGGTTTGTTCCTGGTTAACTTTGAGCGAACGTGCGAGAAGCAGGGGTTCTCTCGGGAAACGTGGCCACAGCGCTTGCTCACTTTGTTACCCGGCGAGGCGGCCGACGTAGTCGCTCGCTTGGATAGAGAGGAAGCAGAGGATTTCGACAAAGTAAAATCGAGTCTGCTAAAAAAGTACCGGCTGTCTGCGGAGGCGTTCCGTCGGAAGTTTCGGGAAAATGAGAAAGGCAGAAGTGAGTCATATACAGAGTTTGCGTATAGGCTTATGTCGAACATGCAGGAGTGGCTCAAAGAAGAGAAAGCGTTTGGTGACCACGATAAAGTTCTGCAGTGCTTCGGGCTAGAACAGTTTTATAGTCGGTTACCGGAGAACGTGCGATACTGGGTCTTGGATAGGCCAGACGTTTGTACGGTGGCTAAAGCCGCTGAGCTAGCCGAGGAGTTTGTGACGCGTCGGGCTCGCGGAGCTAAGGACGGTCAAAAGGGTGAATTTGGCTCGAAGTTTGAGAGGCCGAAGTTCACGCCCATGAGATTAAAGGGGGACACGCGTAGTGCGGATGCGAGTGAAAGCAGTCCGACCAGACGTAAAGAGACGGCGGCAGCCAAACGCAGAAAGCGGTTCGAGATGAGGCGAGCGGGCGTTTGTTATACGTGCCAGAAGCCGGGTCACTTTTCGGCGCAGTGTCCGGAAACAACACCAAAAGTTGTGTTTTTTTCAATAGGCAGCACGGACGAGAACATGAAGCTTCTCGAGCCTTACATGCGAGACCTCCTCGTGAACGGGAAAGAGTGCCGAGTGCTTCGCGATTCCGCAGCAACGATGGATGTAGTTCACCCGTCTTACGTAGAACCCCATATGTTCACGGGCGAGTGCGCGTGGATCAAGCAAGCCGTGGAAGCTCATAGCGTGTGTCTGCCGGTAGCAAAGGTGCTTATTGAAGGACCTTTCGGAGCGCTTGAGACGGAGGCGGCAGTGTCATCTATGCTGCCACCCCAGTACCCGTACCTATTTTCAAACAGGTCCGATCACCTCCTGCGCGAGAAGGGGCTTTTGTTTGGTGAAGCTAGTGTTCAGGCCTTAACCAGATCGAAGGTTCGGGAGCTCGCTGCAAAGGCGGTAGTTGCGGGGCCGACGTTATCAAACAACGAAAAAGGGTCAGAGGCGCAGCAAGCTGATATTCAGAGCACGCCCGAACTGAATAAAATTGAGTCTGTAGCGTTGAAGGCGCCAGATACTGGAGAGGAAAATCCCGATTCGGGAAAGTTAGAAGAGCTATCTACTGATTTGCTCATCGCGCCTACGTCAGACGGACTTGATAGGTTGCTAAAAGTCAGCCGGACGGCTTTGATAGCCGAGCAAAAAAAGGATGGCAGCCTGGAAAACGTGCGCTGCAATGTCAAAGAAGGTATCGCCAGGAAAACTGCGCGTTTTGTGGAAAGGGGTGGAGTCCTGTACCGGAAGTATCTAGACCGCAGAGGTGTGGAGTTCGATCAGCTGGTCGTGCCTCAATGCTATCGTCAGGATCTGTTGCGCTTGTCACATGGGGGTTCGTGGTCCGGACACCTAGGAGTTAAGAAAACTAAGGACCGTCTCTTGCAAGAGTACTATTGGCCAGGGTGTTTTCGGGACGCAGACCATTTCGTGAGGACATGTGACACTTGTCAGCGGGTGGGCAAACCAGGGGACAAATCGAGGGCGCCGTTGAAATTGGTACCTATCATTACGGAGCCTTTTAGACGGCTCGTTATTGATACTGTGGGACCTCTGCCGGTAACAGCCACGGGGTACAGACACATTTTGACTGTGATCTGCCCAGCGACAAAGTTCCCTGAAGCAGTGCCGCTTAAAGAACTCAGCTCAGTTGAGATAGTTAATGCACTACTGTCCATATTTGCGCGAGTTGGTTTTCCTGCAGAAATCCAATCAGATCAGGGCACAGTGTTTACTAGCGCTTTGACGACAACTTTTCTCGAAAGGTGTGGGGTAAAGCTGTTACACAGCTCAGTGTACCACCCACAGTCGAATTCCGTTGAGAAGCTCCACTCCGTCATGAAGCGCGTGTTGAGAGCGTTGTGTTTTGAACATCGAACTGACTGGGAGCTGTGTCTGCCTGGGGTGATGTTTGCTTTACGGACCGCGCCGCATGCGGCTACGGGGTTTTCGCCAGCTGAACTGGTGTACGGTCGCTCGCTTCGATCTCCGCTTCGCATGCTTCGAGAATCATGGGAAGGTAGGGGCGACGACCCAGTCGTGGTGGAGTACGTGCTTAAGCTCCTCGAACGCTTAAGAAGGGCACAGGAGTTGTCAGGTGAAGCAATGACAAAGGCCCAGCAGAGGGCCAAGGTTTATTATGATCGGACAGCCAGGGCCCGTCGTTTTGAGGTTGGCGATGAGGTCATGATATTGCGCACATCGCTAAACAACAAACTAGACGTGCAGTGGGAGGGCCCAGCACGAATTGTTCAGAAACTGTCGGACGTTAACTACGTGGTAAGTCTGCCAGGAAAGCGGAAAGCACAGCAAGTTTACCACTGTAATCTGCTCAAACCTTATAGACAAAGGGAAGCAGTGGTGTGCATGATGGTAAACGTTCCTGAAGAGCTTCCGGTCGAGCTTCCAGGACTAGGCTCAGTGACGAACAGGGAAGACACCGGTCAAGTCATTAGTGACCTTATCAGTAAAGCACCGCTGTCGCCTGAGCAGAAAACCGAACTACACCAGCTATTACAAGAGTTTCAAGGTCTGTTCTCTGAGAGGCCTGGTAGGACTTCTGTACTTACTCATGATATAGAACTTACCTCCCCAGAGCCAGTACGATCCAAGGCGTATCGGGTGTCACCCCGCCAGAGCGATATTATGGAGGCTGAGGTAAAGAAAATGCTACAACTCGGTGTTATTGAGGCAGGTGAGAGTGATTATACCTCCCCTTTGATTTTAGTTGAGGTACCGGGCAAGGAACCTCGTCCTTGCGTCGACTACCGCAGGCTTAATTCCATCACTAAGGATCAAATTTATCCGATCCCTAACATCGAGGAGCGCCTTGAGAAAGTTAGTAGCGCTCAGTTTATTTCCACCCTAGATCTTGTCAGGGGTTATTGGCAGGTTCCACTTACAGAAGAGGCTAGTAGGTATGCGGCGTTCATTTCACCAATGGGAACATTCCGTCCTAAAGTGTTGAGTTTTGGTTTGAAGAACGCGCCATACTGTTTTTCAAGTCTCATGGATAAAGTGTTGCGGGGACAGCAAGAATTCGCTTTACCGTATCTAGACGACGTAGCGATATTCTCCGCATCCTGGTCTGAGCATATGACACACTTGCGGGCAGTGCTAACCCGCCTGCGCGAAGCGGGCTTGACAGTCAAGGCTCCTAAGTGCCAGTTAGCACAGGCCGAGGTTGTCTACCTCGGTCACGTGATTGGTCAGGGTCGTCGCCGCCCCTCTGAAATAAAAGTGGCCGCTGTGCGAGACTTTCCGCAACCGCGCACAAAGACCGATATTCGGTCGTTCTTGGGTGTCGCCGGCTACTATCAGAGGTACATCCCTAGGTACTCTGATATCGCGGCTCCCCTGACGGATGCTCTAAGAAAAACAGAGCCTCAAACAGTCGTCTGGGACGAGACCAAGGAAAGAGCTTTTAGCGCCCTAAAGAGTGCCCTAACAAGCCAGCCTGTGCTACGATCGCCAGACTATACAAAAGGGTTCATTGTTCAGTGCGATGCTAGTGAGCGAGGCATGGGCGTTGTACTGTGCCAACGGGAAAATGGAGAAGTAGAACACCCCGTCCTGTATGCTAGTCGTAAGCTGACCAGTCGTGAGCAGGCGTATAGCGCCACCGAGAAAGAGTGTGCATGTCTCGTGTGGGCCGTTCAGAAATTGTCATGCTATCTAGCCGGCTCGAGGTTTATCATTGAGACGGATCACTGCCCTCTCCAATGGCTGCAGACCATCTCTCCCAAAAATGGCCGCCTCCTGCGCTGGAGCCTCGCTTTACAACAATATTCCTTTGAGGTGCGTTACAAAAAGGGGAGTCTCAACGGTAACGCCGATGGCTTAAGTCGAAGCCCCTAACGTAGGAATCAGCCTCAAAATTGTTTGTTACTGATGTTTTTCTTCCTGAGGCAGGATTTTTTTAACATATTGCTTTTGTTTAGTGTTTCAAAGTGATGATATGCTTTCTAGTGCAATTTTTCAATTTGTGGACGCGTTCTGAGTGATGCTAGACTACTGTAAGGAACTAGGCAGTGGTATAAGAAGGGGAAAGAGCCTGGCAGGGCTTAGTGAGGGTTGTGCCGTGCTTGCTGACTGAGCGGTTGAGTTTCAGCGTAGTTCTAACGCTTGCCGGGAACGAGAACAAAAATGTGAACTCTCCCGAAGTCACTTTGCAGTGTCCCGTGCGAACCTGAACAAGAGAACGAGGCCTTCTCTGTGCGCTGCGCTCAAGAAACGTCGAGGGACGCCCGACTTCGATTATGAGCATCATCGAGCGACATCCCTCCGGACAGCGGATGCAGTCCCCTGTCCATCGGGATCTCCTTCCCCCGGCGGGGCGGTCTGTTGCGTTTCGCCTGCGACACGTGGTTTTGCCGGCGCGACTGCGGCGGGGCGGCGGACATTTTGGCCCGATCGTCGTCGCCGCAACACTCATCGCCAGGTGTTTCCAGGCGCGGCTGCGGCGATGCGACCGCCTAGGGATCATCCTCGCATTCCAGTCATTGTGCCCGAAACAGGCGATGCCAAAGCAGGGATCTCATTCCAGTTATTGGGCCCGAAACAGGCGATGCCAAAGTAGGGATCTCGTTCCAGTCATTGTGCCCGAAACAGGCGATGCCAAAGCAGGGATCTCATTCCAGTTATTGGGCCCGAAACAGGCGATGCCAAAGCAGGGATCTCGTTCCAGTCATTATGCCCGAAACAGGCGATGCCAAAGCAGGGACCATCTTCTCATTACAGTCATTGTGTCCGACCGGCAGCGCCACGACAGGGTGCTACGAGATCGTGCTCGACATGGTGCTACGGCATCGCTACGACAGTGTGCGTCACCATTAGCCCATTGTACATTCACGTGCTCGTCTTTTGAGGGGTTCCTTCTTGCCCTCAACTGCGAGAGTATAAAAACAGCTGCCCCCGGACGCCAAAGGGAGGGCTCCGATTTCTTCTGTTGAGTGAAGTGCTCTCCCGTCTCTCTACTTCGGTCAAACCTGACCGCCAACTCTTTGCGATGTTAAAATAAACAAGTTGTTTCGTTGTTACCAGTCGACTCATGCTTTGCCGGGACCTTCGGATGCTTCCAGTTGTACCCCAGGCCGCCAGGCCAACGCTACCCTTGGGGCTTGCGACCCAGGTACAACCACGGGCGTCAGCGCCGAGTTCCCAACAGATCGTACCAGCGGTCCGATCCCAAACAGGACCTTAACCGAGAAACTGTAAGTCTACGGTTTAAGATTAAGAGGAAGCTTTAGCTCGGGTGCTGCTATTTGAATACACGTAAAAGGAGAATTCGTTTTTCTCGGCAACCACTGCACCGTATTCGACGAGGTTTGTTGCATATAAAAGAAAAACCTAAAAACTAGTGACTGTTGGCTTCGAATTTTTGATTTAGGCCATCAATTTTTGATTAAAAATTGGCAAAAATCTAAAATTAAAAAAAAACGAAACTATGAAGTTTACAACTCTGTAACTCTGCAACGAAAAATGATAAACTGATTCTGTGAATCGCATCTAATAGTACATCTAGAGCGGACAAAATTGGTATGTTACACATGAATCTAAAAAAAATTTGACAATATGGATATATGGTTTTTGCCGAACCCTTCTAAACAACGTAAGAAATTCACGTAAGATATAAAATGACATATCGAATTTGTCCGCTTTCAATGGTCTAATGGATGTCATTCACAGAACCGCGATATCTGTTCTTGATGCAGAGCTATGAATCTGTAAATATCGTGCTTCTATTTTTTCAAACTTTCGAATTTTTGAAAATGTTTTAGCACAATTCGGGACATAAATCGAAATTCTGCTTCCAACAGTCCCTAGAATTTACCTGTTTCTCTAAAATGCAACAAATTTCATTAAAATCGGTCCAGGGGTTATCTCAGAAAAACGTTTTTGCCTTTTACACGTATTTGAATAGGCCGCACCGGAGTTGGGCCCGAGCTAAAGCTTCCTCTTAATATGCAGAAGATAGGTCCTACAATATACCACCTGGACAGCGTTATGTCCCTCGCATGTATTGCAAAGGAGAGATCAAAGCGTCTTCCGAGTATATACCCCTTTAGCGACAGAGTGAAGGTTAGTGTGACGTGGCATGCAATTATTTAGGCACGTCTAATTTATTGGGGTGCTCATCATGTTAACGTTCTTTGCGAGTTCTGACGCTCTTGCATAACAGACCTCTTTCAGCCTCCAGGCACCTCCTCTCTCTCTCTAGTCTCTCTCTGCAGTGCCCGCGCACGTCCTTTAGGGACGTTGGCCTCTGCGCGCTTGGGTTCGTTCGTTCGTTCGTTCGTTCGTGCTTACGCTTATGTGGCTTGCACGTGTACACATCTGCGTTACAGATGGCACAGGCTCCTCCAGATCACGTGACTACATGGATAGATGGTAATGAAGAAGTGTAGTTATGGCAAGCAGTAATTCACAGAATGAAGGTAATTTCTTTCTTACATTCTAAGTGATTTAAAATGTTTATCTACAAAATGTTTATCTATTCGCGGGAGAATTTCTTTTCCTCTGAATTGGTATATTGATTTTGCCTCTCATTTAAGCTCTAATTCTCACTTTCTTCGGCGTGGACATTAAAAAGAAGGAAAGAAAGAGTAAGAGGGAATTTTCGAAGACTGGTCTGGGAGAAGCAGTTGAAATTCAGGAAAAAAAGAAAAAAATGGGCATCTCGCTAGAGAGACGCGAGCTTTCTTGTAAGCATCCGTTTTCCCCACAATGTCGTTGAACTAAGAAGACAAGTAGCTCTGTCACATAAAATGCGTGATCCTCACGACTTGTTCACTTCTATATACGTTTCATGTAAGTAACCCTGATTTGCTCATTAATCGATTAATTGAGTTAAGGTTGGCGATTGTTAGAGTTACAAAATTTTATTCGACGTTCAACTTGAGCTTACGCACATTTTTTTTTCTTCCTCGGATAAAAGGAAAAATTGAGGACTGGCATCTTATGAGCCCAGAAATATATTGCTGCCTATACATGTTGTATACAGGGTGCCCCAGCTAACTTTAGCCAGAGCTTAAAAATATGCCGATGCACTCTAAGACGGCGCTATTAAATGGATGTTGTTGACTATTGGATGCAGTAAGTCACACCATTTCTTGTATTCTGCTTGATCGCATAATTAGTCAAGAATAATTAACCAACTTCTGAAGTAACGAAGTTAGGCAAAAAATTCCGATTAGAAAGTTGTAGAGCGGTTTGGAAAGCGTCCTATTCGACAGTTCTTAACTTTCTGTCTATTAGGCATTAGTGAGTTTCTGCTTACTGCAGATGCCCGCGAAAAAAAAAAATGCCACGTGTAATGCCCGCTTGCGCGTCGTGATTGCAGCGCTCCCAAACGTTTCTCGTACAAACGAACATAGCATCTGGCAGTGTGTGCTGCCTCTTAAAAGGCGGCAGGGCAGCGATGCAGGCGTTGGCTGTGCGATTGACGCCACCGACGTGATGTGCTTCCCTCGCGGCGGTTCATGATAGCGATAAGCAGGCGCAGCGGCAGCACACCCGGCTAAATGCTATAGCTATATATGTTCGTTTGCACGCGGAGCGTTTGGGATGCGCTGAAATCACGGCGCACAAACGAACATGTCACGTGGTGTATTTTTTTTGTGTGTGTGTGTGTATTTCGCGGGCATCTGCAGTAAGCGAAAAAATACCAATGCCTAATAAATAGAAGGTTATATACCTAATCGAACGTTTTTCAAAGCGCTCTACAACTTTCTAATTGGAATTTTTTCCCAAATTTTGTTGCTTCCGAAGTTGGTTAATTAATCTTGACTAATTATGCAATTAGGCAAAATACAACATATAGTGTGGCTTACTCCATACAATAGTCAACAACATGCATTTGGTCGCGTCGTCTTAGAGTGCATCGGCATATTTTCAAACTCTGACTAAACTTAGCTGGGACACCGTATATACAAGCAATCATATTTAGAAGCAACGCATACATATTGTTAGCGCCTTTAGTCGCACATGAATATTATCCCATATACTACGAATTTCTTGTCTAATCGGTAGTATAATCACATTCGTACGAACCATGGCGAATATAAAAGCATGGAAACTGAGTCGACCACAGAAACGTCTATACTATTTCTCAAGAATTGTATACTTACGACCTGAATGAGGAGCTAGAACCGAGGGGCTCGACTGTTGTTATTCCCCACCACACAAGATCAACAGAGAATAAAGCATCCTTGGCCCCGAGTCATCCTTATTAACACGCTTAAACGCAATTAAATGCACTCTCACCTATAGGTGGGAGCAAACCTCGATTAATTACATAGGGATATAGTTGCAGATGCATAAATTAGGGAATCAAATGCTGTGCATTTTGGAGGTAGACGCCATGCAAGTCCTATTTGCCTGTGCCTTTTCTCGAACGCAAGTTCAGTAGCATGTTATCTCTAAAGATAAGTGCGACAGAAATACGTTGACAAGTTTGCCACTCCTTTGTAGAAATTAAAAAATAATGTTTTCCTGGCCGCGTCCTCTTTCAACGGTACCACTGCAAAGCTCACTCGTTCATATATCTATAGCGTTCACTGTTGGGTACGTCGTCGCTCCGTGATGCCTACACGTCCTCCATTGAATTCTTTTGACGAGGTCGTGGCTTAAGTTTCGACATGTGTAGACGAAATATTTACCCGATAAGGGTGAAATGCGAAGACGCCCGTGTATACCGTGCTGTGGGTGCACATTAAAGAACCCCAGGTGGCCAAAATTAATTCCCCCCACCACGACGTCCTTCATAATCAGATCGCCGTTTTTTCACGTAACACCGCCGAATTTATACTTTTTTAAAGAAATATTTAGCTCATGACTCGTAACTAGTTTCCGATGGGCGAACTGACCTCGTGTACAAGCGCGCGCGCTTCCTTCAACGTCGTGCATGCATGTCACCCATGACGTACCTTTATCATCATCGTTGTGCTGAGCTACACTTTATCGCTTCCAACGCGTGGAACAGCGGGAAGTATGTGTCTGTCGGTCTCGCTAAAGTCTCTGATCAAGCCAGTCCGAGACGTGTTGAGTCTTGGTGGCCATGTCTGACAAAATAAACCACTTAAATGCTACTGCGTTTCCCGGTTCTTCTCGAGCTTCCCTGAAACTCTTTCTTTTCTGCGCAAGAATTGATAACTGAGCGAGTTGGATTGCGTTCATCATGCAGCATCGCAAAGAACGGACACGGACAAGGAGGGACTAGAGAAGGGCTATATCTTCCAAATGCGAAGCATTTCTATGACAGTATCTATCTATCTATCTATCTATCTATCTATCTATCTATCTATCTATCTATCTATCTATCTATCTATCTATCTATCTATCTATCTATCTATCTATCTATCTATCTATCTATCTGTCTATCTATCTGTCTGTCTGTCTGTCTGTCTGTCTGTCTGTCTGTCTGTCTGTCTGTCTGTCTGTCTGTCTGTCTATCTATCTATCTATCTATCTATCTATCTATCTATCTATCTATCTATCTATCTAATATAGCCGCCTACGTCTTGGTGCTCTCATGGTCGTTTCGCTGTAGGGTGTAGGATCTGCCAGCTTTTTTCTCTCAGATTCCTCGCGTGCGCGTGTACGTGCGTGTGAGGAACACGGATATCAACGGGGTTCTGTGGTGTTGGAACATAATCAGCTGTTCGACATTCGGCGTTAAACTCTCGGCAATCGCTTGGCACTGACATAGGGGCTCCCACGCGCGTCGCGGCCACCGAAAAGAGCTCCTATATGCGAGTCTCGCACGTGTGCAGACTCGAGCAGGCCTGGGCGCACATCGTCGTTTCAAGGGAGCGCCGATGATTCGAGTCCCCTTTTCTCCCGCACTCGTGTCTGGCGCTGCAAATTATGCAACAGAGTTGTCTGACAAACTCACCTTCATCTCGCTGAGAGGAAGAGCACGACAAAAGGTGCGGTTGTCGTCACAGTGTATATTCATGCAGACGAGAGGAAGAACCGTCGCGAACGTGTACGTATATGCGTACGTAGCACACAATGAAGAGGTGGGAGCTCGAGTCTCGAAGACACGCTGCTTTGGAGGGGGACTCTGGTAGGGGAGGGTATGAAAAGGAAGAAATGAAAACCCAGCGCAGAGGCTTTGATCGGACCCCCCGCCTCCGTGTGGCCGGGCATTCGGGGTTTGCCGATCACACGAAATCTGTCGCAGGACAGAGAGAAATCAGTAACAGAAATGAATGGAAGAAAAAAAAACACGTGATAGTATGCAGCGCGTCCGTATACGTAAGCAAAGGAGGCAGCGGCCATAATACGGCTTTTCCGGCTCTCCTCCTCGATGGCGAACCGGGAAGGTGTACCTCGTAGGTCATCGAAATTGGATCGCCTTTCCTTTCGTACATATGGTTGGGTCGCGTATACGCTCTCACGCAATTCTTCGCAATCCCACTCCTTCGGTGCATTTTTTTTTTCAGGCATTTCGTCCTATAAAGAGAGAGAGAGGGGGAAGAAGGTGTTCACTTGAGGGAAACGAAGGCCAAGAGGAAGAGCAGACCCTAGCGGAGACAGAAAAAAAAAAATCCATTTCTCCGTCTCGGCCGAACGTGGCATCGGCGAGGTCCGGCGAGGCCGCGGCGGAGAAAAGTGTCTGTCTGGGCCCAGGAAGGCCGAAAGCAAACATCCCCTTTTGTGCCGGCCACTGGGTCCGCCGACGTCTCAAGGCCGCGAAGGGGTGGGTCCGGTCCGCTCCCATTGTCGCGGCCTTCTCTGCAGATGCCTCCGGGAGGTATAGGAAAAGTTGCACGCCGGGTTACCTGTGCTTGCGTAGCTGCCACCGCCGCTTCTACTTTGGTTGAAGGTGGGATGCGGGGTAAGAGGGCGGGGAGGAGAAGAAAGAGTGACCCCACAAGCCCCTTCCTGCTCCGGGCGGGCAGTTTGTGGAGGATGCCTTTGTTGCCGCTTGCCTCCCCTCTGCCCACTGCCCCCTCTGGCTGGCGGGGTATCGCGCAGAGGTCACAGGGTTCTCTAGACGACGCGCCTGCGTTATGCTGCTGACCAGCGGCCCAGGGAGGACAAAGGGGGGAACTGGGTCAGACGCAACCTGTTCACGGGAGCGCACTTTTTAGGACCCCGCTGCGTTTCCCGCTCGCAAGAGGAGCGGCCTTTCTCCCCGCCGAGACGTCGATGATGACCGCCGGCGGACCCGCGGGAAAAGTAAGCTGCTATATAGCGCCGTCCTGGACAGCTGCTTCCCGAATGTCGGAAGAAGGAAAGGCGTCCGGGGAAACGCGCGTGCGTTTTCTGCGTCCTCTCAATAAAGCACGTCCCGGGTTTTTTTTTTTTTTTTTTTTTTTTTTTTGGTAGTACTCCAGTCGTCGGCCCTTTCTCCGACGCCTTGCACTTTCGTTCCGCATCGCTGATCAGGCCAGCAGAAATTCGGACGTGGCCTGGGATCGTCGCCAGGGCGCGCATGCTTGATCGAGAGTGATTCAGCCGCCGGTGGCCCAGTTACGAGTTTCCGCGCAGGCCCCCGTTTGTCCGTCGCCTATAGCTTTACTTAACCGGGCTTGAACGCAGAAAAAATGTATCCAATTGGGAGTCGGTCGCGGGAGAAGATGTGTCGTCCGCAGAGCAAAGGTTACAAATCGTGTCCCTTTCTCAACGTATTCTTGATGTGCTCTTCTGTCTCAAGCACATTGAAATATCGGGCTGCTGACATTAACGTCATGTAATCACATCGACCTGATGCTCAATTCATGGCTTAATGTCTCTGTATTTATAGAAATCTTAAGCCTGCCGATTTAGAAAAAATCACCTTATCTTTCTTGGATGCCGTGAAAAGGGGAACGCCAAATGCATTTTGGACAGCCCTTTCGGTAGCGATAGGCTATACTTGCTTTCGATGTAATCTTCAGGTGTGTTGCCCGTACTGCAATAATATTAAGCACGCAGGCTCTCTGACTGAATGCATCTTGCAAGGACAGTTCCGTCTCGGCACACTTTACTAAATGTCAACACCATGGGCTACAGAGGTGGGTGCCGTCACCATATGTGTTTCTGTACACCTACCGCATGCTCGTTTGTCGTTTTTTTTTTGTAGCCTAGTATGTTAAATGCAGAGAGAGAGAGATAATATTTAATGGCAGAAAGGTGGAGAGGTCGGCCTGAGTGAAATGCCTCTATCCTGCTACTCCACGCTGGGGAAGGGGCTTGGGGAATAAGAGAGATAGGATGTGAAGAGGAAGGAAGGTGGTGGTGGTATGGTGAATATGATGAGGGCTGCACAGCATAATGTTTCTGCGTAATGCGTACGTGTACACTTCACAGCACAGATGTTAAAAGTAAAAATTAGGCTCTGGTAACCAGCTAATTATCATGAAACGCTTAAATACTTTGGCGTGTAGCACCCGTGTGAATAGCGGTTCCCTTTCCGTCACGCTTCATAGCAGTTTTCCTCGCACACTCTTAAACCAGTTGCACCCTTTGGGGTGTATATTTGCCACACAACAATAATCGTCATCTGTCTATTGCCCGCGTTTCCTTTCTTTAACGCTGCGAGCCCGGCACTTCCAAGTCACGAACGGCATGCGCGTTATCATGACAGAGCATTCTCGACAGGAAAGTAGCGGGCGCAGCGTTTTCAAGAAAAGAAGCGCAAGCGAGGCAGATGACGATTATTTCTGTGTGACAAACATACAACCCAAAGGGGGAACATTTGACTGAGAGTGCAGAAACAATTTTAAGAGATGGCTATTATTTCTATACTATAGAAGCTGCCTAAAGTGACGATGTAGAAAACCATGCGCACGCTTTAGACCTAAGTATAGTGAGATATTAAGGCTGTTGTGCAGCTTAGAGTAAATACGCTTAAACCAGGATACAACGAGCCCAGATGAAGCGAATTATGTTCTATACTGAACACGCAAAGCTTGCCGACCCAATACACACATGGAATATAGTTCATTTGTAACGAACTGGGCGTTGTATTAATATCGAACTCGGTGCAACCGCTGCCAATGTAGCAAAGTCACCTGAATGGAGCGAACGCAGCGTTCAGGGGAGGTATTTTTCCTATAGCTCCAAGAGCACTGATAACGTTAATTCGTGTGACACTGAGAAATAATCAAATACGCAATACAAGGCCACCGTACGGCAAGAAAAAATGAAAAAAAGAAAACTAATGCCTGTTACGCGCAATGTTCTTTTAAATATAGACAGATTCATTGATTGCTTACTTTCTCCACTAAAAGAAAAAATCGTACGCAACGAACGCACCGCAAAAGCTCGTTTAACTTCGTTATATATATATATATATATATATATATATATATAGTCATACAACTAGATTCGACTGCTAAGTTCTGTCTGTGTTGTGGTCCCCTATGACTTGCCAGTGCTCCAAGCTCCAACCAAATAAGATCTGCAGAAACTGAATGGGGGAAATCTCCCGCAAGGAAATATGTTCATCCAACTAGCTGTCTAAAGGACATGTCCACCAAGTTAACTGCCTAAAGGAACGGAGTTCTCGAGAAGGCATCTTCCAAGCTAAAGGAACAAAAACTGAAAAACAAAAATGTCTTGGTTCCCAAATTGTGTCCAAGACAGCGCCCAGCTTGACTCTCACGTTATATCAAAATACAGGTCACAAGGTTGTTGGCTATGCGTGAGCTTATTTGCAGAGAACAAGAACTCACAGAAGTGAGCAAGAGCTGACTGGTTGATTCATGGTGTTGAACATGCCAAAAACAATGTCCACCTAAATCTAAGTAGAAGAGCATTTTCTCATTTCGCCCCAATTGAAATGCGGTGACCGCGGTATAGATATGAAAAGCAGGCACAGCCTCCAAGCTGCATGGTATAGAGTGACTGCACCGAAACGGCAGTGTGCCCGCGTTTGATCTCTAGACCAGGACGAATTTTCGTTCAACTTTTAAATCCTAATTAATTAAATTCTGGGGTTTTACGTGCCAAAAGCCACGATATGATTACCAGGCACGCCGTGGTGGGAGACTCCGGGTTAATTTTGACCACCTGGGGTTCTTTAACGTGCACCCAATGCACGGCTGTTTTTGCATTTCGCCCCAATACAAATGCGGCCGCCGCAGCCAGGATTCGATCCCGCAACCTCGGGCTCAGCAGCGCAACACCAAAGCCACTATGCGCCACCACGGCGGGTGACTGTTAAATCTGCTTGTCGAGGATACTGAATTATGTTCATTCCCAGCAGTCGATGCGTTTCACAGTTGCGTGGAAGGCTTTTATTATTTTTTTTTCATTAATTTTTTTTCGCGCGAATTTCCCTCGGTGCGCGCAGGTGCAATCGAGAAAACGATGGAAGCTGTCATATTGTCAGGCGATCGGCTGTCGACCACCAAAACACAATGATTCTCCAGGCACCGTGTGCAAATATAATATATACAAATTTGCAGCGAGCGCTTGTGACAAAAAAGAAAAAAAAAAGAATGAACGTTAACACATGCTTCAGAGGAACAATCCTCACCATGCGTATATACATGCATGTAGGCATGTCCACTCAGCATCAGCAATCGTCGTTCGCTTTTAACACATTATCGCAAGCTGTACTCAATGCGCAGTGACCTATCGTATGTGCTACGTCATTTTTGCATGAGGGCATGCGCCTTCGGCTTGCTTCGCTACTTTATTTTTGTTCGCTTCATTCTTTCTTTTGCTATAGAAGGAAAACATAGCGTGGAGATGGGAACAGAACTGTCCCCCACCGTTGCCCGTGCCTTCGCATGATTCATCTGTCAATCACTTTGCGGGATCTCAATATTCGGCGAATCTAGGCTTCTCGGTCGAGCTGTGCTCGTTCATCAAACTCATCGATTGAAATAACGTTGCGTGCATGTCTCTGCACGTGATGTGCAATTGATGCATGACGAATGCTGCATCCTGTGACCCGCTGTTCTTCATGCGGTATAGGTCAGTTGTAGAAAATATCAACGTTCCGTGTATATAATAAAGAATAAAAGAAATGCAGACGTCCTAACACTCTGCCGGACAAGCGACAAAAGTTGTTGTGTGGGCACCCCGCATGCTTCATGGGTATACTTGTTCGTGAGCATTTTTTCGTTTCTGTATAAATCAAGCTTTGATTTGATAGCTCAACGCAAAACTGAAAGAAATGGTAATAACTTGTATGTCAATTATTATTTTTTTCCGTATATGTTATAGTTAAGTGGTGTCATTAATTTCTTGACTGGCTCACCTGACACATATCCAGAAGTACGTAATAAAATAAGTGCAATGCTATTACATTTTGTAGAGTGACCTTAGAATTTGGGTGTTTAGTCGTGCTGTGATAGAGAAGGTTAAATGATTAATGAAATCGTGGATGAGTGATTAAAGTGGTCTTTATTACCAACTGGTCCTTCATAAGCTTAAATGGACAATTAGAAGCACCGCTAAAAAATCTTATATTGGTAAAATGTTTTTGACAACTTCGTTCAGCGGGCGGAGGGGGGGGGGGGAGTTTATTTTTACTGGAGAAAAGGTAAACCAAGCTTGTTCAGGCCCTTCCCGCTCTGCCTGTGTTTAAATTTTCGGCGAAACCTTCGCGACTAAGTCAGTATAGTATAGTATATATATATATATATATATATATATATATATATACATATATATATATATATGTGTGTGTGTGTGTGTGTGTGTGTGTGTGTGTGTGTATGTGACTGTATGTACTGTTAAGTGTTTATCACTATATAATGTATATATCATAATCATTCCCCCACCACCTGGAGTTCCACGTCAGACGAACAATCGGGCTAATATCTCCAGCATATCATTAAAGCTTGTACCTCTCTCTCTCTCTCTCTCTCTCTCTCTCTCTCTCTCTCTCTCTCTCTCTCTCTCTCTCTCTCTCTCTGTGTGTGTGTGTGTGTGTGTGTGCGTGCGTGCGTGCATGAGACGTCACTGATTTCAAACTATTTTTTTCGCATTTAGACATTTATGGCGCCGAAATATTTCTTTAAACTTATGAGGCCGAGGTTCCATTCGAATGCAATGTCCTTCTTTGAGCCATGCTGCATGTTGCAAGAGCTAAACTTGTTAATGCAGCTAAACTAAATGTTGCCCTAGCCTCGCTTTAGACAATACTTTCGTTTGTGGCGTCCTAGAAAGCTCATTGCTGAGGGTCATGAAACATTAATCAATCAATCAATCAATCAATCCTTATTTCGCATTCATTCATTTACGCAAAATAAACGCTGGCACAAGAACCAAAAGCTGCTTTTTTTTTTTTGCAGCTTGACAAGGTTCTTGCCCATTTTCATGGCAGCGGGGACATAATAAAATAAAGTTTGTACACTTTAGCGTGTGCAATGTACAATCAATGACAATGTATAAGTGAAAATGTGGAAGGGGAAATGTACAATCAGTGTTACAAAGCAGTGTGTTTAGTCAGTACAAATAACATATATGAATATACAGCATATAACAGATATACATAATTATTTTCAATTGCTGAAAAATGTATCATATTACATTCTATTAACGTACTACAACACAGACAGCAAATAAAGGTGTGTATATATGTCTTGCAGGTCACATCCTATATGCGAAAGTGTTATCAAATCGTAAAACAACTTAATTAAAGGAGGTAAGTAGTGACTTCCCCTAGCCAAAAAAAAAAACGTTATTCCTAATAATCACATGCTTAAATCCCCTTAAGCTTCCGCAGATCCTCAGGCCCATATAAGAAAAGAAAAGTGACCAGAGCGCGGAGTCGCACGAGCACCGCTTGAATTATTTTATTCGATTGGGGCGTCCGAATAGCAAAATTTCGGAATCAAATAGAATATAAATGTTCGAGAAAAACCGCTGAATATCAAACGGAATATCGAATTTTTTTCCATTTCCAAGGCAACATGTAATATAAGGTTTGCGTGCAGTCCGTCTACTACTACTACTACTACTACTACTAGTAGTAGTAGCAGTAGTAGTAGTTCGCCTGCAGATCGCACATACGTTTATAGCCGCTATGCACATGCATGCATGTAATATCACTCGAAACTATAAAAGTCGGGACGACTGAGGTGCTTGGGAAACAACTACCTTCACTTATCTGTGCACGGTGGCGTGCATGTCAACAGCAGGTCATCTGATGACATGCATTGTGTTCGTACGAAGGAAAGAAGTTTCACTACACATTGTTCTAATAGGATGTAGGCATGGCGAGAGTTGCCAAATAATAAATTGGAACAAATTTCCTGCGTGGGTTGTTCTTAATACGAACCACTCTTATTGAATGACTGAAAAATATTCGGCAGTTGCTACCTGCCTTGTGCGATCGTTTAGTCCCGTGATGCTGCCGCACAACAACCACACCTCTATACGTGCTTCAGAATCGTTCGGAACAGTCCTCGTTTCCGCCGTTCTCTCTCCCTCGAAGCTTCGATAAGTGCTTGTTGTCATCCCTTATGTGAATTCGAAGGGGCCGAATGTTCGACACCTTCAAAAAATGACATCCATTCCACTGTATGAAGATGGAATGGCAGCGAAAGCTGACGACACTCAAAGCTCTCAAACGAAAAGTAAAGAGCTTTCGCTGCCATTCCATCTTCACAGAGTGGAATGGTTGTCATCTTTTTGGGTTGCGAGTCTGGCGTCGTTGCTCGTTCGGAGGTGCATGGGCTGGCGACTGTCGTTTTCGTTCAGCATCGCGGGAACGTTCTTCGTCGGTGGCCGTTTCGCGCCGGCGCCGTTTGCATTCTCGTTGCTGTTCCCTCCGGTGCTCCTCGTACGCATGTTGTTCTTCGGTTGTACGAACTATACGTATCTACCCATTCGATAAAGCAGCTGTTTTTAGCGTACCTCTCCTGCTTATATACTGCAATAACCTTGACGTCATGCTATTCTTCACGGAGAGCGCTCTAATCTGCTCCACATCTTGATATTTGCGCCGCCGCACTGCACCCGTATGAGTTTGTTAGAAATTGCTAAGTCCGTTTCTGTTGCTGGACGCCGAAAAATCTACGGAATTTTAGTCACATACAGCTTTCGCTGTAAAAGCGAATCAATTCTCCATGCAATCCAACACGAATCGAATAGCGGGGACTATTCGATTCATATTCGATATATCAAGTGTTCGGACACCCCTAGACTATTCACATAACGTATCGTTAATATATAACTCTTACCTCGATTTCTCTGCGTTGAAACACATTCGAAATGCAGAACTTCTCTAACTTGGCTAATTTGGCTAACGCACCACCGTTTTGAACAAAACTCACTGCTTTAAAGAAACACGAGGTCAAAAAGCCTAGTTTAGAGGATTTTAGCGGTGTGTTCTGAATTAGATATTACACAGTTGTAAACTTGGTGCTGCAGTATATTTAGAGTTAATGGACTTTTGGCAGCATTTATAGCACGTGTGAGACTTAAATAAATAAAAGTACATATATATATATAGCAGACTTGTGTGACCTTGCAATATCGTAGCCCGATTTCTAGCGATCAGTAATTCCCGCGACTACACGCATCTATACGTCCCCACAGATGATCCACAAAGTGGGCCTGGGTTTCTGGCAAATTAAACTCGGGTGTTAGATTTCTTTTTACCAGGACACACTGTAAAATAATTTGCAGCCTTACAAGTAAAAAAGGGTACAAATCTGTGTATAACTCGCACACTTACACCATTTTTGTATCTAAAGGCGTGCGTTATATACCAATCTGACACCTTTTTTTCACGTTTCACTTTTCACACCAGGAAAACGTGGGAATAACGGTTGTGCATTGCTTTCGAGAGGTGTAATAGGTAAGTTATTGCAAAGGCTAAAATAAAACCACACGCATTATTTTGCGTTCACTTGCGGCATAGAGTGCCCCATGCATATTTCCAATGAATATGAAGCCGGTGCCTCTCTCACTTCGCCCATGCAGGACGTACAGGCAAACATTGCATTCGGTTCGTAAAATACGCATATGAAGCATCGGAGCGCTTGCTTTAATAAATAATTTACTGCAAGGGATGTATGTCAGACACTTTAAACTCTGCCTGTACATGACCCGTAACACATGGCCCTCATTCCTTGCAAGTTTAAATTTGGTACCACGTTTGGTTGCCCCATAAAATTGAGAAACATTGTGGATGGCGGCTGTATAACGATTCCAAGCGCTTAAAAACAATTAACTTGCAGCAAAAGTCATCATTAACCCACACACTTTAAATTTTGTGAAAGCATCAGGTCTAATGTTTCCCCACCTTCACCGACGTTGAGCTTAGCTCAAGATAGAGTTCTCCCAGATAAAACACCAGGGATAAATTATACGTGGTTCGTACGTATAATACACACTTATATCGCTTTGGAGCACCTTACAAATACTGCTATCACCTGAGTTGCCACGACGTGAACAGACCACGCTGGACCGTATGTGGCTATAGGCATCGCATTTACAAACACTTATGAATTCCACATGGAAATTACCAACAGCCCTACTTGCGTCGCATGCAGCTGCGATGAGACGCCCACACACTTTATCTGTGTCTGCCCGCGCTGTTGTGCCGAGTGTTGGACCAATTGGACCATCGTCCTCCATCAGAACTCATATATATATATATATATATATATATATATATATATATATATATATATATATATATATATAGCTCTAGGCCAGTGTTCCCAACGAAACTTCGAGAAGAAGACGTTATTCGCGCTACAAAGTTTATGTGGTTACGGGCATTCACGATATAGTTCAGGAACGCCGCCCGCTATCCGGTCTATAGTGTACGCGGTTTCTTTATGCTCGTCTCTATCTCTCTCTGTCTCTCTCGCCTTCCAATCTCTCTTTCTTTTTATCACCCTACTCCTTCCCCCTTATAGGGTAGCCGACCGGAACTATGAACGGTTAACCTCCCTGCCTTTCTACGCATCCTTTCTCTCTCTGGAGTACTATGCCTATATAAACTTAACGAATTGCGAAGAGCATAATTAGCCTACACACATTAAATTTGCCTGCGGATCGCACATACGTTTATAGCGCCTATTTCAACTAAATATACATTATAGTGTGTGTGTGTGTCTGTGTGCGCGCGTGTGTGTGTACGTGTGTGCGTGCGTGTGTGTACGTGTGTGTGTGTGTGTGTGCGTGTGTGTGTGCGTGTGTGCGTGTGTGTACGTGTACGTGTGTGTGTGCGTGTGTGTGTGCGTGTGTGTGCGTGTGTGTGTGTGTGTGTGTGTGTGTGTGTGTGTGTGTGTGTGTGTGTGTGTGTGCGTGTGTGTGTGTGTGTGTGTGTGTGTGTGTGTGTGTGTGTGTGTGTGTGTGTTTGTAACGGCTCCAACTTATCATTAAAGCTTGCATGTGTGTATCTCTCTATTACGAAAGAGAGCAGCGTCTGCAGCGTGAAGCAGGACAGATATCAGACACACGGACAACGAACGTAACACGTTTCGCTCGCATATCAGGAACTGCCGCACAGCTGGATATATACACAACAGCAACGACCACCGAAGGCACGCAGGGCTCTATATACTTATATATGCGTACATGACAGCGTATGCCGTACATGACAGCGTAGCATACGCCGAGTGCGCGAGGCGTCCGCGAGGCGGCGTCCTGTATGCAAACTGTTCTGGCAGCAGTTTATCGCTCGATTTCGGGCTGGCGCGTTTTTCTTGGCCGTGCAATTATTTTCATGATCTTTTCCCGTTCAGAATCGTTAGAGGAGAAAGAATGTTGCGAGTAATTATCGGATATTACAGGGAGTAGAGAGAGAGAGAGAAAAGTTGAATGACACGAAATCCAGAGAGATCGGCCTGAGGTACATTCCTCTACCAGCTACTCTGCGCTGGGTGAAGGGGAAGAGGGAAAGAAAGAGGGAAGAAAAAGGTGCATGATGGGTGACGATGATGAGGAAAGATGTAAAGCACATAGTAAGCTGTGCGGACAACTTAAAGCCTGCAATCTGCAGGCCCGTGCTTTTTAAAAAACATCATGTAAGGCCTGGATAGCCTTAAAACTCGACTTAACGTCTGACCAGCCTAAAATAACGTCCGCCGACAGAGGTGGGCTGCCGAGGTGCGTAAGGATATTGTTCAACTTTTGACGCTCTTACACATACTGAGGGCAGTCACACAGTACATAACCAATAGTCTCTTTCACATTGCACGATTCACGTTCTGGAGACTCGATGCGTCGCATGAGGTGCACGTTCCCGCGCGTAAACGCCACCCCCAGCCTAAGTCTGTGGCAGGAGGCTGGCACAGCTGCATTGAATTTTGGGTGGTAGCCTAAATTTCACGGTAGGGTCCGATCTTTGAAGTCGTCTGAGGCGGGTATATCAGGATTGTCCCAGTGCTTTTTCGTCTCTGTTCGGATGATACTTGAGAGAAGGCAGTTGGCGTCCGCTTTTGAAAAAGGAATCGCAAGCAGTGGCTCTAGGTCTTCGAGTGCCTTCTTCGCTTCGGCACCGGCCAGTTAATTTCTGTGTACACTACAGTGACTGGGAACCCACAGAAATGCAATGCGGTGGCCGTTCTCTTCCGCTAGAGTGTATAACTTGGCAGTCTGAAGAGCCAATACTCTAATAGCTTTCTTTCATTACGACTCTAAGTATCTGCAGAGCTTATTTCACGTCACTAAAGACTGTCCATACTTGAGGAGGCTGTCGCAAAATATAGTGCACTGCCTTTCTGATTGCCACTAATTCCGTGGATGTTGGTGTCGACTTGTTTCGCAAAAGAAACCATCGAATGACTGATGCACAGGCGCGACGAAAGCCGCATCTGACGCATACGACGAGGCAGATCCGACTGTACATACGTTCACAGATGAGCCATATTCTTTTGACATATATGCAAGTGTTAGATGTCTGAAGCCCACGGCAGGTATTTGCGATTTTCTAGGATTACCAGGAATTGAGAGATTTGTCCGTATTTTGGACATTACCCATGGGGGCATACGCGGAAGGTCAGCAGGAGCAAAGTATGATGGTTTGGAAGATACTACGCATTTAATGGCTCTCGAAAAAGTGGAGTCGGGCCGTAAGTCGGAAAGTGTCGATAAAGGGAGGCGTCGGTGGCGGCACAGCAGCCGCAGGAATAATCACCAGTTTCGCATCGCACAGGGGTGAGGGTTGACGCGAGTTTCCTCAATTGTACCATAAATTGAGTTGCAACGTGGAACCCCTAGGTGTGTTTTCAGCATCTGTGCCTGAGCACTTTCAAGCGTACGCAAACTTCACATGTAGGCTCATACCTGATAAAAGTGGCTAGCTATACGAAATATAGCCGACGTAGAGAGCCTGGTACAGCCGGAGTAGCGAATACTCAGATGGGCCCCACTTCATATACGAGCCAGAAAGTGGAAAACTTGAGCAAGTCGACTTAACTTCTTTTGTAACATTTCTACATGCTTCGACCATGAAACACCGCGGTCGATGACAACGCCCAGGTATCTATACGGTGGGTCACAAATGGAATGACATTGCCGTTAGTAATAATCAGATACCGACACATAGACTTTCGTGTCAACTCTATCGCAGCGCACTTATCTGTGGCCAGTTGCAATCCTTAGCACTGCACCTACCGAGACGCTAAGGAAACAGCTCGCTGGAACCTTGCACGAAGTTGCGGTCGCGTGTCTCCCGACGCCCATATATGGGCATATGTCGTCGGCGTAGGTAGTGATGCGTACTGCATCCGAAAATATTTCCGCAAGGCCAATAAGGGCAACATTGAAAAGAGTCGGGCTAAGCCTCCTCCTTGAGGCACTCCGCAGACAACAACGTGCCTTCTCGTTCCGCCATG
The DNA here is from genome assembly GCF_050947875.1 of Dermacentor variabilis. Classification (NCBI taxonomy): domain Eukaryota; kingdom Metazoa; phylum Arthropoda; class Arachnida; order Ixodida; family Ixodidae; genus Dermacentor; species Dermacentor variabilis. Next base: position 52,345,286 of record NC_134571.1, on the reverse strand, counting down.
ATTTGTTGACACGAAGACTGTGCTGCCATCTAGGTAGCTTACAGTTCACATGTAGAGACGGCCGCCGATGCCCAAATAAATGAGGGCATCAAGAATGGCTTCCTGCAGTACATTGTCATAAGCACCTTGGATATCTAGGAAAACTGCTCCTACAAGCCGGCGCCTCCTTCTTTCGAGTTCGATCGTGGACACGAGATCGATGACCCCACCGATAACAGACCGTCCACGTCTAAATCCTGTCATCATTTCAGAATAAAGCTCATTTTTTCCAGCTACTCTAATCTAGTTAGCACCATCCGTTCCATCACTTTACCGACAGAGCTATATAACGCCACTGGTCGGTAAGATGACAGTTCGTAACGCTCTTTTCCTGGCTTTAGGGGGGCCACCAAACGGCTGATTTTCCACTGTTTCGGAACTGTTGGACAACCGCGTTGCGTTATAGTACGACAGCAGGAATTTCCGTCCTTTCACGCCAAGGTGGCACAGAGCAGAATACGAAATACCGTCAGGTCCAGGTGCAGAGGATCATTTCGCAGCAGCGAGTGCAGCCTCCAATTCCGGCATCGTGGACGGAAGGTCAAGACGAGCAGCTTTAGGAAATGGTGCGGATCGATCCAATGTGATACATGTTGACATGTTTGTACTCGTAACATTCTTACAGAAGTCCTCGGCGGCCTGCACTTCCGTCACAGATAAGTGAAGTGCTAGAGCACGGAAAGGATGCTTTTGCTAAGGAAAGGGCACGAAGACTTCGTGCTATTTCTCAGATCCTAGAAAGTGGTTTTCAAGGCTCCAGCGACGAACAGAATGTCCTCCATCGTTGCTTTCCCATTTTTTTTAAGGTGACGCCGTATTTTTCGTTGAGCTCGTCGAAAAAAGACGGTCTAACGAAGATTTAGTTCGCCTACACTTTCTTTCCGCTCGACAGCGGATCGCGCGGAGCCGTTCATACTCAATATCAGTTGTTCTTGATGTAGGTGCACTGATAAACTTTGTTGTCTTCTGCACTGACGATACAATAATGTGCTCTGTATCAGATAGTGAGGTGATGTCTCCGCAGTACTATTCTACACGTGTAGAGAATTTAGACTAATCAGTGCAGCGTATACAGCAGACGCAGTTGATTGCACAAATCACTTCATCTGTACAAATGTTGGTGTATGATTGCTCCAATGCGGTTCTACGTCCGCGCACCAAATAACCGAGCAGGAGGCTCTGAAACACAATAGGGAGGTCTAAGCAACTGGTGTAGGAAATGCCGCGGATGTAGGTGGGAGACCCATCGTTGATGACAGTCAGATCTTCACTGTCTGTGAAATCTATCAAGCTCCTACCACGACAGTTCGTTGTGGCACTTCCCCAGTAAGTATGGTGAGCATTGAAGTTTCCAATTACAATATGAGGGCCTGGAGAACCTTGTAACACAGTCGATAGGTAGGACAGGTCAAGTCTGTCTAGGAGTTATGCAGGCGCCGATGATCGAAAACACCTGTAGCTTAAGTTTTAATGTCGCAAACACATACTCATTGCTGTCATGTGGAGTGACTGTATGCCTAACAAACGTCATGTCGTTACGTATACACATTAACACTTTGCTCTTATGTTCATCTTCACGTGATCATAGCTGGACTTATCCGGAAAGGCGAAATGGCGATTTGAGATTTCGCTCGCATATCACGATAACTGGGAAGTGGTATTTGAAAGCCCGTCGCCTAAAGTCCGACATGCAGCCACTCAGACATCGAGCATTCCATTGCATTATAACAGAATGATGCATCTTCTGTTCCAATGTCCAGTGTGTTATCGTGAGAGCCATGATTGCCACCCTTATTTTAGAGCCGCTAATAGCGGCTTCATAGCATCTAACGCCTTCACGAAAGATACTGCAGTTGGCATTTCATACCCGGAGAGCAATATTCGCATAGTGTTTACTAGCTGTTTAAGCATGCCTATGACCTTTTCATTTCCAAGCCTTTCATTACCCTCTTGGCTCTTGGGGAACGCCGAATAAATATATCCACCTGATGCCCTCTGAGGTAGCGAAGGACACTCGGCAGCCGAAGAGGTTGGACGAACGTTGGAGGACGCCTCATTCCTTGGCGGGCGCGGAGGTACTGGGGGAGGTGTACCTTGTGTGTGCGGGCTTTGCTCTCTGTGTGGCACGCTTTACAGTAAGGACGCTAAGGAAGTTCTTCTTTCAACTGGGACTTACTCTGGGAGCGGCGACGCGGTTGCCGCAACAGGCGCCTTTTCTTGCGGAAGGAATCGGCAGCCTCCTTGTGCGTGGAGTTCTCTCTGACCATTTCTTTCTCAGAATTTGTCTCTCCTCTGCCACTTTGGGGCAGTCCTTGGATGTCGCTTCATGGGCTCCGGAGCAATTTGCACATTTTATGGTTTCAGCCGCTCAGGATTCTATCTGATAGGTACCAAGATATCTTCGGCACGATGCAGAATTCTTAAACACAGCACTCACGTCACCCAGTTTGAAACACTTGTGACACTGTAACGGTCGTGGCACATATGGTCACACTGACTGCCTCACATACCTTACTTTGATCGATGCTGGCAGAGTCTGCCCCAAAGACCAACTTGATGCACCGAGAGCAGCCGAAATGGTGTACGTCGAGGATTCGCACTGTCGATGATAGTAGACACCGCAGGTCTGCATCCTTGATGTTAGTGTCCATGTCTGATACAACACCACTGCAGATGTCCTTCCCATACGCTAGCAATGAGTGAACTGGAATGTTGCCAATCGCTTGAAGAGCTTTCAAAGCCTCCAGTACTGCTTGAGAACTCACCTCCACCCTCAGAATGTTCTTCCGAGCATTAATGCAGATGTATCTCACACGTCCTGAAGCTATTCGATTGAAATATTTGGTCAGTGATTGCCTGTTCAACGAATTCATATTCGCTCCTGCTGCAGTTGGCGTGTAGCCAATGGAGAGAACCCGTACACCACATCTACTTTTATGAGTGGAAAGCTTGCGCTTCAAGTGGCGCGATTGGACTAGCGTGTAATCACTGTCCGATTCCATATCTGCTGCTGTTGAGCTGTCAGATGAGTCGGGACGCCTAAAATCCGTGATGTCGTGGTTTCCCAACGGATGGGCTACCGCTGTAGGACTCGCCTTGTCAGGAGGGCGCGGAGGTTCTCCATTCCCCATCCCAGAGGAAGACGACTTCGGTGAAGCTCCTGATAGCTAGAAGTCGCAGAACTTCGAAGAACCACAGAACAAGGACATTCGTTCTGCACTTCTTCTTCCTCTCAAGTTGCTGAGTGGATAAGGTGTTGCGCTGCTAATCATGAGATCGCGGGAACGAATCCCGGCGGCGCCGGCCCCATTTCGATGAGGGTGAAATGCGAAAACACCCGTGTACTTAGATTTAGGTGCACGTTAAAGAACCGCAGGATGTTAAAATTTCCGGAGTTCCCCACTATGGCGTGCCTCATAATCAGATCGTCGTTTTGGCGCTTAAAACCCTATAATTAATTACAAGGATCAAATTGTGACAATCGTTTGTGGCATTTCAAATCGGTCACCATTCGACTTCTGCAGCATTAAAAAATTATAGTTTGTATAATAAAAAATAATGAAGGATGATTTAACTACTATAGGGCGGCGAGGGGTTACAGTGTTTTCTGTATTTTATTTTATTTTTATATTATAATTTAAAGACCCCTTCGGCGGTCATGGCAACACTGACGTCGTGGCTGGCTCGAATCGCTGTCAGCCAAAAGATGACAAGTATGAAGTAGGGCTAGTTTCTTTGAGTATAAAATGTGACATACTTAAAGCACTAGAAAAGGGACATGACACGTTAAGAAGCCAATATCTGCCTTGTCTTGTTCATTTTGTGGGTCCGTTTGCTCGCGCTGTATATGTGTCCTGTAAAGTAGAATGTCGCCGGCGAAAAGCTTCCAGACGACTGCCAATTCTTCACCCGTCGAAGTGGTGAGCGACACAGAGTTTCGCCAACAGTTTGGCGCTCGGATTATTTGCTAGACCTGGTATCATACGTGTTCTTGCGCACGCTACCTCAAGCCTTTGTGCCGCTTGCTCTTCGTAACTTCATTGTCCCTTTTATTTATATTACTTCAGAAGTGTTTCACGATTTGATCGCCGATAGACCATGCACTCTTAAAATATGCTGCTGAAATTGCATCACAGATTCTACGCAATTGAACAGCTGTCATCCTTTAGCTTGACCCGATATAGAGCTGCTTATAATAGAATTACTTGAGAACAGTTTGAAGTCGGTTTGAGTGATGCGGGAATATATGTTTAGAAAGAACAACGCAATCATGCGAGATATAGGAAACAGCAAGCCATGACGTGAATGTTGCGTATAGCTGCTGTTTTTTTAAATATATATAGTTCTTACATCTCTACGTGCACGTGCTAAAAGTGCCGATAACTATTCCTGTAAATTTTGCATTTGCTTACTTTCTTTTTTTAACTGAACAGGCCACTGTTCCATCTAAAACGATGGCGCTTGTTGCTTGAAAAACCTTTTGTAAGAATCGTTGTTTCGTGCATCGGAAACAAACTGGTGTGCCTGAGACATATGAAAAAGATTTTAAACTCTTCGAGGTGACTTCCAGCTTTAGTGTCAATACATATTCGCGTTGCATTCTAATATAACATAGTGCAAGAATTTGTATATTTCTTTATATTTTATATCATTATATACATTATATATCATTATATATCATTATCATTATATATCATTATATCATTATACCATGTGAAAAGCTGTACAGCGGTCATCAATGAACGGCGACAACTCCTCTATATATTTTTGTTTCAATAAAACACAGAACAAATAAAGCCGTGTTTCCGAAAAATAGTGGCGTAATTATTGCGCAATACAATTAGAATGTTCCACTATTTCCAGTATCTGTAGCTACTAATATACCCGGACAGATGCTACAAGATCTGACTGCTTTTCCGTCAAGTCAGTTAAATTATTGGCACCTGAAAGGAACTCAGCATATTTCACGAGCTTCACTGAAACGCGGCAAGTCTCCGCTTGAATTTACCTCATACCGCCCTACAGCGCTTGCCAGCTGTGTGGGAAAGATAATGGAAACAATGATCGTTGCCAACTTGGAGTGGCGTGTGCCTGGAACACTACAACATGTTACCAAATTGCATGGCTGGTTTTCGTTCAATATCGCTCATCAATAAACAGTGTTGTTGATCTCGCTACGTATGTCCAGCATCAAAAGTCGAGTAAAAGATGATCTGCAGTTTTGTTCTTGGATGTCAAGAGGGGCATACGATAACGTATCTCACGAGGCTATTCGCGATGCTCTTGAGATGGTTGGCTTTGGGGACTGAGTTTCTCAATAGATCTCTAATTACTTATTTATTAGATCGTTCTTTGTGTGTACCGGCAATGGCCAAACCGCACGACACTACACCTATAGACGGAGGCATTCCTGACGGCTGAGTGCTAAACCCCAACCTATTCAACCTCACACTCATTGGTCTCGTTGAACATCTGCCAGCAGAGATCAAGATATCAATGTACGCAGACGACAGATGTGCATGGACTTCAGGTGGGACAGGTCCTCAGGCACGTGCAAGACTTCAAAAACCTGCTTCACTGATAGCTCTAAACCTCCGCAACCAAGGTCTTCAAATCTCCTCAGGCAAATGTGCAATGGTGCCCTTTACTCGCAAACCAATGATACCCTTTGCCATCTCTATAAACGGTCAGATCATTTCTTATGAGAAGACGCAGATTTTTGGGCATAGTCATTGACATAGATCTCTCATAGAGCCCTAACGTTCATTTATTTAAACATATATTTATCGCTTTGCCTGAAGCGCCACGAATGGCATTACAGTGTGTGTGGGGGAGGGGGGATATAGTACAATATCCTACTGAAACCTACGCATTTATACAGATGGATCAGCAACTCTCCAGTGTTCCTCTGGAGCCGTAGTTTTTCTAGCGAGGGCCACCACCGTCAGTTTCAAGGCGTGTCACCCAACGAGATCGACGGCTACGGAACTTGCAGCTCTTCGCACTGCACTTCGTCTCGTCAGCCAAGAACAACCTCGAAGATGGTCAATATTCAGTGACTCGATGGCAGCACTACAGTCTTTACTAGTAATCATCCCTGCGGAGCGGACCACACGAACAACTAGTATTCGAGATTACAGAACTAATACATACCTTGGCTGACAAAGGGCACAATGTGACATTTCAGTGGCTTCCAAGTCACTGCGGCGTCATAGGCAACGAGCACGCTGCTCGGTCGGCTCTTCAAGGCGACAGAGAGGAGTTGATACCGTTATTAAGAAGACTCTATTACATTCTCAAGAACAGACGCTGCAACGAAAATTCGTGTGCTTGCAAATGAAGCCATCAAAACTTTACGGAACACACCAAGCTTAAAGCATACACGTCTACACCGACTGGACCCATCCGTTCGACTTCGACCCCCATCTGGACTCTCTCGACTCGAAACAGCAGTACTTTGCCGACTGTGGCTTGGTGTCGCCTACACAAGATCCTTCGCCTTCCGAGCCGGTATGGACGACAACGCGGTTTGCAGACACTGTGGCGGCGAGGAGACTATCGAACACGTGCTTTGCCACTGTCCTAGATACAGCGTGCACCGGCTGTCACTAGCGACCGCGTTGGCACGCCTTGACGACAGGCCACTTTCAGAATAGTCAGTTTTGGAATGCCGACGTGAACTGTCGTCGCAGCAAAAGTCGGTCAAGGCTTTGTTGACTTTTCTACGTAACAGTGGCCTATTAGAAAGACTATAATGACTCCATTTCGTCCCTTTTCATATTTTTTCTCACACTTTTATTTTTGTCACGTTCTTCTTTCCGTCTTTACTTCCCCTTTTCCCTTCCCCTATAGTTCAGGTTAGCAAACCGGACGTTTTAAGTCTGGTTAACCTCTCTGCCTTTCTCTCATTTGCATCTCTCTCTCTCTCTCTACCGCTATTAAGAACAGATGCCGCTAGAAAACTTCGAATGCTCACCTAAGATACCACTTTCTCCGGGCAGAACACACGAAGCTTTCAAAGCAACCGGCTGCACCAGCTAGACTCTTCTTTTCGCCTTCTCCTTCGCATCTCAGCTAGGCTCTGCCGACGCGATGATTGTCGAATATGGCTATATAGGAATGGCCTTTTCGAAGTCTTTTGCTTTCCGAATGGGATGGGCAGACGACGCCTCGTGTTATGACTGTGGTAGCGAGGAGACTTTTCAACACCTTCTCTGTGACTGTCCTCGCTAAAATTTACAGAGCAGATCAATCGCAATCGTTATAACGCGCCTAGACCAAAGATCATTAACAGAAGAAACAATTTTAGAATGCCGACATCACAAGCCATCACAGCTGAGCAACGACGAGGGCTCTGTTGTAGTTTTTAAATGCAACAGAGTTGGACAAGTGGCTGTAGCCTGAACTGATGTTTACAGTGTTACAAGTGCTATACTGTGCTGTGCGGTGATTGTATGCAGTCACAGCGACCGACTGTAAGTGGGTATCTCCGCTCGATTTCTTCTTTCTTTTCTTTCTTGTCACTTTGTCCCCCTTTCCCTCTCTCCCTAGGGTAGGGTAGCAAACCGGATCTTCCATTCTGGTTAACCTCCCTGCCTTTCTTCTCTCTCTCTTTTCACGAGCTTTACAGCATAACCTCGCATTCTATTTGGTCGACAGAGGCCGCAAGTGACAGTGAGAGATAGAGAGAGAGAGAGAGAGAGAGAGAGTAGTGATAGGGGATCGAAAAACAAAGCGGTTAACATGGCTGAGCCCGAATCGCTGCACTGGAAAAGCGGAGTGAAATAGGAGGAGGAGGAGGAGGAGGAGGAGGAGGAGGAGGAGGAGGAGGAGGAGGAGAAAGATCCGAGGGCACCCAAGCACTTCTTAAGAGTTGTGAATGCGAAAGCATTAATGTCCACTTGAACGCCGCTGAGGCGGTCCTTCGAGTTATGAGCTCCACGAGGGCAAGCAAGTGCGTTGAAACGATTGGCACGTTTTTGGCCTCACCGAGACGCAGTTAGAACGCTGGCAAGAGCTTCCGAGTGCAAGGAACGCGCGGATAACACAGGCTTACGAGAGCGAGAGCAAGGGTGACGTGGCGTCACCGGCGATGCCTTCTACCCTCACTCAGTGCCGCGCCAGCAGGACCGTGTTCCCTTTCGCCTGCTCTGCATACGTCGAGGCTCGCGTTGGACGCTGGCTTGCACTGGCACGCGCGTTGGCTCACTCGTGACGCTGGCTTTTGACGCTAGCGCATCAAAAATTCACAGTGAGTATGAACGTGCTCACATGCACAAGCTTTCATCGTTCAGTCCGGAACAAACGGTCATAAACGCTCTGCGTGGGACATATGAGTCTAATTAGAATGGCAGGCAGTGCAAACCGTTACACATTAGAGAAGTTCACGGGAAGATGGATGCTTGAAGTGATAAATAGTACTATGAACAAGGAATGTCGCTGGAGCGAACATTTCGACAGGGGCACTGGTCTTGAGCGACTGCTTTGACGAAGGAAAGAAGTCCCCCTTGTCGAAACATTGACTCCAACGACATTCCTTGTTCAAGCACTTAATCCATTGTGACAAATGTACCACAGAAGAGACTCTAAAGACCTGTTGTGTGAATGGATATCATAAAGAGACCTGAGGCTTGGCCTCCGGACCGCTCTAAGGAAATTAGATGACGGACAGAACAGAAGATCCTGCGACCATGGCCTCGTATGCGTCGGCGATGTACAAAACTGTGAAGGCACTATATACTGCTTTTCTTTTCGCTTTTTTCTTCTTCCTTTCCTTTCTTTCTTTTCTTTTCTTTTGAGATCCGCCGTAAGGGAAAGTGTGTACGTGCAAGTACAGGACGACTGGCAGATATAGCTGTAGTCGCTTAATTGCCTACGCAGCGTCACTGCATGGTGTCCCCGCTCTTTCTTCAGTTTAACAAAGAACGCTTACGTATACAGTGCCTTCCACGGCCTTCACTCCATAAATGCGCGTTTTTTGAGCTGGTCGACGGGGGCCGGAAGTGAAAGTGCGTGCGCGCAGGCGGAGGAAGACGTGTGAGCAAAAAAATGCCACGCGGATGGCCTCGCGCTCTCCTAATGGTGGGACCAAAGAAAAGAAGCGCCACCGAACGGCCTAGACCATGACCCTGAGTAGAGCTCGCTGGGGGTGGGGTGGCTTCCTCCTCTTCTTTTGAGGAACCTTGGCCGCCCAGGAACATCAATAAACGTCACGACCGAACGAGAAGGGAGAGGAGGCAGGGCACGCGCGTTTTATACGAAGTGTGTCGAGGCAGCCCGGGATGTTCAAACAGTATACGCTGTCGAGCTTTACTTACCTTTCTCCGGTGTTGGTTATGTTTATGATATGCTGTATATAGCGTATATGCCTTGGCCGGCTATTATATGGGAAGCCGAGGCAGAAAGGCTTTCAGAGTTCTCTGTATACGCGAGTGTGCTTTAGACTCGGGGCACGGGAAAGTGTTCGCGCTGAAGGTCAGCTTTGTTTATCTATACCGCGGGTTGATCGTCTTCAGGTATATAAGATTTCTGGAACGATCGACAGGCTTGTGTGTACAGCGCCAATGTGTATGTTTTTCTTTTTCTCTCTAACATTTTATCCGAATGTGGTGAAATGCATGGAAACACCTCCCTGTGAGATGTGTGCCGTTCACATTCCCCTCTGAACCATAGGAAAAGGTTCACATAGGTGTGGTAGCGTGCGAACCCTTTTACAGTTAACATTGAAAGCAGGTGGGTTCCTTTACATGGAACATGGAACAAGGAAGGTTGGTTGTGAAGATACTTAATCGCATGGGGGAGAAATTAGGGGTCATCCGTTTTCACGCGGCTGACCGGGGCAACAAACAGCGCTTTCAGTTCTCAGTTTCCTTTTTTTTTTTCGCAGTGTCATAACTTATTACGTTGTATTTCTGCCACAAAGCTATTGATTCGCTGCTCAGTCTCCATGAAGCGCATTGCCACGGTATACGTATTACAAGTGCAGCCAGGCCAGATGCCTTGGAAAGGACGTGTTCAAATGTCGGTTGTAATAAGAAGGAAATGTTATACATGTTCTACTTTATCGATAGACGTTAGCCGGCGAAGTAACCTCGGCTCATAAATATTTAAATGATAACGCGTTCCCATAAAGTTCTGTACCCATGAAGTAAGATAGTGTGTACAGCGGCTACATAAAAATGTGTTCTTTCACAATGTGTTCAAAATAATGGCCTTGGATGCGGGCGTATGTATAATGGCGTATGGAGAATCGAATTAAATTCTGAAAACTCAAGAAAAGTCTAGATCTCAGAAAACAAAATTATCATAGAAATGGTTTGCTTGTATATAGATAGCGGTGTAAACCAGTACGTACACTTGTTGAAAAGATCGCAAAAAGCGCAATAGATGTACCGGCATGTGTGAACGACTTTAACTGGAACGCCTCTTGTGTGTGTGTGCCTCCGTGTGTGCGTGTTTTTTTTTAACGTTTTCGTATCTGTCCTCTTTATAACCCCTATATCCCATCCCCAGTGTAGGGTAGCAAACCGGAGACCGATATCTGGTTGACCTCCCTGCCTTTCCTCTTTCTCTCTCTCTCTCTCTCTCTGTTGAAAAAAATACATTATACGAAAAGTAGCTTTTGGCTTTCCCTTACTGCATGAAAAAGGCTGTTTTGTTTGTTAAAGAAATTGGCCGCTCGTCATAGAGCTTTCAGAACACCAAAATATTAAGCTTACCCTCCCATACTCCCTCTCGATATATTTGCAGACCAAATCCTCAACTCTTCTCTTTCTCAAACTTCGAACAATTTTGAAACATTTCATTTTAATGTGGTTTGAAGTTTTCGTCCTAAATGAAAAGAAATTAATGGTAGACGGGATGTTAAGTTAGGTCCCACTAAAACAACTCAGTGTTCAGCCACTAATAAATGTGAACGTATTTAGCCTGCCTGCTGGCATGAAGGACGAAAAAGAGTGCTAAGGAGGGAGGGGGGCTACGTAAACGGGATCTGCGCTGAAAACTATTCTAAAAGACGGCTGGGCCATTGGCAGCTGAAGAAGAAAACGTTATTATATGATGACATTACGAATCCGAGTCGCCTTTGTTTGTCACGAGGTGGCCCTCCCCGGTGGTGTACTGAAGGGTGCCTCGATGTCCTCCTCGCTCGCCGCTCCGTACAGAGTGGAGACAACCGCGGCGTCTACTACGGCGTTGGCCACGCGAATGGCGGACGCCGTACCAGACGGCTTTGGCAGACGCCGTAGGGACGCGTTGCCGGCGCTCGTGTGTATCCGCCATTCGTCGAGTCTGGCGCGAGTCTTCGGGCGATGCGGTCCAGCTCTCCCACGTGCAATACATGCACGGGGAGATGCTGGCGCGCGTGATGATATTGGGTGAGGAAGGGTGCAGGGACGTTCCCAGTATAGGCGTGCACCGCGCCAGGACGCTTGCCGTAGGCCTGAGAGATCTAGAAACAGCTTAGTGTATAATCTTGTCGTCGTTGTCATCCATTATCAGCAGCAGGTAGGATACAGACGAGTATGCAACGAGCATGAAAGAACCGTAGCCGAAACTATATAAATGCGTAAAGCATGCGTCGAAGCGGGCTGGGAGTTTATCTCTGCTGGATCTTGATGAAGATGAATCGCTCGTCGAGCATATTTCTTGCGCAATATGTTAGGAAACATAGGATGAGGATGCTTTAGTCTTGATAAGGGCGAATTTTCTCAGCACGTGTTCACATTGTTTTTTTTTTTTCGTGGCGAAGTGATGCGTTGGTAATATATCTCGGTTCCTAAGTTACGCAGTAGGCTATACTTGCATGTCGAATTAGACTGAACGTATTGGGCGACGATTTCACTATGCATGTGCTTGTGTGTGTTGCGTGCATGCGTGAGCGTGTGCCGGGACGGAATTAATTTCCTAGCGCTAACGTTCTCCCCTTCAGTTTGTCGTAACAAGCACGCGCAAGTTTGGAAAAGAACTACAACCTAATCTATTTTGCCTGAAAGGCAAATATGCAAGCTTGCGCAAGTTTCAGTCGTTATTAAATCCATTACTTGGCCAAGTGATTATGGGACATCGCCTTCCTGCTTCTCGTGGATAATACCTACCGTTTCCCCAATATTTCCGGAAGTAGAGTTCAATCTATTACAACCGCTAGCTTTATGCACAGCGTTACTGCAGTAATGAGACGGGCATTAGACTAATTACTCGAACAAACTGTATTAATTGGACAGAACACAGAGTATAGGCGGGTTCATTGTGCGTAAATGCCTGCCTGAAAAGGCTATTGATCCGAGGAAATGAATATTGTACACTGTTTATGTAACTCAGAAACACGATCATAATAAGAAGGTTAAGTGGACAAAACGATTGTTTGCACGATCGAAAAATATCGATTGCCCGTCCATGCACACTTAAAGCAAAGTACGGGGGAAATTTTGGACTGCGACATTTAGACAATGTTCTCTTTTTACGTCGTGTACGTAACTTGAATGAATTTCTTGCTTTTTTGTGCTTAATGCATGGCTAAAGGCTTAACAAACTATTGTTCCGATGGTAAATTGCTGTTGTAATGAAACATGAAACTGACCACATACGAAAGGTATACAAAGATGATCTCTGGAGCTATGTACGAGTCATACATAGATAAGAAGTGCACAGGCAAGATGGCTGGTATGTAGATATATCTTGCGCAGGCGTAACGTCGCCAATAAATGATGATCGTCTCATATACGTTAACGTCACCGATATGGAGTAGCGTAACCTTGCAGTTCAGCACAATGCGTTGGCGGGCTAGTTCGTGCGGATCCATGAATACTTGTTTAGCGCAATACAACGGACACAAGAGAGCGGCTTGTCATGTCGCTTTTCTCGTGTCCGTTGTATTGCGCTAAACAGAAAGGAAGGAAGGAAGGAAAAGGCGGAGAATGAAAGGCAGGGAGGTTAACCAGTTTAGCTTAAACGGTTTGCTACCCTATACATGGGAGCGGGATGGGGGGATGAAAGATGGGGAGAAGAGATAGAGAGAGCACATAACACGGCACACACATTGTTAGTTACAGGCTGTCACTCTTGCGTGGTACGTGACATCACCAAGCGCACCAAGCGCACCAAGCACACCAAGCAGCCAGACCAACCGGAGCAATTGTCAATACGACCTGCCCTCTTTGATGCATCTCTGTATGCTAACTGGACTCCGCCGAAGTGAGGCCACCCTGCTTTATCACTTATGGCTAGGGGTGGGCTTCACAAAATCTTACTCGTTTCGCATTGGAACGGCCGACAACGCTCTCTGCAATGCATGTCTTTGCGAGGAGACGCTGGAACACATTCTGTGCGGCTGTCCTGAATATAATGTTCAGAGACAGTCCCTGGCGTCCGTTCTAGCGCACCTTGACAATAGACCATTGTCAGTTGCAACTATTTTCACATATCGCCGACAGAAAACATCGCAGCTGAAGGCGACGAAGGGACTACTTCGGTATATGAAGGAGACGGGATTGCGCTAAACAAGTATTCAAGTAACCTTGTAGGCTCCAGCGTAGCTCCTTCGTCGTGTCACTCTGTAATATTTTCGCGTATTGTGCCGGTTGGTTGGCGCAGGAAATGTTCTCGGAAATAGCTATAGGTTGTGTGTTTGGCTCCTCAGTTACAAAGAGAGAGATAACAATTAAGAGATAAAAGGCAGAACGGTTAATCAGAGTAAGTGTCCGGTTGGCAATTCTGCATTCGGCGGAAGGAGAAAAAGCAGAAAGTATGAAGAGAATATGAAGGGCTTTTATCAATTCAAGCATATATATGCATTTTGGCATTACGACCGTGTACGGCTCAGACGGGGAAGATAAGTTGATACGTAACTTGCTTTATCCACCGGTTCCCGACATCAGCTGCAGCACCGACTGTATCAACATCTGGTCGAAGCACGGATAAAATGTGTGTGTGTGTTTTTTTTTCCTTGTGTTCGTTAAAGAACGAAAGCAGGATGTGAGAAATTATCTCATGACTTTCTCCTGAAAAATTTCATTAAAATGACTTTCTTCCAAATTGAAAGGTCAAAATATGCGAGATAGCAACATTTACACGCGACGTCAGCCTTGATGCGATTACCCACACCTGGTAGCGCAGTGGATATGGCACTGCTGAGCTTGAGGTCGCGGGTTCGATGTTGGCTGCGGCTGCCGCATTTCCATGGGGACGAGATGCAAAAACGTTCGCGTACTTATAAAATTAAGCGAACGTTAAATAACAACAGGTGGTCAAAATTAAACTGGAGTCCCTCATTACGGCGTGCCTCATAATGAGATTGTGGTATTGGAACGTAGAAACCCATGACTTATTTTTTTGATTAATTGATGCCAGTGGCAACTATAGGTTGAAGCGCGAAACTTAGGAAAGGTTGTTTCTTATCGCACCAGTGTGTTCTCTTCTGTAATATAAATATGGCCATCTACAACTTTCTTTTTCATTCACAACGTGCAGAGATTCCTCGAAGAATAGCTTATGCGTTTCTATATACTACCATTTAGTGTTCTCAATTATAGTGTGCCTTTAAGGAACCCCAACTGGTTCGAAGTTTATCCCGTATACCGTCTGTTATAAGAGAAGCCCTGCACAGATTAGGTAAGCTGTGTGACTCGGAACGCCATAACTCATGCAACGCGAACAGAAAAATTTTTAAAAAATGGGGGAGGGGGGTGCTTTATCCATAGTCCTAAATAAAGAAACGAAAAAAGTATTACTGCAGGTGAAAATGGTCAACAGGAAAGCCACCGGTAAATCTCAAATGTACAATGTGTAATGTCCGATTTTTACAACATGTGTGCGGCCCCTACAATGTCGCAAAATGTTGCTGATTAGAAATATCTCAATGCACATTTTTTTTTTTGTCTCTGTACTTTATCATACCACACTTATCTAGCCGTTGCCATCAATAACGTTGCGATTTCTCAGACTGTGAACGCAGACTTTCTTTAGAACTCCTGAAAAGAAAACGTCTTATCAGTTTCCGCTATATGCAGTTAA
The DNA here is from genome assembly GCF_050947875.1 of Dermacentor variabilis. Classification (NCBI taxonomy): domain Eukaryota; kingdom Metazoa; phylum Arthropoda; class Arachnida; order Ixodida; family Ixodidae; genus Dermacentor; species Dermacentor variabilis. The sequence continues at coordinate 52,330,238 of NC_134571.1, read as the reverse complement.
TGAGGCACTTTGATTAGGTGGTGTTCATCTTTGGTCTCTTTTTTTTTTTAATTGAGATTTTCTTGTCTCTGCACAGGTAAATTATTTTTCTGAAGCTGGTCGCAAATAACCCGAAGCAAGGTCATCAGAGTAAATCACCAGAAGCTAATGTTGCTGGTTTCTGCGATATTCCCCCATTTATATAGAAAGGGTGGGCGGAGGGGGGGTGGGGTGTCACATTTTGCCTTTGATTTGGATTTAAGGCAAGCTATATTGAACACTACTCCACTTTCGGTGGAAGTGGCATAATTAAAACGTTGAAATGGTATAGAGCGATATCCAAATCGTCGGGTGTGGTGGCACTACGTTAGGTGGGCTCCGTTGTTGTATTGGCAGACTACGATGCGTGCTGCCAATTAGAGCTTCTATGCCCGGCTAATTAAGACTCGCACAAATCGTAAAATAAAATTTCAGATGACAGTGCATTAAAGTTAAACGGAACTCACGTCTGTTTTCACACAGACATGTACGCAACGGAAATTAAATTATTATAACTTAATGAACGTAGTTGCAGTTCGCCTCCCCGATACCTAATCAACAGACTCAATTGCCTACATTTCGTCCTCACAGTCTACTTTTTTTTCTACCGCGCAAAGATATGGATGTCCATGTGTGGCGAAATATGGACGATAAATAATAACTGGTTGCTGAAAAGAAAATTGTTATCCCAATTTACAGATAATAGGAGCAAGCGTTATGATATTGAATGAGATAAGGAATCCAGTAATAATGTTTTCGGTTGTTGAAAACGGTTTCTGAGTTCGCGCACCATTTCCCTGATAGTCGTCGTCGAGTACCGACAAGCTGTATGCGCGTGCAACATTTCGCGCCTAATATTTACGTAACTATCGGTCGCTTGCTAAGCCTCGGCGTCAAGAAAAGCTTTTCCTTAGGTCAAAACTCTGAATTCTTGTTTCCTTTAAGAAGCTTGCATTTATTTTAAAAAAGAGGCACTACTCCTTGCTAACGCACATTTCAAGAAGCAGCATCGTTACGATTTCTAATTATCGTGTAGACATACATTCCAAGATTGAGCTTCTGGATTCTTTTGTTCAATTCCATTTATATTAATGTACCAAATTTTATATTTACGGCAGTCCTTTGGTTTTGTTTATTGAACATTATGCAATATTTTGTGAGTATATGGCCACAATTATGACCTTCTTCTCTCTCCTTTCTAACAGTGAAGTCATCAGCAGCAGCACCGCCTGTTCAAAACTATGACCCGTGATCTCCATTATCTCTGAAATTTTGTGGCCCGCAGCTACACTTCTGCACCATAAAGAATCTATGGGTTAGGATTTTGTTTTACTTTGTTGTCCACCTAAAATACTGAAAAAGAGCTTTGAAGCCAGCTGATTATGCTATTTCTATCGCGGGCGGTACATGTAGTAACAATGTTGACACAGAGGCTGCAGATTTCGCGGACCTGTAAGCAAAACATGCACTACGAGCATACTATATACCAATGCAATGCACAAAAAATGCGTACACTGGTACACGCTCATGAGCAGAAAGCACTTTCGATTTTTACGTAAGTATCGCGAAACTTGAGCGGCGTGCTTGTTTTTCTTGAATCAGTGTACTAATTGGATGACCCGCACTAAATCCGGTTGCTCCAACTTGCATAAACAAGCGGCAACGTGTTTATCGAAAACAGCGTCGTGTTTGTTCAAGCTCCCTTGCACTGTAGAGACGGCCGAGTTTCCCTCCCACTTAGAGCAGTTTTATCCGGCATCGGTTTCTTCGAGAAGGCAAACGAAAACAAGAGCAGCGCGAGGGGTCAGGTCGCATCGCAATATTGAAATGAACGCGCCCAGTCGTGGCTCAGGGCGCTCGCGGCTTGTACAGAAAGAGAGAGCGTGCAGGTCGAGAATCTCGGCGTCGGCGCGTCGTTTGACCGCTCGGCCACGGTGTCACTCCCCCCTCGCCCCTTTACTTTTTTGGCGCCCAAATGTGGAGGGGGGCAGGAGGGGGGGCTGATGTTTGCCCCCTCTTTCGATGCGTAGCGGAGAATATCGGGTGTTATGGGGGAGGGGGGGAGGTGAGAGTGTCGACCCCCACGTGGTCGGCGCAGAGAAGCAGCGCGGCGCTCCTCGGTTTCCTCGCAAAACAAGCCGCGGTGCTAATTGACGCCCCATCAGTATGCAAACGACGACGTGCCCGTTCTCAACGGTCGGCCGCCGCTCGCGATCGGAGGGCCGCGGTCTCCCATTGGCGGACGCGCGCGGTCGGGGCCTCCGATTGGCCGCCGGGGCGCGGGCGGAGCGCTCGGATTGGTTCGCCTGCCGGCGGCGGTGCGCGGCCTCCCCGCGCGGGGTGCCCCCCGGCGCGGGAGGACCGGCGGCGGCCTTGACGGCACTCGCTGCTGTGCTGCGGGCGCGCGCGTCACGCTGGCCGCGCGTTCTGTTTGTCTCTCGTCGGATGTGGGCCCGGCCCAGCCGGCGGATACCGCCGCGACGTCGACGTGCCACCGGGCCGCCGTGAGGAGGAGGCTCGCGCAGGATTCACCGCGCTGGTCGCCGGCATGCGAGCTGCTGCGCTCCTACTGCTGCAGGTGAGAGACACGCGCCCCGGCTGCTACCCGTCCCCGCGCACCCTGTACGTGGTCGTGCTTCGCCTCGACGTGTGCACCTCAAGTTGCGTGTCCGTATCCGCTATCTGAACCGCCACTGTCGTGGCGGCGGCAACGGCCGACGACCCTCCGCGATTTGGGCGCGCTTATCGCTTCCTGCTCTTATGCGCGTAGCGTCGACTCCACCAGGCAAGTCCTTCGGCTTCCCTCTCCACGTGTCGTGTGTGACAGAGTTGATCTCTTCGCGTGGCGTGCTTACTTCCGGACTTGGTTGCTTCCTTTCTTTTCGTTTGCCGGCTTCTGCTGTACTTCGGTCGAGCTTGTCTGAAGCATACATATGTCATGCAACCACCACGTGAGATGGTTGTCGTTAGGCCAGCCGGTATACGCGCACACCAGCCATTTTGGAAACGCGCATCTCTTTTGAATGAACAATTCCAAAAGTGTCGCAGAGACGTATACGCTTCTATAGGCGGGAAATAACCGACAGTAGACTCAAATGTCGTCGACGGTTCGTGCAGCTGCCGTGTGTGCTGCATACTGCGTGCTGTCAAGCGACAGAAGTGTAGCCCAAGATGCCTGGAACACGGACACACTTTTACTGCGCTGAAAACCGTGCCGCCCTCTCTGGCCTAGCGCCAACAAGCCGAGTTCCTTGTTCCAGGGCGTCCCCAAACAAACAGCGGCCGCGTTCGATAACGCGGTGAAAGAGATCACGATGACGATGCCACGTCGTTGTTGGCGGCCTGTCAACGGGCGAAAAGCCGCGGGCGGCGCACATTCAGCGTCGTCGCCGCCCCGCGTCGGTGTGACGTCATCCGCATCGAAGCGGCGGCTGTCCCGAAAATGTGGAACATTCGATCCTCCTCGAGCCACGCGCGTGATGCCGGCATCGATGGAGAGAGAAAGAACCACGTGGGCGCCGCCGACGCCAAGACCGGCTGCTGTTCTTTGCGAGTCGTCGGTTGTTCACGTGCATGCCGAAATATGCGCATGCTCCGCTTATCTTCTGCGAGACCTGCCTGTTTGCTGTCGTGTCTTACGTTTCATATGAATGAACCGTCTGTCGAAAGGCCAATCAATGCGCGACGAGATTGGACCATCGAATACATTACGTTGGCACATTTCGCTACGAATAGGTGAGGAGGTAAAGTCACGAACGTTGTTGCCAGTGCCGGCTATCTTGACAAGCAGCCATGAAACGGTCAGCCATGAAGTATATACACATCCCGGAAACCATTTGATGTATAGCTCCAAACATACATCTTGCTACGTTTGTGTGCACGTTTCTACATGCTCAGGCGTTTTTGTGCTTCGTTTTCTATCGAGAAGGATTAACATATATAGTTCTTATACGTTTACCGTCCTTCGTTAACATGCCCTGGGTAGTCATATGTGGTGACGAAGTCTCCACATCAAGTTTTGAGCATGCATGTGCACTCGTTTCAAAAGCCCCTTTCGAGGGCGTTGCATCGAAGCGAAAGGGGGAAAAAAAAAAAAAGATGCGCTCAATTGCAGCGACCGAGTTAGCTAATATGTAAAACTGCGAATGTTTTCACACTCGCTGAGAGCTCACGTATATATGACTGATGATTGCACATCTCGTCTTAAAGCAACCGAAACGGCCGGTTTAGCCTTGAAAGCTGGTTACAAATGTATAAGCAGTTTACAGCTACATGCACTCACCAAATGTCTTTTTTGTTTTCTTCTTTTCCATGTGCGCGTGACTTGAGGCGATGCGGTTTTGCACAGCACAGACGAACTGTATACAGTCACCAAAACCTCAGCTTATGCAAACAAAGTAAAGTTACACCGTGTCACATCCGTCATCAGAAGTCGGTGTAGCCGAAACCGAGCGACATAACAACCGTCAATATTCACTTTTTCGTTGGTTATTACGTGTTGTCAGAATAGACGTCTGTGTTCCATACTTGTTACAATTCGAGATGATTGAAATCCTCTGCACTGTAAACTGCGACAAACGGCCATGCTGGCCACATTCTCAGAGGCCTTTCTATAGGTATATCTCGCCATGTTGCAAGTGTTGCCGCGTCATACATCGAAAAAGCTGGTCAACACATGATCTTTTATATTTCCGTCAGCTTTCTTGAGCCTGTCTTCGCAAGAACCAAGTTTGTCAACGCCTAAATACTGTAGCGGCTGAAACTATGTTGCGTATAGCGCGATCAAATTGAGTGGAAAGGACGTGTCATGCAGAAAGTTTGCTTCCGTATATATATATATACACGTCACACTTGCTTTCATGACTGTCAAGTCCTCCAAATTTTTCATGACCTTTACGAATTCAGGCTCGGTCGAAAACGCATGTTATTGTGAGGTTTTACGAAACATTGCATTTTGTTTGAGAAAGAGTTCCGTTCGACGGTCTCCGATCTCATACCTCGATCGAAAGCGTTCGGAACGTGAAACGGCGCGATAGCTTTTGCTATACGAGCAAGTTTGTTCAGCCAAGTACCCGAAGCAGGTGAAATCAATGTCGCTGTGATCTAAAAAAACAGTGTGCTGCTTGTAACTTCTTGCTGTTGCAAGTTTGTTGTTGCTTGTCTGCAGCGTCTATATAGAGCAAATCATCTTAAATATTGTGAGCATATATCCATCCATATATCCTACAAAATATGTGCGTTCAGGACAAAGTTTTTTTAATGCATGTTATTCTCCCTCTTCCTTCTTTCCAGTGCTGTTTCCGCGGGATTGTTTACGAACCTCTTAAGTTCCCAGCATGCAGGTTGGCACGGAATATATGCGCAGTCCTCTCCCAATGTCATATTTTCACACTCTTTCCCCCGTCGTTGTTCCCTGCTTACATTCTTAGTTCTTCACATCAATATGCATCACTCGTAGCACACCTTATTACATAAAAAAATTATAAACCGATTCCAGTGATGAGAGAGAAGGATAGATGAAAGTCAGTGATATTACAGTATGCAGGGGAGGTATTCTGTAAGAGTCCAGGTAGTGGACGTGTCCATTTCGTGTACTCTCGAATTTCTGATTGGCTGGGTTGGGCTGCGCGTTCGCAGCAGCGAGGCGCCCCATCCAATCAGCACTTCAGCAGCAGACGAAATGGAGATGTCCACTATGGGTGGACTCTTACCCACTGGACCTCCCCTGGACTACCCTGCACTCGGGGGAGGCGAATAAACTATTAAGACAATTATATTAAGTCAGGAACTATGTGCACTGGAGTCGCAGATTTAACGAAAATTCCCGGTGCTGTGTCGAACGCTGTCGTCAGTCCCGCGGCCTTCAGTATAATGTCAGATATACCACTTTTGTAGCTTTCTGCAGCTTCAGTATGCGAGACCAAAGTCCCAAGTTCTTGTCCACCGAGAAAAGTCTTCCGTCTTGCTGATTTAGAGCGGTGCGGAGGGCGAACCTTTGTTGCTGAAGAAACTATGTAGGACGCGTTCTACCCAGTATACTGCCCACAGACAAAGCTGCTATAATGTGTATACATTGTGCATGCAAGGGCAAAACACGCCATCACTCATGGCGGTGTTGCGTAAACACGTCGCACACTGAGCAGTGCAGTTCGCATTGTTCTCAAATTCACTTTGCGCCCAGTCTACAGACCGTGGCCGAGAGGAAACACGCTCGAAGCGGAGTGCCGGAGACCGCAATTTGGAGACGCGTAACAGCGCGGGCCATTCTCCACGGCGCCTTCTCAATGGCCTCCCTCTTGCCTCCATGCACAGACACAGGCGCGGAACCGCTTGGTGCTCTCGCCGTCTCGTTTTCAGTTTTCGAAAGGCAAGGAGGACGACCCACACACACACACAAAAGAAAGACTTCAACTCTCAGCAGGAGGTGGGAGGCGGTATGAGTGCTGCGGGGGTGGTGGTCAAGAAGTACCTTTATTATACTCTTCGTCTCAGTAACTCCGTGCAGTGTGGCGGAGGCTACACAGCTGGGTACGAAAACGGGCTGCGTGTTTTCGCTCTTGGCGCATTGCTGCGTTTATTTTTATTTTCAGTAATGTTCATCAAGGGAGCGTAGCTTTGTCTGCACAGTTCTATACTGTGCAGCGTTTACCCTTCTGAGAACCCTTTATAATCGTCGCGCACTGAGGGATTGGCGGTATAGACAGCGGCCCAGTCCGTCTCCGGGTTCTCGTTTTTTTCGTTGGCTGACGCCATGAGTGTGTATAGCTTACGCTGCACTGCACACACAGTTGCAGAGAAATAAACTACGCACACGCGTGTGTTTCTGGGAGAAAGGCAAACACATTACGCATGGTTACAGCGCGTATACGCGAGCCGCGCGCATGTACATATACACTGCGATGGCGGGCAGGCGCTGCAGTGGCGCGGTTCCTTACGCGCACCGACAACAACGGCACCGTGCGCCGCTGGTAACGGCACACTCGCTAATGGTCGCCCCGCCGGGCTGCAGCCGATGCAGGATCGCGGCAGCGGCTCGGTATATAAGTGTGGTGCCGGCTCGCGCAGCTTCCTCTACCGAGTACGGCGGCTGGAAAATGAAGCGCCCCTTCGCGGAACGTCCATTCTGAGAACGACTGCTTCTTCCAACCGTTGTTGCGTAACCGAGCCACACCATCCTCTACCGAGGGGCCCCTCGAGGGCGTGTGTGAGCGAGTGTGTGTGTGTGTGCGCGTGCGCCGTTTCTCGCGTCCTGCCCCACCAAACTCTCTTGCACGCCGTGTCTGTCCGTGCGCCCCCCTTCCGCCACCCCCCCACTCCTTTCCTTACTTACAGAGAAGAAGAAGAATAAGGAGGCTAGAACTCCTTGCAAGGTGCGCGGCACCGCACATGTAACCGCGAAATGATCGCGGGCGCGAGTCTGCGACTCGGCTCTCCCTCGCGAGTGCTCGTTACTGACCAAGCTTTGTACATTATGTTACATATTGCCGTTTTATCCTTTGCATAGTTCATCCCTTGTTATCATTTCTGTGTACGCGTTATAGACAACCAAAAGTAGAAAGCCGGCGACGAAAGTTGCCGACGTTTCGAAAATTTAATTGAATGAATCAAATCGAACCGTATCATAATTAGCTCGGAAGCGATTGCCTAAGGCATTCATCCGCACATGTATATTCACACGCATGCGGAATTTGTGTGGAAGTGGTTTAGTAACGTCCTTGCAGCCGGCTTTTAAGACGACGAAAAGTACCCGTAAACTGCTTTTCGAATACCAGGAGCTGCGAGGTGAATAAATCGTAGGAGGGGCTATGATCTTTTGCTATATTTACAACCACATGAATACCACGAGCTGACATGAAAGTTCAGGGTGCAGCATCAGCATAGTGACCGCAGCACCACGATGGGATATATCTCGATCTCTGTGTTTACGCAAAAGAAAGTGACGTTATACCATTACAAAAAATGAGTATGTGTTGGAATACATAGTATACACGCATGTGAAGATATGGGTTTCTACCTAACCGCGGATTGATCATTAAACCAAGAAAAAGTGTGTTACATACACATTTACCAGTCGTTGTTGAGATCCGGCTTGAGGTGCAATTGTGTCCCTGAGCTCTCTTCAAATATATGCGAGGATGCTGCGACCATAAATATGATGGCTCTGCCGATCATATTTCCATATTCTATCATATTGATAGGTTTGCGCCAAAGCAATCATATTTATAGTCTACTCAGCAATATGAGCCGACCATCACACAAACATCTGCTTCTGAATATACGAGGATATGTCAGGCGACGACACCACCCCTGTGTGTGTGCAGGATGTCAGAAGTATATATAGCTAATATGCACATCTCTCCTTCATGTGGATATACTGACGCAGCACCTCGGCGTCGAAATCAAAAACACGGTCCACAATTTCTTCTCGTGGTTATGCGTATTCAAGCACGCCTTCTTCCTTGAAGTATACATACGTAACCAAGCTTGTATACACTCTTGCTAACATGGGACGGCGTTGTTGCGCCATGCGCTGGTGCATTGTCGTGCGCTGCTTCGACTCGTTCTCTTACGGCGCGCTTTCGTCTGCCATGCTGACTGTATAGTGCCGGACGTTTGGGTTTTAAGGAAGACCGCATATCTGGTAGACAAGGCTGGTCTAAAAAAGTGAGCACGTAATGCGTCTCTATGAGGCCATTAAGAGATTCCGTTGTGTCATTCAAAAAGTGTTCGTGCGGACGCGTTCATCTTCATCGCGAAATTGCTCAAAACTTGTAATATGCAATATGGATGAAGATATACATAGAATCGTATTATCTCTTCAACAGTTCTTGCCGTGTTTGCTGTTTTTATGAAAGCACAGTATATAGGTGAGCTGAATTAATGGACAGCAGCAATACATCCTCGATAGCACAGTGTCTGAACATGATGTTCTATGAACTCGTAATGTTATTAAAGCGAATGTTTGGTTGTCTGTATATGCAGCCCACTGACGCAATGCGGGATAATGCGCCTATAGCGTTGTCTAACCGTTGCTTGTTCGCTCTGCCTTCGCTTCGTTCACACGCAGCCGACCAGCTTTGCTGGCTTTTCTCTAAAGTCTGTTTTGACCATATATCAACACAAGAAGCAAAATTGCTGACTAAATTTCAACCTCTAGTGTTCTTTGTCATTATATTATTGAAATGATTTTTCTTCACCTTTATGTACTTAGCATATGGATTTATTGATTTATTGTTACGGTACTGAAGATATTAGCAGTATTTCTGGATAGCTTTTTTTTTTTTCGAAACAATAAATTCTATGATTGTGCAACTGATACGAAAGGAAAGAAGCGCGAATGGAAGCGATGAAGAGTTCAGCCGCAGCTGCATTCGAACGCTATATGTAGCAAGCCTATTTGCAGACGTACACGACTAAAATAACTCGGCATTTGCCTAATCATTGGTTTCGGGGATGTGTCACTTAATTATATAGGACTCGAAAAACATGCCGATAAATTTGGGGAGCGGCTGAGCATGGAAAACACCATGCGTTGCTTTCTAAGTCTGCAAATTCAGCTTATAATAGGAGTCAGCAGGGTCCCATTGCAGCCTTTGACTTTGGGACCCTTTTGTGCATAGTATCTCTAACCCATTCACAAAACACAAAGAATAATAATCTGACACCGAAACAAAATGTGTCAAGTCGGTGACGACATGCAAAAGCACAGTTATAGATTTTCGTATACGCCAACGTACGTTTTCTGCAGTCAAGCGTGACCGATGCCATGACATATTTTTTGCCTCCTCGAGAAAAAAATTTAAGATCTTTCTGAAATCGAGCAATATCGAAAGCGGCAAAAGAACACCACACACCCCCCATGATCAGTTACTATGTTGCGACGTAATCGACATCGTGCGTCAAATAGCGCTTTACATTTATATGCCTGCAGATACACACCGTGCTTCCGAGCATTGCGGCATTAAGTTGTTCCGGGCCGAGGTTTCAAATTGTTACTGTTGAGATTTCTTTACGTTGAACGTCGCGACGTACCTCGTGCTTGCGTGTAAGTATAGTAGTACTATAGTATAGTATACAATGCGAAAAACAAAAGCTTTAATCATTGCTCAAGAGCATACCAGCCATCGCGTGCATGGGCTGTATACATAAAGACTTTTGCAGACGTTTTACCGCGCCATGCATCCACGCCCATTGCACGAGAACAAAACCGAACCGCCTACACCTTCTCCATGCATGTCACCAACACTGATTGGTTGGTTGTTTACTTGTTTGTCTGCGTGCGTGCATGGTTCGCGCGACGGGGGGACATCCCTGTTTCTTGTGCAGAGCCTGTCGTTTTCTGCATAACCCATCGCTTCTTTTTTTTTTTTTAAACGCGCGCATAACGAGACGTCGCCATCCTTACACATCGACACCTATATATATACTCCCAAGCATCTCGACCCCCACCTCAACGTCGCCGCGTTCCTCGTTCCTCTGCGTTCGTTGCTTCACGCGCCCCTACAAAAAGAAAAAAAGAATCTAATGAAACAAGAAGAGACGTGCCTACGGCGCTGCAGCTGCAAAGAAGGTCCAGAAGATTCCGGGGCCCATTTGGAAAAAGCCTGAGGTATGCGCGTGTTTGCGAAAGATGCCGAACGAGAAGCTCGGCGGTTGCGATCCTGTCGCCGCCGCCCCGTCAGCGCGTGTGACTCCGAGCAGCCCGGAATGCCAAACTGGCCCTGCAGGCGGCACCGACGGCGAGAGTTACGCTCACACGGGCTTCGCGCACGACGTGAGATGGCCGATCTAAGGCGCTGGAGTGCGCGATGCTTAATTTTCGAGAGGGAACGGCGACCGCCACCGCGCACATATATATCGATTCAAGAAGTATAAGAAGTGCGCGGAGTTGCTCCGTTCAAGCAGCATGGAGTGCGTCGCATCGAATTCGACCAGCAGCTTACCCGTCTAACCTCCCCGCGGAACTCGCTGACAAGACTGGTGCTGTTCTCCCACTCTCTTTTTTTTCTTCAGCTATAGAGCTACGTGTGCGTGGCACGGATATATCTTCGAAAACTCCGAATGAGTGCATCTATAGCTGTGCGCATCTTTTTTCTTTTTTTCTTTCCCCCCATCCGACGCAAGCGATTACAGTCGCATTCGTATAGATAGGCGCATACACTTCTGCCGGCACAACTGTATAGTGGTAACGATATGACACTAGCAAGTTAATGTAACTAACAGACCTTAGTCAATGCAACCCACCCAGATGAGCTAAGCTGGGTGGGTAAATTACACTTCTGCAGGGAATACCAGAAATGGGGCTCTCGTCACGTGAGCGCAGGTTTGGCAAGCCAGAAAAGACTGCACCCGTGTTATGAAGGGACCTATCCACACGTACGGAAGCCACCCTCGATCCGATATGCAGAATAAGAACAAAACCGGCCTATACAATCCTGCACGCATGGCCTTTTAAGGTCGGCCGTGCTGCTTCTCCATCTTGCGCTGGTATACTGCAACGAAGTGTAACATATACATCGAACACTTCATCTGGTCTTGGAAAGTGCTTCTGTTCTGAGAGGAAGAGGCTTCGTGGACAGCATGAGCAGAAAATGGTTTCATCACGAGCGTGAAGAACGGCTACAGTTTTCCTGGAAGGATTGGAGATAATCCTTAAGGAATTGTCGCGCATTCTGCTCACATTTCTGTGAGAGAGTGGAACGATCGGCTCGTATGAACATATTTCTGCTTTGTTTTATTGAGTTATTAAGTGTAGTACATACACGAAGATACAGGAGATACAGATATTGATGGCACAGAAAGATCTAGACGCTCAGACGAAGCGAGTGCTGCGGGTGAGTGTGCCCGGCTAAACCCCGCCAGTTGCAACGCCATAATCGCCACTATATCACCGTGCCAACTTCACGTTTCCGCACGGTATATATAGGCCACGGATGTTGACAGTATCTGATCGGGGCTAATTAGCTGTTCATCAGTGAGCAAAGATTACATTGCATTCGGAAAAGATCAAATACTCCATAAATTATTTTTCCCCCGCAAAAGTGGTCAAACGCGCGAAAATAAATTGACAGCCATGACATCACGCAGGCGTATTGAAGCTGCTGTTTAGTGCGAAAAATTCTCCGCTATAGTGATCAACCTCTTATACCACCAAATAAACGTAGAAATAGGTTTCACGGAATATTAAACAGCTTCAAATCTATCAGCGGCATACATATCAGCGGTATACACAACGACATACGGTATACAAACGAAGGACACTGAAACGCGGCGTCGAGCCAAAATCTCGAAGCTTTGTTATGTTTGTAAGATTCATCTTGGGCAACATCGCTGTGTGCGTCGCCCGAGTTTCGACAACTGTCTGTTGGCAACGTCGAGATGGTACGTCCTTTCATTAACATGCGTATTTACGGAACGTCATCGTAACGTCTTTGCTGTGTTTTGGTCAGGATTAACACGCTGCTATAACGCTGCAGGAAAGTTACGAATAAGTATACCGTGAATATACGCATGTTATTAGCAGGGAGCACCATCTCGACGTTACTATAACGTTGAATTTCGGGCGGCCTTTCGAAATATCATTTTTAAAAATGCTTCTCATTGAGTTACGCTAGCGCTTTGCGGAAAAGTTCGACAGCTGGCCACAGGGGCAATGTCCAAAATTCCTGGGTATGAGACAGCAAGTTCCCAGCGGCCTGTTATCAAGCAAATATAACAATACTGACGTCATGACGAAGTGCTCTGAAATCAATCACCTCGCCACTGCATCTGCACTTGCATGCGTCGATTCATAAAAGAAAAGAAAGAAATATACGTTTTTTTTTGTTTTTTTTTATCGGTTTTGTTCCTTCCGTTCGTTAGCGCCCTCGTATGTAAAGAACTTAAGACACACAGTTAAAAGATGAAGCTATAGCGATTGCCGACATCCTCCTGCCTCGAAGTTAAGCGTGTTTCTCTCGTGCCGGAGTTCAGGACAAGAGTTGTACAACATGTGTCGCAGCTTGAGCGTGCTCGAGGCTCAACAGAGAAATAAATAGAAAGGGAACAGTATACGTACGGTTCGTGCTTCTCTCCAAGCGACAAACTTATGCGTCCTGTCGATGCTCTCACGGTTGCAAGCGTGAGATTCGCTCCTCTATATTCCTGTTATTCTCACTGGGTCTATAGGTCTGTCTATTTGTGTGTCCGTGAGGTAATGGCACCATCAAAAAGAAGAGAAAAGGGGGGCGGGGGGGGGGGGGGGGGGGAGTATCTCGCTTATCGGAGAAGTGGGCTCTGTCTTGGCAGCGACAACGGGAGGCTTCCGCCGGGAAGATGCCGGCCTCGTTTCGTATCAAGTGCGCAATATCTGTTCCCCGGCCGAATATAAACACGCGATAAAAACGAGAGATATCGCTGTTCATTTCGCCGCGTAACCCATTCGTGCTTCCTCTTCAATGCGAGTCGCCGTTGCCACGTCGGTAAGCCTGTACACGTGCCTATAGGCACAGTTCATGCAATGGTTTTCGCGCCTTTCATTTACTTGGGACCGGTTCTTAATGGAATGTGTGGTGCGCCCTAATATAGACACAAATAATATACGGAACAGAACAACGAGAAATAGTATTGCCCTCGTCTTTTGAGCGCGCCATATACGTTTCATTATGCTGGACCAAACCACCCAGCCTTAATAGTTGTGCTGACCACCTTGTTTTGCTTGAGCTGCTGTGCATTTGATCCCTTGTGTCTTATGTTTAAGCTTTCGCCGCAACATGGCGCATTATACGACGTAATCGTGCCCGTACAGCCACGCGTACAGCCATATATATATATATATATATATATATATATATATATATATATATATATATATATATATATATATATATATATATATACACGCATTCCGCTGACGCGATGGCATATGCATGTACACGTGCGATACTGTGGTTGTACTCGCACGATTACGGCGTATAATGCGCCATGTGTGCATATGTGCATATGCTGGGCTAGGTTGGTGCGAATTTGTTAATGAAAAAGAGGCTTCGCGTTTATAGTGTCATTTGTGGCAGTTTCTTGCGGGTCTAACATATTTGCACCTGGATTTGCACCTGGATGTTTTGTTTATATATGCTGTGGCGACGTAGTTACCTAGGTATGCAAACTATTCTTCATATCCTGAATATTAATCACTTCTCCCCAAATTACCCCAAAACTGCGGTTGACGCGGGTTCATAGCAGGCACGTTGGCTGCGCGTAAATATTTATTGATCACACGTAAGCACAACTAAGATCTGAGATATGAGCGAGACTTAGGACGTTGTGGTACGATTCCGGGACTGCGCTGAGGGACCTCAGGCTTTGCGAATTTTCGTCTTTGTAGCATTGTAGCATTGTACAGAGAGAGAGAGAGAGAGAGAAAGAGAGAGAGAAAGGAAAGGCAGGAAGGTTAACCAGAGGCGAGTTTGCGGTTTGCTACCCTGCACTGGGGTTGGGGATATAGGGATTACAAAGACGACAAAGAGCGAGAGAAAGAAAGTAACAAGAAAAAAAGAAAAAAAGAGGGAAAAGGAAAGAGAGACGGGTAACAGTAAAGGGGTTCCAATCACAGGCGTTCACACAGGCGGGTCGATCTGAAGAAGCGCAGTAGCGCTTGCACAGCCTTCTGATGCGACGTTAAGTCGCGTCGATGTTTCGAAATTCTTTCTTCCGACATAGGCTGGTCGTCCAACTGGTTCCACACAATGGAAAGCGATTGTCTCTGCACGGTGTACTGCGGACAGTGCCAAAGAACGTGACGAATTGTTTCCGCGCCGCCGCAATCGCCACATGCTGCAGCGTTATAGTATTGTACAGTTCGCGTAAAATGATTGCGTAACGCTGCAGGTTCCGAGAAAAGTATCGATTTCTGTTCATGCCGTTCGGACCTGCATATACTCTAGATGAATGCAGCCATGTTTAAGTCGCTCATGCAAACTTATTCAGGCGGCGACTCGCAATCCCACGAGGCGTATAATTCGCGCAAATCCAGCCTTCTCGCAGATGGCGCGCTTGCGCAAACGTTTCACACCGATAACATACTGTTATACTCTGCCGCACAATTCTGCTCCGATACCTTTCCCGCGAATGCTTCTGTTGCTGTGTGTTTTGTTGTCATGTTGCCTTTCGCTACACGATGTGGTTTACCTCAATATGAGGATCGCCTTGAGTTGGGGCCCACGTAGCGTGTAAGCTGCGAGCGATTTCGCAGAATCTACGCATGCAGCTCTCTACCAAAGGATTCTCCACGCTTTTCTTTCTAATTATTTCGAGGAGCATGGGCCATGGAGATCACAATGCGCGTTATTTACGTATAAACGCCACTGTGTGTGACGTGTAGTGTGTTCTGCTTTATTCTTCGAGATTTTTCATCTTGCTCCTTCTTTCCTGTTATCTACTCTTCTTCCTATCGTCCATTTCTATGTTTCTCTCTCTTCCTCCTTTCTGAAAAGCATAGGCAGGCGTCGTGCCCCTTCCGGTGGCAGTTGCCAGCCTGCTCCTCGCTTGCCCTTTCCTGTCAAGCGTGTGTATGTGTTTTCAAAACAAATAATAACAAGCAATAATGATAATTATCATCGTTGTTGCCCTCGTCAGCCGTGTGGCTCGGGAAAAACAACGTGTTGTCAGTGGATGCCAGCACTGTAGCGGCGCGTATGGTGGCGACTGACGCACTCCAAAGGGTATACTCACTTTGGTACCTGCAGCGGTTTTGAACACAGGGTTGCAGCTTCACTCTGAACTATCAAAGCGTTTAGTGTGAGGACAAACTGCTCTCGAGAGAGGGGCAGTATACCGTATACATATATCCTGTGCAGGTACTCTCCGCGCCATCTTCCTTTAACTTGCTTGTTTTTGAGATCACTTACGGAGCACGGAGCACAAAGCCGCTCGCACTCTCTTGGACAAGAGTCGCAACAACCTGTCTGTCTCTCTTTGCCGACCTTCCTGGCTTCCAGTACATAATACATATAGGAGAGC
Source organism: Dermacentor variabilis (assembly GCF_050947875.1). NCBI lineage: Eukaryota > Metazoa > Arthropoda > Arachnida > Ixodida > Ixodidae > Dermacentor > Dermacentor variabilis. Next base: position 52,314,224 of record NC_134571.1, on the reverse strand, counting down.
AGGACCGGCGTTTCTGGACAACAGCCAGCGTATATATATGCTCGCGCCTTCTTGTACCTCTTCACAGACTTCGGCACGCTGCACGTTTGTAAACAGATGGGTGCGCAAGGCACGAGACGGCACAGAACATGCGCGTATTCATTCACCGACACTCCATCTCTGTTTGGCATTTGGCTTATGCGAAGCGTTCTCTTCGTGGGGTGATTTCTGAATACTTGCCCGCATTAATTAGTCTGCTGCATTTTGAGAAAAGCACTTCTTCCCTACTCTCATTACTAAGTACTGTTTCGCAGAAGGTGGCAGCCACGCGGATATCTGCGCTGTACTTGCGGCGTATTCACGGCGTGACAGCGCCAATATTGCAATTCGCGATGTCTGCGCCACAAATTCCGGTCCAGACGTGTTCGCCGTTCTTCCAGGTTTAAAGCGGACTCCTCGTGGTAAGCGTGTTGCCTGCGACAACAGCATGTAGCTATCGCGCGGTGCGGATGGGACGCTCGAAGCGCGACGCCCCCCAAAAATATATATATGCATGAAAGAGAAATATGCCGGACCGTGCGCATTTACCGACCAAGGAGTGCTGTGCCCAACGTGGCGCTCGTCTCGCAAGCTGCCTCGCACAAAGAAAGCGGGCGCCCTGCGAGCGCGCGATTCGAGAGAGCCGGGTCGTGAAGGAGATAGCGAGCCGGCGGGGGCACCGCGAAGAAGCCCCGCGGTATACACGTATACTGCGGATTTGGCGCACGCGAGCGGCTCGCTCGCTCGCCGGTGGTCTCCTCTCGTCGTGGCGCTCGCGCTGCCTGCCGCCCATCGATGGCCGAGCGCCAGCCGAAGCGCACACGACCAGCCGGATGGGGAGGTAAAGAAGGGGGGGGGGGACGTGCACCCGCCATCGATCGGCGTCGTCGAGCGAGGCGGGCGTCTGCGTCGGCGGCGTTGGGCCACCACCGCCGCCGAAGCTGGGGGGGCTTCCCCCGACCTTGACTCACTCTTGGGCCGAGGCGGCGGCGGCGGACCGCTCTGTCACGCCGACGGCTGCGGCGGCTGTTTGTGCTGCTTCTGATGCGGAGCGCACGCCGCTGACGCGCACCCAAGTCGCCGCACGCGCGCGAACAAACGCGCACTCCTCGCCGCAGTCTTCTTCTCTTCGTCTTCATCCCCGCGCGCGGAGGCGCCTCTCTTCTTGCTCGCGCCTGCTGCTGCTGCTGGCGCACGCGACGACTCTTCTTTTCCTCCTCCGGGTTTCATTCATCTCCTCTCCCGCGGCTTCCCTGACACGTGAATGCGGATGGCGGCTGGCTTCTCTTTCTTGTCTTTCACGCCCGTCTCGGAGACGTCAGCGACACAATGGCGGCGAGGATTTATGGCGATTGCGGAGCCGCGTGCCCGTGCACTTCGCGACAGGTTGCCCAACACTTGCGTGCGCTAAGTGGGACATGCGAAGGGAGCCCGAAGGGGTATGCGGGGCGGGCGTCTCGAGCAAAAGGGTGGATGAGAACGGGAAAGACAGCTCGCTTCCTTTTGCGGGGAACGCAAGAGACTTCGCGACCCGGGAGACTGAAGGGATTGCCGTTGGAGATAGCTGTCGGGACGGTGCTATATTGAAAAGAGGAGAATGGGGTGGCGACGTTCCAAAGAAACGCTGAAAGCCTTGTTGCACCGAAAGACCGGTGCTCCTCGTTCCACGAGCGTGCCTCGAGCGGGCAAGTCGCCGCTCACCGTTCGGATGACACAGAGAGGCACGTGAAAAAAAGAAAAAAAAAAGACCAGCATATCCCGCGCGGTGCGAATTCGTTTTCTGTATATGTTTCAGGAGTTCTGGAAAAAAGGAACAGAAATATTGTTTGTTCTCATGTCATAAAAAATGCTTTCGATTACGAGAACCTCTCTTCGATAGCAAGCTCACGTTTTATGTGTTAACTTTAGGAACCGGATGATTCTGATGGCTTGAGCCTGTAAGCAAAGCAAATCTGCTTTTCGCGTTTACTGCGTATACGCGTATACGCGTATAACTGCGTATAAGAACAAATCTTCGTCAGAAAGTATAGCAAGGGAAAAGTAAGAGGAACAAAGAAGAAACACAGTATACTGAAGACACCGAGGCAAGGGCAGCATGTTCGCATGAACCAGTCTATCTGGCAGACCTCGCTGTGGTGGAGCCTGCAACGCACGGACGCTCTTATACGTCCTCGATCGGAAGGGTGTCAATGTTCCTGGCGGCCTCCGGACATGGGTGCATGCATGGTCCGCATCAGAGAAATGCCTCCTTTCTGTTCTCGTGTACTTCGTCCTGGATCCCCCGATACTGACGACGGAGACCTAAGGCCACACAGGCAATGAGGCAAGCACTTCAACTCAGATTTTCTCTATACATGCCGGCAGGACCGACGCGGCGTTCTGCTAAACTCGTATAATACACTGACGGTGCATATGTCGCTTTGTGGCAATACCAACGGAATGCAAAACCAGCGTAATGGTGACTAGACTATGCTCTAATACAACTTACATTCTTTATCGTGCTTCGTCATTGACCCGAGCGGCACGGATGCAGCGGTAAATCGATCTGGAGCAGTGAATGATAAGAATGGAATCGGGTTAGAATCGTTACATTGTGCCTATACCCAGTGCATGCATGAAGATGAGCAACACGCACGCTGACTGTACGGCAGCCATGTAACGCGTCATGAACCGCACAGTCTAGAAAATGATTATGCGTCTATATCTATAGCACACATACGTTGCGACTGGTCACGTGTAGTTTTTTGATGACGTCCACGTTTGCGTACCCGTACATCGACGATATCATTCGAGAGCGCGGCCTGTGTACGGCACTCATACACGATGCCTGCATTCGCCGATAGGCGGCTCCCGTGCCGGCAGCTCACGCACGTCATCGATGCGTTGCACCCGGTTATGCGTGGTCGCGACTTTTAGACTGCCGGCGCGGGACATGCACGCTATCTTTTTTTCGCTCCTGTTTGTATAACCAGAGGCGTCCCCTTAGCGGCGGCGTTTTTCCGGTCTTTTGTCTTTGGCATACTCAGCGTCGTCGCCCGATCTGCAGGAGCACGTGACGATGCTTGGAGCAAACACGCTCTTTTGTTCCGCTTTTCGCAGCAGCCAACGACCTCTCGCGTTCGCCTCCGCCATCCTCGCACGTCGTGCTTATCTGTCGACATGTGCTCGCGCGCGAGGTCTATAATGGCAGAAAGCCTTGACGAGTCATTCATTTAGCCTCGCCGCATGCTCTGCGCCGAGCGCCTTCGCGGCAGATACGCATGCTAGCGCCCGAACGGGGCATCGCGAGCTGGAAATGTCCCCGCGCTGTTCGCGATGCGCATGCGCTGTTTATAAGTCCCCGTTTCCGGAGCACTTTATTTACGTTTTTATGCCTTATTTTCTAGGTCGTTACATGCATAGCACATGTGCAAAACGGGAAATACAGGGCAAGCGATACAACGGCTCATTGCTTTCACTTATTGAGCATTCGGTTTCTATCACGTCGTTCCGCAACATAGATAATCGACTTTGGATGGTGGTTCTACGGAAACAGGTATCGACGACGCGGTTAAGAAATGTCTCTTTCTTTTCTTTCTTTTTTGCTATGAATGATCCATCAACGCTCAATTAGTCACTAGTATTTCCTACACGGTATAACAATGTCTTCATGCAGACATGTTCTCGTTTTCGTGTTCATTCATCAGAAGGCGCTTGACCGTAAAAATTCATAGACCGCATGTCCGACAAGGTATGCATATCCGGTTACCGTCCACGTATTTATCTACGACTTTTAGGTGGTGCGTAGTCTGGCGAATATAGCATTTAAGAAATATAAGACACTTGTTGCGGGTGAGTGCCTTGTTCGGGCAGCACTCGTTAAGGGATCGATATGTGCACGATTTCCTGCCTCTTCCACAGCTGTCGCAATTTACCACACGTCATTTTGTTTTTGGTGCTTTTTTTTGCACGCCGTTTAATGTCTCAGCGTTATCCGCGAGTGTGATCCGTTGAAACTCGGTCAGCGTGTGGCCTTGTCGGCAAAAAACACTTTGCGAGTGAGTGAGTGAGTGAGTGAGTGAGTGAGTGAGTGAGTGAGTGAGTGAGTGAGTGAGTGAGTGAGTGAGTGAGTGAGTGAGTGAGTGAGTGAGTGAGTGAGTGAGCGAGCGAGTGAGTGAGTGAGTGAGTGAGTGAGTGAGTGAGTGAGTGAGTGAGTGAGTGAGTGAGTGAGTGAGTGAGTGAGTGAGTGAGTGAGTGAGTGAGTGAGTGAGTGAGTGAGTGAGTGAGTGAGTGAGTGAGTGAGTGATATTCAGTTCTGCGCCGACTAGCTTGCACGGTTGTGCTGTTCGAGACGATTAACGTATTTATGAAAAAAACAGCGACAAGGCAAACAACAGTTGTTAATAAAACAATGAGAGGACACATTTACACATCACGTGAAGGTCAGTGTGCTAGAGCAACAGGGTAATTCAGAAAGTTAATTGTCTTTAAAATTTGGCGCTACGTAGCGTCATCGACATAGATGAACTGCAAAAAAAAAAAGAGTTTGCCTTCGATTTGCGTCCTGCAAATGCGTGCAGGGTATATAAGTGAAGTATTCACTGTATTGTAATATTTTGTAATCATTCTTCACCCTGCCCTGCATGTTTACTTCCCTGCGTTCCCAATAATATATATAGATGCCCACAGTACGGTTGGCTAGGCGTGGCTTATTAAACCTTTTCCACTGCCTCAGTAATTGCATGGCTATACCAGAGAAGGGTACCTGCCGTCGCGTCACAATAGAAGTAGTGCCACTGGAAGACCGCCGGAAGCAAGATAACATGCAAATGTTGAAGCAACAGTGCATGGGAGCACACCTCAGCCAAGAAGGAAATGAATCTTGAACGGCAAATCGAATATGCTGATGGGTGAAACTGGTACGATCTGATGATCAAGAAATGAAATCAGGCCTAGTACCAATTAAGAAAAAAATGCATTTCACCAAAGAGAAACTTGGTGCGGCACCTTTCGAAAGACACTTCATGGGTTACCCGGATAAACTAGTGTGCACCTATTGTGCCAGAATGTTCGAATATAATACCGTATCAATATCTTATATATACAAGCACGCTCCAGGACCAAACCTCAAGATCGGGACGACAAAGAAACACTACAACTTCTGTCCGTTTCCCAATAATGTGATCGTTCATTGTGCGAGGAGACTGGGGCACGCGCGGCCTCTTTGGGCAACAAGAATTGGCCTATATTCCCCCTCTTTTTCCACACCATGAACTTGCCGCACCAGTTCTTCTTCGTTCCTTACAGATGGTCTGCGAGCCAGGAGGCTATTTCTCTAGCTCAGCTTTTTTCTCCGTGCTTTCTGCGCACATCTTTGGAGAGCCGCTATGGTTCGTGGCGCGGATGCAACTGGAGGTCCCACGCCTCTGCAGGGATTGGCGATTTCAGCGGCGGCTGCGTCTCGGAAACGGACCGGCCTCCAGAGTGACACAGACGGCGATGACACCAGCGTCTACTCGCTCAGCAGTGAGGACTTCTCCGAGGAAGCCTTCGAGCCTGTGCGCAGCCGCAAGGCGAAACCAAGACGCACCAGCAGGGCATCCGCGTCTTCGAGAACGCCAGTGGTAGGACCAGCTCGCAATACCGCAGTCAGTACGATTCTGTTTGTACCAGAACTCGCTGCCGTCAACCTGAGGCGACTCAACAGGCATTCTGTCTCAGTGCAACATTAAGCGGTGGCGCCAAAGCAAATCACAGACGTTAGAGACAACCCACGAAAAGATGTGTTGGCTATTGACGTTGCACATGAGATTGCGCTGAGCACTTTAAGTAAAGTTACAGAACGCGGTGGCATAATAAAGCTTCGCTCGTATATCCCTCTGGACAGTGGTTCCAATACTGGTGTCATCTACGACGTGGACGTTTCCATCTCCAGCGCTGACTTGCCGATTCTACAGTGAAGCCTGCCGTTGATGGCGTTGCCATAACCCATGTGTCTCGCCTCGGCACATCCCGATGTGCGAAAATAATTTGCAAGGGCGAGACGCTCCCTTCACACGGCAAGGTGGGCCACTTTAGGCACCCTGTGCGACCATTTATCCCAAGGCCACTCCAATGCAGCAATTGTGTGAGGCATGGGACACGTGAGCGCTGTGTGCGAAAACACTAGAGTTCGCTCACGCTGTAGCGAGCCCCACGCTGCAGATTCCTGTGCAGTGACGGTTCTCAAATCCACCAATTGCCTTGGGTACCATGATGCTTCCTCGAAAGACTTCCCCAAGATGAAGAAGCAAAATGTGGTCTTGACGCAGATGGCGAGAGACCATTCGTCTTGTCGAGAAGCTATTGCGGTCCTTAGAAAGTGAACGCCGATGCCTCTGTGAATAGTACGCTCCATCCGACGACACATCTTCATCTGCCCCCTAGCCTGGCGGAATCCAATCTAAATCTGACGACAAGGTCATGGCGGAGAACAATACAACTTGAGCTGTGTTCCAATACTTGCCGATATAGATCAGCAAAGTAGACGACAAAGCGTACAGCGGCCATCTTAAGTCTCCCCCGAATTCGCACGAAGACGTCAAAGTAGACAGCTTCGCGAAGACAGCGTCGAAGTCAAAAACGATGCAGGCTACTTTCCTGTCCAAACAAGATGGCGGCTGAGCAGAGCCCTTGGAAATTCGACGGGAAGGTCGTCTGCGCACAAGAAAACGTCGACAGGCTTTCTTATGCCCTTAATGTAAATCACATCGTGTTTTTTTGGAGGGTTCGCAGGCGCAAATACTCAAAATACAGAAATAATGTGTGCTTTTCTAAACTTTCTTTTTGTCGCCGCGAGGTGGCGTCATGTCACAGAAGCGTCTTCCAGGCGGCTTGAAACGCGTTCCATTACTTGGCCTCGTATCGGTCTCGGCTGTCTCCAATGCTGTCTATGTAGACTGTCTCCGATGCTGGCCAGAATTGGAACACACCTTTGGTCCGCAGTACTATAAAGCGGCAGCCAAAGCCAGAGCCGCTGCGGAAGGCACAACCGAAGCAACAGCCGATGCTTCAGCCGGAGCCGGAGCCACACGTCAAGTGATACAGTGCACCACTGTAGAGCGCACAGCCGGGGTTCCTAACAAATTACCCGAAGAAGGGCCGGCTCGTGGTTATGATGCTCCGGTCTCTGATTAATACTTTTCGAATGCTCTTGAATAACCTGGACGCTCAGGCAGTGCGAAATGAAATGCAACTGCTGGACGCTCTCAATTCTGTGCTTGCAAGTCTTGAGTAAGTATCATGGCTCACCTGCAGCATTCTATATTCGCACTGAATTCAAGAAGGTCGCGGTTTACTTTAACGATATACTTCCGCGTACTGCAACGTATACTGCAACGTACTGCTAACGACCACTGGCTCCTTGGTCTTCCCAGGTGACTTCAACGCGCATCACCAGCGACGGGGAAACACCAAAATTAGCTTCAGACAGCAGAATGACGGCAGCCCAATGTATAGGCGAGGCACTGTTTCTTGTACTTGACTCATTTCAAGGCGCTTTTCAGCGTGCACACTCCAGTGTTCACTCTATCCCCCTTTCTCCTTTCTATTGCCTCTTTCCCTTCCCCCAGTGTAGGGCAGCAAACCGGACACTCGTCTGGTTGACCTCCCTGCCTTTCCTCTCTTTGCCATCTCTCTCTCTCTCTCTCTCTCTCTCTCTCTCTCTCTCTCTCTCTCTCTCTCTCTTTCTCTCTCTCACACACACACACACACACACACACACACACACACACACACACACACACACACACACACACACACACACACACACACACACACACACACACACACACACACACACACACACACACACACACACACACACAGGAAAATACGCAGGGATATTTTCCGTGGACGACCATGAACTGTTTATTGATATGAAGCGATGCACATGGACACTCAAAAATGCCGTGCTTTCCCGGTTGAATATGTGCGTACATTATTGAGTGGGTAACGCAGAGCGTAGAATTCCATGTAACCCTCATTGCCCGATCTGCATACTCATGCATGGCAACAGCACGAATATACCCGACGCGGTATAGCCGGCTGCGGCGTTGCACTGCTGAGCTCGAGGTCGCGGGTTCGATGCGGGTCATGGTGGTCGTATTTCAGTGGGAGCGAAAATCAAGAACGCTCGTGAACTTATATTTAGCTGCACGTTAACGAAACCCGGGCGGTCAAAATAAATCCGAAGTACCCCACTACATGCGGCGTGTCTCATAATCATATCGTTGTGGTGCCACGTGTTACCCCACAGAGTTCTATTAAATTATTTAATAGCACGAATTTTTCAATGACTTTCCTACAGTTCACAATATCCATGAACACCTGTACAGCAAAGCCTATTCTGCGAATGAGTGTTACTGCACAACTTGTCATCCTGCCGCAACTGTGCTGCTCTTTTTTTTTTTTTTCATTAAGCTCGAAAACACAGAAGGTAGAAACGGTGCCTCGAACTGCAGCCACTGCGCATGCCGCTGTAGCCGGTCGGCCGACGCCACGAAAGAGTGGAGCGCGCCAAGCGGAAAGGGATTGGCGCCCGGGTTCGTTGCACCCTCAGGCGACGGTCCCCCCCAACACCCCCTCCAGCTCTGGCAGGCGGCGGGGCCACCGATAAGGACAGCGTTAGTATCCCTTATCGGCCGGGTCCTGGACACATGCTTATCGCGCATTTTGGCAGCCGCTTTTTTGGCTCTCCCCTTACGTGAAAATGTCGGCCAAAGTTCGAGTGCGAGCCACAGCGCTCGACGCGGGCCCCACCAGCGCAGCAGCGCCGCGCGCTCGACGCCGCCGCCCGCCAGCGCGGCCCAGTTGCACTGCTCTGCATGGTTGCCTCCCCTTTTCTCGCGTGCCCTGCATCCGCCATCTTGTTGCGCGCTCGACACGCATGCTGCCTCGCGAAACCTCCGGCAGCATGGCGCAGGCGACACCACTTTCTCCAATCGACCACTCACACTCGTCTCTCTCTCTCTCTCTCTTGCCATCCTCTTTCTCTGCTTCCGTTCTGAGGCGTTTCTTTTTCTTTTTTTCTTTTTTTTTTTGTCCCAAGCTGTTGGCTCATGTCACGTACATGTGCCGTATGTGTGATGCACATGTGGCCGAACCCCGTTGACGCGCGCTTTCCCGCGGCGGCCGTGCACGGTCGTGGTTCTCGACAGATCACCGAAACTGAGCATGCAGCATATATATGTGTGCGTATACGCAGCATATTCTGCAACCAGCCCATACATTAGCCGGTTGGTTCTCGAGACGGAGACCACCTGCGGAGACTATGGAACAGCCATGCGTTTTCTGCCGCTGAATAGTTGCGCCCCCTATACGACGCTGTGCGTTGTATAGGGGCCGCTTCCCCCTCTCTTATCTTCACCTATATATATATGCAGACGTCTAGGGCTCAGTACGCATGATACGTCAGCGAGGGGGATTTGGAGTATATCCGTCCATATAATAGTTCCAACGTCATTGTCCGCTTGTGAAATTTGTGCGCTTTCGCGATTATACATATATAGCTAGCGCTACGAGTGTTCATGCTAAATGTGTTTATCAGTCAGCTACGAAAGAGCTAATCAGATTATGGTTGCTAACGGAATGCACCGCACGTGAGCGAATATGTCGCATTAGTACGAGAAAACGGAGAGCATGGGTTTTTAAGCGTAACGGTTCCATTCTACCGCTATTCCTTTCGATAGCCCCGCCTACGTTATCACCGGAATACGCCTATCCTGAACGGTGCATGATAAGGAAGGAACATAATGTAGCGAAAGGGATCCCTGCGATGTCCCAGCCACATAGTGTTGTTAAACTGTAGCGATTTATTTCGCTCCATTATTCCTTTCTCTACTTCCGTGTATCTATAGCTCTATATAGGAAAAGTCACGTGTTTTCGATGCGTGTGACCGCGCTCAGGATAGCCCACCATATACGCACAATAATTTTCTTTTAATATATGCACTGACGCCGAAAAGACGACGCGAAAACATATGAAATGTACAACACAAGCTCGTATACTTGTGGTGGCGTTTACATATCTTTTCTTCACCGACCTATATTTAGTCGTGTTTTAAATGTATACTGTAAAATGTAAGGGGGCACTTTAAAATGTAGCACGCAGGCCATACAGCATAATATGAAGTGAAAGGGCCTACGGTGCGTATGTGACGCATCTAACCGTGACAGTTCATACATAAATGCGCGCGTCATGTTTATGGCATGCGTGATAGAAGCGCATCTCCGTAAATGGAGGACGCGTTATTACTGCATGCAACATCAGAGTGCATGGTGCACTTACGAAAGCTGCTCATTGAAAACGGTGCCGCTATATAACGTAATGATTCCTTTTTTCTAGTTCCTATTTATTTTTCTTATATATTATCCACGCACCTTTCACGACCGGCCAGTCATGGCGACAACATATACACAAAGCCGCTCGGGCCATGAAGTGACCAGTGTCATGGAAAATAATTGGAATACATTGCATTATCCACGCAGTCACACTATTCCAGCCCAGCAGTTCGCAGGCACTTAATTGTTCCCTCTGGCTCGCTATCTGTTTCGGTATAATTTCTTATCTTCCTACCTCCCCCAGTGTACAGCAGCAAAACGGCTTCTCTGTTCTGGCTAACCTCCCTGCCTTCCTCCTTTATTTTCCTCTTTCTCTTTGAAGACTATATTATCGCCCATGGTTCGCATATCACGGTGCATCCTGCGTTAACGAGCACATCACGCATACCTGGACAACGTTTTAGCGCCAGCAGATAAGGACAGGAGAGAGACACGTACCACGATAATGCGTTATACGTTCTATAGCGCGTCATGGTGTCTGCACAGCTACATTTTGTCTTTGTCCGCGGGAGCCACAATGTTATCCGCGTTCGAATACCAACACGACCCAACACACAGCAATGCGTATACGCGTATACGCACGCACGCAAATTTATTTACGCAAGCACGCCACCCTGGACACGCACGATCGCCTTTGCACCAATTTCAGAGCGCGCTTGACGTAGCGCGCAATCGTGACGTAATATAACGCGTACACTCCATGCGTACCACGAGAAGCATCCCATGCAGATGCTCCATACCACCCCTTAAGCTCTTTTCTCTCGCAGCTCTTACGCCGCATGCCGCGCACACCGGAGATATCCACATCCACGAGGATATATATATATATATATATATATATATATATATATATATATATATATATATATATATATATATATATATATATATATAGTGTGTGTGTTTGTGTGCGTCGGCCCATGCGCCATGGGCGTCGCGCAGCATGGTTCCCACGTGACACGTCGCGCAGCTGCGGCAGCTGCGCTGACCGTGAATCGATAGCCGCCGCTCGACTTCTATACGATCGCGTCGCGGTTGAGCCTGCTTCCTGCGTGGGACCGCGAGCTGCGCTGTAGCGACAGAGCGTATACGTATGTATATACATATACAGGGTGTTTCAACGAACGATTTCAAAAAAAAAAAAAAATACCGCCTGTGGCAGATCACATAACTCTACAGTCCACGGGCTGGCTTTCTCGAAGAGGCGGACATTAGTTGCACAAGATATTAAAATGCATAATCGACTAATTAACAAAAATACACTAATTAGGTTTTAGAACTAGTTACCTATATAATGGCACATATTACAATTTACGAATTCTAGCGGCCGGTGAGACTGCAAGGCATATCTACTTGAAAATAATTGTCTGGAGGACACAATTTACGAGATATGCGCCGTCAAACTTGCGGTAAAGGTGCACTAGCTGCCGTTCCACTTACTTGTTAAACAAAACGTCGTTTTATGCATTGAAGCCCGAAAGTAACCGGAACGCCAATGCATTTCTCCGCAAAGTTCGGGAATTAATATCTCGAAATTGGCGTCGTCGTGAGAATTCGTTCCAAGTGTATATCCGCCTTACGAATTCCCCGGCTGGAATCTGTAAATTGCAATATGTGGCATAAGGTAATTAGTTAAAAACCGAATTGGTGAATTTTGTTAATTACGCGAGTATGCATTTCAATTTTTTTTTTGTGCAAGTAATTCCCGCCTTTTCGAGTCGACCAGCTCACGGACTAGAATTGTGCTATTGGATTGGATTGAATAACTTTAATGAAAGGTCCTGCGAGCTACGGGACGCAAGGTCCCATAGAGCGGTCTACTCCCTCGTTGGGACCGGGAGTTGTAACTTCCTGGCCGCATCGTGGGCTCGCTGGACGGCCCAGAGCTGCTCCGCCAGGTCCGTGCTACGTAATGCTTCTTGTAGCCTGCAGCGGAGTCTTGATCCTTGTTTGCGTGGGTCCGACCACACGGCCAGAGCAATTTTTAAAATTTTTTCAAAATGTACGTTCGCTAAAACAACCGGTATATACGTATATACTGTATAGAAGGCCTCGCTATAGGCTGCTCCTATAGCTGCTTGCATCTGAATAGGGAATTATCATGCTCACGTAGGTGGTTTGGCTTCATCACGTGTATAATGTATGCATGTCGGGGGAAAATGTGCTATACGACGATCTGCACAATCAAGAAGACAGAGAGAAGACGACGCTACATAGTGATCGACATGCCTGTCGTGTATACTTGCCTGCACGAGGGTCGTGTCAATAATACGTAAATAGCTTTTTTTTTTTTTCTTGCTCTTCCTCCAGCAACAATACGCATGTATACTGTATATGCACAGTGTGGTCTTTGTGGCCCGGAAATTTTTCAAAGGGTTTAAGCAAGATATATAGAGAGAAAGAGTCGAATATATACACACGTTTCCGCACGAACTTGCCCTCCATGGACGTGCATATTTAAGACACTATATAGATACGCACTGGCGGCACGTTGGCCCCGTCTATAATCGCGCGCATCCCATCTAATACTCTCGCCGACTTCCCGTTTGGCCGCAGGGAGTTCGTTGTTCTTACTATAGGCAGGCTGACGTACACGGTGTACTCCGCACAGCTCTCGACAGACGCGTACATGCAGCGTGGCCTCACAGTTTCATTCAGCAGCTGCGTCCACCGCACACTCGGGGCAAACGATTGCTGGCCGGTGTTGTCAAAGTATACGTGTTTGTCGAGCGCGTCTCGCTTAAATGCGCAGGTGTTTTGAAATAAAGTATAGAAGAGAGAGAGAGGGGGGAGAGGGAGGGAGGGAGGGAGAGCGGCACAGGGTTTGTGAGAGTGACCGTCTTCTTATTTTTATTTTATTCACTCATTATTGATCACCGCAGTTGTCAGATGCGCTAAAACCTTAAGAGTCGTTATCCATCGCGGGAAACGAGTTGTCTTTGCCATGGCTAAAATGTCACTTTGTAAACCTGAATTCTGTAAAGTGAGGCTATTGTTGCGCGCGCCGGTCGACGACATGCGTGCCAGAGGAAAGGTCCTGGCTCGGCTACGTGAAGATTCAGAGGCGGAAATAATTTTTTGCAGTGAAGAAGATTCTATATATATATATATATATATATATATATATATATATATATATATATATATATATATATATATATATATATATCAGTTGTTTGGCACTCCCGAAATTCTCCATGGTCGCGTGTACGCGGCTTCCATACGCGCAGCTCCCGAGTCCGACGAAACAGCCTTAGGGGCGCGCCAGGCGTCATCCACGGTCGGTCGACGAGACCCGACTGGGCGGCAAAAGGTGTGCCTTCAGCACGTTCTCGAAACATAGTATATATACACCGCGCGTATAGTTGGACTGCAGCGCTGCGTAGAATGCCGAAACGCGGGCTTCGTAAGACACGGCATCGCCCCTTTAGATTGCGGTGGTCAATAAATATATAGTTTTCTTTGTTAGCGCCCTTCGACTGCTCGCAAGTTGACACGACTGGTGTGTCCAGCCGAACCACAGTCGACAGTTGATGGCTCCACCGCAGGAAATTGAAAAAGAAAAGAAAAGAAAAAAAAAAGCCATGAAGGAATGTGGCATATAGCTAATCGCACACCTCAACACACATACATGTGACTATATGGTTCCATGGCTGCATGCGATATATACGTATATACTAATATACACTATGGCAATATGCTGCTAAATTTGGCTGTTGTGTTTTCTCCGTGTAACACTCTCCACAGACAACTCATTTTTGTACGTTGGTGCTTCCTTCTGTAATACGCTGCAGGTCAAAAGACCTGTCCTCACCAGCAAGTCGCTTTCCTTGCAACATCTCCTTCCTAAGTTATATTTATCTCGATATAGTCATTTCTTTCGCGTCATTTCTTTCTTTTTCATCAGCAACTATATCATCATTTAGACACTTTCCTCTCTTGCAGCACCTCATTGACGCGAAGTACATACATATGGAAATGTGCCACTGCCGTTCCTTTTTCCGCAGCGTTCGTTAATCCTTATTACGTGAAAAGTCGGCCGCAGATCCCGTTCGCGCTTGCGCGTCCTGCCATCTCCGCACACACGCGTGGCGTCATCGGGTTTCCGATCATCGGGAATGCAGCACCGCGTGTGTCCCGCCGCGTATGCAATCGGAACGGAAGTGCAGCCGCTGCACTAAGCGAGCTGGCGAGTGCGCTCTCGTATACGCGACCTGCTTGGCCGGGAGGGCACCGCAGACACCTGCGACACAGCGACTGTGTAGCCCTGCAGCACCGGTTTCGTCAAGCCGGCAAACCAGGCCACGGGAATCACGGCTAATATGGGCGACAACAAAAGATGAACGTGCGCGAGCATTGTGCGGCTGAGGGCGATACACTTCTCCGTGTATATAGTCCCATCGAAGCTGCCGAAAATATTGTTATCCTATAAGTTATTGTTATACATAGCGTGTAATCCTTTCTGTGCATTCGTCTATATATTCACACACACACACACACACACACACACACACACACACACACACACACACACACACACACACACACACACACACACACACACACACACATATATATATATATATATATATATATATATATATATAATCTTGAGATTTTGTTTATGCGGTGATGTGTTTATGTTGATAACATGTTACCATATATGAAACAAGAAATATAAATAAATAAATAAATAAATAAATAGAGAGTGCGTAACTTTACTTTCTTTTATTCCGTTCTTTTTAATTTCTTACGGTGCAATAGCTTCAAGTCGGGTTTCTCAACACTTTCACTTCGGCTTGTTCCGCATTCGCTCTCGAGAGAATGAGGCCGGAAGCATTTCGAGCCCACATATAACAGTGAAAGCAAACCACCCACGTGTCCCGAAAGTTCGCAGGCAAATGCGTTCAAAACCTGCTCAGAAATATTGGTGTCGCGTGGATACGGAGGCGATGCACTCGCTCGCGATGGCTTGATTTCTTTCTCGCGCGCAGCCTCCCTGCACGCTTATATATATATATATATATATATATATATATATATATATATATATATATATATATATATATATATATATATATATATATGTGTGTGTGTGTGTGTGTGTGTGTGTGTGTGTGTGTGTGTGTGTGTGTGTGTGTGTGTGTGTGTGTGTGTGTCTTTATGTGCATACCATCATTCTGAAACCTGCATACCCAGCGTCGGCAACAGGAGCACCACCGCGCAGCAATATGTCCGAGCTGGCCGCGAGAATTCAGACGTGCATGGGGACTTTTGCGCGACAGATAGAATACACGTATATATCGCCAATGGCAATGGGCTGCAGTGCGGGCAGCGCACTTGGAGAGCGGTGATTGGATGCGCTGTGATAGTCGTTATCGCACGCGACCCTGCGAGTGTGTGTGCGTGCATGCGGCGAAAGCGTCCGTTCTCTCTCCCGACAAACATGCGACGACCTCGCGCTCGCTCAAACCCGTGTCGTCGCTCACCCCCGCTGCCGAAAAAGAACTGCGCCTGCAGCGTCAGATACGTCGAGCCGAGACGATCCGTTTGTCCTGTGTCTCCGTAAAACCACGCGGTGTATATATATATACGCACTGCCGAAGCGGCAGCATGCGCGAGGAGTTCCTTATTAAGATGCTCTCTCCGGCTTCTACGCCTCCACGGATATATATAGTTTACGTGCTCGTTTATTCGTTTTCGCTTTTCTTGGTACACTGTGTACACACATTGCATTTTCTTTCTGTGTCGCACAGGTATCTTATGCTTGTGCCCCGATTGAATAGTTGATAATTGGCAGGCAGCAATAGATTGCTGCAGTGTATACCCTCCTTCCCCATTCGTATACACCTTTTCTCTGTGTTTTACACTCACTCAATACCGTATCTATAGTAGCTGCAGTTTATGTGATCGTTCTTGTCCTAAAATTTTTCATCATTGGCGGCGGACGATCGCGACAGCCTTATGCATACTGCAAAGCGCCTTGCAGTCACGGAGTAGTTTCACGCTCGCGCAGCAGCTTTTACCTCAGTTACATAGCGCACACATGAGCGCAACAGCGCATTGTTCTGTCGGAATAGAGGACGGGCACAGTCACGCATACCCGGCGATGGCGACTGCGGGGCGGCAGCGGTGAGTCAGGTTTGCCTTGAGATACCGCCTATCTACCGTTAGCTACAGGCGCGCGCGGGAAGGACGGTCATTGTCCAACACCGATTCGCCTCACTTTCAATTGGTTCCGGAGCAGCGCAAATAAAGCGCGGGCCCATTCCTGCGCTCCGCATGGTAACAGCTTGTTGACGGAATACGCGCGCGCGCACTGACGTGCTCGGAAGGCAGGGTGTATACACGCGCGCATTCCGGTTGCGCGTCTGGGAAAATTCCGAGCCTCGTATGTGTGCCTGTTTTGGTATATGATGGGCCCGACTGGAGATCCGGCAGCGGAAAGCTTCAGAGCTCCATGACGATATCGCTATATGTGCTTCCGAAGAAGTATTTTGAAACGCGCATGTACCGTATACGGCTGCCGCAAATACCGAGTTTCGCGTATATACAAGCGTTCGGCGGAGAAGTATACTGGCACTTTTTTTTTTCCCCTGTTGCTGCAAATAAATGCCAGTTTCGATTAGGTGCGAAGACCATGCAGAATGTATGCCGCATCGAGATGGCGAAATAATTTTATTTCGTGTAGAAGTGGGTATATACATCTGTTCTGTGCATGATGAACATATATGCCAGGGTGCATTCATATGTATGTACAGCATGTATACGCGTCTCCAATGGAGTTACATTAAACCTGGACCTGTTCGGAGAGCTACACAGATGATCGATTATGTGCGAGCTCGCACAGCTGCAACACATCATCCCTGCGATAATTCGTTTCCATTTCGTCATGAAGCTTTACAGCGCGAAAAAAAAAAAAAGAATCGTATAGCTGCAGGTGAAGAAAAGACCTTCGCGCTTGTCCTGTCTTTTCTTCACCTGTGTCCCATACTTAGTCCACGTATATATATATATATATATATATATATATATATATATATATATATATATATATATATATATTGCTACGGCATGAGCCGGGCGAGCAGCAGAGGAAGAAGACGTTAGCGTGTGCAGCCTCGGGACGCCATCTTGACTTCACCATCAATCTCGTCCCTTAAATAAAGCCAGTTTCACATTAACCGTAACAATATATATATATATATATATATATATATATATATATATATATATATATATATATATATATATATATATATATGTGTGTGTGTGTGTGTGTGTGTGTGTGTGTGTGTGTGTGTGTGTCTGTGTGTATTATACACATCATGAAGTCATACAAACTCGCCCCAAGCTTACGCGATTCTATGTAGTATCTATATTTCCGTCAAAGAATATTTGCACGTGGATAGTTATCGACACGACGTGATGAATGCAAAGCAAGCAGGTTAAATTCGCTCATTCTGGGTTTTAGAAATGCATGGAGATGTGCCCGCGGTCACAAGATAATATAATGATAATAAAAGAAAAGCTTTATGTTTGGCATCCTGTGTTATGGGGCCACGCACTGCGCGCGTGGCATATGTCACACAGTCCTCGTCACCATTCCCGTCGGCGCCGCGTATATCAGACAGAAAGTAGGACGCGTTTGCGCGCACAGTGCATGTATACCATACGTGCCGCTTCGGGAGCAGGGAGGTCGAAAGGGGGGTCTGCAGCCGCTTGTTTCCACGTCACCTTGCAGCCCAATCGGGCGCGTCTCGCGCCCCTATCAGCAGCCGCCGCAGAAGGGCTTTGAGGAACATCGTCGCTGGCTGTTTACCCGAGACTCAAAGGTCTGAATGACACTCCACGTGACGCCGGCGTGTTTGCCGCCGCGCGGAGGGAGAGCCTCGGGTTAAACGACACTTGTGGCCGGCTGAAGTATTTTTAGATGCGGCGGTAAAAGGGACCTTGTCGGAGGCGAAGACTGCCGAAGAAGTCGAGGACAGCAGCAGCTCAGTGGGGCGTCGCGTGTTTTCCGTGTATCCGCTCTATATAAGCGCCACCTTCCTCGTCACAGACTGAGCGATGTCCTAGCTATATCGACACAGATATAGTGAGGGACATAAAAAAGAAAATTAAGAGAGCACTGAAAAGGATAATAGCCTGTTTCACTCATGATGCTATATGGTGTACGGTGTTTCGACCACGTACACGAATTCTGCAAGCGACAGCAGCTATAGTTCTGGTAAACGCTAAACAGATGCGAGTTTTCGCGCTGCCAATAGCGCCTAAGCACCCGAAGGTATACCTTCATTTTTATTGTCAAGGATCGTATTATCGTCTAAGCACAGAGCCAACCGATCCTCGCTAACGGGGGACATGCATATGGCAAAAGAAAGTAGATGGACGTTTTTCGACCCTGTTGTGCATATTAAAGAATTGAAGGTGGTAATCGCGAAATTTAGGCATGAAAACCGTTTGTTCGCACTCGTTGTGAAGCGGTGACAACCGCGTCCGCAAGCGAACGTAATACGATCGGCTGTATAAAGCACATTCGCGACCGTTGCTTCCAATTCCGGAATTATACGATCCCAGCACAGACCGATGGAAAGTACAGCTCGAACGTCGATTCCAGAACAACCGACGCCTCGATCGATGGTCGGATTACAACGCGTACTCAGAAGTGCACTCTGTAACCGGCCACGTGTATACATTCCCGCTTGCGAAATGCGCGAGCAACCGCTTCGCGCCCGTGGCGCTCTGCGGTGCTTATAGAGGACGACGACTTCTGCGGTCTTTCTGCACGCTTCGTTATACGAACGGATTATACACGCAGCGCGCGCGCCCGTTGCAGACCGGCGAGCATGCGTAGTGTACGCACACCCGTCTTGGGCCTGAGTTATTACCAGTAATTGCGTGCTGCCCGCGAGTTTTGCTCATTTATATATACCCCTGGCGCTGCTTCCCATTGCGCAATGTGCGGCAGCCAAGAGATCGCCGCGAATGCGGAAGTCGCGGCGCAACAGGTCGCCTGGGCGCATCAACCCCCTCCTGCTCAACCGGCCGGTCTCCGTTGCACTTGCCTCGCAGAACCCTTCCGCATCGCCGGCTGCCGCTCTCGCTCGCTACGCAAGCAAGGTCTTTCCACCCTTTCTCTCTGGCGAGCCCCACTCCGATAGCTCGTGCGTGATAAAGGGGGTCTCGCATTCGCCGGAGATCTGGCCTTCGTCCCCCCCTCCTCCCTTTCTCCCCCCGTTCCCTCCCAATCCCGTCTACTCCACTCCGCACCCGCTTCCTATACGTCGCCGACGCAGCTCCGCACATATCTCTACAGCGTCGCGGAAGAGGGGGGAAGGAGGAGGGGGGAACGAAAGGGGTCGTGTCTCTTTCGTGAGCTGTGGCTGGCTGAGCGGCGGGGTCGGGCTCGTAGCGAGAGGGTTGGCCTGTTGGCATGATGGGGTTGCCGGGCGCGGCGCCGAAGGGGAAAGCTTTTTTTCCACAACGCGCCGTCGACTCGTTCGCCATGCCCCCCTCACACCGCTGTCGACGCTCTGCTCCCAATGAAAGGGTTGCTCCACCCCCGGTGCGATGCGAGAGGCGGAGCCGCGCGCCTGGCAGTGCGGGGCTGAAACGCCGGCGCCGCGGGCGCGCACTGTCGCTGGTTTGTTCGCATTGGACGGCTGCACCGCAAGCCGCCGGTTGTCTCTTCCCCCCTTTCCCAGCGCGCTTAGCTGTCTGTTGCGGTGTGTACACGCATCTCGCGCTTTGCGAAATACAGCAGAGCGTCGCCGGACCAAGCGATAACGGACTATGCGCTCTCCGACGGCAGCAACGGCAGTGCTGCACTCAGCCGTCCCTGCAGAACGGCGCAGCGCCATCTTTCGACGGCCGTCGAGGTTCGGGTTACAAACCATCTGCCGCTGCGCGCTCTCATTTCTTTCTTTCCCTCCTTCCCCCCTACATTTGTCTCGCTTTCCGTTCGTATTTTCTCTCTTATTTCTTTTTTGTGTGTGCGTACGTGCGTTCTCCGCTCGAACTGTCTGCTATCTCGGCGTCGGCGGCAGTATGCGGTCGCAGTACGCTCAGTGCGTCCGCGAACAAATGATTCTTCGCGCCGCAACGACTGGTCATACCGGGCACTTGTGCGCAAGAGCGGACGACGCATGCAAGGGTGGCCAGCCGGCGCAGCGTTTCGCCGAGATGAATACGGTAAGGAGAGGCGAGGAGTCCTCTCTCCGGAATCATTAATCTGAGTCGTACGTTTTGCCGTTTGTTTTTGTGAGCCGGATTATCCGTAACCTGCTTGCATCACGCGCGAGTCCGGTCCAGCCGGGCGATCTTCCTTTGATTCCGTGCGATTTGCGTCCTTACCGGTTTTTCGTCGTCTGCTAGGCATGTACGAAGCCCGCATACCTTTGGCCGTGTGACGCCGCCCTCTGAAGTGCCAACTTGAAGCTCGGTTACATTCGCAAACAGCACACCGCAGGCAGTGATGGTCGTGACGTGATACGTGTGATAACAACGTGCGATGGTTCATAGCCTGCATGCTTGA
Source organism: Dermacentor variabilis (assembly GCF_050947875.1). Classification (NCBI taxonomy): domain Eukaryota; kingdom Metazoa; phylum Arthropoda; class Arachnida; order Ixodida; family Ixodidae; genus Dermacentor; species Dermacentor variabilis. Next base: position 52,293,310 of record NC_134571.1, on the reverse strand, counting down.
CCGGTATACCAGTAAGTGTAGGCGAACGACCGATGTGTGCAGCTTTCTTTTCCTTAAAGGTGCTCTGTTTTAACATTGTGGCGTTGTAATATACGTCGATTCACGGGCACATGTACAGTGCAAATGCAACAAAAACTTGTTTGCTTCGCGCAAGGTACAATAATTACTGAGCAGAGAAATTATTTTGTTCTTGTAAGAGAACGTTGCGGTGAAATTATCATCATTGCTAGCGGGGCTACGTATACTTGCGTTGCTGATATGCGTAGGCCGCGCTTATTAAAGCCTGTTATTGTCTGTATTTTAACAGTATCGAGCAAGGGAGATACAACGTAACACTTCTCGTATAGCCCATAAAGCGTGCATTATTTGTTTGGTGCTGAAACATGAAGACATTGTGAATCTGCAATCAGATGATCTGCATTTCGTCCGCATGGATTATTGAACTATAGAATTTCAACAATATAGTTATCTTTACAATGATGTAAGCAGTTTTATCGTGTGCCACATTATATGACTAAGATATCTGATTGGCTTATTGGAGTAAATTACCGCGTGTTCATTAACAGAGAAGCGTGTCAAACTTGAACTCCTTTGTTGCATGTTTCACATAAGGTCGGCGTATATATATATAACAGAAATTGCACCGCGCATTCGTCCTGCGCTGGTAATTTAATTAGTGGCTTTAAACGTTATATAATAAAGAACGCGCCTGAAACTGTTAATTAGAATTTCAGTCATAATTTAGGCGCTTCGAAACTTGTACGTTGTTGTCGCGTTCATGGCTACAAGGAGAAGTACATAACCGGAAGTTCGATTTCAGGCCAGTGTTATTATTTTGTTTGTCCGTTCGTTCGTTCGTTTGCTTGTTTGGTTCTTTCTTTCTTTCATATCGCAGTCTATTTCGCCCTTCAGGTTACTGAGAGTGTTGTAATGGCCGGCAACGCTGCATGTGACAGCTTGCGGCCGCGTCAGATGCCACGGAGCATATGTATACTGAGCCCTATAACGTAAAACTATTCCAATACGTTTTTATTCCAATCTCCTGACGTAAAATCTGCGTAACCGTCGACGCAAGCATCGGGCAGTGACCCGCAGGGTTGTCTGAACAGACCAATCAAACGCTCTCCTCGTTCATAGGAGGTCACTTTTGTTTGCTTGTAAACGAATAACATTGCCTACACTGATCGGCCTGACTTATCGGCTGACATGAAGCGAGCAGCACGCTCAAGTGGAGAGGGATTCGGTGGGGCCGAGCCACTGCATTGAAAATCTATAACCAGATGAAGAGGGTGGTGCCTGGGTCAGCGATTGGTCCGCTTTCCCTTAGTAAGCTTCCGGTGGCTGGTCGAAAATCGCAGCGGCATGCCACGGAAGCTTAAGAATGAAGCTAAAACGGATCGTCAGCAAAGAAGAGTTGGCAGAACGAGGTCGCAAATGTGCCGAAAGTGTTCGAAAACGTTGCATGGCCATGCAAAACGTTTTATTATATACGCAAATAAACCCATGCTCTCCGGCAGGTGCGAGTAGACATGCAGTGCCTGAGCGATTGGCGGCAGTCATCTTTTATTCCTTTCGGAATGGGGCAGCCTGCGGCAATGCAGAAGAAAATTTCATTTTGTGCAGCATATTAATGCAACTTTAACGCGTACATGTCACTTTCACGCGGTGAGTTTTTGCAGTTTCGTGACGTCACGTGACAGGCAGGTGAAGTGGGTGCAGCCCGAAAACTTTTGACCAATAGCCGAGGGCTAATGGCGAAGAGGCTTCGATCGAGAAGTAACTCTTTTTATTTTGTTCGATCCAATCATACGTAATCAGTGCGTACATGTCATATCAGATGGGGAGCTATCGCGGTTTTCGTGACGTCGCGCGACAGACAGGTGAAGGGGGGGGGCGAAAAAGTGTTTGACCAATCGCGGAGGGCTGACATTACAGAAGTGGAATAGAAAAGTTTGGAATAGCTTTACGTTATATAGCGCCCACTGTCTGCGCGATTATGCTCATTACAGTGCGACCGTCACTCCGCGACTATATATGCTAACTGATGTTGCCGACCAGCTGCTTTCGTAACCGCCTGCATTAGCTGAGTATACATATATATAGAATGCAAACGCAAAGCGGGAACTGGACTGCCATTTTGGACGTCAAATTTTGTCATGTTGACGTTTTAAGCCCAGCATAGAGGACGTATGGTCGTCCTCTCAGTCAATTAAAACTAATTTAACAATATATATGGCGGTATTTCACAATATATGCAGAATATCGCACTATGCATCGGCAGATGGCGGGGCGTACTCAGCGCACGCAGCCTCCATGTCGCCGTAGCGTGTCGTCATTCATAATCCTGCGTAAATAAGTTGTTCCCGGAAATAAGGAATAACTATAGAATGAATGGAATATTAAACAGCATGAAAGAGTCGTCAAAATTGCCTTTTTTCTGAGTGTTCTGGTCATGCAATCAAGCGTATATCCGAACCAAAATATAATCTGTCTTACGTGCATATATACTATCACGAAAACAGCCTTCATCATTTACAGTGTCGTTATGATCAGATAATAAATTAGTCGATTCGTCAATCAATCAAACTCCTGTTCCCTTATTTCACGGGCGTTGCCACTTGCCTGCAGGCAAGTGGCATGCCTCTGCATGCAGAGGAAATTATTTGCCGCAGCATCGAGGTCGTATTATACGTGGAATGTGTTCTGCCAATAAAATAAATCATGTGCGGGATCTGTGGAACACATCGGGTTATCGGTAACAATAAACGACTCGTGTCTTGATAAGGAAAAACTAAAGAACTGCTGCACAATTCTGAACGTTCGGAACCGGCCGTTTCGGTTATGCATCTGCTGCAATTTTTACAGTCCAAAAAGAAAACGCTGTTGTACTGTTACCTTCAAAAGTGTACAGCATATATGAGAAAATGCTTATTATTTCCGCAGCCGAGCACGCGCTTTAACTTTAGAATTTGCAGCTTGTATTATGCTACGTATGTTTTTTTTTCTTTCCTTGGCTGCATGCATGCAACAAATTTTTAAGAACGTTTTGTGGCAGATAGCACAATTCTAAGCTTCGAGCTAAATTACTCAATGAGGCGGCCATTACTTCTTGGACAACTACCTCTATGACTGTTGAGTTTTGTGGTTGCTTTCCTTAGAAAGTGCCTGCAATTCTGCTACTATTCTGTTTGTCCTTTCTTGCTCTGCCGACAAATGAAAAATGCTTAACACGAACGCGATCACTGAGATCAACAAATGGCTGTATTTTAACCTGGCCACGGACAGTCACTAAGCAAGAGAGCATGCCCTCGCAGATAATTCTCATGAGTAAGTGGCGCTATGGGGATGTCATGCGAAATACTTTTATGGCACTGCATTCAACAAGTAGTTTTCTCTTCTTTTTATTTTGAAGTTGTGAAGATTAATTTAAGTGTAACCTGTGGCCTAGAGCTTATATACCGCAGCGGGTAAATACTGAATGAGCTCACACTGATGAAGCATTCTTTCAAAAGCATATTTTTAATAAATTGCCGGTAGCACGTTGTTTACTAGTAGAGAAAATGAAGACCAAACTTCAATTACTTGAATTTTGAGCCGAAACCATATGACGTCAATATATGTCACTTTGGCGTCATTCATTTCAAAGTACTTTTTTTTTTATATTGGAGCCGCCTGCATCTCGGTGTTAGAGTTTTCGAAGCTTACTAAGTTCAGTATTTGGCTCCTTTATAATGTAGTTTAGGTTGTCTCTACTGATAAAAAAAAAATAACTCGCTCGGAGCAGGTACTGCCGAAATTAATGACGTCACGGCAAGCTATTATGGCGGGTACTTTATGGTATAGCGTGGCTACCCGTCTTTCGGTTTTGCATCTGTTCTGCCTTATCACGCCTTCTCTCGCCGTAAGAGCATAGCTTTTTCTTAATGAAGAAGCGTAATTTGATAATACACCTCGTCTAAATTTTCCCTTCAGTGCCCTCTTAAGTTACGTAGCTATGTAGTTGTAGAACCGATTCCGGCATTCCGTTACATATTACGAGCCGCGAAGCTCTTGCTCGTTAATTTTCGAGCGCTGCTTCTCCGCCTGCCACGTTCGAATCATAGCCGTGCGGTCGGCGTTTATCCTTTGATGCTCACGCGTGCGCATACTTATTGTCTGTGGACACCATACACTGGCACGCACAAAGAATCAGTCACTTCTTCGGTGCGCCGACATTCCTCTCTTTCTTTCTCTTTTCTTATCTCTAACGCCTTAGGGAAGAGCGGCTTAAGGAAGATCAAAAGCGACTGGAGAACGACAAGGAGAGAGAGAAAAAAAGAACTGTACATAACGACAGGGTAGTGTATAGGGAGGAAGGCGCCTCAAAACGGGGACAAGTGTACGAGGTCAAGGCAAAAAAAGAAAAGGCAGTCTGTCGGGGGAGACCGGAGTGAGACGCAACGGAGAGAAGACAAGAGAAGTTGAAAGGCAGCCCGCCGACAACACCCGAGTCACGCGAGCCTCTTTCAACGCGACGGAGGCTCGCCACGCGCCGTGTGTACCCCTGCGGCTGCACGAGCAGGCGTCAACGACGAGGAGACGCAATGCTCCCCGTTGTCGGTCGAGACAAAGTCTGAAAGGGATTGTTGGCGTATAGCAGTAGGCCAAACTACACGGCTAATTGCACTTCCTGGGGCCACGCCGAAAGAAGGATAGAGAGAAAAGAGCAAAGAAAACGCCGCTTCTCGAGCACTTGTCCCACTCCGTGCTCCCCGTCCGTCGTCCTATTCTAGCGTATCTGTCGCCTCCGGTTGTTCCTTTTCTTCCCCCCCCCCTTTTTTTTTAGAGGCGAACCCTTTATACGACGGGAGAAGGGCTTGCCAGCCAAGCCCGCGAGCGCCGCCGTTTTCCCCAAGGCGACATGATTGCGCGCATGTACACGCACACGCACGCGCTGCAGAACACCCATGCCGCTCCTCTTTCTCCTCACCTCTCAAGTGTACAGCGAGCAAACGCAGGAAGGCCACAAAGGGGGGCCGACGAGGCCACGCGGACCGCACAATGGAGGCGAGCACGACAAGTGGCCTCCTTCCTTTGTTTCCTTCTCTTCGTCTCGTCTCTCGACGCCTCTAATTAAACGGCCTCTGAAAACGAAAGAAGCCTCCTCCGTATCTGTACTTTCTCTTCGGCGGCAGAGGGGAAGAGTCCATCTCCGGTGTAGCTTTCGCTTACCCCGCTCTTTCTTTCTTTCCTCTGCATTTTTTTTATCCCCCTTCACAACTTGCCCCTTTCGGCTACACTGTGTACATGCCGGCGATTCCTTTCTTATACCTCTTTTTCTTTCTTTATCTAGATGTACGCCCTCGTGTAAGAGGCAAAAGGGCTTGCTTGGGCTGCTTGGCTCGGGGAAGCGGAGCGCGGGGGAGGGGGAGGGGGGAGGGAGGGTGTTGGCGTACGGCCGATTTTGCCGGCGAGTCTGACCCATTGCAGGAGTGAGCTGCGTCCGTTCATTTGTTTGTTAGCGTTCCTCGGTGGGTCTGCATGACAGAAGTTGCGCGGCCGAGTCGGTTTTTTTTTTTCTCCTCTTCTTCGGCTTGTCTCCTCCTCACGCTCTCGTGCACCCCTTCCCCCGAGGCACGGCCATCTTCCTTCCTTCCCTCCGTTTTTCCCTTCCTGTCCAAGAGACGCGCCTTGGCTACAATGGTGTCCCCGTGGGACTGTTTCTGGTTTCTCTTTCCTTTTTTCTTTATTTGTTGACCTCTTCTTTCTATCTCTCTTGGCTCTCCGGGTTGCGAAGCTGAGCCGACTGCGGCGTCCCGACACGTCTTCTTTTCGTTCGTTCCCCCACGTTTCTGGAAGAGGAGGGTCCCGTCGTTGCAGACCTCCTTTCGAGTCACTTCCCGCTGAGCGAGGGTGGCGTCAAGGTCGGCCGTGTTGTGCGGTGGTCGTCGTCCGGTTACGCAGTCCCAAGTGCCCGCGCGGCGTGTCGCTTCCGTGCCACCACCGCACCGCCACCCTTTCTCTGGGCCAGCTCTCCGCACTCCTCCCGCTGCGGCGGGCGCGTGCAACAACGGTGCGACAGCTGCCTCAAGACGGGCTTCCATGGGGTACGTGTGTGCTCGGCGACGGCTCTGGTGGCCGCCGCTCACTTGGATGGATTCCGACTTTTCGCGCGTCGCTCTGGTATAGCGCGTACGAGCCCGCGACTGTGTTTTTTGCACAAGGATGCTCGGTGGAATTCGTGCGCTTCAGTTCCTGCAACCGTCGTGAAGCCAACGGGCAGTGAAGCCAGAGAAACACTGAGGAAAATTAACTGTCTATTTTGACTGGAATGTATAAAAATAATAAGGGAAATTAATGTGGGCGAGAAGACAACTTATCGCAGCTGTATACGTGGGAAGCCCACGTCTTCCGTATTACGCGTGCGATGTTCAACCATTGTGTAAACGCGGCGTCCTCCTGTATACTTTCTGGGGTATTTGTGCACGCGCACTATAACTTCATGGTGTAGTAATTTACAAAAAAAATATCGAGCCCGTCTTAGTTCTTGCAGCTCGCCGAGATGACTGCTACAAAATGAGGAGAGAAGCATCTCTTGTTTGTCAAAAGCTCGGGTATTCGTGTTATTAAAGTGGTTGGAGAAATAGAAGGAAAAGTTACTGTTAATGAACTGTAATGCCAAGTCCTCTTCGATTGTCACAACCCGTGGGCTTCGATGAGACGTGACGTGAGGTGTTTGGCAGCCCGCCTCAACAGATCCAGATATAAATGTCAGTATCAACTTAGCAGTAGATTCACGCAAGTACGTTTGAATGAGCAGATCTTATTGGGTGATGGTGTCTGCGATGTGTATACAAACTTTTACCAAACTTTCAAGTAAGTGTACGAATGTCTGGTCAGAGAGTTGCGGCTGGACATTGAGTTGACATTAGTTCAGCGCTGTATCATGTCTTGTCTTCGCATGCCCGTCTAATTTACGCGGTGGAATGCGATTCCTGAGTAATTGTTGCTTGTCGAGTACCAGTTTTGGGACGATTTAAAACCGAGTAATCGCGATGGGTTTCTGTTGCCTGTCCTGCGTTTTCAGAGGTGATGTTATTGTGCTTGAGGTAGCAAGGAGCGACTATCGGATTCCTGCCTATTACAATGTGAATCAGTGTTCACGGAAACTCCTTTTCGCGGCGTGCATGCGGTTTCACGTATTAAACGGTGACATATTTCTTTCTGTACCGTGCTAGATCTCCTCTTCTTTTTAAAAAGAGGATGACATTTCACATCGCCCAAAGTTCATTTCTAAGGAGCATGGAGGGACCCCCGCATCGGTATCGTTAATATGACTGCCGCGATGGATCCTTCATATTTTCACTTAATTACGGATTGCATTAACCGCTGACGGGCTATATGGAGCATACTGCAACTCGCTCCCTCTTAACGCCATGTTGCGCCCCTTTTTCTCGCGCGAAGCTTCTATAAGAAACCACGGTATATAGATTATAAGCGCTGTTTTTCCCGACCCCGCAGTGCTGCCAACCGGGTTCTTCATTCATTCTCCCGTTGCGCGCAGGTCACCGGAGTGCGATGAAAGAGGCCAGTGAGGCCGAGGAATGTCGCAGCAACGGCGGCAGCCCCGGCAGCGCGGCGAGCACCACGAGCGGCGGCGGCAACGGCGCGGCGGGCTCTTCCTCGGCGCCGTCGAGCGCCGGCGGCATCGGCGGCGGAGGCTCGCGCAGCCCGCCGCTCCCGGGCGCCGCATCCTCGACAACGGGAGAGCTGGCCTTCCTCTCGAACCTGCTGGGACGACGCGAGGCGCCGCGCGACAAGGTCTTCACGTGCACTGTCTGTAGGCGATGCTTCGGCTACAAGCATGTGCTGCAGAACCACGAGCGCACGCACACGGGAGAGAAGCCGTTCGAGTGCCGCGAGTGCCACAAGCGCTTCACGCGCGACCACCACCTGAAGACGCACATGCGGCTGCACACGGGCGAGAAGCCGTACCACTGCACGCACTGCGACCGCCAGTTCGTGCAGGTGGCCAACCTGCGCCGACACTTGCGGGTGCACACCGGAGAGCGGCCGTACGCCTGCGAGCTGTGCGACTCCAAGTTCTCCGACTCGAACCAGCTCAAGGCGCACATGCTCATCCACAAGGGCGAGAAGCCGTTCGAGTGCCAGCTCTGCTTGGGCCGCTTCAGGCGCCGCCACCACCTCATGCACCACAAGTGCCCCAAGGACGAGGCGAACGCCGGCAAGCCGCGCCGCGGCCGGAGGCCCCGCGCCTACGAGGTGGCCGTCTCGCCGCCCTCCTCTCTGGCCGCGACGGCCGCTGTGCCCGTCAACAACAGCCTGGCCGCTGCCGCCGCGCTCTCGCCCACCGCCGCAGCCGCCGCCGTGATCCCGCCCGCGGCCCATTCGGTCATCGGGGGACCTCCCGGCGAGCCGCCCAAGAGCCGGCGGAAGCCGCGCCACACGATCCGCATCCTGACGCCACAGCAGCGCGACCTGTTCCTCGAGACGGAGCAGACCGAGCCGCTGGACATGTCCATGTCGCCAACGCCGCTGCTGCTGCCGTCGACGCCGTACCGCTACCCGACGCCCGGCGTGCTCGACCTGTCCAGCTCGCGGTCCGACTCCGAGGCTCCCGAAGACGAGGAGGACGGCGAAGAGGACATCATGGAGGAACCCGAGGAAGAGGAGCAAGACCTGCGCATCAACCACGACCACCGACGCAAGGAGCTGCTCGCCGAGCGGCTGCAGGGCGTTGTCGACCACCACCGACTCGCGGCCGTGGACCACCGGCTCACGGCGGTCGACCACCGGCTGGGCGTCGGCATCGACCACCGGCTTGCCGTCGACCACCACCGGCTGGGGGAGCGGCTCGAGACCGGCTGGCCGCGGGCTTCCAGCTCGACCTGGTGCGGCGCCGGGGCCTTGCCCACGGGCTGGCGCTGCCGCACGTGCTCCCGCCCGTCTGGCGCGAGGCCTGTCCAGCTCGCCGGACCACGACGGTGACAACACGAGCAACGGATCCTTCGCCCTGGCCGCCTCGTCCTAGCCCGATGCTGCGGCCCCTTCCTCTCCGGCGGAGCAGAGGAAGTATCTTTGCACTTCCTCGCACGGACTCCCATGTCGGCGTCTCCCGTTGTTAAACCCTCCCCCAGTTCCCCTGCCTCGTTGTTCCCGAGGCCGCCTGTCCAGTGCGGGGCGCGCCGACCGTCGTTGTGCTCCACTATGTATAAGCGGGGAGACCCGCGTGCGTGTGTTGTAACGGACTTGTGTGGACACCATTCGCCACTCGACGATTGTAGCGAGTGTGAGTGTGCCTGCCAACGGGTATCGAGCGAGGTTTAAAAAAGAGGAAATCAAACGTTTTTTGACGGTTGAATATCAAAAGAAGTGGCGCGCTCTTTATTTTCCTTGTATGTATTTTGCGAAGGTGTTTGTGAACGTATAGAATATTATACATACATAAATATATTATATAAATATATATACATAGACAGAGATATTTGCAGTGTGCATATTGTAAAGAAAGATGGAGAGAGTTAAGTGACGTATAGGGAAGCAGCACACGGCAGCACGGCTCCGTTTCCACGCCCTTTGCGTGCCCACCTGTGTGGTACATAGACGCGCACGCCCATCAAAAAGAAAGGCTTCTTTCTCTCCGTTCAGGCGCTTCCCGCTCCTTGAGCAACACGGCGCGTGGATCGAGCGATTCTCCCAGCGCGCTCTCCCGTTTCCTTTATATTATAGGGAAAAAAAAAAGAAAACGCTCCCGCCTGTGTGTATACGTCTGTCTCTGCGATACATCAAAACCGCAAAACCTGTTCTGCAAAGCGTTCGCTACTCGCTCCAAAGGATCCAGAATCAAAGGCTTTTGCGAAATATCAAAAATAAGGAAAAGAAAGCTAAGGACACGCGAAGGCCATGCCACACCAAGCGCGTTGTCCACGGTGAATACGGGTATACACAAACCACGCCGCTCGCCATCTTGTACCGAGTGTATAATAGCATATACGTTTGGCGCGGCGGCGTGGCATCGTTATAACGTGACGTTTGAGAGCGTCCTTTCTATATATATATGCGGGAATGCGGGCAACGCGTATAGGTGGGCGTGTTCGGTACAAGCGTTCGGCGTCGCGCGCTTGCGCGCGTGTGGGAGCGTGTTACGATGAGAGGCGGCCTGTAGGCGGCTCGTGCAATGAAGTGCGGCGCTCTGCTCGCCGCTTTCAGCTCCGTATGATCTCTCCGTTGGTTCTCCGGCGAAGCGCGTGGGACGCGCCCTCGTGGCTGTGTGAATGAAATGCCCCATGCCATCATGCCCTACACAGTTCGGCAGCCGTTTCTTGCTCATTATTTTTGTGGGGGGGGGGGGGGGGGCGGTATGTGGTTCTCAGTATTAGCGTAGCTGCTGGTTGGTATCATTTGCTTTTGTGTTGGAAAAAGTGTGGCGGTTAACAGTCGTGAATCCACGCTGTGGTTGCATGTGTCTGGTTATGTACTATTAGGGTCCGGGGAGGTTCTTTAGCTCCCTGACCTTGGAGTTTGAGTGTACCTTGTTTGCGCGCGAGGAGTTGGGCTAAGCTGCCTCGATGGTGGCGACAGTCGCAGCAGCCATATACAGTCGAAAGCTGAGGTGTGGATTACACGTGAAGGCGACGAGAAGGGTTCGGGTTCTATAACGCTTGGTGCCTCGGGTGCTCGTTCGGATAGCATTACTAGTAGCGTCGACCAGGGAAAGAGTACACTGCTCATTAGCTTTTTCATTAATTTATTAAATAAATAAGAAAAACTGGTCGAGTAGAATGCGAGAGAGCGCATTATATAGTCCATCGTCTATCAGAACTATTTTCTTGTATAATTTTAAAATGCTATTACCTAACTTCTGCCATTCTTGTCGAAACGGGCTGGGTCTGCAAAGTAGTTAGCAGAGATAATCTGAAGAAGCCAAATGGTTGACGAAGCACGCCTTGCTCGATCGTTATGAACCAGAACCATTGAAACTGACAAGTGCCATTTCCGCGTAGAAATATAAGTCGCCTTGTTTCTTGTTGTACGAGTGCATCACTATAGGACCAAGGAGCAGTCGATAGAGAAACCATTTAGTCATTTTAGCCCTCCGAGATTACATGCCATCTTTTCTTTTTTCTTCACCTCTCTCGGATCCGCGCCAATCTGGTCTTTACATATGTGAGATTGAAAGACGAAGTAGCAGTCAGGCGGTTGATTTCTGTCGCTAAACGCGTCGAAAGAGCCTGTTGTACTTTGTGCTGGACAAAATCGGAGCGACCGGAAACCAGTGTTCCACTGAACTTGTACCCGTCAAGTGACGCAGGAATTGTTGCTGTATATTCCGGCTGACAACTCCGTGCACTGCTGTGAAAGCTACAGGTGTTGTCATCCGATCAGCGAGAAGAATCGGCTGCGCATACCAGCCGGGGGTCGAAAACTCGCCCACTTTTTGATGCTAATCCAGTCGTGCCCCTTCTATTGAACTGACATTGCACACGGGAAGATAAGCGGTGAAGAGTCGGCGAGTGGCGTCCTGACGGTGACCGTTGGTTGTCTTCGCCGCAGTGCAAGGAGTTAGTGTGACAGAGCATGCACATGCTAATTTGTTTCCTGCATATAATGAGTCGACTGCTATTCAGGAGCCTTTGATAAGGAAAAGGAATGCCCGCACAGCTTGCGTGCGTCTCCTGTTTTACACGGGCAAACGCTTTTGTCGGTTCCTGCCGCCCTCGATGAGTCTGGCAACATTGCTCAATCGCGCGGCCGACTCGAAAGAATGTGTTCGTGAGCCGCTCCGTCAGTGATCTCAGCGCGTGGAGAGGGGGAGAGAGAGAGAAAGTGTCCCCGCGGGGCAGACGTTGTTGGTCTGTCTCCTCGCTGCCCACCCTCGCCGGAGTTTGCGTTGATTCTCAGCAGACCGCCTTCGGGTTGTATGCCCTAGATATAACACACAATGTCAATGTGTGCCAGTGACTGCTGAGGTGCACGGTATCAGAGTGGCTGGCCCGAGGTGATCGTCGCAGGGTTTTTGTGCCAAGCGGGCTGTATATATGTTTTCGGTTTGTAGCGAGACCGTTTGGTAACGGCAAATTGAGAGCAATGAAAGGAAAGCAGGACCGCACTGTTCGAGAAAAAACAACTAAGGGATAGATTTTTCTTTTTTGTCGCTTACTGCTTTAGTCTCCTTTTGAGCCTCCCCATGCGCCAACTCGTTCGTGTTTTCATTCTCTAGTCGCTTGTTTTCTTGTCTAGTCTTCCACTTACCACGTTTGAAGAGTTCTTTATCATCTTGTAAATTATGGCATTAGCTTTCCGCGTGGTCGACTGAACTTTTACACAGAAGATAAGTTTGATCTTCGCATTGTTTAACTGTAAACATCGCTGTTCTCTATAAGCTCCCTGTAAGATTCCGCCGTTCTTGCCATAAAAATTAGGAAGATCTGAATTCATTTTCTCAATTTTCTTGTCGCTTTTATTACTTTTCTATCTTTTTGTCTGGTCATGGCGACTACCATACTTCTACAGATCCGCACTTCAAACGTTGAAATCTAATCCGACTGCGTCTAGCTCAGTTGGTGCCATTTAATGCCGCCAGTGTCGGCAACAGACACACACGCCGCCCTGTAATTCTGTCCAAGCAGTCGATGGCGTCCGTAGGCAAACACGAGAACAGTCGGCCATCACGTTTCTCGTTTTAGCGCGTATAGTGCACAACACGTGGTGCTTCCGTTAGATCGACTATCTTTAACTTGAAAAGCGTATTTCCTAAATGTCCGGCTTTCTGCACCTTCTCGAACCTTAAGTCCAAGGCAGGTATTTTATTTCTGTATTAGACGATCACCTTCGGCAAAGCCACTCCGTTCGCGCTCGCTCGCAACTCTCTATCGCGTCGGGATAGCCGCTGTGCGACCACTATATTAGCCACGTCTTGATACGGGTATACCTCACTGCTACTATTACTGCTGCGCGCGTTGTTGAGGCCGCTCTGGCTGGCGCAGTGCTTGTGTGTGTGTGTGTGTGGCGTGGTCGACACAGCGGCAACCGCGACGGGGACGAAGACGTCGAGGGTTGGGGGGCGAGGGAGAGGTGCAGTGCCGCTCGAGTGAGCGGTCGCCTCGCCTCGACAGGGCAGCCAGCGCCGCCTCTGTTCAGCGGCGGCGGCGGTGAAGTGCACAGGTGGCGGTAGGCCGCGCACCTGGTCCCGCCGTGGGGCCCAGTTCCTAGGGGCGGCGGCGAGGCGCGCAGACGCCGAGTAGCCGGCGAGCAGCCCGCCATGCGTACCTGCAGCGGCCATCGCGCCGCACCACCCTTTCTCTCGCTGCGTACGTGTGTGCTTGTTTGTCCTCCCCCCCCTTTTTTTTTGTTACTTGCCCCGGCGTATTGTCGTTACGTTGCACTGCCTTTTCTTTCGTTCGTTCATTCGGGACACTCGCTGGTACGCAGGCGTACGCGTGCGTCTCCTCTCGCCGTATACTTTCGCCCGTTCTCTCTCTCTCTCTCTCTCTCCTCGTCCCGCCAATCTTTGTTGCTCATTGCCAAACGTGACCGCCACGTGCGGCGCCTGCAGTACAGCCGGCGCCCGCGATCCTCACGCCGTCTCTGCGGCTCCAACGGGAAGGCGATGGGTGTGCCGCCAAATGTGCCACTACAGTACCGCCAGAGCCTTCCTGGATTGCGGCACCGCCGACGAAGCCACGAAATCGATGTAGTAAACCGCGTCCCACGCTACGAGCTGTCGAAGATGCGTCGTTAGGACTGTTGTTACGAAAAAAAAAAAAATGAGGAGAAAATTGAAATGTAGCAATAGCGCTTCGCCTTGTTCAGCGTGAAGCAACCATGACGTGATTCGCTGCAGCGAACGCAATCGCGACTCCGCCGCTTTGCGGTTAACGTCGCGCCAGGTCAGGCCGCCAACGTAGTAGCCTTCGCTGATTGGTTCTGCTTCGCCGCATAACGAGCCTGATATACCGTTTATGATCACAGCTCCCTAGTACCCGCCAGTGAGATGAGACGTGAAGGAAAACAAGTTGTCAATATCAGATTGATTTGATGCGTTGCGTGCTCATTTTTTTTTTCTAAAAACTTCGGATGAAGCGGATTTCACCTAAATTATTATCACTGCCTTAGCCAAAAAACGTTGCTAACAAAAGATAACGGCCGCCTATGAGCGCATTGCAGGCCGTCTCTGTTTGCCAAACGTGCACGTTTAATCCGGTTTCCCTGTATAACACCACATTGCATCGTCTACACGTGGCAATAATGGTGTCCTGTACTAGCGGTCGATCACCGTCCGTCACGCACGCCGAATCTCTCGCACAAGCCGTTCTAAAGTCATAAGCGTTCGATCTAGCGCGATCGTTCAAACTTAACTTTCCTATAGCATCGTTAGTCCTGTGTTTCCCGTTCTAATGACGGCGAAAGTCTTGCGAGACGAGACGATTTCAATAGTTTAGGCGATCTAACGACCGATGTAGCCGATAGGACAAGTTTTCCCGCATCGATCTGGCGCGATTCGGCGTTCGCTAAAGACGTGAAACGATATAGAGACGCGTAGCATTTAGTTGCCCGGGTACACTGTGTCGGCTAGCAGTACGCATATTCGCAAGCGCTTCATGTCACCATTTTCACTAGCGACGCACTCGATCGACGTAACTTCGCTTGTCCCCTCCCACTCCGGAAAAAAAAAGACATCTTCCAGTGAAAGCCTTCGCAAAATTATCCACGGCTAATACCTCGCCTGGTATCAAGTTTTTTTTTTTTTTTGTGCGCTTAGTATATTTAAGGCTAGAATCAATGGGGCGCTGAATTATTCAGCAGAGACACAAAAACTAGCGTGGCTTCTTCGTGCTGCGCCGCAATGCCGAGATATTGTGCGGAAAAGGCGCCGGCTGATCGCAATACGGTGTCATAGAATATGTCTTGGGGAGAAGTACAACTCGCCGAGCCAAACCGCAGCTAATCTTTAATACCCTTTGGACGCCTGCCGGAACGAGTCCGTACGGGACATTTGTGAGTAGTTTCTGGTGAAAAAAAAATCGCACGCATCAACCGAACTTCGTGATGCCGAACCAGAGATACGGAAAATACGCGTTTGTCATGGAGGCTCAATTTTTTTTTTTCTTAATTCACGCTCTGGTTCTTACAGAACAAGCGGACTAACAGTCGGATCCAATAAACTTAAATTATATTGTTTGCCTTCCCGAAGCTCAACAGTGGGTCGTGAAGGATTCTGCAGTGAACGCTGTAATGTAGACCACTTGACGGTTCCGAATCAAACGGACACCCGAAGCATGGTGCGCGATAACTTTTGTAGCCGTCGGAATGTGGTCACGGTGGCCAGGAACCGGGCACCAGACCTCGTTCTCGGCAGCGCAGTGCCATAACCACTACCGCAGTGGACGGTTCGAAGAAATCGTTCAGCAAAAATCTGCGCTTCACTAAAGAGTCGCACTCTTAGCGAAGTGATCGTCAAAGTTAAGTTGTTTACTGGGATGGAATCCAAATCTCGTATACCAGTGCAACCGGCGTGGGACGGATATATGTCTGTCGAGTGTCCAAAGGGTACATCGTTGGCTCTGTGTTCTTTATTATCATTTTTGTCTTGTTCGTTTGATGCATATGTATTACGCGCATAGTCATTTTTCACTTGTGCCAATGCGTGGTCTCCAGTTCTGAGCCAATCTTGTCAGGAGCCGCCGTCACACGAGGCCATGCAACCCCACCGTAGTATGCACGCCAGCATAAAATAGAAAAATAAATAAAATAAAAATAAGATAACACGAAATAATTTATTTGCAATGTTTGTACATTCGAAAGGGGAAGGAAAATATGTGAAGTTAGCTCTCTGTACCTTATAGTTGCTTTCTGATACGGTATTGGTTATGTTTCTTTCTTGTATATTTTTTTTTCACGTGCCGGTGGGATGATCCTCTATATGTTTTATTGTAAGAGGACAAGTTTCTATTTTTTTCTTGCAGCCGTCGCTTTTGCTGCTGTTGACACTTTTTCTTCCTACTTTTTTTTTCTTGTATTGATCTATAGTTCTTGTGTTGTTTTCTCTGGGTTCCTAGATTTCGCTGTTTGTTTGGTTGGTTGGTTGTTTTCAATAAACCAGTGAATAAGAGACGCGCGTGGACTGAGTTGTCTGTGACCGTTGTTTATTTTTTTCCTTTCCCGTCTTTCTCTTTTTCTTCTTATCGGAAATAAAGACCGACTAATATTTTCTAC
Organism: Dermacentor variabilis; assembly: GCF_050947875.1. Taxonomy (NCBI): domain Eukaryota; kingdom Metazoa; phylum Arthropoda; class Arachnida; order Ixodida; family Ixodidae; genus Dermacentor; species Dermacentor variabilis. The sequence goes on along the minus strand of NC_134571.1, from coordinate 52,277,095 downwards.
TCCTGGATTTGTGTTTTCTTGCTTTTTTAATCTTACGTTGCACATGAACTTATGTTAAGATATATTAAAAGCACGTGTCCGAAGTTGAAACTTAAACCTGACATATATATATATATATATATATATATATATATATATATATATATATATATAGTGAGAAAAGAAATTGTAAAATGCACATTGACGCTTATGTAGGTATATATACCGTATTTAGAGCCCGTTGCTTGATTTATTGATTGAGTGATTGGGCTTAACATTACAAAGCAAGACTGGTATCATGAGATCACTTTAAAAAAAAGATATTTTGCTGTATAAAACAGATTAACTTCAGTAGCCGAAATATATTCTACTTCACCCACCAGCAACCCAGTTATAGTAAAGAACAGTGCGTCATACAGGAGGTCTCCGGGTTGATTTACGTTGCCTTGGAATCGTCAACGCGTACACAATGCGCGCTGCATGACCGTTCGCGCACCGAGCGCAGCAACGATGCTGCCGTCGGGCTGGGAGTTCGCACCTGCGACCTTGCGCTCAGCAGCGGAACTCCATCACCGCTGACGCGGGTTTCCAGGTTGTGTGATCTTTTTTTAAATTCTTTTTATTTGTTGTTCAAGTTGTGTGATATCTCATGCATGCAAATGCGATAACGAGTCCAAATCGCCGGTATGCCGTGACACGTGAAATTGGACTTAACTTTGGTGAGCGTTCTATAATTGTCTCACTTTTACGTTACCATCGATAACATATCACATGCTTTGACCTCGTCTATCAATTGCCTTTAAAGAGGGTGTTGGGTTGGGGTCGCCTATCTCTCGGTTTTTTCGGTCGCCTCAGAGCACTTAGTTTTCTGTTCAAATAAAGACGAATGCTGAAGTGTTCAAAATAGCGCCCTGTTCATAATACGCCGTACTAACGTCCCCCCCCCCCCCGCCACTCCCTCCTTTAACCCTCACCAACAACCCGAATGTGATCATTTCACAACTTCAGCGCTGCGCAAGCTCATAGAAAATACGGGAATGTCGCGTTAGAAACGCGTCCAAACGGGATGCGCATATGGGCCCGTGTCATTCAACACCACGTGTGTTCCACGCGAATTACGCCGCCTCGTTTTGCTGTCAAGAAATACCCGCAAAAGAAAAAAAGAAACTAGCACGGCTCGAATTGAACCATTGCGAGCGTTCGCGTATGCGCTATGCCTGCTTACAGAAAGATCACATATGCGTATTATATTTTTACGCTTCGAGGTGTACGTCACTTGGCAGCGCCATGTTAGCCGTGTCGTGCTCTTGTCCTGCAGTTGCTGCGCCGCCAAGAATATTAAATTACCAATCGGGAGAGAAGTAATATTACGATAACAGTGGCGGATGGATATCGCATCTAGAAAAGGTATAAAGGTAAAGTGCACTTGCTGTGCAAATACAAGAAATGGCAACGTGGCGTCGCGAGGAGCCATGGGGCTATACCATGAAGTGCTGTCGATGTGAAATTGGAGTCGCCTTTTCTTTTTTCCGCCTTTGTTTTTATTAATTCCTCCTGGAACAGGCTATCTTTTTTTTTTATCTGCGGGGAGAAAAAAAGAACCGTGTACGTTTTCGAAATTCATGCTTATAACCCGGGGCTTCCAATATAAACAGCTAATTAAGGCTGTGAAAGCTTAATTTGATCCCCAGCTCATTACGCTAATATGGTACCAAAGTGTGCTGCTCTCAGCGTTTTCTTCCGCCCATGTTTTCTCTTCTTCCTTTTTTTTTTCTTGCGCTCTGCGCGCGCGGACTCGGATGGATTAGCCACGCCATTAGCATTTCGGCGCGAGCGCCATTTTCTCTTGCTCGAGCGAACAACTCTTGCTCGCTGCCTTTCCGCCTCTCCTTCCACTCTCGTGGCCCGAACGAGAACCCTATAATGTGGGCCGTTATAGCCGAGCCAATACTCGGCACCAGGAAGCACGCCGTTCTTGTGCACTTCGATTTTCCCCGTGTTATAATGCTTCTCCATGACCGTGCACGAAGCCCATTCTATTCTTCACTATATGCGCGTATTTCAGATTTCCTTTCTTTCGAAATCCTAATCCTTGCCTTCCGAAATGCAAGGATAAACGGGTGGGCAGGAGTAGACGTACAAGCGCGCCCTAAAGACAGTTGCTTTAAAGAACCAACATTGTCGGCCGCAGATGACTGCCGGGCTATAATACATGGTCTCTGGTTCTGACAGGGCACTGTACACAAACCTTACGAGCACGTCGCCGCTAATGTATATACAGTCGGTGTCGAAAGTTTACGGACTGCGGGATCTGAGAAAAAAGTTGAACATCTTCTTAGCCTGGTGCTCGTATTTCCAGCCTGTATTATTGTATGCTACTATATGCTGTACTACTATATGCTGTACTACTATATGCGCAAAGCATAGTGTTATACTGTTTTACTGCTATACCATCTCAAAGCGCTTGTAAGTTCAACGCTTTTTCAGATCCTTCAGTCCGTAGGCGTTTGTCGCCGACTGTACACATGCTGATTCCTCCTTATCACCGGCTGTAGACACAATGGTATGCCGTTTCTCGATTCTCCTCCGTTATTGAAGTTATTACTTACCCGAAGTAGGAGACGACGATAAACTTAGGTAGCCTAATCAATAAAAAGATTAGGATGAGGGCGGAAAGGGTGGAAAATACACAAAATCAGGCGTCATCCGATAAACAGCTATTTAGAAGGATGCGCTGTGGAAGGACGACTAGGATATTGTAGCTTCAATTATTTCGTGCGTGTAAGGCAGCCAATCACGAGTGCTCGGCTAAGACAGAAAGAGCTGCCCCAGAGAGGCACTGTTACATTGACGAAATTGTAGACGTTTTGTTTAGATATTTGGTTTATATGGCTATGATAATCGGATAACCGATACAGAGGTCGAGAAAGTTATACCAGCACGCCCCCCCCCCCCCTCCCCCACTCTCTTTGCGCAAGAACGGGCACAAGAGATAGAACAGTATCACTGGCCCCTCTGCAAGCTTATGTGGGGAAAAAAGAAAAAGAAAGGTAGAAAGGAAAGACCTGTGAAGGTTGTAACCACCGTGAAAAGTACGACGTGCTGCCTTTCTTTAAGGCAATTTCAGTTTGATTTTATAGGCGTACCATATGACTGCCCAGAAGTCTGCAACAGTGGTTGCACCCAATAACATGCTTTGAAGTACTCGCTGTTGAAAAATAAAAGGTGATCCTTTATATACGACCTTCTTGAGAAAGTGCCACCCAATCTTTAGGCGTCGTTTGCAAGGCTGTAGCACAGTTAAATACATTGCACGCTGTGTCTGGGCACATTTACCAACTTTAGCTTGGCTGCATACTGTCAACCGGGCGCGTCTTTGGTTAACCTCCCTACCTTTCCCTCTTCATTTCTCTCTCTCTCTCTTGCTAAGGAATGTCGTGCGTGTAGATGCCTGGTGAACCACTTCTCAGAGCCAGCGTATTCTATACCTCGTCCTGAATACAACGTCTGCATAGGAAGCAGCACACGGATAAGTGCGCAATGAAATAGTGGAGTTGCTTGAATGGTACAGATTCCAGATATCGGGGTACCGAAAACGTTCCGAACGACAAACAGCTAAACTCATATTCACGCTACATATACATATACAGTCAGGTGAAGCACTCATAGAACTTGGAGGGTGGGGAACGAGCACAAAAATGACAGTGACCATGGAGGGCCAGTGCTTCTGCCCTGTGTCCTCTATCTCGTCCCTGCCAATCTTGTGTCCGTTCCCACCCTCTAAATATTCGTATATGCACGAACTTGCCCCACAACGAACATTGCCACTCACACCACACACTTGGTCAACTTTTAAGTTTCTGACGTTTCTTTTCGCCTTGAATCGTGCACCTTAACCAACAAAATCAGCGACCACGCAGTTTCGCGTGGCTGTACGTAGCAAGGGCACGATCCGTTTATACCAGAGTGGACAGAATAGAGGAAAGATGCCGGCATGATATGAATTGTCCCGGACCGACACACATCTTATACATCCTTGCTTCCTCTTTCTTCTTTATTTTCACGCGAGGTGACTTCATCGCGGGCGCGTTTCTTTCATTCTGATTGCGTAGCACGATTTCGGCGGTGAGCCGCAAAACGATCGCTCGGTTGCTCGAAACACACACAGCGCATCTATTCGCAACTGAGTGTCCAGAATACATGTACACACACTCGCTTCTACGCGTGAGCATACACCCTCCTTCGACGCGCCGTGTCTGCGCCCAGTGGATGAACTTCCTCCCTTTCGTCTGGCGAGCGTTTCCTCCCCGATAGAGAACAAGAAACAGGAACATAGTAGAAACAATCCCATAACACAAACACGTAAAGAAACAGAATAAAAAACGCGGCCAACCTCTCCCTTCAGTATGCACGCACGCACATACACACGTCGAAGAGGGGGAGAAAAAAAAGAGGGAGCTGCAGACGCATCCCGTCCTGTGCGTTTTTCCGTGCTCCCCTTCTCCCACTAACCCTCCTCCCCGTGCAGTTGTGTATTTCGTTTCCTTTCATTTTTTTATTTATTTTCCTGCTTGCCAGGACTGCGCGTACTCCCCTTTCCGAAAGCAGGATGGTGGTGGTGCTCGCTTCTTCCCTTCTTCGGCGACTAAAAAAATCGGCGAAGCTCTCCCGCCGGTTTTTTTGAGACGGTCCCCGACAATGTGCTGGTCTCTTCTCGCTTGTGCGTTTTTGGACGTTTGCTTCTTCCTCGGCTCCTCTTTCCGCGTCGCTCTCTCCGCTCACCCTTTCCTCCTCATCCCTGACCGGACTGTTGTCGGGGTTCGGGAATGCAACCCTTGTGGACGCTGGATGGGCACGGCTGTGGGAGAAAGAGAGAGAGGGCGATGGGTGAGTTATAAAAGAAAGTGGCAAAAGGGGGCCATAGCATCGCGAGAGCCAAAACGAAAAAAAGTGTAGTAGTTTAGTAGCAGTGCTTCAGCCACCACCACCACCGCCACTAGTTCCTGCAAATGGCGAGGAGGACCCGCTTTGAGCATTTCTGCCAGCGAAGGCGGCAGCAGTGGCATCGCGAGTCCGATTCTCGAGCCTCCCCCCCTCCCCCCCATCCTACCCACCCACGTATTTCTCTGTAGCTAGCCGCCGGCGTAGGCTTCCCTAACGCACTTTTTTTTTCTTTTCGCCCTCAGACGTACGGCCGAATTTTTTCTTGTTTTGCTCGCGAGACAAGACTGGGGTTTTGTTTTCTTCTTTCTACTACCCCCCACCTATCCTCCCTTCTTGCTCGTTCGTCGCCTTCCCTATCCATCGCGGCAAGCGGCCAAGGAAAGGACAGGGAGTGCTGAGTGCGCGCTGAAGACGCATCCCGAGGCCCAGTCAGTGCCAGATCTCTGCCGGCGCGCGAACCCCGCGCTGCCTTCGCCCTTTTTTTCTAAGCCCACCGCCTCTCCTCGCCCACCGTCGTCACAGAAACCGGCTGCCCACAGCCGGCCAAGAGCGAGCCGGCGAAGCGCGCATTTTCTTGTCGTTTGCCCACCGCCCAAGCCCCCGGTCCCCCTGAAAACACCCGCGCGTCGCCGGCCGTCTCCGTATCCCTTGCACCCCGTCTTGCTGCTTCTGCTGCTGTTATAGCATGCCGCCTCCATCACGTTGCGTCGTCTCCGGCTGTACGCCATGCCGACTTCTTGTAGGCCCCTTTCCGCGTGCTCGCATACGTACGCAGATACTCGCTTTGTATAGGTGCATGCGTCTCCTTCTCACTCTCTCTTTCTGCGTCTGCGTGTGTGTACCAGTTGAAACGCGCGCGGACGCGAACACGGCTTTCCTCTTTGGCCGCCACGGCAGCTTCGAGAGTCGGGTATAACACAGCGGACAGCGCCCGTGGGCAGTATACACGCAGTTTCCTCGGACTTTCACCGAGCGGAAACCGATGCGTGCAGCTAGAAATACATAAGAAACAAGAAACGTATCTGTGTTGCAGTTTCGCACTCGCATGTCATGAAAAATGTCGTTCTCCTTTCGAAGCGCGGCCGCGACGAATGGGCGTATGGAAACGCACATTTCTTTCTCAGCGCGCCGACCTATTGCACACTGCGAGTATGCGTACCTGTATAGCGCTCAGCTCAAAAGTCCGAGTTCAAGAAATGAAATGAACGAAGGAGGGAAGGTGGGGATGGCTGCACGACTCATCTATGACAACCAGGTTACTCATTTTCATCCATTACGCAAGATGTAACTTATGTAACAGCTTATAGTCAAAGAGAGTCACATAATCATATACTTTTATTATGATGAAAGAGATGAGAGGTACATACTGACTCGACGTTCCCCCTCCCCAGTTATTCAGCATTAGAGAAGTGGAATGGGAGTGAAAAGGAAGAGAGAGAGAAGTGTTGGTAAGGAGGAGGAAATTAGTGGTTTGAATTGACATGAATAGCAGAGTCCATTCAAAAGTCTCAAATCGAGGACATGCTCGTGCAGGAATTTGTGGATAGCCTTTAAAACACCTCGCTGACAACGTGGGTCAAGCCAAGGACCTATAAGAGAACCTCTTCTGACATAAGGTTGATCAGAATGTATTCAGAGGGTTATTGTATAGCTGTCCTGATACCTGCTTTGGGGTCATTCGAGTTTTGGGCTCGGCTCGTAAAATGAGGGTGGAACGAGATAATTGCTGCGTCATGCAAGTCTGTTAAAACAGTTCGGACATAAACGAGGTTGATTAGCAAGGCAATTTAGTGAATGACTCAGCCGCACGAGAAATTCACTCCAACTTCTCCGCATTAACGGTCAGCACAAGTCTAGAGGATGCCCTAGAAATTTAGATTAAGTACAGCGTTTATAACACGGCCGCCATTTCTCTGTACTTGAAATATTATGAGCACGGGGGGGCGGGGGTGCAGCAGCAGTGCGAACGAGGCTGGTTTCCTTTCACTAATGCTCTAATAATCACTGAAGTCTATCGCACCAGTCGACTAAGCGCCGGTCATGGTGGCGAGTCAACAGAGATACCTATTTCCTCTGTATATAATGTTCCTAGCAGTCGACGTCTTGACAAGTATTCGCAGAGTCCTATAGCGCGTCGAGATATATAGTATACGTGTCACGAACAACAAAATGCCAATTAGCTACCTTTTCAAGTGAGATGTTCGTGCAAACGCAACGTTCTGTCGTTTCGTGCATTGTTCCTTGCAAATGAGTGCTGTACTTACTGCAGTGTAGATAAGCCGACATGTACACAGATAGGTCCCGCTCGTAAGGTCCTCGTTCCTTTTGTGTGTGTTTTCATATGCAGTGTGGATTGGTATTTCATATATCTACGTGAAGTTTGCGCACTTGTCCACATACCGGTTTTAATGTAGGTGTCACAAAATAATTACGTACAGGCCAAGGTACAGCGCTCATCTATTGATAACAACACACAAGCACGTAGCCGACGGGGCAGCCTCCACGTCGTCTGCTATACAATTACCGGCGCTGTCTGCGAGGATACAAATCTGCGCTTCACAAACCCGAAGTACTGTGTTGGATTCGTGACTGTTCTTCACTTGAAGGACTTAAGTCGTGGCTTTCCGATGCTCGGGTTTAACTCTCAAGTCACAGGCCGTCACTCGTGATTCAGTTAACAGTTTAAGTCACTCGCGAGTTGTACGTAATTAGTGAGTAACGACACCCCTTCCTCAAGGTATCAAGCTTGCGCTATGGGAATTCCCTAATACCTTATTTCCTTCACAAGATGGAAGCAAAACAAGAATGGGTGCTTGGTTTATCGCACTGCAGACATTGTCGGTTTTTGCAGCAGATGACGTGATGGTGTATATAGCTGGGTGTCTTCTACCGTCGTCCGGTACTGCCCGAGGTGCTGCGTTCAACCCAGTGAGAGTTGTAGTAAGCAGAATCTCCAGTAGTCCTGGGGAATTCAGGACCAGATATCGCGTAGACCCACTGTCGTCCACGCGCTAGCGTTCTGTCTTCTATATTAACGTGTCTATATAAGCTCAATGCAGCGCCCTTTCCTTCATGGATGCCCACGTTAGAGACCTCGAGTAACGACGTGCCTTACATGGCGCCCGCCGAAGCCCGAACGATGCATGGTTCAAGTTCCGAACAAGACGCCAAGCTTGTACTACGCGTTATTTCCTTTATATGTCTACTGCTTTCTTTCTCTTCTATAGCGTCGTCAGGTCGTCGTGTATAGTCTCCGGACCACGCGCTGTTCATGTGTGTACGTACGGGCCACTTCCTGCCCGTTACGTAAGCCCATTTCAGTTATTATCGTCGATCGCTACCTTTAACCCTCCCCCCACCCCCCTCACGCACTACACACACGGGCGCACACACACCCGGCTCCTTCTGCCCTCGAAAGTCCTCGCACACTTGCTGCTAGTGCGCTGATCCAACGGGCTGACCGGCACGCCTTCTCAACCCCCCCATCTAACGTCGGCCGCCGGTGCTTCAAACGCGCGATCCCTTCCGCTTCCATAGTTCACTCATTAAAACACTGGGCCACGCTAAACATACAAATTGCACAGCGTCTGACTATCGATTTTTGCCGCAAGGGGTCTATGTTCCAGCGTATATGTATACTTGTTGTTTGTGCTTCGCTTCGGCGTATTTTCGCCCCGACTCCCTCGTAATCCACTTTTTTTTTCCCCTGTCCTTAGCGAGTTCTATATTTTTTACTTCTACTTCTGTATGTGTTTCCTTTTTGCTCTTTGATTCACTTCACTGTCTTGCTCGGCTCTATATTTTGTTTTTCTATCTGTGAATGCTTTCACATTTCTTTGCCTTGTACCTTCGTCTCTTCGTACGTCTGTCCCTGTTCGCGCGCGCCCCCGTAGAAAAAAATATATATATTTGTATAGATATATATATACATCTAGAGGGAGGAGTTGAAGAACAGGGGCGAGGGAAGCAGCCAGGAATCGCATATAGTGGAGCCATAGTGGTAGGGGAGATTTTTTTTTTTATTTATAAAGGGTTTCTCCGCCGGAACATGAAGTCTTTATTATAACGTCGTCCTTCTTTGTACTACATCAGCGCTCGTATATATTATGACGAGATTGTGTGCTTGTTTCGCCACTTAATGGAAACAGTGGGTCCCCTAGCTTCATTATGTGGCAAGGGAAGCAAACACACATACACATGCACACACACGCGCACACATGCACAAACATACACACGCGCACACACGCACACACATGCACACACATACACACGCACACATATACACAAAAAATGCACGCGCGCCGGATAATGACAACTCCAGTGTGACACGTCCCCTGAGCGTCAGGGCCTCTCTCGGACTCGGGGCTAATTACAAAGGCGAGGCGCACGAGAAAATAAAAAAAAATGAAAGAAGTAAGACCGGCTGGCAGACAGCGCGCTGCAGCTTAAGTGGAAAGTTTTTGCGCGCTGTATATACGGTATAAATGTGAAACTATACTTTGCTGTAGTGCTCGGTGTGTCGTTGATTATATGCATGCATCTGGAAGCTTGGATTTGTCCTTTTTGTGTCCATGTTCTGCGCGGCCATGCTCTTAATGTCGAGCATCAAGTCGCTGCGAAGAAGGCACAACGTAGCAACTAAACTCAGGAAAAAAGCGAAGAAGAGAAAAAAAAAACGAATTAAAAAACATCCTCTCGTCTTAGAACTGATGAGGACAAAATAAAGAAAAAGTAAGATATGCGAAATTAAAAGGCGGAAGTATGTGACAGAATTCGTTAAGAGCAGCGAACGTATAATGCAAAACACGAAAAAAAAATGGAGTAATAAGGAAAGGGTGGAGCAAGAAGGAAAAGTAGGAAGAGTGGAACGAAGGAGTAATTAGAGAGTCGATCAGCAGAGCGGTCGTTCGTTTATTTTTTTTATTTTTTATGCTATTTTTCCCATCTCCAGTTCCTCGGAGGAAGGGGTTTGCCGAGAAACCAGTAATAAGGCTTAGTGAGTTCGCCCCGGCTGAGTTGAGGACGAGCACAGAACTCCCTCTCGTACGCCGCGTATATGCAAGCGCGGGCTTGTCGAAATCAATGATACTCTGTAATCTGGCATTTGTACCGCGCAATTGAAATGCTCTCCGCGCGCACCCGGCGCAAAAATTATTGGGTTCCACAACATAATCTTGCTCGTGTCATTATTACTTCTTTTGTCGATCTTATAACCGCCTCCCTCCCTCCCCCACTTTGAAGCGTTACGAGCGAAGCATAACGTGGCTGAAGCCGGCTTTATAGCATGTCCTCTCGTGTATTGCTTAATAACACGCTGATTAATGAACCCTCTTTTTTAATTTTCGTTCCACGTCTGTCCATGCTATAGTCCTTTCGTGCGTGGAATGTTCGAAGGAAAGACGTTCGTTCGCTTGTTCGAGAGGCACTTCGAGTATTGCTGAAGGCTGCTGTCCTCGCTCTGTTCCAAGTTTGTACTCTGATATTCGTTAGAGAGCTTAGAAGTAGCTTCTGTGTTCTTTTTCTGCTTTCTTCTTTCCTTTATCTCATTGCATGCAGCTGCAGTTTCATCATGGTGCGTCTTCTGAGGACATTGATTTGTTATGCGTCATTAAAAAAAAAAATCCCAATAAGTCTGATTCGACGCCTACTGTGACATTACGTACGGCGAATACAGCAGGAAACGTTTTGCAGCGACGTGAGTATATGCCAGTCTTTGTCAAAATAAGTGAAGCCACTGCACTCATTACTGAAGCTTGTTCCGGGATGTCCGATCGGCCTCTCTTTTAGTCTGCACGCGCTGCTCTAAAGGGAGTAGTCGAACAATCACCCTCGTAATCCAGAGCTCTGTAAAGACAGGACTTCCACAGGAGCGATGCGAGACGAAGCCAGGAATCAGCCACACACACTCGTGCTCAAAGCGGGTTCGTTTCTTCTGACGGAGGTTGTACGCAAGGCTCGGACGGACCCATAATTTGGGTAGCGGTGTAGAACAAGCATTGTGAAGAGCCATGGATATTGAAGGTAAACGCCGCGAAGTTGCACAGGATAACGTCTTCTTAACCATACCTGGCCATTAGAGTCACTCCAGATTTATTTTGATATTATTGCTTTTTTTTCGTCTCCCGCAAGCCGTTGCTAACGGCCATATAGCTCGTCTTGTGCTGCGCTATGACTACACACGTTCTCCCGAGAGCATATTCGCCAACACTCCACTTATTATTAGATTATATCGGTGAGCGATCGACCAAATTGCCAGCCCGTACACTGGATGCATGTGCACTCGCCGCGGCACTAGAGGCTGGAATCGTCATCAGCCAGGGTGTGTGAGGCCCCAACCCGATGCAGAATAACTGCACTCACTGTTTCTCAGTTGACGCTGAGCGAAAACATTGTTCTCTGTTTTTGATCATGACTCACTCGTTCTCCACAAACCTTCAAAATACAGGCGATATCATCTGATGATCTCAGCAACCTCGCCCCCCCCCACCCCCGTTCTCCCCAAATACCTCAAAAATAGAAAAAGGAAACGCGCTGCATGCTGTAAATAATTATATGAGGAAAGGTTACCTTGATTTCAATGTCACCAGCGCTGGTGTAATGTGTTGTGCTTTGAGGCGTACTCTTCAGTGGCCAATATACGTACTGGCTGCAGGGGTCTGAGCAACTTGAGAAAAAGAACTTGCGCGCCATCCCAATGCAACTCGCGGCAGTCACATTCTGAAATCGTCGTTGCCTTTTTCTTATCATTTGTGTTATTTGTCTTTTTTTTTTTACGGGAATGCGTTTTAAACACTGTAAACAGTGGGTACATCGCTCTTCGACAACCATAAATGGTGCACACGGAAGTAGACGCTCTTCTTCCACTGACCTCGCTTTAATGTATTTGGTTGTTTTGTTTTTGTTTTTCTCCTTGACCAGCTGTGCCCATCTACTGCTGCAAAACCACGTCGAGTTTGCCAATATTCGGCCCTGAATTCTCGGCGACCATTTTCCACCGCCTGTCTAAGAAGGATTCCCTGCCGCGTCAACCGGTCTTTGAGCCCCACCAGTGATATGAGAGATTGTGCGGCCAAAGAGACAGATAGTCGATCGCCTCATAGTGCCAGAGACAGTGTGCTGTTGCGCAGACCGAGGTTTCCTTTAGCGTGCGGTGCGCAACAGAGAATGTTTGGTGAGCAACAACGACCGGCCATTGAAACAAAGCAGGGAAACTCGCGCGGGACCCTTTCACCTTCTCCCTTTCCCTAACGGCGCGAAAGGCAGCGCCTTGCCCTTCATACACTTGCACAAGTGCCTGTGTGTGCGTGCTTTCTCCTCCCGTCCCGGCGGCCTCCCAGACGAAACCACCCCTAACCGGACCGGTTTTTCTTCGTAACCAACCCCTCCTTTCTTCGTGGCGCGCAAGACAAAACAGCCGCCGCTGGGTTCCAAGGGCGAGGACGTAATAGATGCAGCCACGGCTGCCCCGGTCATCCACCCAGAGCCCGGGATGCCTTTCCGGCCGCCGCCGTCGCCGTGTAACAGCCTCCTTCCCCCGGAGCGCCAGCCGCCGCGTAAACATCTTTTCCCCACGGCCGCTGTCACGTGCTCCGTGTGAGGAACACACACACATCCGCCTCAGGCGAGAGCACGAAGCCTCGTATTTGCGCGCTCGGCCTCTCCCTGCTGTCCTTTTCTATTTTCTCCTTGTCTCTGCCTTTCTTCATCTGCACTCCAAGGCTCGCAGAGGCCGGTCGCCATGACTCTACATGACCGCCAATAGTTCAGTGCAGCAGGGGGCGAACGTCAGAACGCGATCCTTTGTGCGACAAAAAGCGTGGCCAGCGAGCCCAACCTATCGAACTTACTACATACTACGTAAAGCGTCCAGTGGTTAAGCGTTACGCCATTGTTTCTTTCCAGCTAGGCCTAACGCCAGTAGCTTGCGATCCGCCATCGACGACAGCGACCTCGCGAGATGACGCTGTACTTTCGAACGTTCCCCAAAGCAGTCGTTTCAACTTTCACGACTCTGGAAGCCAACGTGGCCGTGCACCGCCGGTGCAGGGTTCTCCGGTGTACGGGCTGACCTGGCGCGGCTCCTAGGCAGACAGGTGCCCCTCGCCAATGCATAAGCGGGAACTCCAGCAGGTTCTCTCGAGGTGGGGAGGAGGGTCCGGTCGAGATGGGGACATGATTGCGGGTCCCGAAGCGCCCCGCTGGGCCGCCGCCCGCCTTCCGCGTGCTCGATGGCCTGTCCGCATGCGACGCGCCTCCGAGGCCAACGACTCCAGGTCGAGTTGCATGCCGCGCGACTCGGCCTTGCCGTTTACGACGGCTAGAGGGCGCGCGCGCTCCTCAAAGTTTCTTGCAAGTTGAGTCGCTCGGGTGGTTTCCGAGGCCGCGCTGTGTACGACTTTTATAGTGTCTTGCTTGTCATTTGCACTACGTTGTCCCCTGCCACCTAGGCATATCCAACTAGCCGTAAAGGAACTGTTGACGCGCGGCACTTTGATGGCGTTTGCTACGCGAGATCTCCGCGGACTCAGCGGGGTACAGTTAAGATTGTTTGCCTTAACAAGGCGAGGTCACAGCGTCTTGCGATGGCCTCGCGACAACTCCGTGTCTGCGGTTCCCCGCCTAATCTTACAATTCGCCACACTCCGACCTCCTCCGACTTTCCTTTCTGCAGCAAGCCTAGCTACGCTTTGTCTTGCTGCTGCCGGCTAAAAAACATCGCCAACGAAACAAGGCGATCCCGCCTTTCTCCTGCAGCGCTGCACCGTGCTCGAAACCAGATTGCGATTTTCTCTTTTACGGCCCGATCGCAGCTGCCGTGCGGCTGGATAACAGCTTGAGGCCGCTCACGCGCATAGTCGCAAATAACAGGATAAAGCTTGAGCAAATTAACTGTCATGTTTACGTAGTTCCTTCCGCAACGTGTGGTGATCGTGTTAAACGAGCTCATGTTTAACCATTTCGAAGCTTCAGCTGTTTCCATGTTTATGCATGACCATAAATTCTGCAACTTTACGCCGTAACGCCCGGTGGCTTTTCTCACTATTTTTTAGAAGTCCGGGAGTATTTCCGTTCTCTCTGTATGCATTGTCTGACTATGGCGCTTCGCTACTCAGCACGAGGTCGCGGGGTCGATTCTCTGCCTCAGTAACTGCACTTACATAGAGGTGCCGGAATGCAATGGCACTCGTGTGCTTATTATTTGGTGCACGTTAAAAAACTTCGAGTTGTCAAATTTCAATCGGAGTCGTATTCCATTGAAAACTAAACTGCTACTTTGAAACGTAAGACATAAACTGTTAATTTATATTTTTTAAATAAAATTATCTTTACATTATGTCTTGGACATGTTGGAGTCTTGATCAACGCTGGCTACTTTGTTTCTCAATTACGCACTACTGTGTTGAACACTCGAAAGAAATTTGACGTAGCAGTAAAATGTGCAGATTGCAGAGAACAGCGACTGTATACGTACACATAGGGTACTGTTTCGACAAGCAATATCTCAGGTACACGTCTCACAACTCAATAAGGTTACAACTAGCACGCACATGTACGCGTAGATGTTCTGCATCGTTCAAATGTGTAACTTGCCTGACACAGGAAGCACATAAAATGTATTGCCCATGCGTATGCGCACCGCACCGATTATTCATTCACTTTATTTGGATAGGGTTTCTTATGTCTCACTTTCAGCAAACCGGCGCATCTGGGACAATAACTCATGCTCAGTTTCCACACATTTCCAGTAGGCACACTGTAGAGCGGCATAAGGACCTTCTTACAGTGCAGACATTGTTCTATAGTTTGCAAGCAGGTTTCCCCGCACACCACCAACGCGACCGCTGAGATGGAGATGCTTGCGCTCAATGCGCGTGCGGAGCAGTGAACGCTTTCGCGCATGTCACGTTCTTGTTTTCGCTTTCACTACGTGAGCATCGAATGGCTGACATCTTCAATCGCCGTATCAGCCTTCCATATATGAAATAGTAACAGCCTTGTGGAGCAGCATGCTTACCAAGCGTTTGGCATGCTAAAGAACTAATCACTGTTATGTTCCGCAGAGAGGGAGCAGCATGCCGCATCATGCTGGGCAAGATTGTAGGGTATTTCTGTTTCAGGTATGGCATCTCTAATGCCTCAAATTAAATTAAAAGCGTTTGTAGCATTTACATGTTACGAATTAAAGGAGGTAGGAGGCGCTCCAACATGTGCTATTGTTTTACATCGGAAAGCAGTCTCCAATTTCTGGGACCGTGGGCATTGTTATATTTTGATAAGGATGCCTTCACATGGTTAGACGATATCTTAGGGCTCCATTCGTGGTAGCTGTAATATCTTTCGCAGGGGCAGCAACGACTGCCGACCGTAGAAGAACGATGGCTCTACATGGTAGCCACCCGCACGACCTTCAATAGCGAAGTGCTCGCTTCGACCCTTTCTTGCCCCACTTTCTTTTTTCCGATTCGTTTACTAGCTTTAACGTCTTGCAAGTTCATCCTTGACCGACGGCCGCGGTTCGCGCAACAGTGGCTTCACCACAAAGCAAGCCAGGACGTCAGAGCTGCTCCCCTTACAACGCTCCCGGCATAAAGGAAAAGTCCAAGGGAAACGGACGGCCAGGTCCGAACACAATGCGGGCCGTCACAAAGCGAGAGGTCATCGTGCAGAAGTTGACCGCTCTTCGCACAATGGCTGCAACTCTTTGACCCCGGGATGCTGTAACAAGTTCGCGACTTCCTATAGAAGAAGGGTTAGGGGGTCGGTCCGTCAGCCAACCCCTTCCCTAGCCAGCTCTTTTGCGACCCTCCTGATTCTTTGTGTCCCGAATGGGAGGAGGAAGCGGGCCCGTTCCGTATGCCAGTGTGCAAAGCCAAGTGCGGCCGTGTGTACGGCTCCCGCTGCTTCGCTCCCGGCCGCTTGTGCTCTGAGCACGGCGGTGCCGGCCAAGGGTCAGGTCTTCGGCATCCTGATTTATAGCCGCCTCGCCCGTGGAACAAACAGGGTCAAGCGACGCAACATCTGCGTCCCCGCGCACTACCTGCCTGGCCGCGACTGGCACCGCTGTTCACTTTGCAGCTGCCCTCGCCGTGCAAGTTCCGCGGGTCAGTGTGGTGCGGCCCCTGTGACGTCATGAGACTCCTCGCCATCGCTGCACTATTCCTTCTTTTCCGCTGTTCTTACGTAATGCTTATAGCGTAGAAAACGCCAACCTCAGTTAAACGAAGCCTTATATGCGAGTTATTATGAGAGATATTTTATCCAAGGTAAGACAGGGAGATCGTCGGGCAGGGAGTGTGCCTGACATACCCTGTGCGGGGGAAACAAGAAATGAAAAGAAAGGAGGGGATGAGTTCTGAAGCGAGCAGATGAGACGACTACTAGATGCGCAGTCATGAAGTAGCACTTATGGCGCGAGCTCACTTTGATGTTTTGGAAGTTAGTTACACGATAAACCTAACCTCGCATTCGTTATTTTAATCAGATTAAGTGCATACAAATCTACGTTTAAGCTTTTCCATTCGGTGGGCGTAACTGTCGCGTACCGTAATTTGGTTTTGTCTTAACCGCACTTGGCACGCAAGTGAAGGTTGAAATACGCACTTAGATTCTAGCTGCGGGGCTGCAGAATCATCTGGGTCTCAGTGAAGGAAGGACCAACGAAATCAACGCGTTTTTCGTTGCAATAAAATGGCCCGAGCACACTGCAGGTTTATGACAAATCGAGGTATCCTGGACAAATTCTCGAAATTTAAAAGGGAAGGGGGGAGGCTTACGCTCGAGAAAGAGCGCCGAGAAGTATAGAGAAAAAGTGATAATCTAGAGATAGTTGATTCTGTTGGAAACTAAACACTATACCACCAGAAATAACAAATGCGAGTGAAAAATCCGGTCACACTCTCTTCGCTCGGCGTAATCTGAACTTCGCTAGTACAACGTTAACATCAGAGAGTAAAAACATCACAACAGTTCCCATCCGTCAGGTTATTCTTCGGTGCTGGGTATTTAGGGCACATATGACAGAATTAAGAACGTGTAATAAAAAAAAAAGTACCGTTTTTGTTTTTTTTTTTCAATCTTGCAACCTGTGGCTTTCATAAGTTCACTCACTTACCATCGTGTATAACTCGCATCCGTTTCCGTTATCCAGAGGCACACGAGTTCTCGTGAAACCAATTTTTAAAATAAAAACAATGACACAATGTACACACCTGACTGCAAAGTTGCCGCTAAGAGCTATAGCGTAATCCCAACGGGAATGCATAGCGACGTGGGTCTGTATATGTTCACACGATATACGTTATCCGACCACTGACGGGCAGGAATGCGATATAGGAAGCATCTCGTCGAGAAGCAAGATGAATCGTTGGCGGCACCAGCTTTAGAAGTTTAACTCCCCTAGCGTTGACCAAAGCACGCAGCGAGACGGGTCGGCAATGTCATTCCGCGCGATGTGATAAATGTTTGCATTACCTGAGATCTACTCTGGCCAAATAAGAGAAGCCGTGTACGCCTGGAGCCAACATGGGGACTTGTCGATACCGCTGGTCACTTCAGGCCTCCATCTTATTGTATATGTACCCACTGTTCTGTTAATATTATATTAGATATTACTATCGTAATGCATTCGACGGTGCGATAGACGAAGCTCTGGCTCTCACAGCACACGACAAGGAAAAAAAATATGAAATGAGCAGTATGCCGATCGCAAACATGTAACGAAGTGATTTTCAAGAGGCAGACGTACAAGGGAGACAATACAACGCGAACAAGAGCGGTTACTGCACCTATTGCAGGTTCTAGGAATCAGAATTCAGCAAAAAAAATTCTGAGGGAGTAGATGCGCAGTAATTCCCGTGTCTAAAGTACACATTCTCTTCGCCATTCCCCCGTTCACCCTTCCTTCTCCGCACGCCAAAAAAATAAGTAAACAAATAAAGAAAAGCATCCCCCCCACACACTGTTGTATACTAATTAGAGGTCCCCACGTTCTTTATTTGACACTGATGCGAATATTTCGGGTTTGCCACAATCTATACATGCACCGCGTTACTTCACTCGACCGGGAATGAGTTTAGTACTGGCTTCCACCGGTTTTTGACCGTACACAAACAAAGACCCATTTTCGTTTCAGTATTTGCATTCCGTATATTCTACCTGCACTCAATTTCTCTGTGCTTAGCCACTTTTCGAAGCACTCACGTTCAGGATTGGCGCGCTGCACCCACGCTCCTGAAGGAATGCTGATGGCCGGGTCCCTATATAGAGTAAGCGCGAACGAGCAAGAAAAGCAAAGACGAGGAGGCCTAACGGGACTAACCACTTTTCCACATAGAGGAAGGTACGTCGAAGGTGCTTCGGGCACGACGGAATGGGTATGCCCCCTCCGAAAACGCGATTATCGCATCTCGTCTGCATGCCCCAGGGCAACTCACGCTGAGACCAAGCTGTCGTGCTCTCTTCGGGGGCGAGACATTCACCTCGCTCGCAAGAGTGTGTACATGAGAGAGAGAGAGAGAGAGAGAGAGAGAGAGAGAGAGGCGTGCTTCAAAACCCGGCGGGACCGGCTCCTCTTTCTCCCAGCCGCGTCTTGCGCCCCTTCGCCGTGCAGGAATCCAGAGGAACAGGATTGGCGCTCAAACGAGTGTCGGCGGGAAGGTCGGCGCGGCGGCAGGCTCCGGCATCTCCCGAATAACGGAGCGCGAGCTTTCCCGCGCCTTGCATGTGTCCTCCTCGTCGAGGCCGCCCAACGGTGCAGCAGGGCAGAGAGGATGCGTGTTCCGACGCTAATCAGAATGGGTGTCCCGGCAAGCGTGACGAAGGAATTCGCCCGCGTTCCACGCGCCGCAATGCTGGTTCTGCGACGCTCTTGTCTTTGGCTTCTGAATATCTTGCCATCCATTAGCAGCGGAATCGATGCATACGTGTAAGTTGGTATCTGCAGCAAATGGACTAGGGAAGCGCCTCTAAGAAGAGCTGACGCGCCAATTTTATCTGTATTTTATCACTTCCGACGATTGCATGGAAGGACTTCGTGTGAGGCATGCTATTGCTGCTACGATTTTATCTTTAACAGGCGCTGATGAGCCATCCTTGTTTTAATAAAGCTGTACTATACCATCCTAAGCACTCAGGTACCATAAAATGTTGTTCGGCTGCGGACGGGCGCACACACGCGTGCGCCTTACCTTAGCCCTCGCCCTCTAACCCACACGAACATAGACAAACCCAGGTTATTCATGTCTTTCTTTCGTTCTTACTTTCTTTTGTATTTCGAACAGCACGCCTTGTGACATATGTGGTTATCTAAAAGGATGTGTGCAAGCAGTTCTCGGGAAAGAATTGTAGCAGTACTTCACACAGCTTTTTATCCATAAGCCAACGCGTACAAAACGTCACGTTTACGAATTCGTAGGTTGGCCGCTCTTATAGCACTCTCGAGTATAGTCCTCGTTCACGAGCAGTACTACTGCAAGTTAAGGAGGCCCGCTGGTGAATGCTAAAAAAGAGCATTTCAAACAGTTAACGGGGTCTTAATTCAGGCATTGAACGCCAGCCCGATTGACAGAACACACTTCGAAATCTCCAGAGAGATTTCCAAAATGCAGAAATCACAGGGAATGGCCCTGAGCCGTACAAAAGCGTCACCTGCGATATCAACGTCGAGTAAGGATGAAGAAAAAAGAAAGCATCGTCGAAGCAGTGGAAAAACGTCGATTTGGGATCAAAGTTGTTTTAGTTATATAGCGCGACCCCGCTAGAGCCTGTCGATATTGCTTTGGCCTTCCACTTTCTTACTCTCTCTCTTTCTACACCATTAAGGTTTGGAGGCAGTCGATTATGAGGTAACACGGCGCTTCATGTAAATGCATGTGTCTTGCATGCGAAAAACAACACTTTTTCGACCGTTGTAAAATTAGCCAAGCCGTAGACGCAGCTATTCTCAGGGCAACGTAGCTGCACTTTCGTGGAGCTTTTGGAGCCCCAGGAATTTGGTAGTGAGAAGGACAGGTACCCTCGCTCTACCAATCTTTTCGAAGCGCCAGAAGACAGGAACCTCGCCAGTGGTCTGGTCGACATCTCTTGACATGCGACCAGTGGCTTTAAAACTTTTGGCAAGCCTTGTACGGTAACTTCGAGTGTTTGTGCGAGGCATGTACTAACCTCATGTGGAGAACAGAAGGAGCCGTGAACAGGGCCAGTTATCGCTTCATTCTATAGAAAGGTGCGTAAAACAGACAACAAGGTAGCGAACGAAGACACAACGCTTACTACTGTATACCTTATGGCCAGTTCTACGCCCCTTTTATGAAATGAGTGAGGAACTACCAAGGTAGAAAAGCAGTACACGTGCTCCAACTGGCGGAAAACAAAACATACTTGATTAAGTTGGCCCACATTGTCCATTTATACGCTGGCAATGGCCCCAACCACCCTCCACTGTAATCACCGGGTAGTCGCACCTCCAAGGAGGCCGTCAATGCTAGAGAAACACACCTGTTTCGTACCGCTGCATTGAAATGACACGACATCGGTTGCCAGCACAACAGCTGGGCGCCGCGAACTCTCACAAAAAGCACCCATTAAATCTGTAAAACTACGAATGAGTAACATGTGATAACAGTGAAGCCATGTAGAAAATTCATCGAGACAGTGCGCGCTTCCGGGAAAGACTGCTGTGTTTACCGAAAGGATGCCGCTTCCCTTCGGGTCCATTACTCTAGGGATGAACGAACTCCTCTCCCGACAGAACGACGCTTACGTCGTCGTCTCGTAACCTTCATGAAGGAAGGAAGGCTGCTCGCGCGCGCAAGACGGGAGACGCGAGCTCCTTTCTTTCTCGATACGGTCGCCCATCTGCGCACCGTAGAGCGCGAGGCATTGTGCAAGGCCGCCGGCGCTTCATCGTAGGGCTGGATGTTTTTGCCGCCGCCGCTGCTTCACCCCCCCACCTCTGCCGCCCCTCTTGGTAGTGGATGCCGGCATTTTTTTGCCCGAGAGCCCCGAGGGCCCCACCCTGGGCTCGTGCCGATCGTGTGCCGCCGCGTTGTTTGCCATAACCACCGATTTCGCCCACCCTGCGCCCTCCTTCCCGTCTTCTTCGTACAACCAGCGTCCCTCGCCCTCTTTCTCTCTCAAATCGCGCGCTCGTTCCTTTTGTCGGGGAAGGAAAAATAAATGTTTCCGCCTTATTTTTTAAGGCTTTGTGCCGCGTCATACCCCTCGCGGGACTTTGTGAACCGCGGGTTCAAAAAGAAAGAAAGAAAGAGGGACGAAGCGGAGGCGGAGAGAGTCTCGCATTGCTTGCCGCGCCTATTCCTCCCCCTCCCCTCAGAACTCCTGCCACCGCCCCGCGCTTACAACTTCGGTAGTGCGCGCCGCGCTGCCGCTGTTTCGATTCAACCCTGGCGCGGCGGCACTGAACTGCACCGGCGATGACGACGCACAAACAGGCAGGCGCTGGCTGCGCGATAAAGAAATGCCGAAAAATAGAAAAAGACTGGGAGGGCAAAACAGGGATAAATCAGGCAATCTGCCGGTCCTCTCTGCCTGCTGCTGCTGCAGCCTCCGCGATTTCGAGGAAAAGCATCGCCCACTGAATCCGAGAGCACCCGCTGCATCCTCCTCGCCCAACGTCCTACACTGCACGCTCGTCATTTTTGTGCGCGTTTGTTTGTTTCCTGGTCCTGTCGCTATGGCCGAAACTTAAACGTGCAGAGAAGCCCGCTTACCAAGAGTGCGTCCATCGTTCCGTTTTGATGCCTCACTTCGTCACGTTTCTTTCTTCCTCGCCGTTTTTGTTGCCTTCGATTTCAAACGTCCTGCCTAGGCGTATTTTTCACTGGGGCCACCGCGTAAGTTGGGGGGACTCTTCAGTAAAGATCGCCCTCGGAGCTGCGCGTCATTCGTTAGAGTCTGATGTAGTATACGTCTCCCGTTTTGCAAACTCGCCGCTGGTGACTCAGTTTCGGCCGGGCCCATTCTTGTCATCAGCGAAGCTTTAGCGCTCGAGTCGTGGAAAGTTGCATTCTGCGAGGCGACCCTATAGATTCACACGCTGTCCTCAGGATCAGTAACCGTAGATTAGCGAAAGATAAAACGAAGGGAAAAGGTTTTCCCATTGCGCTCGCAAAGAAGTTGCACTCAACTCTGAAGTTTGCGGAAATCTGCAAGATGATGGAAATTATGGGAAAGGGGAATGCGCCATCCACATGACCGCATAAGCAGAAATCGCAACTGGCTTTCTAAGTAGCCTTATGCAGCTCCAGTGGACGACATTTTTTTGTTTCCGCCAGTGTGTTTCGAACGGCTTTGTTAACTTGGAATATATCTCACCCTCTGTTGAACGTTTGAAATGCGCCGGTACCTTCTCCCGGAAAGTGCAGCTCGTCGTACGAAGTCGTTGAACCAAAGAGTCTCAAGAGATTACTCTGATGTCCGAGCGCCGACTCCACTTTTATGTCGTACACTGTTGTGAGCTAAAAGCTGCATTGCATGTAACGCTGATATCTTTTAATCTATGATCCTCACAGTGTCAAACAACTAACTCATAAGGCACCAAACTTCGTTTGTGAGCTGGCGCGCATTGGAACTGTAGAAGCCCACTAAATATTCGGGCTTGCGCCTCTTGGCATACTGAGGGAAATAGTCTCCAAAAAGGAAACTGGAGAAGAAGCCGGAACTCGACTTTAAAATTTTGTCCGAGACGAACATAAGTACTATAGTATGCTGGCGCGACAACTAGGCCATGTTAAAAGGGCGTGAGGACAAGAACACAAGAACAGAACACGACACATATTTTTCCTCACACTGTAAGTTTACACCCTTTGAGTCTTATCTTGCTACACAACGATAAACGTCATCTATCTTGTCCGCATTTCCTTTCTTTAACGCGGCGAGCCCGGTACTTCCCAGTAACGAACGGCATGCGCGTTATCAGCATGACATAGCATTCCCGACGGGAAAGTAGCGGGCGCGGCGTTTTCGAGAAAGGAAACGCAAGCAAGGCAGATGACGATTATCGTTGCGTGGCAGAGATACACCCCAAAGGGTGTAACTACGCCTAAGAGTGTATAGTGGAAAGCTCCGGATAAGTTTTGAGCACCTGCATTGTGTTCTACGTGACGTGCTACATGCACCTAAATCTAAGTAAATGAGCGTTTCGCATTTCGCCGTCCATCGAAGCGTGGCTTGCCCGACCGATGATCGAACCTGCGCGACCTCGTATCGAGCAGCAGAACGCCACGCGCAGTGAGCCGCCACGACGGGTTCGACATCTTTCTTCAATCGACGGGCACGTATGCCTCATATAATATTCGTATGTCGTTATTTCACAGCTCGACCTGCATAAAGCAACGGTGCACTCGCACACGGGGACGCGCGCGCGGCGTTTGAAGAACCCCGTCCTTAAAGCGCGCGCATCGCGGTCCAAAGCGGATGCGCGGCGAACCCGGAGCCCAGATCCCGTTCCGGGAAACTGGAATCGGCTCCCGCCGCGCCCCACCGGCTGCTCTCGCGAGCGGCTTCCTGCCGCTCCGGGAGAGCTCCACGGGGCCAGCCAGCGTATTTTTCACCGCGCGGCCGCCACGGTGCATGCGGTGAACGGCCTCTGCGTGCCCCTTAGCGGAAGCCAGCCGCTGGTCTGCCGGTGCACGCTGGTCACCGACTCGCTTCGGGCAGCGGGGCGATGGTGGTCACCCTGACCGCACATATGCACCGTGGCCCCCGCGGGGCCGAGCCTTCTCCCGTAATGGGTGCGCATCCCCTAACTAACCTTCTTTTTTTCTTCTTTTTTTTTCTCCCGGCGGCCAGTGCATGCAAACGCGTGGGATGAGGGCATCGGCGGAAGGAGTGCACGGGGTTTCGCCCCCGGTGTTCACTCACACCCTCGCTTTTGTTTTCCCCTTCTCGTTGGTCCTTTCGTAGGTCGGCGGAGGGGAGCTCGCACCCTCATATAGGTGGGCGCAAATGATGGCGCGCTAAGGGAGACAGGACGGCATCGTTGGTTCGTTTCTTGGGCGCACGGCTGCCGTATAGGGTGCGGTTGTTTCGCTGGATGCCTTTAGTCGCAAGCGCAGAGAGAAGCAAAAGAAGTAGGGCTCGGCGCTCGCGCGCCTGCACGATGCAGTGTCGAGTCTAGAGCGTGTACATATAGTGAATGCGCAAGCACGGGGAAGTATTGCATGTAGGAAGGGTGTTCTGGGGGTGCTTTTATTACTCTTTAGCTGCCACTGCTATAAGTGGCGAATGTGCAGCGCAAATGCCGCTCATAAGCTAACCAGTGCACGTTCTGCGCAGTTGGTGCTTATGCAGATATTTCCTCTTTAGTGATGTAACCACGTCTCATACTGCCACAACTGCTCGCGCTCGTAGGCTCGTACGGGAGCAGCGGTTTCTGCACGACTGAATCTGCTTTTTGTCAAAGTCAGATGAGGCTTAACCACGCAATAGCTACTTTCCGGCGAACATGCCGCGTCATCCTCACGATATTTCAAGCACTGTAGCCTAAACTGCGAGCTCATTTATAACGCATACCTGCGGGGCCTCAGATACCGCCAACTTGTTGCTATGCCATGCGCGGTTACAAGACTTCGTCGTCCCAGGTCGCGCCGCGGCTTGGAAAATTGAGAGAGAGAGAGAGAGAGATAATCGTCTGACCCCTTATCTATCTTTCTTTAACGCGCGCCGATCCGCTACATAGCGCTACTCGACAGGGCAGCTTTCGGGCCGTCCTCTCTTTTAAGTCTGAGCGCTTTGTCTGCTTTTTTTTTTCTTCTTAATTTTTTTTCTCGCCACTCTGGAGAACCACCAAGCTCCTATACCGCAACCGGTAATACGGGCCGTGCTTCGGGGCCGAACGCATTTACAGCAGGACGAGGGGAGTAAGCCCCGCAATGGATGCTTCCCTCGCCTACTGAAACATCCTTCTTTTCCTTACGCGTAAGAAAGCAAGCGAGTTGCAACCGTCACGAAACGTAACACACGCACGCACGCACAAACGCACGCGTCCACATACTACACCACAATGTGGCGCACCAAGCGGCGTATACGTAACAGCGTCTGGCCCCGCCGATCTCCCCCGCCCCTCATCTCGGCCGAACAACCTTCCTCTTCAGCTGTCCGCGATCCCCTGCGCGCGGAGTCCCTTTCCTGTTTTTAAGCCTCAAGGGCTGCGAGCGCGCTGCCCATTTGGGAAACAAAACAAGGACGCTGTGTTCAACAAAAATCCACCGCTTCAAAGAAACGAGGGAGGGGAGTAAACTAAAAGAAAACGCAAAATAGACGAACGTACAGTATATATACGCGCATACGCGAACAGAAATCATCATCACAGGCCAGGGCGGCAAGGGCCAACGACCTCGTGACGCAAGCATCCGAACTCCGGTGGTACCTCTCTCGGTGTCGGTGGAAATACTCAACTTCCATACCCCCGCCCCCCCCCCTTCCTCCAGCCCCCCTACTTCACCTCAACTAACGCAGCGTCCCCCGCACTCTCCTACGTTCTCCACTCCCTGGTTGCCGCCGCCATCTTGTTTGGCTCTCTTTTTTTCCTTATTTGCCGCCACTTCTTTACTTGCGTCGTAGTTACGTGATTCCTGCCCTCCCTTCCCGCCATCCTGCCCCTTTCCCGGTCGACCTCAGAAGCTCCCCCCCCCCCTCCCACCTCGCCTTCTCTTTTTACTTGCCTCCCGCGGATATTCGGCTTTACCCCGCCAGTGAACATAGTTGAAAAGTTTTCGACCCCGCAGAAGGCCTTCGCCGCCGCGTAAACCACGTTTTCGGGAATGCGACCTCCCTCCTCTCTCTCGTTTCCCTCTCTCTCATCGCATCCTCGCCTCTCGGCTGTTGAGCAAACACATAGGCTGGAACTTTCATCATTTTTATTTCTTTTTCGTTCTTGCAATCTCTTTTCCTCTCTCTCTCTCTCGTAGTTATCTCCTTTCGTTCGAGCAGGAAGCACAGACTTAAAATATTGGCCGACACGCGTTTACTGTCTGACGGCCTGTACGGTTTCGGCAGTTGGCAAAGGACCTGTAAATTTGCATCCAGCCGACGATTTCTATACTCGCGACGCGTGTATAGTCCAGGGGGATCCGGCGCCGCCCCGTCTTCGAACGGAAACCGCGAGCTCCTGTGTTCGACAAGTTTCTCCAAAAAAGTCCCGCCACGCCGTTGGGTATTGTGGCTTTACGAGGCATCCTGCGCTGAGAGCAATTCGCAGAATTTGCGGCACCCGCGGAGATTGCATGTAAAACAGCCTTTCCGCGCTCGTTACCGCGTTTCTTTCGTGTCTCTACTTCGCTAGCTGCTCTGTTGCGTACTTCAAAACATGTGCTGATCATGCATTATCCCTGATGCAACGGGGTTTTAAGCTATACAATTTCTGTTGCTAATAGTTTTGAGTTGGAGAAAATTATCATCATGATCGTCCTATACTAGTTCGAGATTCGTCGATAAAAAAAAATCAAATTATGGGGTTTAACGTGCCAAAACCACTTACTGATTATGAGGCAAGCCGGAGTGGAGGACTCCGGAAATTTCGACCACCTGGGGTTCTTTAACGTGCACCTAAATCTAAGTACACGGGTGTTTTCGCATTTCGCCGCCATCGAAATGCGGCCGCCGAGGCCGGGATTCGATCCCGCGACCTCGTGCTCAGCAGCCCAACACCATATCCACTGAGTAACCACGGCGGGTTTTCGTCGATAAGACTATGACTTTGTCGTCAGAAAACCGGGTACCGAAGAAAAACGCATAGGCTATGTTCTTAAAACTATAGAAATTAGAAACTGTGTTATCGCGTCTGATCAATTTGCGGTAGGACACATTTCAGTCGTACAAGTGCATGCATTCGTTGAATATCAGTCATGCCCTTGGTCATGTGTTTCACTTTTTCTATGGCAAGTCTCTTACGTTCTTAACTATCCTGGCCAAAAGCGAGCGAACTATATTGTAGTCGGCCTATATATATATATATATATATATATATATATATATATATATATATATATATATATATATATATATATATGCTTGCGCTAACAACAGCATGGTTCCACGGTTCCTTTACTACGGACTTGCTTGCTTGCAATAATTTCATCAACGGTGTTGCACTGTTGCTTCAGCAACTTTGGCTGCTGCACTGTTCACGTTGACATGTTACTGTCCCCGGAACACAGTGCCAGGTACAAGATAATGGGAATGAAACTTAGAGGGCAACAAAGAAGCTTGTAAAGAGGTTAAAGACCACGCCACGAGCGATGTAACTAAAGAATGGTTGGAGTGTCATTACGAGACAGTAAGACAGTGGTGCGGATTAGAGAGCAAACGAGGGCAGAGATTAGATGAAGATGCGGAGTTGTGCAGGTTATCTGATGCGTAGAGCAGATAACCGGTGATCTATTACAGTTACAGAATGGGTACCAAGAGAAATAAAGCGCATTGGGGACGGCAGATAATTAGGTGGTGTGATGAGATTAGAAAATATGCAGGCTATAGGGTGAAGTCGGCTGGCACAAGGCAGGGCCAGCACTGGCACTCCTCCTGCAGTGAACAGAAATTCGGTGACAGTGATCATGATTGTTCTGAGGCCTCACATGATGATGCATGGTGATGATGATGAACATTAATACACCGCGCGAATTCGGTTCTCGATAATACTTGCAACAGAAAGACCATATTTGGGACGGTGAATGGTAACCCATCGACAACAGCGGGATGTGTTAGCGGCGACGTTTGCGCACTGATATCGCAATGCATGTATTTGCAGTGTTTTCTTCCTTGCGAAAGACGTAGGGGAACCAATTTTGATGAATTAAAAATATGTTTCCTGCCAGCGATAAAAAAGGTCGAAGTACGGTGTGGCCTTTATCTTTCACTTGTTTCGTCCTTACGATATATACGCCGTAGTTCTTGTTTATTTTTTCTGCACATCAGGGAAAAAATATTAAATGACACTTTCAACAGCTCCCAACACCTTCTACCGGTCATAAATGACAATATTAAAGAAATCCGATTACACTTATTCGGAAGGCATTGCTCCGCTGAAGAATGCAGCAAGCTAGCTTTTCTGCAAAAAACTAGTGCAGTACACAAAATATAGAGCCTGCTTTCAGGATCCGCGTGACAATCGATTATAGTACCCCGATCTTACTTAAACCTGAAACCCGTCGAAAACTGTTAAAGATAGCTGCAAGAAATAAAAAGAAATGAACAAGAAGGTGCTTAGGAAAAAAATTAAAATACGATACTTTTTTACATGGTCATATTACAAGGGTTACGGAGTATATTTATCCCACCATCCCATATTAAATAAAACGTTTTCAGTCTTCCTGGCAGGTCTGTGTTCAATTAGAAGCTAAGATAAAATGACCCTAGCGAAGGAGCTTTGTCAGTACGAGCAGCGTTAGAACCGGAATAACGTGACGAAATAATTCCACTTTGCGAGTACTGGATGATGAGAAAGGAATAGAACAGAGCTAAAGGAGTTGCAGCGTATTACGTCGGCCCAAATCGTGTTTTCCTTACAAACCTGGCAGGGTAACCTGCGCATTCTTACCGTTTACTCATCTGCTCCGCAAGAAAACTCGCTTGTTAGGCTGGCATATATAATCGGACAGCCTTCCTTGCGTGCAGTATTTAGGCGCAGTTAAAAAAGGCTAAACAAGTGATCCTTGCAATGTCGGAAAAGTTAACACGGCTTCTAGGACGGAGCCACTGGTCGCCTTTTCGTTCGTCGTCCTCGCGTTTTTTTTAAATTTTTTTTTTATATTTCTCCGTCAGGAAATGATCAGTCCAAGTCCCGTCTAGCGTCATAAGATCCCATTTCCGTACAGCGTAAAGTAACAAGAAAAAAAAGTGAAATTTTCTGCGACACACTTGCTTTTCTATTGCACGCAACACTGCTACAAAAAGAATAACCTTAAGGGACATTTCTACAAGCTGAATGGAAAGACAGGGGCTCGAACGTATAGGAAAGAACTTGTCGTCACCGCCATTTTATTCGGTGCACCAAAAGCTTAGCCTCTCCTGCCCTCCTTCCCTCCCCTCCTCATCTTCACTCCAAAAGAAGGAGGAACGGATACAAGGGATCATCGAATCAGTGTTGCGAGATTACACAACCGCACGCACCGTCAATATACCCTCTCACCTGGATATATCCCTCGGATTCTTCCGGGCATTACCACCGCTTGAGCGTGGCCAAACGGCTCGGGTAACTGGTGAATCTCCCAACAACCTCATCTTACGCATGCACGCATAGCCTACAGCGCACTGCGGCACGCGCGGAGTCAGAGAAAAAAACGAATGACAAGAAGGAAAAAAAAAAGAAGAAGGAGCGAGGCTCAGCGCCTCCTCGCTCCGCGCTCGCCGCGGACGGTTCGCGTCCTTCGTCCCAGGCGGCCCCGAAGGGCTCGAGTACGGAGACTGCTTGCCGAAGCCGGGGCTCCTGGAACACGGATCGCCTCTTAGGCACCTGATGAGCTTTTAATGGAGGCACGCAACGGTTCGCAGCGGCCCGCCAAATCCTTGCATTATTCCCGGAATGCATTAACCGTTCAAGCCGCTAATTGGCCGTCCAGGTCCGCTCTCAAGAAGAAGGGCGATAAAGGAGGGCTCCCGCAATGACGCTATAACTCTACGCCTTGGCCACTGTTTTCCGTTCCATTCGAGTTCCGGAGAGAAAGAAAAGAAGAAATAACGCACGCACACTTCCTACTCGCCCGTCCTTTTATCTCTGTATGTGTTTGTTCGTGTAGGCCCATGGAGGTGGCCACATAAACCCCCGGCCGGCTTCTGTGAGCCGTGCACTCTGCCTTGCAGGCTTCGCGAGCGCGCCCAAAGATCCTCTCCTCGACTGCCGTGAGAAGAACGTGCGCTCCCGTCGTCTCGAGCTTTTTCTACTCGCTCGTGTTTCACTGCCTACAGTCGAATAGTCCACGCCGGAATCTACTTCCGATTTGCCTAAGCACGTCCGCAAACTTCTGTCGCACGGCGCGTGTGCGGGGATCAATGATGAAAAATTGCGCGGCAGGGAATTGGACGAGTGCGACTCATCTTGCAGAGTTGCTTCGGTCTTCATTCCGGTTACTTCCTCTTGTCCTCGAGGGTACCGCTTATTTTCTTTCTCGCTCCCTCTCTCTCTTCCTTTTTTTTCTCCTTTTAACTGTCCGCTGACCATTCTTCTGCAGTATTCAGAAACAGTACCGAACATGGTTCTTTGGAGAGCACAGCCAATCGCCGGCTTAGTTGAGTGGAACAAGGCCTAAACTACGGCATAGGAAAGTAGAATCAGTATGTTTGAAAAAGTTCGCTGCGGTACAGAGCCTTTCAAAGCGCATTCCGTAAGTGTCAGAATATAGATATGTAGGCATAAAGATCCCCTGACTTGTTGTAAGAAATGTGGCGCCAGGAACAGATCCCATGACAAATATTGGAAATGCATAGCAGCGTATCGGGCCTGGTACGTTTGCACGATAGGAAAATATAAACGGGAACGTATGAATTGTGTTTCAGTGTTCTACATCCTTCTTTGTTTTCCTTTTTTGACAATGAAGTGAGAAACTACCACGCGACATTTTCTAAAACACGACAACTACTTAGAAAAGACCAGAAAGTGACGTCCCAACTCGGAAAGTGCAGTAATTGTTGTTCGAATACTGATTAGGCGTTCCACTTCATTTAGACGCCCCCTGTACGCTAGCAGCACCACAGCAAGCTTCTCGGAAAGTCAGGCATTTGGTTGCCTTGTTGAGGCCTTTTTCCCTACGATCACCGCGTGTAAGTTTTGTTTCTGCGTGTCAGAGTAAAGCTGGCGGAAAAGCTCGTGGTGAGTCATTTGGGGGTACGGCAACGGCTCTCCGGCACCCTTTCTCAGCTCGTTGGACTGCTGTGCGCTCCATGTGGCTCGCACGGCCAAAAGGGAACCGAGACTATACTCAGGGAGACGGGAGCAAGTCCACGGCGGGAAGCGTCAAGCCTTCGAAGCGCGTCGCACGAAATACAGTGGCCCGAAACACCACCGCGCGTCCAGAGTCGACGGCCCGGGCCGCAGGGCCACGAAAGTGCATTTCCTGATGGCATTCCGAAACGGGAGCCACTTCCGGCAAGGGTTTTTCCCACGACCCACCGCCTCTGCACCCTGGCGGCCATCCCACCGTCGGCACCCTCCTTTCATTCCCTCGCCTTAACGACCACTGCGGGCTTCGGGACGAAGAAGGGAGGAAGGAAGGAAGGCGAAAGGCTGGAACACGCGGAAAGAGTGCGCGCACCCGGGATGCGACGGTGACAGTTTGTTGCGCCACG
The DNA here is from genome assembly GCF_050947875.1 of Dermacentor variabilis. Lineage (NCBI taxonomy): Eukaryota > Metazoa > Arthropoda > Arachnida > Ixodida > Ixodidae > Dermacentor > Dermacentor variabilis. The sequence goes on along the minus strand of NC_134571.1, from coordinate 52,245,871 downwards.
GTTACGCAGTCAGCCAGCGCCTCTCCTTCCCCCATCGTCTTGCGGCTGCGTCGTCGAGTCGTTAGCTTCGCCGCACATGCGGCGAACCAGAGCGTTCCCGGCGGCCCCGTTCGTCGCACTCGGGGCTGCTGCGTACTGCACGATGGAGCGGAGTGGCAGCACGCCAGTTCCGACCGGTCTCCCCTTTCGAATCTTTCTCTCGCGCTTCTGTGCGTTGGCTACAGTTACAGCTACAACGTTGCATGACGCGCTGCGTGGTTTTTAGGTTAGAGGATGGCTTTTTTTTTCCCCCACCTCCCCTGTATCTCCTCCCCCGGGTATCACCCATAAGAAAGTGGTAATTACTGTCGGTTTCGTTCAGCCCTACATTTGACGAATGCTACTCGCTTCACGAAGGGAGCGAATGGTTTTCTATTACAACTTTCAGCCGCCCCCAATAACGGTACGCCTATCTCTTTCTTTCTTTTTTTGTCCACTCATTACTCTCCTTTTTGCAGTAAAACACATTGCCGTGTGAAAAATTATGTGTTTCGCGGTAAACACATAATGTGGAATGTGAAACGCACATTGTGGCAAATTATGTGTTTTGTAGTAAACGCATAATTTGGAAGTAAACCACACTACTTTGTGGGAAATTATGTGTCTTGCAGTAAACACATAATGTAGCAGTAAAACAAATACTACATCAAACATCATAACAAGGATATTGACTTGCAATTTCCCATCTAAGTTTTCCTATCCATGGAGAGGATAAAGTTTTGCCTGAGCAGCAGTCTCAAAAGCGTTGCAAGGACCGTAAGGCTCTTTTGTCGGTGACGCCTGTGGTGAAAAAGGATGTTCTATATCCACTGCCATGGCGCTGACTTGTGGCGCACGCTAACACTCCCAGGGATAGATCTAGTAGACATATAATACCTATGGTAGTGGATAGGAAGACGTACAGCGGTAGCTGAACTGGTAAGAGCATCACACGCGCAATGCAGAAAGGTGGGTTCGGATCCCACCTGTGGCAAGGCGACTTTCTAATGCTTTTTTTTTCATTTTTCTTTACTTTTTATCATTTCTACATTTCAATTAGAACAAGTAAGTTATCCTACATTTTCCTTTAGTTCATTGCCTGTTGGTTCCATATACCTTGCATGGAGCGAGATGTTTAAATAAACTTATTCGAAGTCCGTCCACAGCTTTGGCTCAGCGGCTATGACATGGTGCTTCCGAGCCCGAGGTCGCGTGTTAGATTCCTTGTAGCCGCATCACGATGGGGGGCGGAGTGCTAAAATGCTCGTGGAGTTACGTTCACGTGCAAATGAAAGACCCCTGGTGGTTGAACGTAGCCTTCAGAGTCCCCCAGTGCAACGTCTCTCATAGTCCACAAGTTGCCTCGGGACGTTAAAGGGCCCCTAGCTCACCAGGCCCCATAGCAAATTTTGGTTATGCGCTGGAAGTTGTTACGTGTCCTATAGGGTAGCGTCTCGCCGCAAAAAGTTTTTTCAAGTCGGCTCATTAATATAAATATTTCAGTGCCGCGAACCCGTGATTTCAGGAGGCGGGCTCCACTGCATAGCGAGACACTCGCTCCACTCGCCACGTCTAGCCTCCGCAAGCGAAATTCCTTCCCTGCGTTCTCCCACACCGGACCTCGGGGATCGGCCGACGCATACGTCATGGGCCTCGCCTTCATTTTTTTTTTCTCCTTGCTTTTTTTCGGCGCGGCGCACTTCCGCTCACAGCGTCGAGCGCGAGCTGTCGTGATCGTCTCGTTTCGCGTAGCGCACGATTCTGCGCGCTGTGCACAAAGACTCCTGACTAGCGGCATAAGTCAGTGCTACACGAATAGTGAGGCAGACACAAGCGGCTCACAGAGCATGATACCGCGCTGAAACACGGTAGAAAACGACATAGTTTCGGTGCCTGCGCGCGCGACTGTCCGACGTGGGAACAAGGAGAGGAAACGGAAGTACATCTCTCTTACTGCGGTGCGAAGTAAAATAAAAAACATTCAGACATTCTGTTTGTGTGTTTTATTATTTCTCTAAGCTTTATTTCGTCTATTCAAGCAACATATTACACAAATAACAGGTGTTGCCTCGAATAATTCTCAGAAGTCACGTGTCACCACAAGCGACGTCACAGTGCAAACACGTGTACGTAGGCGCGTTAGCACGTCTACGTCACCCTCCGGCATAGAGCGCAGCGGCTGCGAGAAGAAGGGTTCGGTTTGAAATTTCAGATCTTTCCGCGGCGTGTATACCAGTGTAATAGTTTGCAGACACGATGGTTATTGCGCAATGTATGCTCTGCACTTGTGAGCTCAAAATGGCCAAACCTGGTGAGGGGCCCTTTAAACGACATTATTCAGTTCGCCGAAGCCCATTTTACAAGTGAACATAGATGTGGCTGATTTGACTATTTTCGATATAGTGCGTAATAGGGCAGGCAATGAAGGTTTTCCCAACGACGCGGAACACCGCTGCATGGAATTCGCTAACGACCGGACACGTCGTCAGCATCGCTTGTAATTCATCGGGTATTAATAAACTGCGCTATGCTCGATGAGCCAAAGCGCTAATTTCTTTTAATGGGCAATAATAAAATAAACGAGTAAGCAACTGCATAAATACCTCACCAGTTTCCGTATTCATAGCGATACAATGCCTAAAACCTCGAGGAAAGTGAAATGCTGCCATGAAGTTACATACTATCCTGCTCAATATGAGTTGCAGAAACGTACCTACACCCGCCATTTCTGTTAATAATAAAAATGACGAAGTGCCATTTTTCTTGTAAACAGGGTGCTGCCAGTAATCGGAACGATGTTAAGCAATGTCTTTGTTAAGGCGCTACCATGCTGTCATACGGAGGCTGTATGGATACTGTATGTGTGTCCATACGGACACACACACACAAAAGAAAGAAACGGGTTCACGTGTTGCAACTCATATTGAGCGTGATATTACACCTGCTAAGCACGTTATGTACAGCAAATTTTCGGGAGCAGTAATATGTTTTCATGAACGAATCAACAACAGCTGCAAAAGACGGACGTATCGAATAAGTAAATGAAGCAAGCGCGAACCAGCAATAATAAAGAAGAAAAAAAAACAAAGCTAGATGTACAGTTTCAACGCAGACTTTAAAGGCCCTCCCTCTCACTCTTCACCCCCCTTTGTATCTTGCGTGAACGATTGTAGGTTTCTCGGCAGGCCGGCTAATCTGACTGCTCATCTTTCTTCACTAATAAGAGTGCAAGCAGTTGCCCGGTGAATTATTGACTCCATAAGTACACCAGCTCCTTAAAATGAGCAACGAAGAACGAAAAAAAAGAAATGACGGAGTTCACTGAACTCAAAAAAAAAGAAAGAAGAAGGAAAAACACTGTTTATGCAATTACAACTTCCTAAGGAACGTCATTCATTTCTTTTTCTTTCTTGCCAGCTGTTTCATACACAGTGTCGCGGACCGTCATACTGCCGCTGCAGTTGCACTCGCAGATCCTTCCTTCCCTCTCGCGGATTCACTTTCCTTCCCAAGAAAGAACCACGCGCGCCTTCTTACGCAACACCAAAACCACGTCATCAAGCGGTCTTTCCCGCAGCGTGTCGTTTTGTGGGAAAGCAGTCGTACAAAGATGAACTCCTGAAGAGACTCGCCGAAGAAAAAAGAAAAAAATAATAAGATAGGGAAAACGAAGAGAAACAAGAAACGTCGCACAGACAACTCGCGGAAGCGAGCGAATGATTCTCGCGACGGAACTACGGAGGCTCGGTCTCTTGCTTCCTCCTTCTAATTTTGGCAGATGGCCCGCATTTCTCGAGAGCGTCTCACTTATACGCCAAATGCCCCTGTCCTTCTAAATCTTCTTTCTCCACTGCCTCTTTGGAGCTTTAATTTTAAATTATTTTACATTATTTTTTTTGTTTCGGTGGTATAGGGACATAGCGTGGCACTGCACTTGAATTTCAGGAAGCGACGGAGGCGGAAGTGTCACCGAATGCAGTCGCGAATACGCTAGCGAGGGCAAAAAAAAAAAAAAAAAACTTTTTGTTTTTAGTGACGGAAGTATACCTGAACTAGCGACGCCGGAGTTTGATTGATATCTGCGTCCCAGTCGGCGTGAGAGCTGTCAACATCACGCTCGGGAAAGGCGCTGTGTATACCCTATATCCGCGCCGAGGCGACGATAAACTTGCCATCAGAGTTCTCGGCCACATACCCCCCTCTCCCCCCTCCTCTTCCTCGACTCTTATGCCTAACTGCGGCAAACCAAGTTACCCGAGGCACTTTTTTTTTTTTTTTGCAGCTAGTTTGAAACGTTGAAACTCAGTCTGGGATTCAGAAACCCGGCATAGACTGTGGCTTTGTTTGCGTACATTTTGCTATTGTTTGTTGCGTCACTTACTGTATTATCGTTTCTGGGCGCGAATGCGGCGCTGTACGGCGCCCACGTAGTGCGACGTCTGCCAAGAATGAAAACGGGAAGTCGATGACTTGCATGGAAGACAACAGGATACCGGCTACCGGATGTCACGTCACTAGTAAATAGGTCGACTGCTGCGTGCACTAAAATAACTGAGTTGTCGCAGTTGTAATAACAGCGACAGCGGTTTACTCTTTGTAACGACTTTTTCTTTTCTTAGCGGGGGGTGGGAAGGGAGAGAGGCCACCGTCAAACCAACCAACAATCGACATAAATGAACCAGACATTGTTTTAGTATTTCTTTGTTGAGTGTTTTTTAGACAAACTTCGTTCCCTTCTATGTAGCAGGCGCTACATCGTTGCCACTACCCAAAAATTGTTTCAGATATCAAACGATCGTTTTATGTTTAAGAATATTAAGATACCATTTACGAGAACTGCAAAGCAACAGAAAAAATTGCCCTTAAGGAATCCTTTTCACAGTAGCGCCGATCATTCGCTTCAACCAATTCTATGAGATGTGTTTAACAGATCGTGCTTGGGCTTATGGTTTCATCAATGAAGACTTGCCAACGCAAAGTACAATTTTGTGTAAACAGCGTATAAGCAACGCCTTCACTTGCACAGGACAAAGCGAACTTTAAACAGAAACTGTTCATTTGACATGGATGCCCATTAAGTCAACTCTAAATGCAAATATGTCATCTGAACTTGAGGCAATCAATGCCCTTAAGTGGAGAAGAAAGAAAGAAAGAAAGAAAGAAAGAAAGAAAGAAAGAAAGAAAGAAAGAAAGAAAGAAAGAAAGAAAGAAAGAAAGAAAGAAAGAAAGAAAGGAACGGTGCTTAATCTCGCACAGTTATGATAAAACAAGACCAAGAAAAGGTGCCTAGTCAGTGCATCAGGTATGATTATGCTAACCCTCTGACCTGCGGCCGCAATATCAATTATCCATATTTCTGAGGCAGCATGTTGATTCGTTGTAACACAACAAAACAGATGTCGGGGACGCCTAAATTTCTTCATTGTACCGACAAATGCGTTGTAGATCTCCTCGTTGTACAGGCGCAATAAATTTGAAAGATTGGCATTAAGCCGAGACACAATCAAACCTTCGTTACAAAGGTCATTTCGCTGTAAACGCGCTCGTGGTAGCCGCGTTAGACTGTACAATGCATCGACGGCGCGAAGGTGCATCCGGATGTCCTGTCATGCTCCACGCAAAACCTCATTTTGTGCAGCCATTTATTGCCCACCGCAGAACACACTACGAAGGAATGTCGACAAAAATTTGTGCTTAAACTGCCTCTGAAAGTGTTCAACGCTACCCATTCGACCGTCCCCAACCATGAAAAGCGAACGCAGGTGTCATCATTATGTTCGGAAAACCCGCAACTCGTTCGCTCGGTAACCCTGGTACACGGACCCTTGATTACGTGGTTAAGAGGCGCCCCCTCCCGGCCGAACCTCCAAAAATTGCTGCCAAATAAGCGCAGCGAAGCGGCTTCACTTCCTGCTGTCACCGGATAGTGTACGGCCGGTGCTCTTCCCTGTTCGACACAACAATGAGCACCGTCCCCGAGGTAGGCAGCGCTCGGGGGATAAAACGTCCGTTGCCTAACCACCGTCGCATCACTCGCGCATGCGTGAATCGAGCAAGAGAGCTGGCAAGTTGTTGCGTCGCTCATCGCATGTTGTATGTAGTACACACACGCGAAACGCTTCTTCTCTTTCAGCGCATCTTCTCTCTCTCCTTCTCTCCTTTTTCTTTTTTTTTTTTGTTAGTTAGACTACTCGTCATCTATGCAAAGAACAAACTAGGAAGAAACCAAAAGCGCAGGGGGAAAAATAAACTACGAGGGAAAAAAAGGAAAGAAAACGCGAACTCGGGTGTGGGCGGAAAGAATGGCGAGCCGGAGAAGAAAGAAACGCTCTTGGGTTGTGCGCTTTTTTACCGGACAGACGTGCTCGCGGGTGAAGCCTTCGCGCGGCATTACGGAGGCAGTTCCGTCACGCCGGAGACGGGAAATAAGCGATGGCAGACTCGCACTCTCTCCGATGGTGCAGCGGAGGCGACGGATTGCTTCTCTGCTCATTGCGGGGGTGGACTTCTTTTGTCTCTCCCCACGTAACGCACGGCTACCTCCTCCCCATTTCCCCCTTTCGCTTCCTCCACAGGGAAGCCGAGTGCATAGAAAAGGGAGTTTGGGGAGTCACGGAAAGAGGTAGGAGCAAGAAAAAAAGCAGAGTACAATAAGGTCATCCGCCCCCGCCACCCACAGCTTTTTTTTTTTCTGGGTGCCTTTCCTAGAGTAGAGGAAACAGAAGGAAAACGAAAAAAAAAAGGACCCACCGGCTGAGGCGGTCGGGAAATATGGAAAGGCATAGAGGCATGTTTGGGATGAGGGGGGGGGGGTGAGGGGGATGGCCTGCACTTTTCTTTCGTGTCATAGAAGCGACAAAGAAAAAGGAAAGGGTAAGAAAGAAAAGGCGAGACTGTCACCGACCGAATTTCTGCGGTGTCCGCTGGGTTAGCATTTTTTTTTCGCCTTCTCCCTCCTGTTGATGGTTGTGCGTCCAGATGCGTGTCGGTCAGAAGGGGGTTGTCGCTTCGCGGGTCGTCGCCGGACGCGGGCGATACTGAATATGCCATAAATCACCCGTCCTTCACCCCTTTCGCCGCGCGAGTCAGGGCACGATGAATGGAGGCTGTTGCGCCACGGCCACAGGGCGGTTGCGGAAATGCTGCGGTTGTCCACAAACAAGGCGCGCGCCCGCGGCCAGGCCGCGAGCTGCCACTTCCGGAGGAGAAACTAGAAGGCCATTTGCATGCGCGCGCGGGCGGAGAGGAAAGAAAGGATAAAAGAGGAGGACGGGGTGAAACGGGCGCCTGACGTTTTTTGGGGAAGCGCGGGCTGGGTGGGATCGAGTAAGGGCGAGTCCTCGTGTGCATACGCTGCAGCGGCAAGCGCGCGTTCGGCCGTTGGCGAGATGAACGTGTACCGTGCCCCTGCGGCCAGAGAGAACCACGGTCCAGTGGTCACCGTTGGCTCCGACAACAACTCTTAACTGGGCTCATTTGGGAGTCGAGCACCGCTAAGCGGATGAGGGGGAAAAAAGGCAAGGGGAAACTGCTTCGGGATTTAGTCCCGTGTGGCTGACTGCAACGACAGCAGTAACAGCAATGAGGGCGATCGATGAACGTAACAAACGGGTGGGTGACTTAACTCTAGGGCTTCTGGCTTGTAGTTCGACGGGTGGTTTTCGCTGCAAGAGGTACGCCGTCTGTTTCTACGTAGCTTCCGGTTGCGTATAGACCACTCCAGTTTCGGTCTGCGGTTGGCTTGTTGAGAACGGCGCTTATGTTAAATACCATATCTCTTTCACTGCTGCTGACGTTAGTGTGGTCGCCTGTCACCGAATATGGCTGTAGGGACACGTTACCGTTTCCGTGCTGTGAATGTGCACTGCATATTGAACCGTGTAATTTCTACTTTCATGCTGGAAATGTGAGAAAGGCGCGTATCTACGAAGAGGGGCGAAATTCGGTGAAATGAGAGTCGAAATGCGATAGGTGCCGTGTAAATATACTCTTAAATAGTATGTCCTCGCGCAGATGCGTCATTCTACATTATATTCAAACTAGCCGACGAAAGCATAAATTCTGACATGAGCGATACAACTCCTTTAAAAACGCACCTTTTACGTACGACTTCCTGAAGTTCGACGTAGCATAGGCGTGGCGCCTATGCCGGCGAAACTTGTATGTGGCGCAAGTTGATAGTACATTTGGTTATATTAGAAACATTCTGCATACCGAAATCCCAATATGATGTCTGTCATGAGCACTTGATCAGAATGGTTTATGTAGACACGAGCGGTAGAATCGGTTCGCTTCTTTTCGGAGATAGCACAGGAAAAGACTAACCGATTAAGTACGTATCAGCGGTATCGCACTGGAAAGCTAAAAATTGCTCGTACAGTTTCAAAAACTTGAAGTAAAACCGAGGAAGAGCAGCAAATATCTTAATTCGGGATTGAATCAAGGCGAAGGTTGTACCTATATTTGGTAGACATATGGAGAAAGGCAGGGTTCGAAACACGGGTCAAACAGACAGGCGGTATACAGGGACGCTACTAGCAAGTAATCATAATTAATGGGTCGCTGCAATAAAGGTCGAGACAATACAAAAGAAACACAAGCAAGCATGCTGGTAAGAATAAGTGTTCAGGTAGCATGGTCGATCTCCTTGGAAAACAGCGCTGTATAGCGACAAAGCATTCATGTATATACAAAGTCAATGATATATGGTGTCAGGATCTCTCATGTGCGTCATGACAACGTTTTAGGGTGACACATTAATAGAGTGCAAGCCGCCATCCACACTATCTTCAATGAAACTCCAAACGGCTGCCAGTGAACCTGCATGTACTTCGCGTGTGCACTGGCATTATATAGCCTGTGCTCAGACCAGTTCACTTGCAGGGATTATGCGGGGATTATGCTGACCTCTTGAGACAAAACGATTGTGGTCATAAGTAAGCGTGTGCGAATAGTGATTTTTGAGACCGAATCAAACACGAATCAAATAGCGCCAGAAGCGAGTCGAATCTAATTTTTAATACTTTTCGAATAGTTTTAGAATAATGTAGCCGTTATCACATTTATTATAACACGTTCTTCACATCCCAGTATTATTAAAGTTAGCAAGTTTCTGTCATTACACAGCACATTAGGAAGCGTTGTTTATTAAGAGAGAGAGAGAAAGGCAAAGGAAAGACAGGGAGGTTAACCAGAGATTATCTCCAGTTGGCTATCCTGTACTGGGGGAGGGGCAAGGGGATGCAATAGGTGAGAAAGAAAGAAGGATAAAAAAAGGAAAAAAAAAACTTAAACACACATGCACACGCACGTACACACGAACTATTTCTGCGGGCACTGTCACGCAGCCCGCAAAGGCGTTCCTAGTCTTACGCAGCGTCACCGTACAGTCCTACGTCACACAGTGTACAGTCACAATTTGTCATTATTATGTTGTTTATTAAAAAAAACACAAATGGAGCATTAGGAGCAAACAAGTAGTTTCTTCGCATGCACAGGGCTTTCCAGAGAGTGCGAATGATTGCTTTACACCGTGTAAAGTGTGGCTACCCGCGCGGGGTGGCCTGCTCCACCAGACAAGTTCTCGTGTTTTACGTCTATACTACGCCCGCGGGGGCGAAAACTTGTCGTACTTTTGCACCAATTTTATGCTTATTTGGGCGCTGCTGACGTTTTGAAATATTCGAAAATTATTCAAAGAATATTCACATTTACGAATAGTGACTATTCGATTCGTTATCAGAAAGTTTCGGATATTCGCACATTCGAAGTCATAAGTGACGAAGACGGGCAAAATTTGAGTATTGTGTTCTCAATTACAATATTCGCAAGTACTTTACAATCAATGAAGCAGCAGCGAGTGGAACCCATGTACGAGCTCCACGAGAGAAGGGAGAACGACTGCGGTGCACAATTTCTTAATTCGCATATGTCCAAAGCGCAGCAGCTACTATATAGCGACCGTTCCGTTACGTTAAGCTGCCTTAATTTTCATAATGGCCCGTACCGCCTGGGAAAATTTCAGAAAAAGAGCAAGCGAGCAAGATTTCGAGCTTCTTGGCGGTATTATTCGAGCAAGTGTACTGGATAAGAACGAGCAATGTATACTGCTTCGAAGAAGATGACAACGACGAGTTCGTCGAAGAGTTGTGCCTGCATTGCCTGAGCTGTGTGTGAGCTGTGTGACCTGGAGCCCTCCCTCTCTCTCACATGTATACAATTGAGGCACAAACCTCCTTACTTACTATAGATATACGGCCCCCCCCATCCTCCCCCCCCCCAGAAAAAAAGAAAGAAGGAAGGAAGATACAGAAAACAACACACACGCCTTCATGGAGTTGTCATAAAACTAGCCACTGTGTAACCACTGTTTTTGTCTGTTTCCATCAGTTTGTTAATCCTGATTTGCCATATGACCGTGTACAGCAAATCTCGGCGTTTCAATTTATGCTTAATACCAAAGAGACCCTCCAGCACCTTTGTTCTCCCTCCCCTTGCGTGTCAAGCACCTTTCGTCGATAACTGAAACTTCGGGTCACAGGCAAGTGCATCACTAGAGGCGGGCAAAGCCACGTGCCATTTTGTGAAGAACGCGTACTCACAGTCATCGGCGATCAAAAAAAGAAAGATACAAAAAGTTCAACGTACCTTAGAAGGATTGGCTGAGTATCGTTGGCGCGTTGCATCTGCTACACTAGTATTGATCTGTCATCATCAACAGGTCAAAGGCCCCTGCCAAAAACGCGCAATTAATTCGGACGTGCGTGACCCCACCGCATCGCACGCCTTCAAATTTTCTGATCTCCTCGCTCCATCCATCTAACTTTCCGCCGCCCACGGTTGCGTTTGCCTTCCCTCAGCGTCCGTCCTCATACCTTCGGTTACTTGTATGTAGAGCGCCATCACGTGACCTTCCCATATCCGCTTGTCCCTCTTAATATCAACTAGAGAATATTACCTACTCGCACTTCACCTCTAATCCGCATTTCCTTGATATCGATGTCACGACGCTTTTACCATTTTCCTTTACACGGTTTGTTGCGCGGTCATTGCGATTTCTTTTAAATTTCCTTTATTAGCTTTCATGTTTCGGTCCTGGTACCGGTCGGTACTGGCAGACAGCCGCGATTGTGAAATGAAGTACGTTTTTATACAAACAACGTTGGAAGATTGTCTTCGCTTACTGCTGCTTGGTTATCGCTCAAATTTCGCTATAATATTGCATCCCTTTTGTTCGCATCCTTCAAGAAAGCGCTTGAAAGGCTTGCCTATAGATCGTCTGAAGAGAATAATCCAGCGCCATATGGCAGTGCCTCGCCATCAGTGAAGCGAGCTGCTACAGTGATGCGGGCTGCTATCGCTGTCCGATTTGTACAGACAACGTTAACGTAGCGCGCTGAAAAAAAAGTTTGAGCTAATCGATAAATTAGAGTGACAACAAGCCAGAGGTAAGCGCACAACCTTATTTTAATGTATTCGTAGCACATACAAAACCTGCCACTGTACACTTCCCATCAGGGCTTCTGACGCAAACTCCTTTGCAATGACCAGGAGAGAGAAATAAGTTCGAGCACGAGAAGAAGCGGCTGCGGCTTCTGTAGGGGGCGCTGCATGGCCTCCTTAAGCACGAGTTCAGTTCTTTCCTTCGAAAGCGAGACAACTTCGGCAAATCTGCGCGTGCTTTGCTGGCCGTGTGCTGCCCGTGTATACGTCGACGGAGTAACATATACTTTTTTCTTCTTTTTTTAAAAATGCTTAGCAACATGTTCAACGCAGTGTCTCTAGTGCGCATCCCATTGAGGATTCTTGTATGGAGAGATTTTCATGAAAGGTCTGGGCTCCACATAAAAAAAAGAAAAAAAAAGAAAACCTGACGTAATTCTTCTAATCTCTCCTCGTTGAGCGCACGACAAAACCAAGTACGATACGAGCTTTCCCTTCAATGTCACGTGTTTTCAGAACAAGATAACGATTTACGACACGATGTTTCGTTTTCTTCTTTTGTTCTTTTTATATTTGTGTCAAGTTGTGACACTAACAAGTGGACGCAGTAACAGCCAACCGATAAATTTTTCGTAGCACGGAATTCTGGGGCAAAAAAAAGAAAAAAGGTGGGGTGGGGGGTGAGAATCATTTGTCTCGCATCTTCCCCGCTGAAACTGGAATTCAGAGGTGATGGCTCCGCCGCAGGAAATCACCAACAAATCTCGTCCCTTCTTGGAAAGATACGTTACCGGCGACGCAGTTTAGTCGGTTCGTGGATCCCGCGTGCTCGGAAAACTTCTGCGGTTGGGCGGACGCTAAAGGAGTACCGGCATCACATTTTCGACTCGTCGCTTTCCTTTGCATTAAATAAAGGTCCAAACCATCTAAACCCAAGAAAAAGCGTCAGAGCAAGCGTCAGAGCACCCTATCAAATTTACTATATGATACTTGTCTCTACGAACCAGCTTTGGTACCCTGGAGTTGGAAGCATCATGAGGTGACGATACATTGGCTCTCTCCGTTGCGAGCAACTACGGCGGCTGCCATTGAATAGCGCAGCCAGAAGACACGCACACAACGCTTTAAATATTTTTTTAACAATAAGTTGTATCATATCGGTCCTTATTGCTAGATGACCCCAAAAAATCTTGCTCTGTGCCATCACGTCACGACAATGTCGATAACGCCGGGTAGGGGACTCCGATATCATTTTTAGTACCAAATTAAAATATCTTATAAAAGCTTGCTAATCTCCATATTGCTAAATGGCAGCGTTTTTACGCCCGAGAAGCACGCAGCCTTGCAGAAATAATGCATAATATTCAATTGAATACCATCAGAGATTCTACCGGGTGCAACAGAAAGCGAATAGAAACATGATTTACTTATAATGATTTTTGTAAAATGTAGTAGGATTTCTACGACTTCGAAAATATCTTCAGTACTCCTTTATCTACAGGGATACAGTTTAGCAAACGGCGTTACTGCGTCCATCCCAAATCGCGTGACTTACCTCACATGTATTGTGTTGTGCGAAGGAAGTAGTGAAAGACACTTGCTGCACAATAGGGAGAAAAAGACTCGCAAGAAAGGCCTGTCAGCACAATCTCTCAGGCCCTCGTTATTATGTGCACTTCACTTAACCACGATGGCTGACGCTGAGTAACACACTATTGGAGTTTAGCGTGTTCGTAAACGTATTATTAGTTACGGAATACCGAGAATACCGGTGACGTACACATGATCACCAGTGCCGGTGGCGCCACCTTGCTACGCTGACTTCAACCAGAAAGTACAAAAATAATATAGTAGTTACAGAGAACGCGCCACTTAATTGTCTGCCCAAAAGTCGTCGACAATAACATAGTAATGAATGTGCAGTGGCTGTTCTTTTTCTTGCACTCGAAGATCATTAAAATAAGATACGATGCTAACGACGCGTTTATCTTATCTTTGGCGCTGAGTTGCACTTGACAAAAGTGGGAAGAAATTAAAAAAAAAACACACAGGGGGTTGTGTGTGTGTGTGTGGGGGGGGGGGGTGGAGGCTAACATAACTCAAGCGGGACATTCTGGCAGACTTACGTATCAGCCACTCCAAACCCCGCATCAGCACACCGAGGATTTCAATTCTTAACGCATGGCATCCGAAATTGTGGGAACTATTTGGTTCAACGAGCCACCACAAAGTGCCACTACCAGCGCCGCTGCTGTCTGTGTTTCCGGTGTTCCTGTATTTCGTAAACCGTAATACGTGTACGGACAGAACAACTCACTCTATTTTCCTGCCACACGAACTAATAGAAGGCACACTGTATGTATAGCTCCACTCACGTAGTTCGGGCTAACCGACGCTCGCGCCTTCAAAAAGGCGTCCACAAGCTCAGGGAATAATGTTCTGTTTAGTGGCGCAGCAACGCTGGCCTGATGTTAAATCTTTCATCGTGTGAGTGTATGTACAGTAATAGTGGTGCGTCATCTGTGTGATATACGCAGTCGTGTGTGTGTCGCGTCCATATGTGTGTGTGAGTGTGGTTTCTAAAGCGTGCGATGTCACCCTGGCACGAAGTCTTGTTTTCAGAATCAAAGGCACTCAAAAGTGATGTGTATTGTGAAATGTTTACGTTGATCGCTTGTGAATTATCACTTCTTAGAATTCAAGTTGCTCGGCAAAATGCCGTGTGCACTCTGTTAGAGCCTTGAAGGGGCAAACACGTCTCTGTCACAGTACGCCTGCACAGTGCAGCAAAAGCAGCCTATCAGGAAAGAGCACAGGATGCGTGTCCTGTAAGAAAGCATACGGCTTGCCTACTGTGTTCCACTAATCATTCCCGCTATCAATTCGTGCGACCGGCCTGTTACACGGTAGAAGTAGCAGCTGGCAATGGAACCATAGAGATTCATACAATTAACTAGAGGGGACTGTGACGCTAGTGTCGACGGAACCTGCAGGCAGGGCGGTTGAGTAGCATGGAAACGGTGGTTTTAGTACATGGATTTGCCTAAACTTCGTCACTATGGCTTCAAAAGACTTTGTGACTTCGTAAACTGATCCTTTTTAAGAAAGTACTGCGTTATGAATAATTAAATAAGCATTTTAGAATTGTATGACGGCAGGATTCGAGAACAGAAGCTCGACATAGAAACCATTACGCCACAGAAGCATGGACAAGTGGAACCTCTGCAATTAGCATTTAAAATTGTAGATTGCTTTAAAGTGTAGGCCTATGAAGGCAGATAAAGCGTAATAAACGAAGCCACAAGTTTGTCTTAAGCCGCAAGCACGAAAATCTGACAAATCTGTGCGCTAGCCATCATTCCCATAACGGCTGAACGATCGCAGCACCAGAGCTCCCTCTAGTAGATTATGGTAGGAAACTCAATAAACGGAACACGCCCATTAACCGATAATCTATTTTGAACAGTAGCTTTAGCCGCACTGTACAGAGGTGCTGAGGTAGAGCATCGGTTTTAGATTGGATATTGTTCGTTGTTCGCTGTGTCTTGTCAAGCTGCAAAGAAATTGGGCTCTTCTTCAGAACAACACAGTGGTCAACAGCTTCAGCTGAATGTATAGTACATCCAAAACCACTGAACTGTCTGCGTTTTCAGCAAAGTTATAGACGCTGTGACCTTCACACCTTAAAGCTAAAAAGGAAACCGAGAAATACGACATCGTGCCAGCTACTCATGAAACGCGACGCGCACAAAGGCCACATGAAAGGCTGAAACAACGCGACTTCATCAAAAAAGGCTGGTATTCAATTATTCTTGTCTGCGGAACGTGTACGTAGCGAGCACCTGAGACACTTGTGCGTACATTGAACGAGTATAATAACCGTGCTGCTAAAGTGCATGGTCCATGCAAGATCCCGATCGAGCTTAAATACCAACAACACCCGACTTCGGTCGAACAACATCGTCGCAATACGACAACGGCGTGGCTATACCGTCCCCTTAATTCCCGAGTCTTTTCAGCCTCAGAGCACGCACGATTTGCATGGCGATAAGCGAAGTGAAACACATCTTTGTTTTGCCTTTTTCGCAGCGTATCATCGTTACGTGTTTGTCAAATATTAAAAAAAAAAATTACAGTCACACTGCGATAACTGCGATTGCACCAGGATGGCCCCTACCGTCTGATGTGTTGAGAATGGCTAGATGTCTTAGCAGCATGAATACAGGATCGTCTTAATCAGCTTAGCGCCATATCCGGCGTGTCTTCTATCTGAACTTCAAGAGAGAGAGAGAGAGAGAGAGAGAGAGAGAGAGAGAGAGAACATTTATTTGGACCATCGAGGTCGTTGCTCTTGAGGTCGACTGGGTGGTGTCCTCATTCCAGAACTCTACTGGCCATGGCTGCTCGACGTACTTCGAAAAGTTGCAAGAAGTGGAACAGGCGCTCAAGTATTTCAGCGAATTAGGACTATGTCAACAGTTATGCAAAAGGCAAAGACGAGGTGTACCGATCTTTTTGTCAAGCGTTTAGAGAGGAACGGCGAACGTCTATGAGCATGTGGCTGCAGCTTGTTTTTGTGTAACTTTGGCTCGCAATGCTTGATTAGTAGCGTCGCGCGCAAGATCAATGTTTTGCTGGCATTGCGTGGAATTAGAAAGCGCAAGATTTCTCGTCTCTTTTTTTCTTTCTCTCTCTCTCTCTCTCCTTTGTCGTTGTTCTCGACGACGGCGTACGGGTAATTACGTATTTTTCGTGTTCGGTGAATAAATATGTCATGAAGAAGAATGCAAAAACCAAATGACGCTATGCCTGTGTTCTTGCAAGCTATTCTACTTTATTTTGAAAACAATTTTGTTTTTCTATGCTGAGTTGTGGCTGATCCTTGAACGTATCTACTGCTTATGTCAAAAGTTCAGCAGTCGCTGCTCAAGAGGCCAGAACTGGCGCTGGACGCGGTGTTTCTGTGGCATTCCTGGCAATCCGAAGCTCCAGAAAGCAAGTATCAAGTAGCCCCATTCCTGCCCTCTTTCTTTCACTTTTATTCTCTCAGTCTTTCGAGCACGATAAGTTACGTAGTGGCTTCAGTACGCAGCCCGATAAGAGCTCCTGCCACTTTGGAGGATTTTCTGCATAACTTTTGACAAAGACTGCTAGTGCTAAAGAAACAACAGGAATCACAAAATAACAATCCGCAGTGGATTCACAAGCCGTAAGCTGTGTGAACTAATCACGGAGTGGACATCTATGACCGCGCCTCAGCGCATAGGGCCAATAATACAGTGGGTGAGTGTTGCATGCTGTCAGAATGCACATCATCGTGGATCATCGTCGTGGATCTTCATCGTGGATCAATTTTACGGGTAGTCGTCCACGCAAGCGTATTTCAGCCATGAAGGAATAGTAGAAAGGGTCGTTCTGTTGCGTATGAGTGACAGCAATAAAGAAATAAGAAGGAAACAAACAAGCTTCAATCTGATGAAAATCTAGTTAAATTATTCGATACATCCACACAAGTTTTTATATTTACATGCTTTTAACAGTTAGCATTCCGGGTAGTAAAACAGTGTCATTCTTTGTCAAAGTTCAGGTTGGTTGACCAGGATGCTTGGCAACTCTGGAATCCTACTATCTGCTTTGTTTCGAAACGAATATAACAGAGATGTCGTTATTGGTCTAAGACTCTCGCATGCAACACCTTTTCCCAGTCTTGGTGATATTGAGGTCATTTAGTGAGCTACATCGGCTGTTTTACTTTGTGACAGGAATATGGATAGTCAAGCTCACCCTTGTCCAGCTTCCAAACTTAACTTTTCTTCGGAAGCCTTCCTTTTGTGAATTACCTGCTCTATCACAGTAAGCACAAAGCAATCGAAAAAGCACGCTTGACTCAGAAGTAAACTTGATGAACACATGTCGCTTTACCTGGATGTCTGAAAATTTGTTGCGTTAGATAATCCCCAATTATGCGATAATCCCTAATTAGGCGACGAAAACATACAGGAAGGTAGAGAGGAAACAAGTATATGCCGCTGCGTCGGAGAGAGGTGTGGAAAGTTTCAAAGCCCATTCAAGTATACACCTTGCCCTATAGTATCAGTATAGCACTGATGTGTCCACAGCTCGAGCAGAAGTGAGAAAGAAGCGAGTGCCAATGTTGTATTACCTGTTGTGTACCACAATGTTTGCGGCCATCGGAGCAAAGGCCACGATACGCCTGTTGCCAATTCATTTACGCATGACCTTTGTTTCAGTTCTTGGCCGCACGAAGCCGTGTGTGCGACACTGTTTCTGTGTGAAATTGCCGGTATAGTTGAGCGTCACACAGCAAACAGAGGACAGACCGAGCCAAGTGTTTGTTGTCCATTTGTGTGTGTGTGTGTGTGTGTGTGCTACTCATCGTGTGTGTTCGTGGGGAAATAAATATTTTTACGAGGTGATAAAAAAGAAAACGGTGTTCTCAGTGTGTCTCACTTTTTTGGCAGTGATTCGCAAACTCATTCCTAAATGCATGCCACCAGCAAGGAAATTGCGTGCCCGTGAGAACTATTCGCAACTTTCACAGATGGCGGCACAGCCACGCGGTTCGTTAGTGAACCAGCGACTCGATTATCGACTTCTGCCGAAGGACTGTCTGATGTATTCTCAGGCACCATAAGAAGTCCAAACAAGTGGCCTGTCATTACGTACGTACCTGTACAGAATAGAAGAAATGTGGGATGTTCCGAGAAAGCACATATTGGTTCCGCACTAAATCATTCACACAGAAAAAAAGAAGTTGTAGGTTGACGGAGCCACATACAAAAAAAAAATTAATTATGGCGTTTTACGTGCCAAAATCACAATATGCTCATGAGGCACGCCGTTGTGGGGCACTCCGGATTAATTTTGACCACTACGTTCTTTAACGTACACCCAATGTACGGTACACGGGTGTTTTTTGCGTTTGGCCTCCATCGAAATGTGGCCGCTGCGAGAAAGAAAGCCGTCATGGAAATTGATGCATCACAACAGGTCCGCGTTCAAAATGCCCGGCGCATCATTACGAGTCTCAAGCGTCCGAGACAATTTTCGCAAGTGTGCCATCATCTTGGAGCAGTGGCGCTATCTATCATCGTTGTAGTGGAAAAAGGAAACCACGTAAGTTCTGGAACAGGCAAATAAAGCAAGCCTACATAGAAGAGAGCGAACAGGCACCTAGGGATCACAGAGAAGCCAGAACTTGGTGTTACACGTAGAAGTACTGCCTAGATGGAAAAAGTGCCGGGAAAAGGAAAGGGTGACGAGTTAACTAGTGCAAGAAAAAAAAAGTTCAAGTGAACGTTGGGTGCATAGCATTCGCAAAAGAGATAAACTCGCACCAAAAAGATTTCGGAACGATGTTAAGGGCATTAGGAGCACCAACTAAATATTCTCACATGTTTATTTTTTTTTTTACGTAATGAACAAGAGGCTAACATCTTCGAAGGAGGCTATGCACTGCGGTACATCAGCGATGTTATTAGTGATAACTTCGGCATGAGAAAAAGCGTAGTCGAGGCTCAACCAGATCCAGTGACAGAGAAGCCTGATCGAGAGCTCAAAATGTAACGTACGAACTTTAACTAGAAAATATCAGAAGGAAATGTACCTAATAACATGGCCACATGTCCAGATGAAATTCCAATACACTTAATCAAACATCTTAAAAGACCAAGGCACAGTTGACTAGTGTCATAGAGCAAGTGATTAAAACAAAGAAAATTTCAGTTGGGTGACGTGAAAGCAGAGCGAACCTTATCTCTAAAAGAAAAGGTGGCAAGGACAAGACGAACTCTTACAGACTAGTTACAGTAACCACGGTGATATACAGAATTGCAAAACAAGTCACAAAATTAGAGCTCTTGAAGTCAGTGCATATTCTCAAACAGGAGGGCATAGACGACGATTTCGTGAAACTGCCTAGAGAGATATATTACCAGGCGTTCCTGCGGAGACTTTAAGCAATTTTAAAATACCACATGTGGCACATAGCCCAATTCTAGTCGCTGAGCTGGTCTAGTCGAAGAAGCGGACACGCACGAGAAATCGGAATGCGACTAACAAACATTCACTAATTAAGTTTTAACGAATTAGCTTATGGCGCATATTGTAGTTTACAGATGGTACCAAGGGAGTTCGCGAGGCAGATCGACTTGGAACGAATTCCCAGGACGACAATAGTCTCGAGGTATTAATTCCCTAACTTTACGAAGAAATACATTGGCGGTCCAGTTACTCTTGTGCGTCAATGTATAAAGCGGCGTTTCGTAAAAAGAAAAAAAAAAGACAGGTAAGTGGAACGACAGTGCATCTTTATCGCAAGTTTAACGACGTATTTATCGACAATGATATCTTCCACCGCTTGCACCAGATGAAAAAAAATGTGGCAATTTCTTTTTTTTCTCTTTTTTCTGCCTGTACCTGCACGCGACGACAGCGCCACCACACCTTACAACTTCGTCGAGTCATCGGTCGCGCGTATGCGACGGCGTCATGCGTACAGTGTACTAGAAGAGTACAGTGTAGTCATGCGTGTGAGTGACAGTCGCATAGTGCACTTTCCACAGAGTGCTCCGCGCTTCCGATAAGATTACGGTCGGTAGACATATTGTTTCTTGTGGCACCTGGAAGGGGGAGTGAAAACGGAGGCCTACGAAGGAGCTATGTCGGGCGACCAAACCACACAGCTTATGGAAGCGAATTTCACCGCATGCATTAGACAACATAAGAAAGGAAGTGACACAAGCACAATAAGATAGGCAAGCAGTCTTACTCATATTATTAGATCTAAAAACGCATTTAATTCTATAAACATAAAGATAATAACAAATATTTAACTCAATACAAATGTCCAAAAAATTAAAAGAATTATTAGAAAGAAAAGATAGATACATTACATATAAAAATGGGGAAGTAGATTTACAACAATAATAATTAAAGGTAAATCTAAAAGAAAACTTCTGGAAGTAACAAATAAAACTCTACAAATAATAGATAATTGGGGAGAAGCAAAGAATATACATTTCAATTCTGCCAAGTCGCCATGCATGATCTTTAAAGGAAGGTACAAAGAAAGCCCCCAATCCTAAAATTTGGAGGTGATAGAATTCAACTAGTAGATAAATTAAGAATTCTAGGGATACTTTTTGATGATAAGTTTATGTTTGCTCAACATCTAGAATACGCAAAAGAAAAGGTTACAAATCTAACAATTAGGCTAAATAAGTTTACTGGTAAAAATAGAGACATTAAAGGCAAACAAATGAGATATATATACCGAAGAGGTATACAGCGAATAATAACATACGCTGCATCATTATGGTACAGAAATACAACAGCCATTGTTGGAAAACTAAAACGAATTCAAAGAACACCTTTATTAGCGATAACAAAAGCATATAAGAGTGTGGCTAACAGTGCGCTTAACGTTTTAGCAAATACACCCCAGTATATCTAAGAATTAAGAAAGAAATAGAAATGTTTAACATTTTACATAGAGATAAACCATTTGTTTGGAATAACGAAACATTCACAAATGAGGAAATATCAAGAATAATAGATAGATGAAAATTCATCCTATACAAATAAAGTCAAGTATCCTTTTAGGACAGAAATAGATAAGACTATTCAATATAATATATTTACCGATGGTTCTTGCGATTCAAATAACCCTGGAGCAGCATTCATAGTTTTTAAATATTACTCTCAAACAATTGCAGCAATACAGTACTCATAGTGAAATATTTAGCGCGCACAATCGACAAGGACATAGTAAAGTGGGGCACACGAGCGCTGTGTCCTTGTCGATTGTGCGCGCTAAATATTTCACTATGAATTCGTACCAACTCGCCCAACGATAAGTTCCAAAACAGTACGCATTACCAAAACATAATAACTTCGATACCGAAATTATAGCTATAACAAAAGCATTAGAATACATAGAAGGACAACATAATATACAGTAACAAATTGATAACAAAGGGCTGTCAACATTAAAAGGCATTAATAATCCTGATAATTTATATATATCATAGTGGAAACACGGGTAATGATTAGGCAGACGATCTAGCCAAAAGAATTAAGCCAGTCGGTATGGCGAAAAAATGGAATTGCCCATAGCTAAAAATTTATTAGTAGTCATCTAAATAAACAAATATATATTAACTGGAATAATCAGTGGAGACAAGAATCATATAACCATAGTAGTTACATCAGAGAATGGATTAGAACCATTGACCATTGACCTTATTCTTGGCCAATCATAACATATCATAATTTTGGCAGCCCATGGACGGTTGTGCACTACCTCCAGAGGTTCAGAATGAGAGAAGACAGTGTTTGTTTTTGTGGTAACAATGCAAACTCGTTTGATCATTATTCAGAAAATTGTATAAGAACTAGAAAGTACCGGGACCAACTAAAAATGAAAGTCGGACATATGTATAGTAGAAAAAAAGAAACTGAACTCATAAATGGCAAATAGGTACTTTGTATTTTGGAGGAGATGGTAGATTATGTAAATAAAAATATTTGGTAAGAAAATAACAAAATTCAATACATATAAAGCAAAAGAAAACAGCAAAAGACAAATAAAATCCAGTTTGACTCTGTCTTGCACAAATAAAAGGGGAAAATACGAGCATATATAAATGAAGGACAATGCATTGAGAAAATCAAACAGCCGATAATCATTTTGGCTCATTACCTCTATTTCACTTCTGACAATAGCCGAAAATATACAGCGCTCATCGTGAAATATTGAAATATCATTCTCGTTGTGAAAAACTCACAAGTAATACATGAATAATCTCTCCCGTCAGTCTTCTTATTAGGCAATACAAAACATTGGATAAATATCTACACAACGGTGCGACGGCCACGGCTACCACCGAAATCAGAACAATGTTACCGTCTATGACGTCTCTGACAGATTCGGTATGACGGCTACGGCTATCACCGAAGTCAAAGTAATACCCATATGATTATCATACATCTATCTTCGGTAAGACGCCTGGATCATTACCGTTGAAAATTAAAATCAACCACAATGCCTATTCCATTCGATATCCAAACCTGGAGAGAAAGAGAAAGAAGAAAAAAAAAACGATATTCCCAAATTTGAAAACGTAGGGACATCCTCAAACTGGAATTAAAAATACATAACACAATCTGAAGAAAAAAAAACTATCCTCTTCTCCAACCAGTGTACTTTTATATAAAATAAAACGGATACTTGATCATGAGTGATAGACAAGACAGACAGATTTATTCGGCATCATGATTACATGATTTCAAGAACATGGGCAAAAAGCCGAAAGAGCGCGGCTTGACAAAGGCCCATGTTCCCTCTAAATACAGGCTGTACATGACGGCGCACATCAAGTAAAACTTTCACTCCCACTGTCGCTCAGACACATTGTTGTACATTTAGACGCGAGTGGCGATGCAAGACTTAGGATGTTGTATCGAGACAGCCGCCTATGGAAAGACGACGCCACGAGAAAACGCACTTGTGTTGAATAAAGAAAGCTCTACAAGCTCTATGCCCGAGTGCGTTTGTTCTTGTAACGACATGTTACAGATTTACATAAAGAATGAAAACAAAAAAAAAACAATTGGGGCTGCTGAAATGCATTTCTGACATACTTTCGCACTTCGTAGTCGAAGTGCGATAGTCTCACGCTCTGTCAGCCCCCGTGTACTTTGCGGACGCTGAATAGACTACAGAACAAACACACAACGAAGGCGTAAATCTGTCTCGATGTTCATTCCTTCCAGGCGAGAGCTGTTACGCAGTGACACGTGTTCAGTAAGATCAATGCACGGCCATGGTTTTTCGATCTCTGCCGTGGACTCCTGTTGCGCTTAAGAGGAAGCTTTAGCTCGGGCCCAACTCCGACGCGGCCTATTCAAATACATGTAAAACGCAAGAACGTTTTTATGAGATAACCCCTGGACCAATTTTGATGAAATTTGTTGCATTTGAAAGAGAAAGTTAAATTCTAGTGACTGTTGAAAGCGGAATTTCGATTTAGGGCTTGAATTTTCTTAAAACAATCTTCAAGTATTTGACCGTTTGAAAAAAAATTACCGACGATTACGTTACTTCCTAATGCGAAATTTGAGCGCAGCAAATAAGCTGTTTCACCTTTTCGATAGATTGAGGCAAAGAAATCGAGCAACACATGTATGCGCTATCACAGAATTTTTTTTTTATTTTTCACACGTATTCCTTTAACAAAGACTCCACTAGGTAAGCTTCTGCTTCGGCGGCACGCACCTCTGGATTCTGACGGCGACGGCGCTGGGCCTCTGCTCTGGCAGCTCGTTTAACAGCAGCAGCAGCAGCAGCAGACGGAGGACTTCCATCGGTCGTCTCGCTCATGGCTCAGAAAGAACTGGCAGATAATTTCGCAGTGGCGAACGGCAGCGGCAATTTCGGCTCGGGCGGTGCACATATACAGATCCGCCGCCACCGATCTGGCTCTCTGATTGCCACCGCACAGGGGTTGCATTGGAGGAGGAGCGAAGAAAGGAATTAAGTTCGAGCCGGCGCTTTGACAACCGGAGACTCGCAGGAAGAGGGGGGAGGGGGGCGGCGTGTACACCCAGCGGCAAACGATGGGGGCAGAAGCGCGCGCAGCAAGCGGACAACACGATAAAGGGAGGAGGGAAGAGATAGCAGCGACTGACTGATGCCGCTGACGCCGATAGTGAGTCAACCCCAGCTGCGGAGTTGGTTTCAGGGACAACGCCGCCGATGCCGACACAAACAATATGATACCCTCGCTTCCGCAGCGCTAAGAACCAGGTCTAGCCGTGGGAAGGTGGTCACGTATTCGTCGACGTGCCGGGGCCTACGTGAAATAACCGGCGCGTCGGCAACTGAAGAGCACCCTATCCGCCACACAAGAACAGGGGGGGGGGGACCCTTTCCTCCTCTTTCTGCATGGCGGCGACGGTGTTCTATGCAGTCACGTTATCTTGACTCTCTAGCGGCGTCAGCGGCATCCAGCGGTATCAGTCGGTCGCTGCTAGCGCTGGGGGGATGAAAGGGGGGCGGAGCTGGTTACGAGACCGACGACAACGCCGACGACGACGCGAAACCCAGGAACGGACGCCAAAGAGCTGCGCTCTAAAATAGAAGCCCGAAGTTTACAAATTCATAGCTCTGCATCAAGAACTGATATCGCGGTTCTGTAAACGGCATACATTAGATCATTGAAAGCGAACAAATTCAATATGTCATTTTACATCTTACGTGAATGTGTTACGTTGGTTACAACGGTTTTGAAAAAGTTGTATTTCCCTATGATTAAATTTTTTATATTCATGTGTAACATATCAGTTTTGTCCTCTTTAGATGTACTATTAGATGCAATTCACAGAATTGTATTATCATTTTTAGTGGTTGAGTTACAGAGTTCTAAACTTGATACTCTCGTTTTTTAAAAATTTTCGATTTTTGCCAATTTTTCATAAAAAATTGACAACCTGACTCAAACATTCGAAACCAATAGTGACTATATTTTAAGTTTTTCTTTCAAATGCAACAAACCTCGTCAAATTTGGTGCTGTGGTTGCCGAGAAAAACGAATTCTCCTTTTACATGTATTTAGATAGGCGCACTCGAGCTAAAGCTTCCTCTTAACTGGACGTTTCTACTCCAATGCGGCTCAGATTATACAAGTATGCGGCATTGTGATACGTCCAACACTGCTCATAATAAGCGGAAGATTACGCTTTAAACATATATCTGAGAAGTTGTTCCAATATCATAATTATTCTGGTAAACTAAAAGTATAACAGAAAACACTCACAGGTCATACTTTCACGTAGTTTTTGGAGGCTGACGCTCGTGCCTTTCCGTTACGTGAGTTCACGTTCTAACTTATTGGGCATTTCTGGAATCTGACTTGATACAATTATATGGCGTGTATATTATTATTATTATTATTATTATTATTATTATTATTATTATTATTATTATTATTATTGCAGATTCTTTAAGTCCGTATGCATAAATTTTAATGAAATGAAGCAGACCATGCCATTTAACACGCCAACATCTGATAACGATCGTGGACTTAAGTACACAAATACGCACACACATTGTAGAAATAAACGGTAAAAATAGTTCATCAGCATTGACTACAATACTAACTTTCGCTAACAAATTAGTATAAGAACTTTTGGGTAGCTATTCGCGTTGCTGCAATGGTTACGGATCTCGATAGATACTGCAGTCCCGGGCTACGCGGAAATGTGTTCGCACTAACTGACTCGCGACTGCGTGAACACTCAACAATTAAAGTAAGCTTTTGTGAATTAAGATACCCCTCAAGTCCTGCAGGACCACAATAAAGTTTTCCGGCCCAGTCCAGCGGTGTATTTTGTAAGCGTCCACCTAGTGGAAATAACCATTTCGTCTGCTGCTGAAGTTCTGATTGGCTGGGCTGGCGTACGCATCAGAATGAAACAGGCGCCTTCAGCGAATCAGCACTTTAGCAGCAGACGAAACAGACACGTTCACTAGGTCTATACTTACAGACTATCCCTCTAGGAGCGTCAACAAGCCTCGGTAAAACATGACTGTCAAATTTCTAGCCCGATTTCTTCTGTGATGAACAGAAATGGTCAAACATGATGCCCATGATAAAGTGAAGTTTTCGAGTTTACTTTTCACATGCTGTTATACACCATTAAATGAACTTCATTTTTTGAATAATAAAATACATATGGTAAATTCAGTGCTATGACACGAGATACAGGAAGACGCAACAAACACTGGACAACTTCTGAACAAGCTTCTCGTCCCTCCCCCTCTCTCTCTCTCTCTCTCTCTATATATATATATATATATATATATATATATATATATATTTCGTGTTAGTATGCGGTTGTGTCGGCTCTCTTCGAGCTTACTTCAGTATTACGTGCCGCTGCTCAATCTGCAAATCGGCCAATTTCCAATTGAGGTGTCTTATCCGTCGCGATGCGCAGCCAAAGGTCGTATACATGCTCTGTTCACTGACGCTTAACTGCCGATGAGTCATACGTCGCGACTATATTGCACCTTTCCTCCACCAAAACCCTCCAGATGGCGCTGACTGCCCGTAGTTGTTGGTGTCGGCCTGTAGGGTGGGCAACACAGCAACAAAGAAGGTCAAGCGGAAAGTCAGAGAGGCTGAAATAATCTCATTGGTGGCGGCAATGGAAAAGAAACCTGCCATGAGTAACAACTTAAGAGGAAAAAAACGAAACCAGGAAAGAAACCATTTACGATAACTCAAAGGGGAGCTCATTGCTTTTCGAAGCGAGATCGGGATGCCTTAGAACACGCATCTATAAAGCGAGACATAAGAAGGAAGAAGAAGCATGTGCTTGCTGCGGTAAAGCTAGGGGAACGACGGAGCATGTTTTATTAGAATGTGAAGACGTTTACCCAGCGGTCGATTTAGGCACCACTGGCCTCCTTGAAGCCCTTGGATTCAGCGGGAGCAGTGGTAAAGCAAACATGTCCGTAATAGGCATCAGCAAGAAGCGATTGGAGGATTGGAGGAAGAAAAGTAGGGAAACGACAAAAGACGGAGACGTACAAAAGCACAGTTCGCAATAGGGGATCAGAAAATTTGGGCGAGGTAGTTCATAGTGTTTTTTTTTCTTTTTCACTGTTTAACGTAGGTAGTGCATTAGGCAGTATAATAGCAAGAGCTTGATGGCTCAACCAACCGCCCCGTTCCAAAGGGGATGCTCATAACATCCATCCATCCATCCATCCATCCGTTGTTGCATAAACATAAAAGGACACTTCGCTGCTGCAGCTGCCGAACGCACGTTGAAAGCGTTACTCAGGCATGACGGCAGGTGAGAAGTCCTCGAAAAAATAGAAAGTTTTGGAGGACGAAGTTCTTCAGGGCGTACCTGCACATACTCCAGCCTGATCTCTTCTTCACGGACACTCAGCTCGTAATCGCACGTGCCCGGCTGTGAGCCCTCGTCATCGAATGTAACTTGTACCTACTAAGTTGCCGCACCATCGAAGATCTTCGAATTTGTGTAAGTAGTCGGGCGCAAATCACCCGAGCCAGCATCATTACAGTGTGTTTTATCAGAAGCCACAAAAAGATGACACCCGCAAACCTAATTTGTGCATTAGCATTTATGCATTAAAATGCATAGGAAGGCGAGAAGTACAGAAACGCGCCGCATTTGCTACCGCCCACCTGTGATCGCAGCGTCTTGACAGCAATGACAAGCCTTGTGCCTGCATTCGTGACTTGCGGTTGTTGGCCAACTCAGCCGGGGGTCTTAAAGTGAAGCCCATCCTGACTCTTTCTTTTTTTTAGAATTTATGCCGCACTTGTGTGAATGTAATGTTATTAGAATAGCGGCGTCCTGCCAATTTTATTCGCGTGCCCCCCTCCCGCCCCCCCTCCTCGATTTCCTTGATTGTGTCTCGAAAGATTTGCTTCGTTTATTGACCTTCTGCGTATGTTAGGCACACTTCACAAAGAAGCTGTTAGTGCGACTAAACGAGCTAAAAAAAATTTTGTATGCCTGTTTTCACTGTTTTGTGAAAAATAATTATAGAACTAGAAAACTTGATATTTTTGGGATATTTTTGGCATATTTTTGGACTGATAAATATGGGAAATGATAGGAGTGATACACAGGCAAATTTTAAGAGAGCGAGAGAAGAAAAGGAGGAGAACAGGGAGGTTAACCAGCGGGTAAAATCCTGGTAAACAGTGGGAAGAGAGGGGAGGGGGAGGTAAACTGATAGGATCGAAAGTAGAATGAAGGCAAAATTGAAGTCTGTGGTTTAATTACGGGCTAAATGCGCATTGCTAAATTCTTCTTTCCGGCCTTTCTAGAGGCGTTATATAAAACGCTCCCACCCACCCGCTCACCGACCCACCCACCCGTCCGTCCATCCATCCATCCATCCATCCATCCATCCATCCATCCATCCATCCATCCATCCATCCATCCATCCATTCCATCCATCCATCCATCCATCCATCCATCCATCCATCCATCCATCCATCCATCCATCCATCCATCCATCCATCCATCCATCCATCCATGAACTCAAGCGTGGTAATTTGGTTGTGCTGTACAGTGCGCCCACAGCCTACAAAATCATCCATACAACGTAATGGCGACGGTCAGATCGCGTGAACTGGCGATTCCAGCACAGTCCGATACGAGTTTGTGCGTTTCATGTGGCCTCGCTGCGATACCGAATGTAACAGTCGCCACGCTGTCGACCTGTACAATCTGGGACAGATACAACAGCCGCAAACGATTCTGATGTCAGCTGCTGCAAACAGTAAACATTCACTAAAAAGCTAAAATGACGGACGCAGAAGAGGTTGCCAAAATGCTGGTAAAAAATGCCACCAAAGGAAGACGACAGCGTAACCACCACTGCTGATGAGCGGGCTATGCTAACAATAAGACATCATCTTCCTAAAACAACGTTGCTTATGATTTTCAGTGAGACGTACGCACGTGATGTCACGAACTAAAGCACGCAGTTCCGTGATGCAGTCCATGTGTCATGTGAAAAAAAAAAGGAAAAAGGAAAATCAGATTGGGCAAATGGATTCCAATTTTGTTTGAATTCCATTTACATTTCTTATTTTATTTTTAACTTCCCGGTTCTTGGCCAATCCCCCAGAGTGGTTATATGTTGGCCTTGATGACAGGCCACTTTCACAACAGACACTCTTGGAATGCCGACATGAACGGATACGCGTGCGTTTTCTGTATGGGTAAAGAAGAAGCAGAGGTGCGCTTCGTTCGAAATGGCGAAGAATATGCGTGAGTATCTTCGTTCAACTTCGAAACGTGTTCTTCGCCTCAGCCAGATTGCACTGTTGCATGTTGTTCCGTACTTTAATTCTAGTGCTGCTAGTTGAAGCGTTAATATATATATTTTTGTTTGCTTTACAAAATTTTCACAGTCCCCGATACTTGCATATTGCACTCGCAAAGTATCCGCAGTTAATGGAACAAAGGAAAATGTCTTCGTTCACTGTCGTTTTTACGTGACACGCCGTTCCTAACACCGAAGGAAATACTTAACTAAAGCGGCAATAAACGACAGGTCAGGAAAGCAGCTGGAAATGCACTCAAAGAAAGCATGTATGCATAAGACAGAAAAAAATCAGTTCGTACTTCATTACATCACTCGTTCCTTCTCCTTGCTATAATCCACCGCCTGAGCCGCAGAATTTCCTACTAAAAAATTCTAGAGGGAACTCCGGCGCTGTGATCGTTCAGCTACAATAATGATGGTTAGTACATATTTGTCAGGTTTTCATGCTTGTGGCTTTCAGATGTCCTTGCAGCTTTATTTACTGCGTTTAATATGCCTCTATCGGCCAGAATTTAGAAGTAATCCTATGTTTTTAGAAGAAGAGGGCAATGAGAATCTGAGCACGTGCGTAATCATTGCGAATTTTCGCATATATAGCTCATTATATCGTTGAAAATGATCTCGCAAAATCACGAAGCCGTTTGAAGCTAGAAAGACGAGGTTTAGGGCAAATTTATGTACTAAATTTAGCCATCATTCCCGTGCAGGAGTCCTGTTCTAGGCTTTGTCAAAATCTGCCCATATTGACGAATTCGCCATCTTGTCAGCTCTGATTGGCCGAGAAGGCTACTACCGCCTCTTTGATTGGCTCAGAATGCCGCCATTTTGCCGCACTCAATGCAGCATTTGACAATATGACAGAATTCGAGATCGTCCAGAATAACAGCACCCCTGGCGGAACCACCATATTTGCAGCTTCTATTTCATTTCATTTCATTTCATTTTATTACCTTAAAGACCCCATTCGGGGTATTACATAAGGGGTGGTTAACATGTGAACATAGGAAAAGGCAGGTGTTACATTGAAATACAAGTTTCAACAGTTTCTAGAAATTGTGAATGACATGTGATGGCAGCGACATTAATGGGTAGGTCGTTCCAGTCCTTGGCAGCTCGAGGAAAAAATGATGATTGAAAAGTGACAGTTCGTGTTCGAGGACGAGAAACTTGGAGTTGATGGCTGGTGCGCTGTGACATGCGTGAAGATGATGGCGTGACGTAAGGCGGGCGGCTTAGTGAGCTGTAAAAAAATTTGTGATAAAGACAGAGCGTGGCGATGCGACGACGAAAAGCAAGAGATGCCAAGCTAGATTGTGCCTTTAAGTGTGAAACGCTGATGTTATATGAATATGAAGAATGGATGAATCTAGTCGCACGATTCTGAACCGACTCGAGTGCATTGATGATATATGTTTGATGAGGGTTCCAGATGGCGGCGGCATATTCCAGTTGTGGCCTGACAAATGATTTGTATGCGAGTAGTTTGACGTGCTGTGGAGCATGACGAAGATGACGCCTCATGAACCCAAGGGACTTGTTTGCTGACGAGATTACGTTAGTAGCATGCGCATTCCAGGAAAGGTCGTGGGACAGGGTTACGCCTAAGTACTTATAGGTTAGAACTGATTCTAGTGGGACGTTTGCAATTGTGTAAGTAGACAGATAAGGATTACGACGGCGGGAAATTGAAATAAATTTGCACTTGTTAGGGTTCAAGGCCATTTGCCAACGGTTGCACCATTCCTGCACGTTATTAAGGTCATTCTGGAGACATGCTTGGTCAGAGATGTTAGTCACAGTACGATAAATCACACAGTCGTCAGCGAACATACGAATAGGACAAGATACATGCAGCGGAAGATCGTTAATGTATATTAGGAAAAGAAGCGGTCCTAAGACTGAGGGACACCTGAAGTGACAGGGAGGGGTTCGGAGGAGACGTTATTGACAAAGACGAACTGGGAACGATTAGTAAGGAATTCTTTTATCCATTGTACTACAAGAGGATCCAAGTTCAACCTAGATAATTTTATTAGCAAGCGGTTATGAGGCACTGTGTCAAAAGCTTTAGAGTAGTCTAGAAAGATTGCATCGGTTTGAACGTTGTTATCAAGATTAACGTGGAGATCATTAAGGAAGATAGCTAGTTGTGTTTCACATGAAAGCCCTTTACGAAAACCATGTTGTGAAGGATGAAAGAAGTTTTCCGAGTCTAAAAAGTTCATGATATGCGAGTGTATGACATGTTCCATGATTTTGCAAGGAACACTAGTTAATGAAATGGGGCGGTAGTTTAAGGGGGAGTCTTTGTTACCTGCTTTGAATACTGGAACGACCTTTCCCACTTTCCAATCATCCGGTAAAGTACCTGTAGACAATGATTGCGTGAACAACAGAGTGAAACATGCCGCGGATATATGCTTAGTATTCATTAGGATCTTTGAGTTAATTTCGTCTACACCAGAAGAAGTACATAATTTGTTTTTTTCAATGATTGATAGTATACCATCTACCGAAAATACAATGGGTGGCATATGTGATGTTATGTTAGTAGGTAGTGGAGAGTCCGGAGTGGTAGTTTCTTTTGTAAACACGGAAAAAAATGCTGTGTTGAATATATCGGCGCACTCGGCGTCCGTGGCGGTGTCGCCTGCTGCATTCGTCACGCTGATGGTACGAGCTTCTTTGGGATTTAAAATGCGCCAGAACTGCCGAGGATTTTGAGTAAGTAGCTTGGGCAGGTCGACGTTATAAAAAGATTTTTTAGCAGTGCGAAGGGCACTCAGGTAGGCGTTCTCTGCCGTGTAGTATCTTGACCAAGCCTCGGTGCTTCCAAGACGCGTGGCTAGCCGGAAGCGACGTTTCTTTTGGTTTTCAAGCTTCTTTAAATCTCTGGTGAACCATGGCTTATTTTGATTAGTGTGCATAGTTATTCTTGGTATATGTTTGTTTACGAGTTCATTAATTTTATTTTTAAATAGTGTCCAGTTTTCTTGAGGCGAGCGCATATGGAATAATGTCTCAAAAGTAGAAAAGAAGTCACGTAACTCGTAATTAATAGCTTCGTAGTTCCCTCTATCATACAGGCATATAGTTTTGTTAGATTTTGGTTGTCGCATGGGTTGAAAGTTGAAGGTGGCATGGATTACTTTATGATCACTTACCTCACGGAGGTAAGTTATGGATGATAGACTGTCAGGATGGCTGCTTAGTATAAGGTCGAGTACATTAGATGTGTCTTTTGTAACCCGCGTAGGCTCTAGCACAAGTTGAGTTAGACTGAAATTAAGACACACATTAACAAATTCTTTAGCAGCTTCATTGCCTATGATTTAAGCACTATTGTTAGTCCAGTTGGTTTGCGGAAAATTAAAGTCACCGAAAAGCAGGATTTCTGCGTTAGGGTGTTTTTCCCTAAGTTTGCTCAAGATGTTATTAAGTTTATGCGAAAAATCAGGAGTGTTATGTGGTGGTCTGTAACAAACGCCCAAGAGAACAGTCTGTGGTGAAGCGCGGCAGATTAGCCATATTATTTCCAAGTCAGTCTCAATGGTTGCAAGCGTGCACGATAAATGGTGATGCGCGGCGATTAGCACACCACCACCTCGTGAGATTTCGCGGTCTTTCCGGAAAAGGCAGAAATTCGGCAAGTCAGCAAGAACCTCAGTATCAGTAATATCGTCAGTGAGCCAGGTTTCAGTTATTATCAGCAAATTACTGTTAGACGACAACACGAGGTTAGACAGAATATCGCGTTTAGGAAGGAAGCTGCGTGCGTTGGCAAAGATTACGGAAAGGTAGAGGTTAGCTCGTGTCGATACCGTAGGGCGTTTCCCGCGTCGAGTTGGCTGCTATTGCAATTCTTTCACACTCTGTGTGCGTTCATCGAAAACATAGCGCTTATTACCCATAAACGGAGTTTTAAAGCGCAAGGAGTAAGGTGCTGATTTGCCTTTTGCGAATGATAGAAGGTGTCTGCGGGCCAATTGAACAGGACGCGTAAAATCCTCGCCAACGCTGAAGTTTGTTCCTTTAAATTTAGGGCCGTTAGAGAGAACAAGATCTTTTGTTTTATGAAAGGTGAACTTCACTATTATGGGGCGGTTACGATTAGCTGCACGATTGCCCAAGCGGTGCGCGCGCTCGATTTCTTTTGGGTCAAGAGTGATGCTCATATGTTTGCGACAGTGGTCAATGATTATGTGCTCCGATTGCGCGAACGACTCTGACCCTGAAGATTCATCAATACCATAGAAAATGAGATTGTTGCGCCGAGAATGATTCTCGGCATCATCAAGACGCGCTTCCAGCCTCTGAATTGTGTGTGCTGCACGGGCAGCATCACTCTTCACGCTTTCTATATCAGAACGCAAGGGGATTAGGTTTTGGTAGTGGGTCTCCAGGTTCGTCATGCGCATGCTCAGATCGGATATTGCTTTGTCAGTTGTTAGTAACTGAGACTTGAGGCCTTGAATATCGGTGATCAGTTGCGATTGACCTGCGGATAGGCTCTTAAGTTCCTTTAGTATGGCTTGACTATCAGGTCCAGGGTTAGTTTCGATGTCACCAGCCAGCAACAATAAAGAGCGAATAACATCACAACACTGAACAACAATGGAAAGACACTATCGCACCAGCGTTTCCTTAAAGTGTGTAGAAAACTATATGGTCTTAGCCTTGTTCATGCAGCTTTCATGGCGTGAACCACGTCACCTTCGGAAGCGGGGATGAAGGGGTTTTCTTGAGACGGGAACGATAGCTGGTACACTATTCTTCGCTCCGATGGCAAACTGGGCGTCTTAATCGCCGAGAGGACGCACGGAGGTGTCACGACATATAAAAAATTAAATTCTGTGGTTTTACGTGCCAAATCACGATCTTATTATGAGGCATGTCGTAGTAGGGCACTCCGGATTAATTTTGACCCCCCGGCGTTTACTTTAACGTGTACCTGAATCTAAGTACACGAGCGCCTTTGCATTTCGCCATCAAAATGCAGCCGCTGCGGCAAGCTATCGAACCCACCTCATCGTGCACAGCAGCAGCCTCACGACAGCTGCTAAACCGCGGCAGCGGATCACGACATGTGCTGTTCAGTAAGCCGGGGTGCAACAGAGGCCGAGACGATGCTTAAAATGGATGAATGCGGTACTCTCATGGCATCCGAGTCCAGTTATACCCATAATGAATATTCCAGCAATGCCAGTTGCAAGACCGAAGGGAAGGCTGCCACAAGCGACACTTTAGAATATAACTGCGTGCTGCAGTGCACCCTGCCGAGCTCTGCCAGACTAACTACAAGAAAATTTCACGTTTATATAACAGCCGCTCAGAGCTCGATCAAAAGTGATCAAGCGAGGGATGTCTCAGGTTGCAGCCAGTGCTTCGACAAGAAGACTTAATTCTGTCATCGGGGCCGAAACGCTGGGCGCCGCCTGACACATTATTCCTCTTTCGGCCGCTGTCGATCACTTCGAGTCTCCTGCGAGCTTCTGTCTTTGTGCGGAGCCAATTGGGCAGCGTGCAGAACACTGCTGGTCCGTCTACGTTTCAGGCATTTCGACAGACTTACGCACAGTGGCGTAGCTAGGTCGTCTGGCACCCGGGGCCCTTAGCTCTTCTGTCACCCCCCTCCCCCCGGGTGTAGTCGAGGAAGGCGCGGATATCGACAATTTTCGGGAGTCTTCAGACGAATATGACACCCCCCACCCCCCCTACTGGCCCCGTGAACCCGGGGCCCACGGCCCCCCGGACCCCCCCCCCCCCCCCCCTGTTGCTACGCCACTGCTTACGCACTGACCGCACGCCTATGCAGGCAACCTCCGCGCCGCGCGCGAATACGTGGACGTCGTGATGCAGCGCCTGCGCGACGACGTGCGGCTGCAAGAGATGGAGCCGAGCGAACTACGCAGCACGGGCGACGGCTCCGACTGGAAGCTCCACGACGGCACCGTCCGAGGCCTGGGCCGGGTCAGCCACGACGGCAGGCCGTGGCTGGTCGAGGTACTGCCGCACAACGAAGGCGACGCCGACGTACCGACGCCGGAGGAGCGATTCGACGTGGCCGCCACGGTGTTGGTGCGCGACTGCGAGTTTGAAGCCTTGTACAACTACACGGGCGTCGCGCAACAGGTCTCCGGCAAGGTCACCGGAAAAGTGGAGATCGTGCGCGTGTACATGCTCATTGGCCGTGAGTAAGCAAGGGAGCTCACGCTGTCTTACAAGCGTGTCATCCGCGCTACACGTTATGTTGGTGTATAGTGGCGCACATAACCGTATATACGGGTGATCCCAGCTGTCATGCATCGCGTTTTTTTTAATAAGACGCGCCATTCGACACGATGAGAGCCAAGTTCACATTGTTCACAATCGAGTAGAGCAGACACCAGCAATATTTTTGTTGATGTCATTCAATTTATGAATTATTTAGCACAGATTTAAATTACTGCTCTGAGTGACATGCTGTCAATGAATAAAATTGAGAGAAACTTAAAACTGGCATGCATCAAGCCAGGTACTTTCTGCCCGTTCATTTTTCCCGACTGATAAAGACAGCCAGCGAGAAACGATATATATATATATATATATATATAGTCCCGGTTAGCCACGTGACTAACCGTCCGATCGCATCAAAAAGCAGTGCTCTCAAAACCTCAAACACGCTCCACAAAGCTGGAACTGTATGGAATGCAAACGCGTCACGGACCCGCCGTACATCTCCATGCTTGATCGCTTTTCAGATCGCACATCCAACCGGACACGGCGCTGTTCGGCTTGAGTGATGGGCGCTTTGGTAAAAGTGGTCTTGTCCATGATGAATGCTGGGGTATTTTGTAAGTGTCCACCTATATTGGATTGTCCATTTCGGCCACCACTGACTGGCCGGAGCTGAACCATCGAGAACGAAACCGGTTGTGCACGCCTGTTTTCTCGCTGGTACTCCACCCCATTTAATCAGCACTTCAGCAGCGGCCGAATTGGACGTGTCCTCTTGGTGGACATTTACAGAATACCCCCCCCCTCCCTCCCTCGATTGCGACAGTGAAAAACAAGTAGTTTGCATGATGTGTTGGGACGTTGAAGCAAAGGTGTTTCCGCCCAAAGCCATGAAGTGCACCAGCAAAGGTTCAACAGCAAATCAACAGCAAAGGTTCGTGTGGAGTTGAGTGATGCTGCTTCGCACAACACGTTATGCGCAGAAGCATCACTCGACGCCACACAAACCGCAGCCAACGCACTTTTATTCAGCAACGTTGAAATAGCCCGTCAGTATGCGCCGAACACTCTTCTTTTCAATGTCCGTACAAAATTTATTCTGGAAGTTAAAAAAAAAAAAGCCGTAGTTTCCTCACTGAACAGATCAGGGGCACCGACGCACTGCCGCAGCAGCGCTTTACCGCCGGTGGCCCGCCGCGTGCGTTTTTCCTTGTGTGTTTGGGGGCTTCATTGGAATGCTAACTATGCTAATATACTGGAATATAAAGCTGTGAGCTTTAGAAATACCTGTAAGAGCCCACTACTGCTGTCGTATTATTTGATCTCGGGGGAAAACGCAATCGCACTAACCGTAAGAAATTACGTCGCTCCTGTGGAAGTTGGCCGGGAAAATAAAGCATATTATGCAGAATCGTATCAACGAGATTCTGCTGTACGTACGTGTTTCCATTTCGCGATTAACCATGGCTGGCGCGGACAATGTTTCGTTCGTGCGGCACGTTCCAAACGGAGCGATGTGTGGCGCGACTGTCACGATCCGCCCGGATTCGTGAACGAGGGAGGGCTCGATGCACCCTCCGTTAGACAGACGCTCCGCAGCGTGGTGGTGACGAACAATGAATGACCGCCGAGCAGCTGTGCTCGTCGGTGTTTTTTGGGTGCGGTGACCAATGTTGCCTACCAAGCCTGGCCAGCCAATGCAGATTATACCCGAGGGGGCGTCACATGATTGTTACAGCGACTGTCTCGGTAATCGGCAGATCGCGAGGCGGCGCGTGGATGCGATTCACAGCAGCAGCCGCAAACAGACCTCCGCTCATGCAGCGCTTTGTTTCCGTCGGACGCGCGCTAATCTGGCGCAATCTCGCAGACATCGTCGCCGCAAAGCGTTCCTTGCGCGGCTCTAGGCTTTTCTCGCGCTTTCGACATACCCTCCTCCTCTGCTTTTCTCCTCGCGCTCTCTTCGCTATCGCCATCCTTTCTGTACCGCTGCGCTCCGCGTTCGCTATCATCCGTCGCTGTGTTCGCTCGGCTACGAGGTACAACACCGACGCCGACGCTCGCCACAAGAACGGGAGCCTAAGAGCTGCGCTCAAAAACGTGGTGCATGATAGCTGGGACATCCTGTATGCACCCTTGTAAGAGTAGCACATTTTTTTGCAATGTTGACGAGATGCCACCCTTGCAGGCGGGTTGGCGATTGTGGTCAAATTTTTTCATGCCATGTGTAATACCCTTGATTTCTATGCCCAAAAAGAGCGAACCCTGTTGTTTTCAAAATGCATATATATTTGTTTATGCAAGCACGCCACACAGCTAGTGCCTTTTTATCCTTCTCAGACCCAAAGCTCACTCAAAAGCGTAATATTCAAGCCGATTCTTATTCCCCACTTGCACATCATCAGTCAAATTTGTCGACAACACGAAGCAAAGGCAAGTGATGGGTTTCCTTTGTAGAAATTGCTACGAAGGAGTGGATATCTCATTTTCCCTTTATTCATTACTTCTCTCCAACTTGTGGGTTTCCGCAGAACTACTACGTCAATCACTTGCCTTTGCTTCATTTTGTCAACAAATTCGACTTCGCCCTGCCATCTGCTAGCCGCCTGGTTAGCTCAGATGGTAGAGCGGCTGCTCCGGAAAGGCGGTGGTCCTGGGTTCGAGTCCCGGACCAGGACGAATTTTTCTTCAACTCTGAGGCTTTTCTTTCGAGGAACCCGTATGGGTTTCCTTTGTAGCAAATGCTACGAACGGGTGGATGTCCGATTTTCCCTTTATTCAATATGGTAGTATCTGTTAGTCGTGGCAATTCTGGAAGTCCCGTCATTGCAAGAAAGAACAAGATTCGCTGTGTGGAGCACAGTTGCCGCTCCGTAGAACCTCGTGATGGACCCGCTTCATGAAGGTCACGTTTCTTATAAAACTCCTTACCGTAATAAACGAATGTCAAATCTGGAGGGTCGAGTCAACACCTACATTAGTCTGCGTGGGATTATAACCCTGTCCACATCCTTGGAGGAGGATATAGTGGCAGAGAAGTAACTACACCGCTACTGCTGCTCACTCCAGCGTCCCTTGTCACTTAGTTTCCTGTCCTCCACCACTGCCTCGCACCACTTTTCCCCATCTGGCGGAGGTCGCAAAATGCCTGCACCAGTGCATAAGGCATAGTCTATTTTGCAGTGCCCCTCTACTTTTTCTCCCCATCGTGATACAGTGCTAGATGAATACGGGTGAGGAAACTGAACATCTCGATTCTTCATAAACTTATGAAGACAACAAACAATGAAGTTAAAGAAAGCATAGGGGAAATAGGCTATCTTTCAAAAACGAACTTCATAACTAATTACGGATGTGTGTAAAGCCTGTGATGAATATTTTATCATTTTCCTTATTTTCCGTTAATGGTACGAAGTTAAGCGTAAATTAATAGTAGCCCAAAAACCGAAAAGGAAAAATTTCTGCACGAACTATAAAAAATACCTGTCAATTTAAGCAAACAGCCAAATGTTTCAAGAAAGCTGCTCGCTTTACTAAAGGAATTTGGTGCGCTTGACAGTGTATACTTCTTGCAGTAAGGAAATTAGGTAGCTTTCTTGCTTCATTGCGTGATTCTGCAGAGAACGGGCAATAAAGCCAAAGAAAGCTACTCGCTTCAAGACACTTTAGTTTCTCTAAAATTTGCTTCCATGACACTGTTGGCTCTTAGCAATTCACACAGTTGTTGCTACATGCCTGGTATTTATACAGATACACACAAACACACAAAAAGAGAAAATAACTAACGTCCAGAGTACAGCTATAGTTATTTTCTACGCTTTTCTCTCTTGGTAAACAGACCCCAAGGGGCCAGATGATGTGCCTGAGCTGAAGGTGTTCGACACGAAGGAGTTCATGGGCCTGACGCTTGCCAAGGTGAGCGTCGGCATACTTCACCAGAAGTTCATCACAGAAGCCACCGCTCAGGCTGTGCGCAGCTGCATTGAGCAAGCGATGACATCACGTGTGGCACCGCTGCTGGCCACCGTGCTCAAAGGCATCGCTTTCCCTGACTTCACCAAAGTGCAGCATTAACAAGATCAAACGTGGCCTCCAAAAGAGTGTCTAAGTATTTCTCTAAATTACTGGATAAAATGGCGTTTATTGGACAACAGTGTGTGAAAGCTTTTGATCATGGGCATGGCCTCCGAGATCACAACATCGCGATCTCGGAGGCCACGCGATGGGAATGCTTGTGTGTGCAAAGTACTTTGCACGCACACAGACGCTCTTGCCTACTACCAGAAATAAATTGAAATGAGTGCCCACAATAAGACTCGTACACACCTAGGCACAGTGTGCTGCCCTGCCTGTATAGTAAAGTTCAATGTGAGCTGCATTCCTGTACCCATGTTTGAAGAAGTTCCAAGACTGCACGGGCACCGATATACGAAAAGTTGGCAAACTTTCCCTTTGCATGGTATTTAATATACCACTTTTTCGTATACCGGCATTGCCGAGCAGTCTAGGAGCCCTTTCGACTGTGGGCTGTACTTCGCAGAGACTTCATCTTGTGTGACAGTCCAGGGGTACTTAAAAGTGGTACGCAATGACCATGCCTTGAGTTGGCTGGCAATCTTAAAGGATTCTTCAGGTCGCCTAGCATAATTGAGTCAACTCCAATAATTTAACATTACCATGGCTTATAAGTCCGGACGGAAGCATTCTGATGCCGAATGCCAATCGCACACCCCTATTCCTCCACCACCACAAGGTAAACTGGGCGACAATGCCTTCCTAGGAACAATAACTGCAGACGACTTCACCGAACAGCAACGAGCAGACCCAGAGTTAGAAAGCCTTGTGGAGTACTTTGAAGGCAAGACCGTTGTTGTCACTGGGTCTTTTGGCGTGGACTGTCTTCATTTTCCATGCACAACCACGTCTTCGTAAAGAATATTTCAGCCGTCCATGTCAGCTACCTTCTCGTTGTGCCTTCAGCTCCGTGGCCTGAGGTTCTCCATGCCCTTCATGAATATCCAATAGCTGGGGACCTGGGATTCCCCGGCGACTTGCTAGGATTCAGGCGAAGTATTACTGGCCGCACCTTACCATCAATGTCGTTTGTTACGTGAAGACATGCCAAGACTGTCGGTGATGCAAGACACGGCCAACAAGGCCAGCGGGATTGCTACAACTAATCGAGCCTCCTTTCCGACCATTCCAGCAGATCGGAATGGACTTGCTTGGACCTTTTTCGATGCCAACATTCAGAAATAAGTGGATCATCGGGGCAATGGACTACCTTACCCACTTCGCTGAAACAAAAGCTCTGCTGGAAGTGCAGCCGAAGTGGCGAAATTATTCGTCCAGAACATCCTGTTGTGACATGATGCCCCAGAAGTCCTCATCACTGACAGACGAACAGTCTTTACAGCAGAGCTCACCCAAGAAATTCTGCAATACAGCCAGACAAGTCACAGGAGGTCAACTACCTAGCACATGGAGACTAATGGTTTTATGTACGGAGCGGCTGAACAAGACCCTCGCCTATATATTAGCAAGGTATGTATGTTAACATTGAGCACAAGGCGTAGAATGCCATCCTTCCATACGTAACCTTCGCTTACAACACGACAGTGCAAGAAACAATGCAGATCATGCCGTTCAAGCTGGTTTATGGGAGGAACCCGACGACGACTCTCGACGCCATGCTGCAGTGCGTCACCGACAAAGAAAATCTTAACAGCTCGCTTGCCTGTACATTAAGAACCAGCAGAGGACCAGCAGCTGGCACTACAATCTTCAATGACACTACCTGGAGCACCAGCCTGGTGACAACTTTTGGGTTTGCACTACAATAAGCCGATGAGGACTTAGCAAGAAACTTTTGTGATGCTATTTTGGACCCTACAAGATTATCTGATGTGTTGGCGCACTGGACTATGAAGTTGTGCCAGGTGGTATTTCGCAATCACAGAGGCACCACTAACGGCCTGAAATAGTCCATGTTGTGCACCTTAAGCCCTTCTACCAGCCCTAACAAATCCTGGGACTTTGTTTTTGTTTATTATTTTCTTTACTCCATGTGCTTCAATTTTTTGCTCTCATGTTTGCAGCATTGAGACAACGCTTTTTAAGAGGAGGGCATTGACTTATGTATTTATTTATCCCTCTCGAGAACTGCATTTCACCGCTAACAACTTGAAGTTATTGCTCAGCGCAAGATGCGCCTGCGTGATACGGAACTTATCCGAAGGTTAAGGATTCTATCTGTTGTGTCTGTTGTCACTGAGTCTTGTATGACCTGACTGTATGCACGATGCGAATTGTGTAGTAATTTCTGGGAGGCACGCAGGCACCAGCGATTACATTGGAACCTTAGACGAGTCATGTATAACAGCTGATGCGCTTGACCCGAAGATCTTCAACGAATGCCGACTTTGCTCGCCTCTATCGTTTTGCCTGAATGCTACATGTTTTGCTGGGCACAAGTTTGCCCAATAAAGAATTAGTCATGTGATCCACAGTTGGTGCTACTGTGTTCTGCACCGTCATTACAGCGTGACAGTATCATGAATTTTGTTACTGCTGATGCTTAAGTATCGCAGCTTCTTCTTTGCTTTCCACTCCAGCTGTTCGTTGAAATGAGCTTGCCTATAGGTGCGCACTGGTGCTAGCAAATCATGAAAGAAAACTGTGTGTTGTCTCGCCTAACCACTCATGACTGTCTGTCACGACAGTTCGTACCATGCAGCGTGGTCTTGGAAGGCATTTTGAAATATAAATGATGGGACTTGTTATTTTCGCTAAGACTTCAAGGGCACTGATATTATCAGATCCTGTTGTAGCTGTAAAACTGCTTATGTGTGGCTTTTTATTTTTTTAATTCACACTTCTGCCAGGCTCCTTAAGCAGCAGATTAAGTGCCTCAAACACTACTTTCAAAAGCACTCACATAATATCCTTACTGTTTTTATTTAGAGAGGCCAATTTGTCATGTCTGCCTTTGTTGCTCAGGACTATATTAGACAAAACAGAAAGGCAAACAAGTTCATCACATGCATTTAAAAGACATTTTCAGGTATGAATGCTTTGTTATTGCTCATTCTTTCTGTATGAAGCTAATGATAAGATATCATGAGAATACAGTGAAGGTGAACAGATGTAAAAGAAGAGTTCGTGTTCAACCACTCGAAATAACTACAGGTCCAAATAATGAAACAAGTGCTGCCAATCAGTTTTATTAAACAATATGAAGCCATATATATTGAAGCCATGTTACAGGCTGCACAAAAAATGTGTTATGAAGGTAACTGGGAAAATGTATAAAATTCAACATTGTTCACTATATAAAAGAGGTTCTGCCACATTCACTTGTGAATATCATTTCACCAGGTAGTAGTACAGGTGTTTGAAACTTAACCAGTTGTATTAGTATATCTATGTGAGCACACACAAAATGTTTCGGTGGCACCAGACCTTGT
This sequence comes from Dermacentor variabilis, assembly GCF_050947875.1. Classification (NCBI taxonomy): domain Eukaryota; kingdom Metazoa; phylum Arthropoda; class Arachnida; order Ixodida; family Ixodidae; genus Dermacentor; species Dermacentor variabilis. The sequence continues at coordinate 52,202,824 of NC_134571.1, read as the reverse complement.
GAGAATCAGACCTTGTGAGATTGAGCTTTCCTCTGCAAGATGAATGGAAACGGATAGTGACAACAGAAGGCAGCACATTTCCATATTTTGTTCGGCACACATCTGCTGATTATGTCCACCGCATATGTCTGCTGCCTTCTCATACGGTGCATGTCCGAAACTCGCTGATAACTTCTCACAGAATCTGGCACCAGGAGCATTTCGATGACAGTCATTCATGGGGCATCTCACCAGGAGAGCCCAATAAATATCTCTGCAGACGAAGCAAACTTGTTTGCTCAGCAAACAAGTGGTTGTACCTGACAAACATTGAGTACACTGAAACGAACATACACACACAAAAAGAAACTGCAATACAATGGTTGCTTATGTATAAAGATCTGGTTGCGTACATACACCAAAATTTAACACACAGCACTGACGTCAGACATCTTGTAAGCAATTACAAATGCATCACCCAAAACGACAGACAAGAACAAATACATACAATTGTTGTGTGGCTACACAATACACAAAGAATTCTATTCACTAACAAATTTAGTTTAGCAATGTGCTTCATTCGTGATACCTCCAGATGGATGTCAATTTTTCTTTTGGTGATGCTTCCTTCACCTTGGGAAAACGGGAGATGGAAACTCAAGACGATGAGCAAAATGAGAACAAGGTGAAAGCCAGAGCTCTGGCTTTTCACTTTGTTCTCGTTTTGCTCATTCCTTCACCTTGCAACCTTCTGCCCGACTCGGGCGCCTAACACACCTCACTGTCCGAATGTTCATTATGTGGCTTAATAAATGTATTCTTCTATGGCTTTCTTATTATTTGATAAATTGCACTGCTGAGTGAGCATATTAGTGTAACTTAATGGAAAATGAATAGGTACTGGTCTTCTTACCTTAATTACTCGTAAACCATAAAGTTGTGTGTGCATTAATACTTCAAATTGATGACAGAATTCTGAAAGCCTGCTTAAAATGAGTTACCACAAAGCCACTGGCTGCTAAGCACGCAACCACCTGATGAGCCACAATTAATACTCCACTCCTATAACCGCTACACTATGGTGAGTGTTAAATACATTTCAGGTGACCCAAGAAAGATTATGCTTTTACTAAAACTGCTGAAGTCTCACGATAGCAACTGGTGCTTCCAATTGTTTTACCCCTTACTTTAGTCAGAATGAAAGCAATTCACCAAATGTGTAACAAAAGTGAAGCAGAAACAAAAGGAAGAAGATAGAACATGGGAAAGAAAAAGTAAAATGAGTCATCAGTGATAATTATGACCTATTAGGATGATACAAAATTGGGTGCATGAGCTAAAGAGAATAAAAATGTGCTGCCTGAATACTAATACAGAAAAATAATACTCAATGCATACTGCATTGGCACATTGCATCAGAAAACTGTACCATAAATAAAGCTATGCTAAAAATATAATGAGAAGAGGGAATGCAGAACGAATGTACTAAAAACTGTGCTCAACACAAAAACTTAGAAGGTCCCCTCACGTTGCTACAGCTTCAGCACAGACTGTGATTGGTTGGTGTTAAAATAAGCCTGCATACATTGCACGACAAATGTAAAGAAAGGGACTCAATGAAATTAATCAATAAAATAATAATTCTGAGACTCGCAAAGTGATACCGCCAAATAAAATCAATGCAGAATACAGTTTTGGGAACCTTCTGCATCTATATGCAGAATATGCATGTAATTTTCCCATCAGAAACACCAACATCACGCTCACATTCACTGAAAGGAGTAGCAGAAATTTTGCGTGCCTTACAAAATTTTATAAGAAAGCCAACAAGCCAAGCATTATCTTAACAAGGAAATAAAAAGTGAACGAATGAGGCTAATGCGTTTATCGCTTTATGGATGCCTCAACAGAAATTAGGTCTTAAGCTCACACTGCAGTAAGTGATATAATGTTATTTTTAAATACCTATACTCAGCAACACTTTTTTACCTCAGCTCAATAAATGCAAACAGCAGTTATGATTTCCTGAGGAGCCTCACATGTGATCTTGAGGAGAAGGCGCCAGCACTCTGGGAATATTCTAACAGAACTTCAGTGGTCACCTAAAAAACTGAAAACTACAGGACAACACTAAGAGGTGAACTAGCATAACGCTTGCATGGATGCAGCAGCAGACCTGCACTTTATCTGCTGTCATTTGCAAGCAAAACATGCAAGGCATATACTGTTAATGAGCTCTCCATGAAGCAGCCTTTAAAGGGGCAATGCAACGCCTTTTGAGCATGAAAACATTCGCTGTCTGTGGACAATGCTGCCATGGACATGCATGCCAAATATTATACCACTGCACGTAGCAGGCAAGCCACAATCTCGCATAAAAGATTGCTTGTTTTCTCCCATTGCTTTCCAGCCCCCTTCCTTCCTATTACGGGATGCCGTGATATTATAGACCTGTAAAACAACCTATAGATGCCAGCCATTAGAGAATTCTCCATAGCCACGACTTACGCCCGAGTGAAAGTTCATGCCCACATATACAGCCCTCCAAGATGTGTCCCTCTCCAGCATCTTTGTAAGACATCAATTTTCAAGGGTTACCATGGGAGCACCATGGAAAGAAGAAAAAGGAAGGTGCAATATGCTGCCCATAGCTGAGAAGAAAAATTGCGTTGAAGTGGAACAGGGAAATAAACATTGCGCTCTTTAAATTGCTGTCATTCTTACATCCTTTTAAAAGATTTCTGTGGGAGTATATTAATTCAGAGGCATCAGGCTTATTCCAGTGCAATTCAGTCCCTTTAGCAAGTTCTTGCAAACCTTTGATTCATTTTTTTTTTGTGCATTTGATCTACAAATCTGCTAACCTCCCAGATGGCACATGTAGCTGAATACAAACACTGGTGAGGCGAAGGAAAGGCACACCGAAGTGCATGCACACCAACTTTCAAGGTTCCACGTCTTAACAAATCTTTGAGATAGCACATGAGACTAGCCCAACTGAAAAACTGTCAATCTGACTGACACTGAAATCTCATTATTATTGATGTGATCACAGGTACACCTGCTTGAGTATGCTTCTCTTTTTCAATTTTTTATATTGCTCTACTTTCTTGAAAATAGGTCGAGCACAAATACAGGTAGACCCCTAATATTGTGCTCTCTGAGAAATAAAAAAAAATTATTTGAATATAGGTCGACCCATTAGAATTGGCATGTTAGAATTTCAATATGGATGCATTTCAAAATGGATGCCTCGTTGCGCCCTAGCTGCCGTAGCTGCCTCCATGTTCTATAGTAGGTGCGCTTAGGCATTAGTCCACCGTGTGTAGAAAAGAAAATAAGAGAGGCCCTGAAGTCATGTCTTTGAAGCTGGAACTGCAGCCACGTTGGTATGCCATCTCCCTTTGCACCTCCAATCAGCTCACGAGAACAGATAGGCACAAGCTTTAAACTTTCGTTGCTATGAACTGCAGGAAGTGCGTGCTGCTGATGCATGTCAGAACAAAGCTTGCGAGACTTCTGTATCAGGTTTAGTGAAGCAGACGCGCTCCTGTGCTTTTCCGTGGTCCGTTGAAGAAGATGACAAAGACCCACGCCGTAATTACTTGAGTATCTCTGTTGCTGACTGCCAGTCGCACTCACAGACCCAAAACACAACTTTCAAGCTTCACACCACAATTTAAAGTAAGCTTGCCTCGCGAACAAAATGTGCTGCGAGAAAGACGCAAGTGGAAAAATCTTATCTCACTTTTTCAGAGGCTGACACCAGCAGCAATAGCTTCAGGAGCACGGTTGCTATGGCAATGTTGACATTTGAGGCACCAGCCGCAGTGCTCCATTGCGAAAAACAGCATGTGACTTCTGCCACACTGTTTCCAACCCGTCTGTGCTGGTCGGGGCCTCTACTAAGCTTTTCTCCCTCTGTGGTCCACCGTCTGTCTTCCCATTATCTGTGTTAGCTCTATTAGCATGAATTGCCGAGTTCATCATGATGCTGCATGTAAAAAGACAGTGTCATGTGCGCGCAGACGGACGGAAGCCAGGTCACATCACAGGTGTTCGGAGTACCCGAAACTTGCATGCAGGACTGGCGCAAACAGAAGGAGACTGTTTTCCCCAGCAAAGCAACACAGTGGACCGATGCAGGACGTATTTGTGACAAACCAATTCAGTGATACAATCGTCTCAGTCCTATCTTGAAAGCGATCTGCGACGGGGACAGAGTCCACTGCACGCTGTATTTTTGCTGCTTATAGTGTGCGTTGAAGCGAGAGAGGCAGCTGCTGCCGCACTTCCTCACTCCAGCGTTTTGACAGCGAGTTTCCGCAGTCACTGAGTGAGATGTGTTCATGTTTGCTTGTGTGCATGTGACACCATGCTTGTTAATTTAGTTAGTACTGTACTGTACGGGTGTGCATTACAATCGGTGTGCGTTAAAATCGAGTAAATAGAACATTTGTGTTTTGCGCAACTGCGGCTTCGACTTATGGTATTGACGCGCATGGCAGGGTGTTTGGTTTGCGGCCTTGGCGCCCACGGCTCTGGCGGTGACTCTGTTCTACATTGGAACTCCATTAGCTCAGCACTTTTGCTAGCTTTGATCATGAATATAGGTTGAGATTTCTTGGTCACGAATATAGGTCGATAGGTAATTATGGGGTAACATTTCTGGAGAAGAAAGGTCAACCTATATTCGAATAAATATGGTGTGTTCCTTATAACTGCTTTATACAGTAAAACAAAAAAGATGCATGTATAAATTGGGTGCACTGTACACTTGAGTAGTCCTTTAGCTTGCTTTGGTTAAGGACCGATACTTTTATAGAGATGTTAAACCCTGCAAAACTTGTGTAAAATTTACACAGATGCTTTCTGAGGGTTCTTATGTGTTGGGAGTATTGGAGAACATATCATTCAGTCAATTAACTAAAAACTGGCATAAACTACAATGAGACAGGTGTGTTAGTGAAGCTACACAAAAGCAAACAAGTACAGAGAAGGAAAATGTCTCTACAGAGTATGTTGGAAATGGCAATGTCTAGATATTGCTTGGCATTCCTCAAAGATCTAAAATTTGTGGGTGATGGTGATCCTTCTTTAAGCTTTACTTTGTATCATGCACATATTAGCTTAGCATAGTTTAAGAAAAGCTTTAGAAAAAGCTGAAGTGACAGGAGTAGTAGTTGGAATTCCTGAGCCTTGTAGGAGACTGTCACATTATTGAGTGCCTAAAGTCACACTGCTTTCTCAGAGCTACTGACATACACACACATCAAGGCTACCCAAGGTTTGGTTCACTTTTAAAACCTGTCCTGTATGATGGACTGTTACACACAGTTCACAGTTCCCAAAGTTTCTAGGAGTGCCAGAGCATGCCATTGAATAATGTTGGAAAACTGCATGCTCAAAAATAATCAGAGCAGTAGTTGGGCAAGTGAGATAAAAAATGGTGAGAAAGTTACTGACACTGTTACTGTGCAGTGAACTACATTTGCATTGCTACAAGAAAGTTAGCTGAATGCAGAATTAATAAATTCAGGATGATGCCTCAGATCAACTACTTATCGTGAACTGCTGTCTTGGCTGAGTGTTTTACCCCATGTCAAAGACCAGTTACTTGCTAGATGCAAGGGCCATTTGAAGAAGATCCATAACGGCAGAATTGACAACTTCTGGATGACGGCGAAACAGGTAATGTCCTCCTTTCTTGAACAGCATCACTTTTCTTTGGCCTGATGTTGACCCTAAGGCATAAAGAGTAGTTTAGAACACAAGTATATCAAAACTACAAAGTGAGAGGTGAAGTAACTTCAACTACCAAGGCAAGATTCAAGGTTCTATAGGCACCACCAAACAAGGCCAAATGGGAGCTTAAATTTCAACAAGCAAGGAGCTGTTAAGAATCAAGACATATCCGAAAGGCTAAAACAAAATAAAGCAAAATAGTATTTCCATTACCTAAATTATTCATACCATTAAATGTAATTTATGCATGAAATCTTTATAATAAATTAAAAAAATTAAGTAAATAGCACCTTTAATATAAACTTGAAACAAAGAGAAAAGCTTGTCTAAAAATAGAAAAAAAAACAAGCAGAATATTGTTGTAAGCAGGTAGACATATGTACTGGCAGAGGTGGGGCTACACTGTAAACAGTTTATCGGACACATCTATGCCACCTAAACCAATATACAGCTTGGTGGCAAGGACAGAAATAAGTGCAATTGGCAGTTGTTGAATTAAAGAGGCCCTGAACTACTTTTCATCGAAGTCGAGAAATGAATTTGATCTTAAAATAGACTATTTCATAAATAACTTTTCACAAAAAGTACTTCAATGCATTCAGCAGAATCTATTGACAATCAAATGTCCCCTATACAGTACTTCTGCTCCTTCTTCACTGTGAAGGCTACGGCAGAGTGGGGAGTGCCCACAACCCTCTGCCTACTGAATGTCACCGTGGTGCGTAGTTCAAATTTGATTTTGGATGTTCACATTGATGTCACTACTTCTGATTCTGGTGCCTACGACGTGCCAGACAAGGAACTCGAGCTCAAAAGACCCAAAGACACATTTCTGGGGGTTGACAACAACGCATTCAAGAGTTCGCGGAGGTGACACTCGTGATCTTGTGGATGGGGACTTGTGACGAGGATGTCGTCAATGTAAGCAAATACAGCCGGGAGCCCAGGTGTCACCTCGACAATGAATCTTTGGAACGTTTGAGCTTTGTTGCATAGGCCAAAGGGAATGCGCACATACTCAAACAGGCCAAAGGTGTAGTAATGGCCGTCTTCGGGATATCGGCAGGGTCAACGACGATTTGGTGATAGGCTTTGACGAGGTGCACTTTACTAAAAATTTTGCATCCTTCCAAATGGCCTGTGATATCTTGAATGTGGGGAAGGGCATAGTGGAATCAGTGTGCAGATGCCAGTGGGAGCAACAGCCGACAGAACTCCAGGGACGGAGAGTCACGCCTTACTGTCAAAGGCATATGCCGACGTTGAGGTCGAAATGGGTCAGGAGGTTAGAGCCGAGGATAGGCTGATTGACATCAACTACGATGAAGACCTACTGGAACGTGTGCTGCAGGCCAAGGCCAAGAGCGAGGGACCGTAAACCATATGTGGCGATGGAGGTAGAGTGCCGTGCTGAGCATAGGGCCAGGTGACTTAGAAGGGCAGTCACACCTGGAGGACGGCAGTATGCTGACCTCGGCACCAGTGTATGCAAGGAAGCGCACTTCGGAAATGCGATGCATGGCAATGAAAAAGCAACTGGGTTGTAAGACAAGGTCACATGCCACTGTCAGTGATCTCGCAGTGCATTTTGCGACTACTGGCACGGGGACCTGCACTGGCGGGTGCAGTGCTGGAAAGTGTGATGGTACTAGCAAATAGGCGAGTTTCGACAACTGCACAAGCGGGAACTGCTTGGACAAGAGGGACAGCGGCTGAGGCATGAGAAGGAGCCGCACTGGTCATGAGAGAATATCTGAAGGGCATTGATGGAGACGGCGAGCTTCAATCCGGGACTCTAAGTGGGCCGTGATAGAGAGCCCTGGAGTTGAATAAAGAGTGGCGACAGAAGGATAAGTCACGTCGTGAACTCGAACAGCGTGCTGGGCGAGGTGGTCAGGTCTCCTGCAGTAACCGACACAAGGTGGGTGGACTATGGCAAGCGCTGCAGGAAGAGCTGCTTCAACAGCGCACCATTCATGTCGACATTGCTTGAGCCCAGGAGCCATCACATGCTGTGGAGCAGCTGGGAAGGGCGGTGATCTCACAGCTTCTTGGAGGTGAGCAGGTGCTGGACGCGTGCACTCTCATACGCCACAATGTGGTCCAAAATACTGTGCTTTAGGTGCTGTTATGGGGCATCCCACAAAGGGGGCAGCAATGACGTCCACCACCTTGTGAGAAACCTCAGGAGACAGGTTGGCACGTTAAGTAGCAATCTGGAAAGTCTTTAAGGTGATGTGGCGTAGAACAAAGGAGGCTTCGACCTGGGCAAACCAAACCTGTGGGTCCTTGCACCAAAAAGTGGGCAAGTGAAGCTGTAGAGCTGCGACATCTTGTGGGTGCGAGGTAGCATCAGGCGGAAGGTTGCCTGAGGGTGATAGGTTGCTGGGATCGGTGATCTCATAGTCCAGAGTCTTGCGAACCGAGAGGTTGCAGCATAGTGCCAGGACCAGAGGACCAGCGTAGCCGGCTCTTAAAACAGACTAGCCCATGTCGTGCTTGCGCCATGAGCACACGCCGCCCAACTTTATTTTCGTCATCTTTTGCCATGCTGACCGAGGGCGCCGAGCTTTAGCATCCACACGTAGTGACATCAGTGGGCGCTACAGTGGCTTAAGAAAAACAGTCCCCTCTCTCTGCAGGGAGCCATCCCTGATTAAGGCATGATATTGCTGTCACGTGGTGCACTTCTCTTGCAGCAAGGAGATGGACTTCTCCTATATATGAATACAGTATCCCTTAAAGGGCTCCTCACCAGGCCCCATAGCAAATTTTGGTTATATGCTGGAAGTTGTTATGTGTCCTCTAGAGAGCATTCTGCCGCAAACATTCTTCAAATCGGCTCATTAATAGCCGAAATAGAAATATTTCAGAGCCGCGAACCCATGATTTCAGGAGGTGGGTTCCACTGCCAAGCAAAACTCTCCCCACTCACCCTGTCTAGCTGCCGCAAGCAAAATTCCTTCCCTGCATTCTCCCATGCCGGACCTTGAGGAACATGTGACACAAACGTCCCGGGCCCTGCTTTCATTTTTTCCCCTCCTTTTTCTTTTTTTGGCACTGCGCACTTCTGCTGATGGCATCACGCGCGAGCTGTTCTGATTGTCTGGTTTTGCGCAACGCACAATTTTGTGTGCCGTGTGCAAGGACATATGACTAGCGGTATAATTCACTGCTACACGAATACTGAGGCAGGACAACCGGATCGCAGAGCATGATCACGTGCTCGAACACGGTAGAAAATGGCATAGTTTCGGTACCTATGCACGTGACTGCACGATCGTGGAAACAAGCAGATGAAGCGGAAGTACATCTCTCTTGCTTCAGTGCGAAGTAAAACAAAAGACACGTAGACATTCCATTTGTGTGTTTTATTATTTTTCTAAACTTCAATTTGTCAATTCAAGACACAGATCACACAAATAACAGATGTTGCCTTGAATAATTCTCGAAGTCGCGTGTCACCTCGAATGACGTCCTACTGCGGACACGAGTACGTAGGGGCATGGACACGAGTATGTCACCGTTCGGCTTGGAGCGCGGTTGCCGCAAGGGAAAGGGAAAACGGTGTTCGGATTGAAATTTCAGACCTTTCCGCAGCGAGTAGCGATGTAATTCTTTGCAAACACAATCGCTAGCGCGCATTGTATGCTCTGCGCTTGTCAGCTCAATATGGCCAGACCTGGTGAGAGGCCCTTTAAGACTCCCATCTTTTTTTGAGAGTTGCACATTTCAGTCACACATCTAAACTTATATGCTAGTTGAGGCTAGCAGCAAATTTCATCATGTCAAGAGATGCATGATAGCAATGAGATATATGAAGTCATAAAACAATTATTCTTCGTAACCAAAAAGCATGAATCTCAACTAGTCCAAAAAAAAAGAAGTGAGATAAGTAAACAATTTTCAAGCAAACTTAGCAAAAGTGACATGTGCAAGCCCGCTTACTTATATGAAGTAGAACTGGTCAACCTGATCTGTGCAGTTAAGATGAGAATGAGCTGAAAGAATGTCTTTGCAAGTATGACTTACCTTTTCTGACCAATTTGCCATTAGCGTCATAGAGCCAAAGATCTTGGTTGCGTGTGCCAATAAGGTCCACCATGTTGAAAATAACCTGTGGGTTGATGGCTCGATCGTTCTCACTGAATGCTATGAGCAAAGGTATGCCACTGTCAGCAACTTGCTTTATCTTGTCACCTGCCTGCAAGAAAGCATAATTTGCTCAATATAGTATGGCTGAGGGCAATTGAACAGCAATGTTGCAAGAAATAGGTTAGATTGTTTTGCATATCTTGCAACATGCAAAGGCCGAACTTAAACTGCATGAATCAGCCTCACTGATTGTCTACGTTGTTACATTGTAGTGATGGTGAGGAACCAGACAGTGCCCCGTTTGTACGTCCCGAATCTTACTCTTTATTGGGTGAATTTGTGCCTAGAAAAGCTTGTGACACACAACCACAATGATAGTGGCAAGCACAATCGTTGGTCGTAGAACTCTGATCTAGGAGTAAAGTGTGCCTGCTGTTTATGCACGGCTCATTGTACATTCTAGCATAATCGCTGGTGTTTGTGTACTTTCCAGAATGTACACCACTAGTCGCGTCGCACATGCAATGTGATTGGGAAAGATTGTTTTGCTATAGAATCGGCAACAACATTCGAGAAATTTCCGATACATGAAGGTGTATTTTGCTCCTAGCAATAACTTTGTAACACATGTTAGCTGGTGAAAAACAGTCCCTGGAAAATGATAAACAATGCACATGTTTCAATATTATCAACAGGTTCCTGAAAATTTGTATGGACCACTCCATGACAAGTTATCCAAGTTTTTTTATACCATCATAGATTACATAGAAAACATTTGCATCTGTTGTTGGCTGTATGAAAGCATCTACCCTAGGTCTAAATAATCTATTGGTAGAGAAGAACTACACTGCCTTCTGAAGAAAGCAAATACTGAACCTAGCAAGCTTCAGTAACACTTCCTATGGGAAAATGTTCAAAACATGAGAAAATACTTTGTAATCTGTGACTGGATACCATATTTATTCGAAACTATGCCGATAGTTTTTTTCAAATAAACATATACCAAACTCTAGGGTTGGCTTAGATTCGAGGTTTTCGAAAAAGGTGCCAGTTTTTAATTGAAATCGATAAATATGGGTCATACCTAGCGCCACCTAGAAAATTCAGTATTGCAGCTGCTACTAGCCGCGCCAGTAACCAAATGAAGTACACAAGAGACGTTGCCATTTTGATCTGTGTCATATCAGAGCTGGTTGTTTATTCTATGGTATCGGCATGCAGCATGGTGTTATTGTAATGGCACCAAACACGGAATGCCACTATAGTGCTGCTTTCAAACAAAAAGTTGTGCTAGCCGCAGAGGTATCATCAAACGTTCAAGCCGGGCGGGACTTCGCCATCGATGAGAAAGATGTCTGTCGCTGGAGGGGGCAATGGGAGATGCTTTTTGCATGTGCAGCAACGAGGATGGCATTTACTGTTTGAAGATAGTGCACTCTGAAGATGACAGCGATAAGGAAGATAGTGATGAGGCTAGCAGCGATGATGACATCGAATGAGCTCGGCATGTTCATTACTCAATAAATGCTGTTTTCATTTTGTGAACTCTGTCCTTGCTTTTTTGTTTGGTCTACATTCGAGGCAAGTTCTTTTCCTTTCTTTTAATTTTTCTGGCTTCGGACTTTCGGGAATCAGCTTAGAATTGGGGCCAGCCTAGATTCGACTAAATACGGCATTAAAAAAAAGATAATTTGGAATTCGTTTAATTTTTTAGCATAAACTTTTTCTTCTTTTTTTATGCCAAGTAAGCAGAAACAGAGCTCTGAAAGAGCACTAAAGAGAACGTCACCAATTTAAGCTGAAATGGTGCTGTTTTATTATAGCCCTGTAAATGGAAGTTTAGAGCACATTAAGCGGCGAGTTGTGATGGTTGTGTGCATCTTCATTTTCAAGCTCTTTGGCTGGTACCAGGAAGCTACAATCAATATGCATACTTAAATAAAATCAGTGCAGAAAATGATGGTAACATGAAAAGAAGGATGAAGAACAGCGCTTGTAAAACACAAACATAGCACATTTTGTTTGTACGAAAGTACTTTTCAGATTTAATTTAATCCATGAAAGAAGAGCTTTCGCATTTTGGGTAGCTATTTTCAATGTGACCAATTAAAATCCTTTTGTGGACCAAAAGAGCTAATCTTTACTTTCTCTCTGCTTGTGCGTGTGCTTTGCAGGCAGCATAATGGAGCTGGGGAGTATAGCACCTGTACCACAGTCATCTTGGCTCAAACCCAATTAGTGATGAGAAATTTTTTTTTAATTTTATGCTGCCAAGGTGTTAGACTGTGATTTTAAGCGGTAGCCAGATTCTTAGCTTGTAAGTGCTGTATGAAATAAAATTTCCGAAAACTGCGATATCTCAAATAACTTCCGAGTGCCAAGTTTTCAGCTTTGTAGCCCCACAACAAAAACTGCTATCGCAAACCTGTAAGCTGCATCTGATGATGCATCTAGCGTGGGTAACACATTAACACATTAACTCACGTAACTTACAATCTATGTGAAAGTAAACATTAAACAATTTAATCCCGGTCAGTGCGAGTTTTTCGAAGATTCTATTCACAAATATGAAGAAAAATATGTTGTAGAGTCACATATAATATGGCAATTTTATGTGCTATATGCATTATGGAGAATTTTTCATTTTATGTGACATCCCACTGCAAGGTGTCCGATAAATTCGGAGTTCACAGTTGCTGTCTTGGCTTCAATGACGGCTTAGAGGACTGCATTAAACTCAGAGGACTGCAAGCAGACGTCATGGTCTAAGTGTTCTGGTTGGCTGTGGCCGCCTTGCTCCTTCAATTTGGTGATCCTCTTTCAATTTGTGTTATAACTACCTTCCTTTAACCATAGAAAGTGTGCATTATACAGCTTATAGTGTAAATAGAGGTGAGAGCACTGCCACTCATTGTCGTCAGTACACTGAAAAATCCAGGAAGAGCCTGGGAGGTAATGAAAAAAAGTCATACTGATAGTGTAAGCAGCCATGACAGCTCCCGGCATATGTTTTGTTCTCTTTTGCTTAACTGTATGTAAAATGTGTAAAATATGATGCCTGGATAGCAAGCACAAGTAAACATGTCAGCTGACCCAGCACCCCTACTGTACCTTGCTTGTGTCAGAACTCATTCTTGCACTTGTCTGCTCTGGTCAAATACAAACGAGTTTCAGTGCTGTATAGAGAACTGCCTCAGAGAAAGCTATATCACTACCCTCTGTCGACAGCAAATAGATGTGGTATGATTTGTCAGGTGACTATTTAAATTCTTGCATTTAGGGATCAAAGCTTACAGCTAAAATGAAAGTTATTCTTTTTATTGTTGACATGCATTGACATGACGTGTTATTGTTAAACAGGCATGGAGCAAATATTTGCTGTGGTAATGACGAATTTTCAATGAAGATTTACTATAATAAATTTCACACCCCAAACCAAACTCACATTTAGCGAAAGCATAAAAATGAAGTATAAAAGCGGAGTGCGCAGAGCACAGCTTGAGCGTCTGCCCACACTGCACTTGTAGTTAAACCATACTGCCACCGATTTACAAAACTGCAGCTCTTCTGTACTGCTTGTCTTGTCACCTGACAAACACTTTAAGAAACTTCCTTACTCATTTGCCATGTTTTAAAATGTTGAGTATCTGCTTAGTTCACAGCATCCATTTTTAACGATAAGCAACAAAGCATGACGGCAGTTTTCATTGTGCAAAATAAGTGACTAAATCTAAAGAAACACGAACATCACAATGAATATCAAGAACTTAGAAACATGCGCACCTCTTCATAGTCGGAAAAGATCATGGTCTGCAGTGACATAATGGCATCTTCAATGTTAGGCTTGATAGGACTTCGTGTGTACTTCATGATGGCAATGCCCAAATGTCTCATGAAGCCTTGATACCGGGGGTTGGTGTAGTGCACTGCAAAGGCTCGCATCAGGGGTAGTGGCCTGATGGCTCTGCGCAAGTGGCAACAGATTGAAATTCACGAATAAGTGTACAAATTGTGAAAGTAAACACAATTTCATGAATTGCTGTTAGTTGCACGGGATTTCACAACACTGCTTGACTAAAGCTTCGCTTCCCAGATCCTGACACGTGCATTGGATCTGCATGATTTCTTACAGTCTACAAAAGTTTACAGCTCAGACAAAAAGGCCCCAATCAAAAGTGCGATGCAAAGTGCAAACTCGTAACAAGTGTAGCAGCTTTTAGACAGCTGGATATACAGACATTACCTACCAGGTTTTGTGGTGCATATCACAGGATTCTCATCGATACACAGAAATTCCTGTAGGCGCTTTGACATGGCTAAAAGCTGCTAAATAAGATTGCCAAGGCCAAGATGCTTGAATTACATGTTTTTGAAAGCGTCTAATCTATTCATAACATTGAAAAGATGTTTATTAAACATTTTGACCTAGAGAAATTTTTTTTCTCTGTTTTTAGCCATTTCAAAGTGGCTGCAGGATGTCTATACATAGATGTCCAAAAGATGTTTCATATTTGAAGTGAGCAAGATACAAGGGAAAGAAATATTGGCAAAATTCTTAATATAGATAACTTTAAACCATCTAGCATATATCTATTATTTGCATACACTGTGGGGTGGCTGAAAGATGCTTTACAAGAGGTGAATATGCTCAAACTGTTGAGTGATTAAGTGCTGCTTATGAAGCGCTCACATACATATACTAAAGGAATAATATAGAGAATAACTATATGAAGTTAGACTGGTAAATTGCTTTTTAGAATGTATAATATTTATTCATGCAATTGAAAAAAACGGCTTATTAGCCAGCAGAAGAGAAACCAAAGTTCCTTCAGAATTAGACATTACTTCAAAAATCAAAATGGGGAATGAAGTTCCCAGCCAAAGATCGTGACAAAAGACGTGTGCATGTAGTTCCATACCTACATAAAGTTTCACATAACTTGAAAAATTTTGCAAACTGAAACACTGTCAACATATCTTTTTCAGCACCTTGTCAATTGTGAGCAGAGTGTAACCCTCAAAACAAAAAGCCCCATAAATGCATGCAATGCCATACTAATCACCAAACCAATTACACCAAATGTACTTCAGATGTTCTATGTGAGATACCCTTAGATTGTGACGTGTTTATATAGGGCAAAAAGCCAGTGCTTCAACGACAGGAGTAGACAGCATGATAATGATGTTAGAAAAGGATAAGGTAGTCACTTGGCTGAACACTGCAAAAAGTGCACATGCACATCCATGTTTGGCGACAGCTTTCTTAAGGAAATAAAAAATAAAAACAGGATGCAAAATAGTTGAAGCATATTTTGTATGGAAGGCAGGTGACAAGTGTGTCAGCTGTCCATCTTTGGCATTACAGGAAAAAGAAATGACATTGCTTTAGAAGTATCTAGGCATGTGAACTGATTGACCATACAACCATATGTATTAACTGAATGACTTATACAATCTTTTGTACGATGATGCGTGTATGATGTACCTTATGCACAGTGCATAAATAGATGATCGTTTGAAATAAACGCCAGTTAGAAGTTCAGCGCCAGCCCTGTTGTATCTGTTTCTTTCGTCTTCGTCTTTAGCGTGTTTTTATGAAAACTGTCAAGATGAACCAACTCGCCCAAACCAAAGTATTGTTTTATCTCAATTTAGAGGAAAAAAAGCAAGCAAGGAATCCATTTATTGAAAATAAATGTATGCATAGTAGGTAACAATTTTTGCATGTGCCTTGAACTGCTTCTCAGTTCACTGAGAATGGTGATCTCATTACATGAGAATATGTCGACATGCTGCAGTCCACTTGGGAAAAAAAAATTAAGTGTGACGAAAACAATAAAAAGAACTCTCCTTAACACTGCATTCATGGCATGCGGGGCAGCTTTATGATGCTATAGAGGACACACCGAGTTTGATATATCGAACTTCCAGTCCACTATGACCAAGTTATTTTGCATGTGTATCGATCAGTAAGTATGGCATGTTCAAAATAGAGAATAACTTGCTTTAGCTGGGTTCATTATATTCATGCTTGACTGTATTTCTGTGAGAATGTAAAGAGAAATTTGTTTTTTTATGTTATATTCATTATTTCAACATAATGAAGTTCAAGTACAAACGCAAATATCCAGGTCCAGTGCTTCTACCTTGTACGTGTCCATTTCATTATGTGTGCTTTGACTGGCTGTTTTCTTATGATCCTTGCAAATTAGTGTCCCAGTGTAAATAACACACATAAGTATGTTAACTCTTTCTGTACTACGCCCATTGGGAATGGTTAGCCTGCTAACGATAGTTTGAAACGCCACTTTCGAGACTTTCTGCGCCCCTCACGGACACACTCCGCTATCGGACGTGAAGGAGGAGAACCATTTTTGTTATCTAAGCAGTCTGCTTTTTTCCGACCAGGCGGTGATTTTTTAATGCACTTTGACGTTTCGTGACCATCAAAGTACAAAGCAAAAATGGCTGCCCGGCATCCCCGTCGCAAGATCGTAGCAAAGTTTGTGCGGTAACTTGCCGTGGCCACTCTGGCGAGTGATTGTTTCATATGCCGCTTCAGAGACCTTACGTGACGCTCACGGACACACCATGCCATTAGACGTGAAGCAGAACTATATTTGTTTTCTAAGCAGTTAGATTTTTCCATACTGGGTGGTAAATTTTGAATGCGCTCCAAAGTTTCATGATTGTAAAAGTAGACAGCAAAAATGGCTGCCTGCGGGAGCGGTGCACGCGCTTAAAAAAATCACAGATGTCGTCATTCAGCTGCGCCTGCAGCTGATTTTATTGATGGATCAAGCAGCAGCGAGTCTCAGGATGCTGCCTGTTTGTCAGACTTTGACTCGGAGTGACGACGACTCAAACCAGCGCAGAACATCTGCGGCCGCAGTCTGGCATGCCCAACTGTAGTGCCTGTTCAATAAATATATGTTAATTTTTTCAGAGACAGTGCCTATTAGATGGTCATACATTTTGTATACCTCATAATTTTTGTTACATATTTTTCTTAGTACATACAAGCACGTTTTTACAAAGCTTGTTCAATTTTATCCCACAATCTTGATTCTGGCAATTTATATCCTTTTTATGACACGCATCTCGTTAATAAAACTTACATGCGTGAAAAGTGCGTTCATTCTGCTTCTTGTTTATGTGTTACATGAAATATTAAGTGTAGTAGTTTCCTCAGAAAAAAAAATCTGGCATAACCTACGAAAAACACCTATTTTCCCCATGGTAGGAAAAGAGTTAAGGGCGAATACAACACATACCTGACCAGTTGATGTCCTGCTGGTGCCAGCAGAGCCACTGATTTCACGTGGGGCATGCCTGGCCTGGTCATGACATTTAAGGTCGGGTAGATGGCGCTGCTGTGAGCCACCAGCATGTCAACCCTAAGCAGGAAAGCAAGGTCCTATGCAACGGCCATCACCACTGCTTGCGAAGAACAAAAGCAGATACGTTTAATGTACCTGCTTTTGTCAAAGGATGTTATACCTTGAAATCACAACCATAGAGCAACCATTACATCATTGCAAAAAGCATAGAATACTAATTCCCTACAACAAGCTTACATTTACAGCAATCTGATTTTTCATTGCCACGGTATACAGCTAAACCTTGATATGACAAACTTCAATATAATGAAATTCTCAATATGAAAAAGTATATTTTTTTTACAATTTGTCCATAGAATACTATGTATTCTGAACCTCAGTATAACAAAATGTGTTTATACGTGATTTCAATATAATGAAATTTCACTGCCGCCGTGGAGGAATGCCAAGGCAGTAAATCAAAACAGCCACAGGCACAGATGGTCAAATGGTTGAATTACATGCGGTTGCTTGCACACACCTCTCAAATTGTGTGTCGCGTGACCGAGAGCGACCACAGAAGTGGAGCAACATCTGATAAGGCTGAGTAGCGGTTGTAGTACTAAAGACAAGTCCTCCTTGCCATTATATTTCATATAAAGTCCCAATGCATTAGGATCCTATCGTGTTCACATGTGTGTTGTGGGCGTGAGGGTGAGCAGAGAATGATGGTGGCTTGATGCGCACCAACTTCCCACGCGTGCAAGGAGGGAGGAGGGGGAGCACACAGTAATGTGATCAAGTGTCTGCGGCCGTGGCTGTACATTTACTGAACATGCATGTTCGCTTTCTTCATGCGCACCTAGTGCCAGAGGTCACATAATCTCAAGTTTCGAAGACGTATTGAACAGTGAGGCAGTAGATAGTATTCACTCCCTCCTGTTTGTGTTCTTCATCATGCCAGTATTGTGACAGCAAGGGTTTGTGGTCATCGGGTAAGATCTGTTCATGATAAACTATGCATTTGTGACACCATGCTTGCTCATTTAATAAGCGATTGTTTACTTTGTTATATGGCTGATAAAACTGCACATGTTACTTTGTGTAGTTGTGTAATGTTTTGCTACTGCTATCAGTACTTTGCCTTTGGGATGAAACTGCAACTTTTTTGTAACTGAAGTTCATTTTTTCCAAATGCCTGATAACTTGGCTCATGCCATAGCACACGTGTATTTTTTTTGTGGGTGCCTTATTTTGCGGCAAGTATGTGTTACTGTACATATAGTCAACGTCCAATTTTTCGGGCTCCCTAGGGGCTGTGAGAACGTCTGAAAAATTGGGCAGTCTGAAAAAATAAATGCTTGCCTTTTACTGCACCCAAGAGCTCAAATCGCTACAAGCGATTCCGAAATAGCTCTGAAAGCTTGCCAGTACACTTATTAGGCATATCGGTGATCGGACTGTGATAGGAGACGATGGATGCACGCGTGCAAATTAAGGAATACGTACCGTGCCCCATGACACGGTATGTATTCCTTAATGTATTCCTTATGTATTCCTGCCCCGTCCCACTCTTGATATGCTTCACCGCAACACTCGGGCGTGCTTCACTGCGTAACATTGCTGTATTGAGGCGAAGCTAACTTTCAAAAACCAGCATTATGCAACGAGCTTTTCGAGATTCAAAGCCATTGGTGAGGATTACAAATGTGGAGCGGGCACCATTGCTAATAGCGGCGAATTGTTTTAATGCAAAACACGGCACCGAACAGCAAGAAACTTGGCAGCGAAAGTCGAAAGGCCAAGTATTGCTGCGGTGGTGTCTACGGCTGCCAGTGGATCTGTGTGCGAGAGCACCAGTTCGAGGAAGCGAGATAATCAAAATGGCAACGGTGGTAGCTTTGGTTAATGCCGTTTCGGACTTGAGGTCATGGAAAAAAGTACGCAAAATCAGACGGCGAAGGTTTTTTTTTTTCATCCGAAATTTCAGATGTTTTTATACATTAACTCTATAGGGTACATGGCGGTGCCGCGAAGACGTCCGAAAAATTGATCGTTCGCTGTATTTGCATAAGAGGTCAAATTTCAAATAACAATATTTTGATGTAGCGGAGCAAAGTGCACATTTTAGACTGTTATATAGCGGTTTAACTGTACCATGCCCAAACAGCCTTAAGTGCTTACAAATTCAAGTACTGAGACTTGTGATACTTAATGCCTTGTTTTGCAGTTCAACGCATGTCCATCACAGCTTTATCGTTCTGCTATGTCAGCTATAGTGATGTTTATCAGTTCTCACCTTCATACTAGTTAACCACAGCTCTATCGAGAGCTCACCTCAAGGTTCAGTAGTATTTTCCTATAAAATAATACACAGACTCAGTAGCACCAAGTCAATGACTGCGCTAAGCAGCTCTATTGCAATGTAAGCCTTCACATGGCCTAGCAACCTCAGCCATACAACCAAACAAGTGCTTACATAAGCATTGCTCATGATTGGTCTATATCTGAATGGCAATGTGCACTGTGAAGTAAATGCCACTGTGTAGCCCTGCATGTGGGTGAATTAATTAAAAGTGGCAGTTTGGGTTATCAATGACTGGTGACATTTGTAGTTATCCAGCCTGTCAGATATACGAGTCAAGAGCAACTCCTTCCAAAATGTTCGCTTTGACAACAGAACACACAGCAGAAATTGTGACAGCCGCAGATTTTTACGTGGGGCTTTGCCTTGAATGCTGCCATATAGTATGTGCAAGCTTAAAGTACAGTAGAAACCCTCTAATATGCTTTCCGCGGGACAGTGAGAAAATGACGCAACACCCGGGAAATGCATTGCATAAATATGCTGTTAAAACGACACAAACATGCTGCTAAATATTAAAACAAGGACACTGTGCATGGCTCAGCCTCCAAAGGATTTACAGTTGCCAATAATAATAATATTTGGGGTTTTACGTGCCAAAACCACTTTCTGATTATGAGGCACGCCGTAGTGGAGGACTCCGAAAATTTCGACCACCTGGGGTTCTTTAACGTGCACCTAAATCTAAGCACACGGGTGTTTTCGCATTTCGCCCCCATCGAAATGCGGCCGCTGTGGCCGGGATTCGATCCCGCGACCTCGTGCTCAGCAGCCCAACACCATAGCCACTGAGCAACCACGGCGGGTACAGTTGCCAACAGATAGTGCAGACTGAACAGGGACAACCTAATAAAAGTTGGAAACATTGGGTTTGGCAGAGAATGACACTTATTCTAAAAACAGCCGAAAAAGGCGTGTCATATTCTCGGATTATCACTTTCGGATATACCTCATCTTTTGCAGGATTTTGCATAACTAGTGCCAGACGCATTGGTGTCTTTGAGCAACGGCTTTCTTCGCACAGTGCCAAGCATGCTGTCTTATCGCAGTGCCAGGATTGCCGTCGGCCATCGATGCATCTGCTGCTTGAATACCGACAACAGCATCTTTGTAACTGATTGTCCAAGAATATGGCCCAAGTTTGTCAAAGCGTTGCTGCGCATACCTGGTCAGTATGTATTTCGACCATTGTCATGCTATCACTCCAGATAGACAAAAGCACTGTCAATGCATGCACCGAATCTTCAACCCCTTGCAATATAAGCCAAGTTGACCAAGTTTCAATAACTGAATGATCGCAGGTTTCTTGCAACAGTCATTGTCCAGCAATTCGATCACGTGAACACCATCCTCGTCGGTGCTGACATCGAGGGTGCAGTTGGCACTGCTTGAAACTGCTTGAAGAAGTGTCGCTATTCAAAACGCAAATGAAAAACGCTGGACATGTGGAACTCGCAAGACAAATAGTAAATACAGCCGATGCAGCCTTTCAACACTTAGCGCTTGGCTTGTCTTGCAGTTTGGGTGAGTTCAGCAACTAGTGGATCAAATAGGCTTTGCTAATTTCTGTTTTGAGAAGGAGCTGGTGACATGGCAAATAACCATGTCAGCAACAAATTAAAACCACAGTATTGCTATTCTTTTCTTGTTCCTGTGGCCACATTGGGACACAGTCAATGCAAGTGGAGTCCAAATATTGAGCAACGCACTGTAAGGTGTCTGAAATTTCTGAGCTTTCCACCAAGACCACACCCGCAAACTCTGCAGCGTGTCAAAAACACACGTTGGTAGCAGTTGGAAGTCCGCAGATAAAGGATGTCTGGTGCGGTTGACGATTTTCTTTCAGATTTTTTTACGTTATAGACAGTACAATTTATATTTTCTTGCAATTATGCACAGATGTTGCAACATATCAGTGGGGTTCTACTGTTCAGAGGCGAGCATCAAGGCAACATACAGCAGTGTCATAAATCTTGGAAGCCAAGAAAATTGGTTAATACTCTTTTTCACTTTCTGCTTTATGGCAAGCACATTTGTTCATTTCACAATAATACTGTTAGGTTTGATTTCAACTGCAAAAATGATTTTATATTCTATGGTGCTATGTTAATGTGACCTGTTATAACCAATATGTGATCTAAGAAGCTGAAATTATAATGTGACTCCGATATTTTTTTACAGGCAATGCAATACAGTCGCAGAGCATCACATCTGTACATTTCTTGGTTGGAAGCAAACGAACGTGCACATTAAAACTGCACACACTAAAAAAAAAATTTGCCACTTTAATGTCACTTGAAAAATTATTTGCTTGTTTTCTCCTGAAATAAGTCACTCTGAAAAATTTACATCTGCAATTAAAGGATGTGACCCTGGAGCAATACATCTCTATAAAAAATGTGGCCATCAAAAGGTTAAAGAATAGCGAAAAATCATTTACAATGCTTCAATGTCAAAGTAAGAATAAGTTAATTTTACCATTTACTTGTTGTGAATAACACAGCATAACAACTGTGGTGAACTTGGTCTAAAGCAGGCACCTTGGGAGCTGCCATGTAGTCATACTTTCTATGCGAGTCATGAAAAGCCAGTAATACTAAATTTCGAAGACAGTGCATGTACACTACCTGCAACACTTCCTGTTGTCGCCCTGGCTTGCACAAATTGAACCCACTATTTTATTGCATACACAAGGACCTTTAACATGCTACAGAAAAGGTGTCTTTTAGCAGGCAGAAACAATTATATGCATTAACAAAAGACTGAATCCATACCACAACAGGCTAACAGAAAAAATATTTAACAGCAACAGAAAATAATGGTGAGAACATTAGATAATATGTTACTTGCTGATGTTGATGGCCTTGAGGAAGTCCGTCAGCAGCTGCGTCTTTTCTTCTGCTGAATGCCAGAATGTTCCTGTCCGGTAGCTGAGACGCAAGTCTGTGAAAAGTGGTAACAAACAGATGCTTAACAAATTGTGAGTGAAGAAATGTAGAAACACTTTAGTACAGCATCCTCCAAAAAAATAAGAGAAAAAAAGCACGTACAAGGAGGGACCTCTCCAAAAAACCGGACAGTCTTCAAAAGGAAAACATTATTACCATTTAGGACAAAAAGGACTTAGTTCCCTTCAATACAGTCTTTATCAGAGTCAATACCCCCCGCTCATCCAACTTTTTTTCCCATTGTTCGAAGCAACCCTGGAGCTCCTCAAGCTTAATGCTGTTGAGTGGCTCCTGCGAAGTTGTTTTCACATCATGAACGGTGTTAAATATCCTTTCTTTATTGAATTTTCATCTTTTAAAATAAAGAAATAAATAACCATGAGCTTGGCCTGATGAATAGGGCATGTGGGGACATTGGCCCATGCCAAAGAGGTTAAATACCATGTCATAGCCAAAGCAGTGTGAGCTGAGGCACTGTCATAATAGTGAAACCAATAATCCACATTCCACAATTTTGCGCATTTTCCTTACATATTCCTTCTTAATCGCCTTAATACAAGAAAAATTGCTGACTGATAGTCTGTCCAGGAGGAACAAATTCCCGCTGCACAATTCTACTAATGCCTAAGAAGAAAGAAAATGAAATGATGATCACTGTCTTCACGCGAGTGCACTTATCGCATTTTTTTTCAGTACTGGTGAAGAAGGCGTTTTGAACTGGTTCGAAACTTGCTTGGTTACAGGGTCACACCCATAGCACCAACTTGTCCCACCTGCGATGTTCTTCGACAGAAGGTCTGGGTCCCGTGATTCTTCAAGTCCTGGCACAAAATCAGGCAAATCTTCTTTGTTTTGTTATTTTGTACACTGTGAGCAGGTCGGGAACAAGCTTGGCAGCAATGAGTCTCATGCCCAATTTCGCATTCAAAATTTACTCACAGGAGCTCCAACTCATGCAAGCAGCTTCTGAAACCTCGTCAATTGTGTTGTGATGACCTTTATTTGTCTTTTGTCAAACCTTTTGAATATTTTGTAGGTGAGACTGGTTGAGGATTGGCCAAAATTAACCTGAGCTTTAGCACTCATTTCCCCTCTTGGAAGTGCCCAAACCACTCAAAAACATGTGTACGGCTCAAAGTGGCTTTTCCATCCAGATCGCCTGGCACATCTTAAGTGTTTCTTCATTTGGGTTTTTAAGGAGGAATCAGAATTTCAAGGAGATTTGCTGTCCATAACGAACAGACATCACTATTTCACAAATGTGCGACAACAGTTAGGAATACTGTCACGACAAACCCACCATACATTCTATGGTGGCATGGGCTTGGGGTCTAACTACAACCACCTAGCAGGAGAACACAGCTGTACAATTACGAGAGGCTCTGTGAAGCCAGTCCGTCTTTTGGGGGGTCCCCCTCATATATGTGGTTTATAACAGTGAACAAAAAAAACAAGTAAAGGTACTTTGTTGCTTGCTGATGTTTTGAACATAGGGTCCACTTACAGTTCACTTACTTACATGCCTTCCTACGAGCTCTGGAGTGCTAAGCAAATCCCTTCCCAATGAGTTCACTTTTTTTTTATGTTGGGAACTTTGTACAGTTCAGTTTGACATGCATAACAGTAAAGCCCAAACAGCTTGAATGTTACTTCATCACAAATGCTATATATATGCACATAGTATGAGTATTAAAGTGTGCATGTTAGAAGGACACGTACAAATGGCAGTTACATAATGAGTTCTATGCAAGAATGCCAACTAAGATCACATAAACACTTCCTATAGACCAACTGCAAGTTAACCAAGAAAGGGCATGCTGGCATCTGTAGCGACACGGCTGGGGTGTTCATGCCATTGTCATCTGCTACAGTTCAGTGCAGTGATCGCGTCTTGTTTGGCTATTTACTTTTAGTTACGATGCAGAGGTCAGTGTCAAATGTCGTGACTTCAAAATATGCATAATTTTCATTATCTGCACACTTCCTTACACAAGAGATTTTCTTAAAAGAGAAAGGGAACAGCAACAATGAAAAAGAAGCTAATTCCAAGAGTACCACCTATAGGCCAAGAAAGAAATGTCTGTAGCCTACTTCCGGCGATAAGAAAATTGTTCAATATTCTTTATTAAGCACAACATGTGGTTGTAAGACAAGTAATTTTCTTCATCAGTCGTTTGGCGGCAATAATCGAAACAGACAGCAGCAGCTCCAGGGCGATAGCTGCTGTGTGCTACGCCTCTCTGCTCGCAACAGCATGCAAAGAACAACACAACTGGCGCACCAAACACTTTGCTCACTGCTGCTTTTTGCTTTCCACTACCTTCAAAGAGCATGAAAAGGAATGAGACATCAGAGACATCTCGTGTGTCAGTGAACCACTCTTTTTTTTTTGCCACAGTAAACATGCGAGAGTGAAAGTGAAGGTCAAAGTGCTTCATTGTCTTAATGCCTCACGACAGCCAGTAATGAGAGATGCCGTGGCGGCTGAAGCATTTATAGTAGTTCGGAGTGCTTGGAGCCTTTGGAGCAGTATGAAGAAATCGAACCACAGGACACCTGGTCAAACGAACTCCCAGAGTAGTTTGCATCAAGGCAGTAATTTTGCTACGAACATTGTGAACAGTTGATCGCACAAATACGACGAAGCTACGTACTACACCAAGAGGAGACAAAGAAGGCAAGCAATTATCGCTTGTGAGCAGTTTTTAATTGTGCTTTTTGGCTTGTCTAACCAATGAAGATGTGTGAAATGACTCAAGAGTACACTGAGCTTTTGTCGATTTTTAACTGATCATCCTCGTCTGGCAGTTACCTGACAGCTTTATAAGTGTTTGTGTGTCTGCATTTGTTTTTCCTTCTCATGGAAAATAATGTACATCGTTTGGACAGTGCATCGGCATGTAAGAACAGAATGTGTTTGTGGCTATGCGTATTCAGTGAACTTTGGATACATATGCTGTCGTTTCTTTTTCTACGTTTTGCATTTTCTCATCAGTGAGTACCACATACTCAGAGCGCCAAGTGCACTTAATTACCCCTGCTAGCTTTTCTGTATGACTTAGCTAACATTTCCATTGCTGTGTCTTAGGTCGTGTTCACTAAATGTGTCAGTGCCATGGCATGGATTTGCATAGTGTACACCCTCCACGAATATTTAGTACTATGCATCAGCTAAGTACAAACTCGACACCTCTTTCAATGACATGATGTACTCTTCTGAAAGGTAAGGTTGAAGAAAATTGGTTTTATTTATGGCGCCTTCTGTATGTTTGAAAAATGTACCAATTTTTCAACTATTTGTTGCCCAGCAAGGGCTGCCACCCTGTGTGGATACAACAATTTTTTTTTATGCCATAGTCTCTCGGTTTTCATTTCATGGCTTCTTTTACGCTTGCGTTTCAGCTACTGCTCACGCATCCACGTGTGCAAGGGCATGCAGCGGTTAGTTTTGGTTTCGCCTCGCAAGCTATTTCCGGAAGTTTGTTGTGCTTATAAAAACTGATGTCTATCTGGTTTTGAATTTCTCAGAGGGTCCCTGTAAGATATTCGCTCGTCAGTTGCGCACAGGGGTGCGATTACATCTGTTCACAAGCAAGTGCTGGTATATACAAATGATGCCACCATATACAGATGATGCTGCCAAGACTGTGTTTATTTTCACGAGACTCGATTCATAAAAACCGATTCTCTCTCTCTCTCTCTCTCTCTAGCAACACACTCATGCCACTTAAAGTGAAGGCCTCCCGATGCAGTGTTGATGCTTCGAAACAACATAGAAAAATAAATGAGGTTCTCCATGGGCAAGATTAGACAGAAACAAGAATCGGCAGGAGAAAAGCTACGAATTGGTCATTTTAGCTGTTCTAGATGTATTTTTGCGAGCGCTACAGGCGTTTCAATTCTTTATGCTGATTTTCTCAGAACCCACTTTTTCACATTTCTTTCATACACCGACAAGCATAATTGTATTGACATGCATACTTCTTTACCTGTAACCGGTGGCCATATTTCAACGGCTAATAAATGTTAAATGTTACAGCTCTGTGCAGGACGCGCCTGCACGTATTGGAAGTTTTGCAAATGTTATCAATGGTTCTATCCGTTGTCTTTTGTCGACAAACCTTGTATAATCCGATTGCATACGCGACATGAATTGTGTGGCAGTTTCTGGAAGGCACGCGGGTGCCAGCGAATACGCTGGGACTCTCGACGACTGATGTATAAAAGCTGATGCGCTTGACGCTCAGATCAGATTTTATTGACTTTGCTCGCTGCTACTGTTGCGATTAAGAGTTATTTGTTTTGCTGGGCACAAGTTCATCCAATAAAGAGTTAAATTTGCAACTCCCAGGTTTGACTCTGCATCATTCCTCACTGTCACTACTATGTGACAATATTTCTAATACAGATTTTTCAATGATACTTTGCATGCCTAATTCTTACATAGTTGGCTGTGCAATGAGCTACCAAAAATGAAATTGTACGACAGCTTTTGATATGATATGGCATGTTCGTGCAGGTGTTTGCAAAGCGATTTTGCAGGCAGACTGCAACGCGAGTGCTGATGTCGATATTTCGTGCACTATTTTTACTTCAAAGGTAAAAACAAACTGTTGAGGCAGGCGTACAAAGATTAATCAAACATGTTTTTTATATCTAAAGAAGCATACGGATCTCTAACCTATTGTTTCAAGCTCAGTTTACAGCAGGCTGTTTTAGGCCTGACTTAGATGGTTGAAGACAAAATGGCCAAGCAACAGTCTGCTGCAGCTGAAGAGAGCATCGGCGTACATCAGAGCTTGTGTTCAGTGGTTGCGTGTCCGTTTCCTTCAACCGACACAAAGCAACGCGTTCACTTGTCAACACTTGCAGAAACATGCCGACGCATGCCAGTCAGTGGTTGAGCCTTTAGAGCACAGCTCTTCGGCACCCGCTCCTGCGCTGAGAATCAGTGTCCTTCAGTGTAACTGAGCAAATGTGCACAGCGAAGGATGAAAGATGATGAGAGTGAAGAGAGTGCAAGGAGGAAAGTGGAGAAGGTGGGTGCAGTGGAAGCATGAGGAAGAAAGTGGAGGAAGAGAGTATGGCAAGGGTGAGGAAGAAAGCAGAGTGCTCAGGGTGTCTACCAAGTTGACATTTCCGAATTCCCTGAGTTTTCCCGGTTTTCCCTGAATGCCTTTGCAAAATTCCCTGAGTGACGCAGAACTATGTTTTATGTCAAGACGGGCTGGAACCATGTCGCCCAATGCTGTCACTCTCTAGTAAGCATGTGAAAAAAATTTAAAAAAAACTTCATCCAGTTGAACACTAAGGAGTAGTGTTTATTTTATTCAAAAAGATAATAGAAGGGAGGGGTTAGTAAAATGCACAGCAAATAAAATGTCTTAGAAAAAAATTCCAAATCGAGTCGGACATTCTCAAATACAAATAAAAAGGAGATGCATAAAGAAGCAAATATTTATAAAGAAGCAAAAAAAGGAGATGCATAAAGAAGCAAATAGAAGCACACATTCCTGTGTTCATGTTTTCTTTCTGAGCAATGAGTGACGCAACCGGTGGAAATGCTTCGTCTGCCGAGCAAGGTTCACCGCTGCCACCGAGAGGACCCTGTCATTCAGAATCAAATTCTTTACCACAATACATCACGCAATCAAAACACCTAAACAGCTGCGCTCAAAATTTGCATCAGGAAGTATCGTAATCATCAGTGAATCTTCTTTTATCTTATAAGTATTTATGGAAGCCCATCTGTATTCATGAATACACAATGCATGTTTACCAATGGAATTTTTTTTGTCACTTCATGGTCACTCTAAAAAAATTGATAAATTTTTGCTAAATAGGTCAGACTGAAGTTTTTAAATATGCAATAAAAACTTCAACCCTGGAGGCTTGCATTTGGCAAAAACAAATTCCTCAAAGGGTAGTTCACAATGTGTGAGTGTAGTGACATGCCCTGTAAATAATGAAACACCAGCAATTTTAAGCGATTGTTCTTGTTTTGTGTAACTTTACACCACTATGCCGCATGCTATGCTTCACTGTTTCCTGTTTGTCATTACCATTCTGTGCTACTGCCTGCTGATATTTTCCTTAATCAGCTATATTAATGTTGATATTCAAAAAAAGTTGTTAGGACTTTCACTCGGCACCTGTTGACAAAATTCCTGCATTACTGGCCATTCGTGAAATAAATTAGATGCCTCTGAAGTACTTGCCAACTGGCATTTCAATGAGGTGGGTGCGTTGAGGATATTGCTTCTGCCGCTAGACCTGTGTTTCAAAAATATAATGGGTTTGAAATGGCTGTTTTGTGCTGCAAGCTTATCTAAGATGTAAGAGGTATTTTCTCATGAAATGTGCACTTCATAACTGCGCAGTGTAATTGTCATGGTGCGGCATTATTCGATTCGGTGAAGCACTGATCAATAAGCGCCAAAAGGTCATGGAAATAGGAACCGGCGAGCAAGATGGGTATTACCGGCCACTCAGACAAGCGGCCGAAAGAAGTTGAAGGCAGGTTTAGAGATTATTGTGTTTATGTCGTCGGCGCGACCCTGATGCCCCGACAGCTTTTTGTAGGAACCCCTGTGTATTCTCAGAGATGCCTCGCGCGTGCATTGAGAAGCTTACTAAAAAAGCAGGGGTGCAAATACTCCAAAATATGTGGTGTCTCTGTGCAATCTTGTGTCCACGAATTGCTGACGGCGTATGTGTGCCGACAGCTCCGTATGGCTGGATGCCGTAGTTTCTCCTGTGTTTCTGAATGGACAATGGAGGTCCACCACGGACTAAAGGCTGTGCGTGTGTGGTGCAATACAAGTGCGTGACCTCTATCAGTAGGCGGGAATCACCCGTTCCCTCCCCCGTAATTAAAGGGGCGCGGTCAAGACCTTGGGAGGAGCCGGTATACAAGTGGGTGAACTTGATTGGATCGTCACCAATATCTGCCGTTCCCCAACACAGGGAACTAGGGAAAAGAGAAGTTATTTAAACGCAGGTTCTAGACTGAGCTAAGCAGTCTAGAAACTGAGCCTACAGTCTGCGGAGAAGCATCAAGGAGCTAGTGCCATCCAGTATCACCTGGGTCGCCTAGCCGCGTCTGAATTGCAAGTTACTAGTTGGCGTAAGAGACGACAAACCAACGTCTGCAATGCAGCTCACGGTAGTTCCCCTCAAGTTAGCTCAGCCTGCTCGAGGGAAGACGTCAGACCTAGACTCCCAAGGAAACCAGCCCAGCAATCACATCCACTGCAACGAGATCGGCTTGCCAGAGTCCTTCGGGAAAGCTCTGCCATCGACTCCACGCTTTATGGACTTGCTGCTGCCATGTGTATGCCATCATTTGTTTTCCTTTGAACTCCGTTTAGTTGACCATCATTAAGTGTGTTTTGTGTAGTGCTAATTTCTATATTTACTGTTAACTGTTCGTTGTATTTCTTTTGTATTCATCATTGATCTAGATTAAGTGCATGTGTGTTAGTGTTCTTGTGTTGTTTGTGTTTTTTTTTTAATCTTTGTGTCATTGTCAGTCAATGAACTTGTTTTTTTTTCAGTCTTTCTCACAGACTCTGACTCCTTCGCTGTGTTCGCTTGAGTACAGAACGGCCAACCAGCTTGTATACCCCATCGACGGCGAACGGGTGACAAGCCGTGACAGTAATGAGAAATTAGTTAAATTAAATTGCATACGTCTTGGTGCCACATATTTCTATGGGTCAGGAAAAAGCTGGTAACTCAAATTGGCCATCACTTCTGTCAACGGCGCCATTGCATACTGCCTATGTCATCAACTGCAGTGGGTCAGTAGCATGAGCGATGGCAGCAGCTGCAGCATAGCAATATTATAGCTATAATGTTATTCTTTTAGTTACATGTCAGCTGAAAGGAGACACTTCTTAAAGGGCCTCTCACAAGTCTGGCCATTTTGAGCTGCCAAGCACAGAGCATACAATGCACGCTAACGTTAGTGTTTGCAGTGTTTGCAAAGAATTACATCCCTACGCGCTGCAGAGAGGTCTGAAATTTCAATCCGAACACCGTTTTCCCTTTCCCTCGCGGCAACTGTACTCCAAGCCAGACGGTGACATATTCATGTCCCTGCGCCTATGTACTTGTGTCCGCAGCGTGACGTCGCTTGTGGTGACACGTGACTTCACAAATTATTCAAGGCAACATCTTTTATTTGTGCAATCTGTTGCTAGAATTGACGAACTGAAGTTTCGAGAAATAATAAAACACACAAACAGAATATCTGCGTGTTTTTTTGTTTTAGTACTTCGCATCGAAGCAAGAGAGATGTACTTCCGCTTCATGTGCTTGTTCCCACGGCCGTGCAGTCACATGCGCAGGTACCGAAACTATGCCATTTTCTACCGTGTTCCAGCACATGATGATGCTCTGCGATCCGCTTGTTCTGCCTCAGTATTCGTCTAGCACTGAATTATACCACTAGTCATGTGTTCTTGTGCACTGCGCGAAACGAGACATAGCAACACCTCGCGTGCAACGCTGCCAGCAAAAGCGCACAGCGCCAAAAAAATAAAAGAAAGAAAAAAAAGAAATAAAGAATGAGGAGAAAAAGAAATGAAGGCGGCCTGTGACGTATGCATCACGCAATCTTCTAGGTCTGGTATGGGAGAACGCAGGGAAGAAATTTCGCTTGCGAAGGCTAGACGGGACGAGTGGTGAGAGTGTCTCGCTATGCAGTGGAGCTCGACTTCTAAAATCATGGGTTCGCAGCTCTGAAATATTTTTATCTCGGCTATTAATGAGCCGATTTGAAAAATTTGTTCGGCAGAACGCTCCCTAGAAGTCATGTAACAACTTCCAACATATAACCAAAATTTGCTATGGGTCCTGGTGAGGGGCTCTTTAAAGCCATTTTGGAATTGAGTTTGTCGACCTAAAGATACAGTAGAAAGGCGGATCCATGAGGAGAATGCCAACTTTAGTCACACTAAAACACCATAGTCCAAGATCACAGCCATGACCTTTACAGAGATAATACTAATTGCATAACTGCTGAAGGGCTTCCATTCTGCAGCCACACATGAAATAAAATTTTGCAGGCGGTAGCCACAAAGTGGTCTTTTTTTGCAAGCAATAAAGCATCATGCATATCTGCGAGAGTTAACCAATTGTGTGCTATGTGTACATGACTACCTGGTGCATGAAAAACGCCATTGCATAGAAGGCTTAGGAATAATTTTGACCACTAATATTAGCAGCAAACTCTGGCATTCTTGCATTCTGTCACCCCCAATTGTGGCCGTTGGGGCCAGAATCAAACTTCAGACTTTCACTTCTGTAGCAATATACTACACCAACTGATGTGACACAGCAAGCTTTGTTCACTTAATTGTGCAGGGTCATCAGCTTGTAAGAGAAAAACTCCATTAGTGTTCAAGGAGTCATAGCAGCTTCAATTTGAAGTGAACACATGCAAAACGATTTCCTATTATCAGAAATCTGTGTAAGACATCACACTGACCTCTATTTTATCTGCACAGTTAAACTTAAGTTGCGCACTGATGACATGCACCTTGTATAAGTGGAGGACCCTGAACATGGTGAATGCTGCCATGGCAGCCTAAAACAAACTGCTAAAATGTGCCTGGCACAGGTGAACATTGCCAGACAAAGTCATTGCTTCTTCTGGAATAGACATCAAATAAACAATAATTTAGCAAATGTCAGTGTAGAATACACTCCATCTACTGGGTCTTGCAATAAATCTTGCAGCACATAACTTTTTGCTGTACCTTTAAGGAGCCCCGGTAATGCGCTAGACATTCTTAGACATAAAAATGTCTTTTCTAGTGGCACTCTGCAAACGCCGCAGGTGTCGCAGGTCTCGTTTCTCATAAACTACTGTGCATGCTTTTCGCACATTACTCCACATGACTGAACTGTCACATTCCGTGAGCTTCCGCTATGCTCACCGGGCCACCGGGGTGAGATGACAGTGACACCGTGACTGTCCAGGAAAGGCACCAGTTGAGTGAAGTCACGATAACTGCCAGGTGCCCCATGCAGCAGCAGCACAGTGGGGCAGCCCTCCCGCTGGGCAGCTGGTCTGTCTAAGCCAGTGTGCATGTAGCCCAGTTCCACTTCAACACCTGAAATACCAACAATTCAGGAGAAGATGACGACCAGTGCATGAAAGCAATGCCACAAGATGTGCAGCACAAAAGTGGCTAAAAAAAAGCACACTTGATGTGATCAGCATTGTCGGACATCGCTTGAGCCAATACACTAAATAAAGTAGAAGTGCATTGACTGCTGGTCGACACTTTCTTATAATTTATGTAAACTTAAAAAGTACTTTGGTGCCTTCAGTGGCACTGGCAGAACTCATTGCTCAGCAAACAAAAACCAAATGCATGAAATTCACTAAGAACACTGAGACAGTAAAATAACCATATTTAAAAGGCTTTTCAAAGCTTTTTTTTTTTCATGCAATGTGATTTCGGAAAATATGTTTCTAGTTGTTCAGTAAGTAGTAGGTAACAGGTCCTTTTGCTGTTTTTGAGACTGTGCCCACATGTCATAGAACGCTACTGCATTGATTTCTTATTTTTCATCTTTGTGTTATCATTGCTGCAGAACGCAGATGCTGCTGTAAGTAATGGAACCTTAGTCAGCAGCTGTGAGCACTGCTTCTGTTGTCTAGTGTTTTCCTGAAGTACAAACAGACTCTTGAAATAGAAGTTAAGAAATGATTAAGTGAATTTGTACTGCTCTATGACAATCTTTCCTGCCCTTAGATGAATAGACAACAGTGCACAACCAGCTAATTTTACTTCAAAATACCTATTGATCAGATTGGCATTTGCTTCCTCTCAAAGGGAGGGTGGAGGGGGGAGGTTGAGTGGATAGCAAAATAAAAAGCATAAGCAGAGGAGACTTGCATACATCTGTGTTCTGCACATCAAGTGGCATAGAACAATGGGCACTATAAATATAAAAAAGGTCATATTATGTACATGTGTAGCACATAAATCACAGAAGCCTTTATGCCAAAGATATAAGGTCAAATGAAATATACAGTATTGGAAAAAATATTGAAACAAGAAAATGAACACAAGGCTGCAATATGCTTTAAACCACTGATTAAAATTTGCATATACATGATGTTTGTTGGTAATTCATACACTGAGTCACACGAAATGTAAAAAAGTTGTGTTGCTGCAGAAGGCTTGCCGGTGATCGCAAACAGGATATTTCATGTCTAGCCGATTTGAACTTATAGGGGCTGTGACACCAAATTTTCAAGCTTGAACTTAGCATTGCACATTAAACTGTATGCATCGCACATCAAGCTGGTAAAATTTGAGCACATTCTGTATGGTAGAAAACTTGTATTTTAATTTTTTTATATTGTAGTTGAACTGTAAGCAGTCTGGCAACACTTGCTGGTGACGAAATGAAACATACCCCAGAAAATACTCGCTCGTAGTGACAGGAGGAAATCTCAAAGGCCATGGTATTGCGTACTGCAAGTGCCAGAAGCGATTACACAAGCCAGAAATATGTCATGGTTACCATGCGTTGGCAGCGGTCAGCACAAGATAGTTTCTGTATGCATTCTCTAGTTTGTGCTGCTCTTATCGCGCGCGTGTGAAGGAACTGAGGGCACAAATCAATGGCGATGTCCTTGGGTTGCCAGAGTGTGCGGAGCAAGCTGTTTGATGTTGTTTCAGACTATTTTGGAGTAGTCTGTGCAGCAGTGGCCCTGCATGTCCTGACATCACATAATTCATGCCAAAATAGTGGTCCTTGTCAATGGGAGGAGCTTGGAGGAAGCAATTTCAAATTGAAATAGTTAAAGCTTACTCTGAGAGCCCAGTTATTTTGTGTGTATAACTATGTTTGCCCCTCTACTCTAAGTTATGATGATAAATTGAGAATAGTTGGGCGTTGTGTCATAAGACCTATAGTGCTGTTAGCACAGCCATATTTAAACGCAATACAAAGTAGCAATATTATGTTGCCGTGTCTGAACAGTTTCTTCACATACTTAATACATTTTAGTTCCTCACAAAACGTGTCCTTTGGCAGAGAAGAGATATTGCCCACCTCTGAAACTGATTAAACGTGGGTTTTTTGAAGGTGATCAATAACTGAAGGGCAAAGTGTTTGTTAAATTATCTAGCTAGTGCTAAGAGTATGGTTAACCTTTTAAGTGTTGGGTTTATTTAGAGGTGACACACTTCTAGCATCAGGTTTTCTTCTCGGATGTTATAAAACGAACATAACGGTTTAATTTGGTTGTGCAGAAATGAAAAAATGACATGAATAATGGCAAATTCTCGCTTGTTGTGGTCCTCTTATTCCATTGTGACAAAGGGAACATCATAGGAAGATGCCCGGACAGAAACGCAGAAATGTATGCTGCAAGGGTTACATAATGGAAGCTACAACTTAAATATATGACTGATATTTTTACATTACCTCATAAAAACGTTTCACTTCTCTAGCAATACCGAAGTCAAGCTCTAGAGCAGCCCAGTTGCCTCCTTCTTCACATTCTCAATGTGTTACTACAGTCATAAAGTAAAGGTAACATTTTTAGACCTTTGTATGAGACAGTGTCCTTAGACAACGTCACCATCAGCTCAATTTAAGTCAACTGCAACATAAAGGCTTCACCCAGCAGCCTCCAATTACCCGTCGTCCTTGACCACAAGTTCTTTTCCTCGTCATTCATGCTGTAACTCTAATAAACCACTGATTATCTGTTCTAAAGATTACATGGCCTGTCCAACACCCCCCCATTTATTACTCTTAATCTCAACTACGATATTGGCTACCCTCCGCCTGCTGTTCACACTGCTGTCTTCCTGCTTCTTAATGTCTTTAACTTTTGGTTCCATCACTCAATGTGTGGTTCCTTAGCTCCCTCAAGTTCCTGCACCATATTTGAGTGCCAGTAAAATGTAGTAAATGGACTCTTTTTAAGGATAACTGTAAGCTACTGGATCACAATCTGTTAGTGTCCTCTAATTTTTCACTATACCTTCAGGAGGTGCATTCTGATAGCCAGGTTTCCATTTTCTCCAGTCCTGGTAGAGTTTTGCACATGTATGCACTTTTACAATGTGCTCGGTGTAAGGCCATTCAGGTGGTTCCACTGGTGCAGGCTGCTTCTTTAGTGCAGCCGCAGTGGGCTCGAGGACCTGTTCAATGGACAGGCATTGGCAACATGTTGAGAACAATGGTGAAAAGAAAAGCAAAGCAACATGATGCGACAAAGCAACAAAACTTTAAAATTTCTCAACCAGTGAACATTCGGGTACCTTTATATGCAAATGACCATTTATTAAAAAAATTTTTAGCATGCACCAATGGAATATTGGAAAGACATGTATGTGTTCTAACAAAAATAATAAAGAACAATGGCTTGTGCTATGGATTGCTAATTTCCACAGGCTTGTTTGAGTTCAGTATCATGCAGCCCAAAATTAATGGAAGAGTGGATGAAAGTACTTTTATGGCGCATTTCACATCCCTGCAGCAGTGTATAGAGCATTCATTAACAGCCTCCAGCTGCTTATAGTAGCCAGCACCTCTTTTCGTATAAAATAATGACCCTGTCACATGGGCACACGAAAGTATTTTGAGCAAGAAGACTTCTCCTGGAAAAGAGTTTCGCCCGCAGACACATGACAGGGAGCGATATTGTTTACAGAAGTGGTCTTTCCTGGAAGTGCAGTTCGTCGATCTCTTTTAGAGCCAAAAAGGAGTAGCCTCGAAACCAGTGGGTACCAGCAATTATATATTAAAGAATATAAGAAAACATGTATTTTCTGTCACCTAGGCTCATCATACCGGAAGGTGTAGTAAACACAGTGATGCTCATTTTCTTCTGTACTCGTAAGCTGGCCGAATGGGTCAGGAATGGCACATGATGATGCTTACAGACGTGTGCTGCATGGATGAGACATTAATGTTTCTTGATTTGGCACTGTTAAATTTATTTCGAAAATGTGTAATACAATAAGTTTTCACTTTTATTTTGAGTTACATCAGTTTATTTTGGTGGATATTGTTCAATACGCTAGCACCATGCTTTCGGTAGCATGCCCAGAAGAAAACACTAAAATGAGATCATTGGTGCCGTGCGTCTGCTGCGCAATACCTCTTGATTAAAGAGTCTTTCAACTTGGTAAAAGACTGCTTTCATAAAGAAAGTTTTTGTGTGTGCGTGTGATGCAGGTATAATTCATAAATTGTATCTAACAGAAAGATTTCCAGCTGACTTCTCTCATAAAAGCATATTGACCATTCACTCTAAATTCAGCTTACAATAGCCAATAAAAATGAAGAGGGCCTCATTGCAAAGGGAGACTTCCAGTAGGGACGACCTAAGAGTCTTACAATCATGGACTGAAGAAGTGTTTAACCTAACTTGAACAAAATCTGCTACACACAGATGAAACTAGGTCTATGAAAGGCAATAGAATGTGTTTCATATTAAAGGGCACCTCCACACAAACATTTTGTAACAAAGATTTTTATTACACCTCATATTACTGGAATTATCAGCAATCAGACGCTGCCACTGCCACACCCTCGCAACCTCCTCACCGGTTTGTCATTTCCACTCCATTGGAAACTGTGCGCTGCACACATTCGGAACAAAGTTCACCATGCTTCTCCTATCATTGCACTGGGCTTTTGCATTAGCACAATCTTGACACTCCGTCCTGCCGCCCTTTTCAGAGCCATAGTGTTTGAGCAATAAGAGTTAGAGCGACTCTAATATTGTAACGAAGGTTGAAGAAAACAGAGGGTGCACCATGTCATAGGACGATGTAGCGAACAAAGAACGCGGCAACTTCATACAGGTTTCCTTGCAGAATAGCTTCGGTTTCAGCGCACCAGATGAAGCAATCGGTAGCAACGACTATTTATCTGTTGCACAAGGAGGTCACTGGGAACGGACCAAGTGGGTCCATTCCTATTTGTTGTAATGGTATTAAAGGAGGGTCTAAAGGGTGGAGAAAGCCAGCCGGCTTTTTGCAGCACTAGCAATCCCAGCAGGTCTTCACATACTGTTGCAAAGAAGAAAACAGCTGAGGCTAGTAACACTCCTGACTTATACTTGCTAACATCTGAGTGATTCCCAGGTGCGCTGCACATGGGTCATCGTGGTAGGCTTGCAAAATGTGTTGGCGCAGCGCTGGTCGTACGACAAGGAGGTACGTTTCTGAACCACACCCACAGTTTTTCCTGTAAAGGACGTTGTTGCGCACACAGTATGACGATAAGCCATGTATGAGTGAGCGAAGTAAAACAGTTTCAAGTTGCTGTAGGTGCTCGATCATTGGCAGCAACTCTGGGTCAGCGCAGTAGTGCTCAGCCATCTAAACGATGTCAACAACACCAACAAATGGCAAGTCGAGGTCAGGATCTGATAATGTCGTAGGGAAAGGTGCGCATGACAAACAGTAAGCGTTGCTGTGCTTCCAGATAGGTAGACAAAGGTGATGTCATAATCTTGTAAGTGCAGGCTCCAACGGGCTAGTCTGCCTGAAAGATCCTCGAGTTTGGTGAGCCAGCACAGGGCATGGTAATCGCTGACGATATCAGCATTGCTTTTAGCCAAGAACACTGCTTAGTTGTGATGTTTCAATAAACCAACCAAACAGCCACAGTGTTTACTCTCCTGTGAGAGCAAGGAAAGAAAGTAGTCGGGGCTTTGAAAAGTGGAAGAAACGGGCAGCCATGCATTCTAGCAAACTTGTGTCTCCCCACTGCATGTATATATTCTGTTTCATACATGCCGAGCAATGCAATAAAGGCTAGAGAGACTCCTCGCAATGCTCACATTTGCAACTGAAAGAATAGTGCATCACACATTAAAAAAAGATATAGGCACGCATAACGTAATTTCATCTAACATCAAGCCTTATACCCTTATGTCACAAAATACAATTTATTTATGACATGGAAAGCATCAAAGATCTATACCTATTTGCCACCAAACAAGCGGAGTGACAGATTTCTGCGAGCAGCAGGCACAGCGCACCGCTTATACTGGCAACCAATTTACAGTATGTTGCACACTGGAAGTGCAAAAGTGCACAAATAATGCACGATTTGAAGCAACCGTGCGTCCACAAGTCGCAGTTATAATATCAGAAGTAGCTGTTCCATACTAAAGCTTCGAAGACCAAAAAACAACAGTACTGTGAAACGCTCAGAGTGAGTCTTCTACGGTTGCACTACTTCAGTAACTTCCACAGCATTGCCGGCTATGTATAAAAGAAAGCACAGGCATAATATTTGGTTCAAGTGTTCATGACAGTATGCCTAGCGGCTATGCAAGTTATTCTTATTGTTCTAAATGTGTTGGAGGACCCCTCTAAGATTAATTATGAAGTTTTGTGAATAACCTTATAATAGTACACATGTCACACGAAAAATCACACAGCACACCGATGCAGTTTGCATGAAATTAACTTTCATGTGTTTCCTTTTTTTAGGCTCTGAAAACAACCTCGTGGAATGTGCAAAACTGATATTGCTATGTATTTGCATGCCGAGATCTAAGCACTTTATAAAATGTGTTTAAAACAAATGAAGGTGCACAATTATGATGTACCATGTGGCAAAAATGCAACACGTATCAACAACTGTACCATGCATGGGAACAGAACTTGCCTAAATCTGTCTGCCATGCTCATCATTGTCAGCCAAGTTTTATGTCCACTGTAGGATGAAGGCCTCTCCCAACGATCTCTGACTACCCCTATCTAATCTGTCCATAATGAATGATGATTTCATACAGTTGACCTCCGTCAACTCAACTCCAGCTGACTTTTTACTACCTTTAAAAGATCCTGAATGCTGCCTGCACTTTCAGGAAATAATCATTGGAAAGACTGTGGGCAAATACAGTTCTGCTAAAGGGTCTAATGGCAATGTTTCTTGATCAAATTGACGGCACTGCCAACACTTCAGGTACACCACTTTCCCATGTGTGTGATGAAATAAAGGATGACATGGCAAGAGTATGAGTGAATTTAATGACTCCTGGTCTTAGGGGCCAATAACAGCACAAAGGTGTAGGCACGTTGGGTAGCTTGAAATATGAAGCTATGCAAGAGGCAATGAATAGGTAGCATGGAAGTTCCGTTTGCAAGTGACAGCTTCCATTATGTGCCCCTTCCTGAGCAAGCATTCAAGGTAGACTAAACTAAGTCTGCAACATTTGTTTTGTACCTATACTAACCATGTTATTTAAGATATATTCATACTTCAAGATCTGTGCAGTGCTCTTTACCTAGTACTAGTATAGGCAGCAATCACAATGTATCTTATGGTATATGAACTTATGACGATGTTGAATCAGGTTTTCACAGCACAACAGCCAATTTGACTTAAACTGCATCAACCACCAAACTTGTCAGTTGGTTCAAATATAGGGCCATTGAAGTAATTTCTTCAGTTCATGACAAGGTTGAATTAGCTGAAGCTGGTTGTACAACTTGCAAATAATCATTTGGAGGCAGGCTATTGGAGGAGATATCAACACAGCATGGGTGTACACAAGTGTGACTGGGAACTTCAGTAGTAATACATGTAAGAAAGGATGGGACAGCAAGGAATTAAAACATGTTCAGTAATGAATTGAACGCTTAGAAAACTTTACTCAGTTATCATCCATTTTTTTTTTAGTAGTTGATAATTGTTTAGGCAGTAAACAAGGATGCATAAAATTTACCTGCGTGGCAACAGCTTCAATCTGCCCATGTGATCTTGAAGTCAGCAGTCCTCGGCATAGCAAAATATTTGGTGGCAATTTGCTTCCTGTGCACACATTCTTGCATGCTTTGAGGCTGAGGAAAATCTTGGTCGTTCCTTGCATTGTGTTCCTTAATGCAGAGGGAAAATATATATTTTTCATTCAATTGGTTCAGTCATTAACATCACACGAATACTACAGGCAAAGTAAAAAAAAAAGCACTAGAAGAAATGTGGAGACAATCTTCTGAAAAAGGACGTAACAGATATATTGGTTGCT
The DNA here is from genome assembly GCF_050947875.1 of Dermacentor variabilis. Taxonomy (NCBI): domain Eukaryota; kingdom Metazoa; phylum Arthropoda; class Arachnida; order Ixodida; family Ixodidae; genus Dermacentor; species Dermacentor variabilis. The sequence goes on along the minus strand of NC_134571.1, from coordinate 52,162,339 downwards.
GAAGTCTAGCTGCACCCGAAGCTGATAAACATGTGCACAAATCACAAGTAAGATGAGCTAATAAATTGTATGTTTCGTAACGTAACGCTACGATGACTAGCTTGGACACCGAACTGGTCATTGACACGTCATAGGATGGCGTACCCACATACACATGCATCGCTTGTGACAGTTTCTCAAGGCGGCTTCTCTAACCTGAGTTGACTCAAAGCGAACTCTAGGCAAGATATACCATAAACTGAATAACTTCATTAAACCGATCCACTCATCTTGGGCACGGCTAGGGCCTCCAGTGACGCAACAGCTAGCGGAGAGAGGGAAAACAGAGAGGAGTGGCTTCGGAAAAACGCGATGACGGCTGATGTGCTTCCATCTACAGTTTGAGGGATAAAATCGCGCAATCGCAGGAGCTTTTGATTTCGTAATTGCACCAATTGGCGCCTATACTACTTTCGTTTCGTCATCCGCGCGCATCCTCCGCCTAAGCAATGAACCAATAACGGCGCCGCGGAGAAGATATCGCGCCAGATAACGCAACTCCCCTTTCCACTACCGCCTGCGGTGACAGCGCGCACAGCGTGTCAGTCAAAACGGTTCGTTTTCCGTCGACAGTGCGACGCGAATAAAAACGGGCCTCGTTATGCGAATCACAACGCTGCATCGTCCGAACCTGACGGATATGTCAACGGCACCACGAACTCACGCGCTGCCGATTGGTTCGTTTCAACCCTTTCTTTACTGACATGGCAGACCGGCGCAACAAGCGTGCCGCGCCTCAACTGACATTTTGCCGGCTCGACAGCTGCGGCTGAGAGAGAGAGAGAGAGATCAAGCCTCTGACAAAGGGCTGACAGGCAGGTACTCACAAGCGCGGCACGGCCGGCGGAGAGACTTTGCACACACAGCGTGATAAGACCGGACCAACGAGAGCGGAGCCGGCCTCGTCTAAAGCACCATAGCAACGCACATGCCGAGAGCCGGAGATGAGGAGCTGCTGCGCTGCCGCAAGTTGAATGATCGAGGCAAGGGCCAGCTACACAAGGGTTACGTCACGATCGTGCGATGCGTCGCCCCACCAAGGCCACCGCCGAGAGGTGGCGCGATGTGCCTTCGCTGACGAAATATGGCGGCGTTTACGAAACTGAAAATGAACGTGATGCCACGTTCGTATGCAGTGATGCTGCTGCAAGTAACTGCGACGAGCCCTCGGAGCAGCAGGCTTCACTAGAGCACAAATGTCGAGCACGAAGTGGAAAATTCTGCGCGCGACTTTCCAGCGAGTGGGCCTAGTGAGCTGCTCGGACGCAGTCCGGTTGTTTTGGTCGCGCACCTCGCGGCTGTAGCGGACGAAAACTCGAATGCGGAGAAAACCGGAATCGAGGTCATGAGCGTGCGATGAACCGGACAGTCGTGAGAAGGAGCCTGGTTAATGGGCTTAAAATGTCGTCTACCTCTTGCGGGTCTCATTCAAACACAACAAAAGGATTTCACGGTAGAGTGCAGACTGGGTCGTCGCGCCGGCGGTCTGTCCTGGACTATAACTGGTTCATGGCGCCAAATGTCGTGCGCTATCATTGGAAGCGCTTTGTGAAAGTGGGCGAAGAGTGGCAGTAACGATACATGACGCATGCGCTTTCTAAAATGTTAGCTGCACACGTACGTCCCGATTAGACATGATGCTGTGCAACTTCCTTAATTTAATTATGGGGTTTTACGTCCCAAAACCACTATCTGATTATGAGGCACGCCGTAGTGGGGGACTCCGAAATTTTAGACCACCTTGGGTGCTTTAAAGTGCGCGTGTTTTCGCATTTCGCCCCCACCGAAATGCAGCCGCCGTGGCCGGGATTCGATCCCGCGCCCTCGTGCTTAGCAGCCCAACACCATTGCCACTAAGCAATCGCGGCGGGTGTTATGCAACTGACTGGCGCAATGCGTTCTGCCAGCACCATCCAGGTCACACGAAACAAGTGAAGAACACGCATTAGCATTTTCTGCTAAGCTTTGAGGCGGCCATTCTCGAATTAATATGTACTAGACATGTAATGGAAATCATGATTGTACTGTTTAGTTGCATTTTTGTCGAATAAGATGCACTCCCTCCTTTATCTGACGCTTTGTTACACTGTAGTTATAACTTTCCGCAGTAGTAACCTGATTTACCCAAAAGGTGCTTGTAGCGTCTGCGATACCATTTGAAAAATAAAGCTTTCTGCTTCAGATTCCGAATAAAGACATCTTATGGACCGGCTGCCTAATCGCCCAGGCACTGGCATGGACGCATTTTGTGTTTTCCACTAGTCTTTGTTTTTTATGCGGAAATAATAGCTTTGGAAATTGCACCAGCTGCGCCTGGTGCTACACTTTGTTTCGTCTTTGCCTCCAAAGGTCACCATTGTCTTAAGCTTTTTGAAGTTGCTTACGCACACTCGAACAAAGATGAACGCCTTTGCAATTTATTATACGTGTGTATACAGATTACAAAGTGCATCGTCGAAGAGAATATGTACTACGTGCCATGACAGCGCACGGCTGCCTTGAAAATCGCAGCTGCGTTCACAGAGGCGACATTTTTGAAAAGTTTCAACAATATCCTGGAAATGTCATGAACGGCGAAGCAGCAGCAGAACTAGTGATATTCCATTGTTTTTTTTTTCTCTCGCTCTCTGCTTTTGCAAGGCAAAGCAAAAAGAAATAAGCACGCGAAAACACTTTTAGTCTTTGTGTTAACTCGGACTTGTATCTTTATTAAGGCCCGACTTTTATCGAGGCCTCACTTTTTTTTTTTTTACACTTATGCACTTTGTTTCTCGGTCGCATAATCGCTTAGGAATGTTTGCACCCGAAACTCGCTCCAAATTCAGTTTCATCTTTTGCAACACCGAATTTTGAAACCGATTCCAACAGTCACGGAACCGAATCGTATCAGAAATATTTTTGAATTGTCCTTTGAGTATAGTAAAGTTATGGGGTTTAACGTCCCGAAACTGGACAGTTGGTTACGACAGACGCCTGTATAGTGGGGTGCCCCGGATTAACTTTGCCCGTGTTCGCAAATGGCCGGTACAGGCGTGCGTATTTTGCGTTCCGCCCCCATCGAAACGCGGCCGGCCGGGAGACGAGCCCGCGACCTCGCTAGTTTCGCAGCGTATCATATTGACCGCAAATAAAGACGGGGGCAGCGGGAGAGAACACATAAACGTATATGATATGCAGTATATATATGATATATAATATACAGTAAACACCAACTAGGCCAAACTGAAGTTCTGGAGTTTAGCAGCAGACCGCCATGGGGCCACTGAACCAGTATTGCTTCGCAGTGCAGCGTTCCATCACGTAACAGAAACAACTGACCTACTGCAACGAACTATTTGACTACACTGAACTACCTCGGTGGGCGAATAGTGAATTTATTGCTCATTTACTATCAAATTACTATCGCTGTTGCTTTTAAGTCATGGACAAGTGCGAACGTCCACACTGTGACGAAGTTGTGTGATTTGCTTACGGATCTACCACAGTGTAGGTTTCGTCGTGGCGTTAATCGACGCTCTTTAAGCGTAAGTAAGTAAGCTCCCGGGGTCTTAGAGCACGGATTAATGAATGAGTGGACAACGCAGCGGGAAATGTTTTAGATATTGGTCAAAATATTGTTACCAGTATCAGAATACGAAGTCATATGACTGAACACAAGCATTCTCCTAATCATCTTTCTCGAGCTCTGCTGAGCGCTAAGTCTACAGCGTCAAGTTCTCCTTACGTTTTTTCTTCTGTTTTTTTATATAACTGAAACACAAATGACATGCTACAGATATTTCGCACCGAAGCACGACGTTCCCGGCAGCGACAACTGTAATCAAGAACATCACAAAGTCTGAAAGATTATTTGCAGAGCTTGAGGTATATTTAGTTCTAGTGCAAAGAAACTAGCTGTTCAACATCATCCGGAAAGAAATGAAAGAAAAAGAAAAGCAACTTTCCGTAACTTGTGTCAGTGCGTCATCATGAGAAAAGCACCATTTCAGCTTCAGTGTGGGCTCCACTTAATATAAGGATGCATTCGCATACAATGAAAGGACATGGTGGATCTTACGTTATACAGTATAGGGTATTTATTTTTATTTTTTAGTTGCACTAAATTTTTTTTTAAATTGCATGTGGCAGGAAGCACAATTCTAACCCTTGGTAAAATTAATTAATAAGGTGGTCATTACTTATACGAAAAATCAGAATACCTAAATTAATAATTAACATAACTGCGGCAATTCACTTTTTAATTATTTACTTACGGCGCACATTTCAATCTACGAATTATAGCCGGCGAGTTTGCAAGGCGCATCCACTTGGAACGAATTCTCACGACTGCACCAGTTTCGTAATAATTTTCGAAGTGCCCGACAAAACGTATTCGTATAAACGTATTCATATAAGCGTATACAAGCCTTGAAGTTGTTTTTTTCTTTTAATATAAAAGGCTCTTTTATGCATAATTGAAGCCCAAAAGGTAGTTGAACACCCACGAATTTGGTCGGACACTTTCAACATTAATATATCGAACCTGGTGCAGCCCTGATAATTCGTTCCAATTTGATGCGCCTTTCGAACTCACTAGCTACAATTCGTATAGATCAAAATTTGTGCCGTAAGATAATTCATTAAGACGATAGTTAGTGTAATTACGTTAATTATTCACTTAGGTATTTTGATTTCTCGTACAAGTATATGGCCGCCTCGTCGAGTAATTTAGGTCAAGGGTTAAAATCCCGCTATCTGCCACAGGCAATTTCTTTTTCTCTTTTTTTAGTTTGGTGCAGCTAATAATAAAAAATAAACTATATGCCCGTCACAGTGGGATGCCACGTGGTTCGTGCGCGACAATGCCTGCAATTGCGAAATTGATTGCGCTGAGAAATGCAGGGCTGTCTCGCCCTTTGTTGATTGCAAGCTGTTCCAAGAATTTTTACGCGGACAGCTGTTCGGGCGCGAATTGAGGGTACGCGCCTTGCGCTATTGCTCGAAAGCCGAGCTTGCAGCCTTTTCATTTATTTCTATTGTGAAGCGCCAACTTCCAGCCTGTGCATACAGCATATACATATTTGGAGAATGCGAAAAAGAAAAGAACCGATTGCTCTCCGTTTGTTTCGAACACCAGCATGGTCGATTAGATATTCGAGAGGATGCACTTTCTCGTGCTCATCTCGCAAATGTGAAAGGACGTTACGTTTTGCTAAGCGTACGGTTATTGCGCATCATCATCATCATCATCTACTTATGTCCACTGCAAGACGAAAGCCTCTCCCTGCGATCTCCAATCACCCCTGTCCTGCATGTGCTAGCTGATTACAACTTACACCCGCAAATTTCCTCATTTCATCATTACGTATAACGTGTAAATGATGTCTAGTGGTTTGCGGTAACATCTCCTAGCACGATTAAGATCCGGAGAGTGAGTTTTATATATTTCGGAGGTCCCCCAACCTTACTTTAACTTTCCTATTAATTAAAAAAGGAACATTTGAAACGCTGAAATTCTCTCATAAGGCAATCGATGAAGCCATTTGTGATGGCGTTCAAGAGAGAAATTTAAATTCTACCGACTGCTGGATGCAGGGTTTTCGTCCAAGAGCTGAAATTACTTTTTAAGGATGGCTCCCCATTTTCGACAAATTTTAAAAAGAAAACAAAATTTAAACCACGAAGTTTACAATTCCGCACTAAACGCGTATATCGAAATTCGGTAAACTGTACGTGCGTGCTAGAGTGCCCAAAGTGGGCAAATATGCTACACGTTAGTTCGCAGCTTATGCGCAATCGTGCGCGTGACCTCACCGACCGCGCTTCCTCTACAAGAAGCACCGACTCCCCTCCTCCCTACGGCCACAGGGACGCTCCCGCTACTCACAACGAGCTTATTAAATTCTTCTACATGTCTAGAAGGGTCTTTCCACCCCCTCACCCCAAGTTGAATAGGGCGCAAGCCGTTTCGCTTAGGCTTCTGCAGACCAGTACGTATCCGTGTCTGTCCGTTCTCCACGAGGCTTACCCGGACGTGTATCGCGACGACGCCTGCCCCTCCTGCGGCAAGACCTCCACTCTAGCGCACATGCTGTGGGAGTGTGGGTCGACATACCCTAAGTTCATCAAGGAGGAGTGGGACTCGCTTTTGCGTAGCCCCGCTCTAGAAAAGCAAATCCTGGCCGTCCAGCGTGCCCGCGACCGGGCCGGTGGGCTAGACCTGCCGGTCCCGACGTGGGACTAGCCGGGTGCGCGATGAGTTCGCGTCCTCGCCGGACCTACAATAAAGTTTATTCACTCACTCACTCACTCACTCACTCATGTTCACGTGATTTTCACGCAGGCATTGTTCGCAAATTTTAGTGGCACACTTCAGCGCGACGTATGTAACATATGCATGCATTTTGAATAATTGTGGTATCTATTTTTATTGCATGCGTAGTTACGCATAACTGTTAAATTCGCCCTTCAGTCTTCTGAAAATTTCCACTATTCATAAACCCTTGTTCGAAATTTGAGAGCATAATTAAGAGTTCCTGTTCTCTCTGACTGTCATGTAGATTTTATCTTTTCGTTTTCTTTTAAATGCAAAAACATAATCCAAATGAAATCCGTTGATGCCTAGAAAAGCGGGTTTCTCGTTCTCATCGAAAACTTTTGCTCAACTAAGAACACGTAGGTTAGCTTGCGCAAACGCAAATTAGTAAGAATTCAACCGTAGGCTTGGTAGTGTTTCTCTGCGTTTCTCTGGCTTTTCGATCATCTTCCAAAAATTGTTATGTCCGCTTCCTGGAGCATTCCACATATTGATTATTTTATTGACTTTTATTTAATTTTTTTTTTGCTTTGTAACATAAAGTTTGCACACACAGAGTGGACCCATAGCCCTGGGCTAGATCGGGCTCAAATTTTTTATTTTTTTCTTTTTCCCTTACACAATGGCGATTCGGACAGGGTAAACAACACTGAACAAAATTCTGAAGAGTGCGAAATTCTGCAAGCAGGCTTTCCCACATAGTTAAGTTTTGCCCTATACACAATGTGGCCGGCACCCTCACGCTGGCGTCGCTGTATACACGTGAGGGACGCGTGCCAGCGACGAGAAGGAGTGCGGGTGGCCCCGTTGGCGGGACGCTTGCTTTCTGCGCACGCTTTGTTCCACATACATAAACTGCGAAATCCACCATATTCTTGTGGCGCGCGTCAAACGAGATGTATGGATAAGCGCACTTGCGAAATTTCGCGCTCCCTCGGCGTCTGCGAGGTTAAAAGTTATCCTGGGGGCAATGCACGCCACGTCAAAAAAAGAAAAAAATATATCCGAGGACACTTAGGCACTTATCAGTTGTGAATGCGAAAGCATTAATGTCCAATTGAAAGCCACTGAGCGGTCCTTCGAATTGAAAGCCGCTGAGCTGCTCGCGGGCAAGCGAGCGTGTTGAGACGCCTGGCCAAGGCCCCCTATATAGTGCAAGGCCGGTGCACTTCGATCCGTTACGTCAGGCGACCTTGCCCGACTGCCATGGGATCTAAAATGGCGCAGTTTATAACAAAGGCGAGAGCTTGCGATAGAGCGCCGTATAACACAGGCTTCCGAGAGCGAAGGTGACGTGGCGTCGCGGCGATGCCCTCTACCCCCCCCCCCCCCCCCACACACACACACGAAGAAGAAGAAGAAAGGTGAGGTAAAGTACAGTGCTCAGCGATTCAAACGCGATACTCGCTGTGTATGGTTGCCGGGACAATTTGCGCCCCCGTGGTGGACGCTGCGGGCACGAATTAAAATAAGCTGGTTCATGCAGTATGCGATTTTATAATCCAGCTTATTTCATGCGGTATGCATGAAAGGGCTCTCACCCTTTCATGCTGCCGAAAGAGCGAGAGCCCTTTCACGCACCGTGACTGCACTCGGTCGCCCCCAGCGCTCACCGGTGGAGTAAAAAGTACCGAGCTCCACGCGGCCCGATTGTGGCGCTTGAATCGCTGAGCACGGCACATAATTATGAGGGGCCGTATACACAAAAGTCACCAGCCCTTCCACTCTGTGAAGAAGGACGAGCAGCGAAGCTGTGGTGTGTTTTACCTCAATCGCACGCATCTGTGCACATATATGCGTATCCCGCTCCAACATGCGTCCGGCACATACCAGAGCTCCGCGGAAACTGTCGATAAGGCCGCCTATAGGCAACTATGACGTAACCACAACACACAACCCCCACTGGTGGTAAGAGTGCCGTTAAACCGAGCCCCGACGCGAGCGAGGATATGCGTTGACCGGGGCGCAGTCAAAGCAGGGCACGAAACAAAACACGTTTGCTTGTAATTTGTGATTGAGCATATTTCCTAGTTGAATGAAACTTCGAAAGACTAGAGTTTTATCCTAGTGGGCAAACATGAGGTGGTCCGTTTCCCTCCCGTAGAAGCTCGTGTATTGACAGCAGACGGGAATTCCACGATATTTACAACTTCACTGTGAACTACGTAATAATGAAAAGTAGATGAAATTCGTCGTAACGTTAGATACATCTTAGCGGCTAATTGTGACATAATTCTTTCGAATAATGCCAGAAACGAGCCGAATATCGAATAATTTTCGAATAGCACTCGTATATTACACAGTCGTTCTCACCATTAATATAACACGATTTACCTATATATATAGTATTGGTAATGTAAGTGAGTTCCTGTGGTACCATTGCACGTTACGAAGCGTTGTTTATTAAAAGTCGAAATGGGACATTCGTAATTCGAATAGCCAGTTAGTTGGTTCGCGTACCAGGAAATATTTGGAGAGTGAGAATGATCGCGGTTCAGAAGGAGAGAGAGGTCTTGAGCCCTGAGCCATGGGGAGCGTGTTCGGTGCGCGACTTCTTGCGTTTTATGTCTACTATGTAGCCACAGGGATGAAATTTATCGTAGTTTTGCTCCAATTTTTATCTTTGATTTCGCACAAAAGATAACTTAAGCTATTCGAAAAAAAATTTTGTTTATGAATATTGACGATTCGATTTGATTACCGAATCTAAGAGAGCATTCCTCGATTCGGTAATCAAAATTTTCGGATATTTGTCCTCCCCCCCCCCTCCCCCCCCAGAAGTTTAAATAATGCTGCGACACCGTCCAAAACTCGCTCTTCTTTTTGTGTTTGTAATCCGAAGACAATATCGATGGGGTAGTCATGTCGGTGTCCTCTTCGACTCGGGGGGGGGGGGCACTCTATATTTATAGCAGGCAGCTCTGGATATGCCCCGTGTTGTTGCTATATAAAGCAACATTATGACATCGTGCTATGAGAGAGCAGCGCTGAGTTCGCTCAACGAGCGAACTCAACATTGCTCTCTCATAGCACGATGTCATCTCATGGCGGACATAACCTCATCGATAGCACAACCAGTAGTCCTAAAGCAGTGCCGTTCAAACGCTACGGGAAAGCTATGCGGTGTCCTTTTTATCTATGCATTTTCTGGGACTTTCTGTAATCACTCGGTCGAATATCTTAAGGCGAACGACTCTGAGGATTACAAGGTTCGCTCCGCATAAGCGGTCATCATAAGAAAGGAGAAAAGGAAGACTAGAAATAAACACGCATCTCTGCTCTAAACCCTATTATTCTCGCAGGCGAAGACGGAAGCCTCCCCTGCCGTGAACGGGGAACGGACTACACCGCTTGCCCTTCTCACCGAGCGATGCATAGGCGTTTGTTCTTGACCTCGCTTGCCCGTATACGCACGCTCGGTCATTGCCTCGAGGTGTAGGATGCCGTGATTATGCACTCGGTAATCGTGCCTCGAGCAGGTCCTGTGCGTTCGGGGCTGAACGCTCTAGGAATTCGAGAGCGGAACGGAAGCGAAGGTGCGCTTTTGATGACGTCACTGCGACTTGGGACTCCCGGCCTGCGACAGCGAATCGCTGGAATGTCCAGCTCCTGTTCGCGGCGGGAGCGCACTGCGATCAATCACTGCGGCAGCCGCTTCAATTCACATTGAGGACCATGATTAGTGTCAGCGACGTCACCTGGAGTTTTACGGAGAGGAAGGGCTCAGTTGGGAGCTTGCCCCGTGAACTGCACTTTGAAGGCGGTGACGCGCAAATATTGCCGGCACGTGTGCGCGCATGCGCGTGTTCCTGATCCTTATATCAAGGATGGCTGGGATGGCATCGGCATGTCCTTGCCGAGCGAGCCCATGATTTCGCTTTCTGAGCGTGCGGAATGTTGGGGCAGATCAGGAATGTAACAATTTTCGCCCACAAATACAATCGCCGACGTGAAACTAAATGAAATCCCCAACCAAAGCATTTTTCTTTATGGCCTGATCTATCCGTATATTAAGGGCAAGTGTTTTCATTGTTCACACCTCGATAACTCGGAAGAAATGACTCGTAACAGCGGTCCGTGCCGGGTTTCAACCCTAATGACAGTTGTGTTGAATTTTCTGGGCAACTCAACGGCGAACTTGTGTGGTTCCCACATAAATAAATTTTATCATTCACGCACCGGCCGGATCGGGCACACACGGTAACACGCGCAGAATTGAAAATATTGACTATCGAAGCATTGCTTTTATCATAGCAATGAATGCGTTTATTTTCTTGCTAATTTCTTGGACCGAAGCGGTGACATTTCACAACATTTCCACTGCGGAAAAGCGTAGGAAAATAACGTGAAATATACACAAATAAACGTCAGAGAAAGCAAAAAAATAAATAAACAGTACTCACAATATTTGTAAACAGTTGGGGCTATAGACTAGTTAAAGTTTTTTTTTTATGTAATGGCTAATCTACAAGGGACTCGAGCAACGGAAAGCCCGTGTATTGCACGCTCCTGCTGCACTTACAGCTTCTTAAAATTCTGGGCACGTATCGACAAAAAAAAATTTATATGGCTGTTCGTGAGAGCAAGTGCCATTCAATCGTGACGCTGAACATAATAGCGAAGGCGGCCGGCCAATGAACCCCACCATTTGCGCGTGAAAAGTGCTGTGAATTCGGCCCCCGTTTCAGAAGTGATGACCTGTGCAGGACCTGCGTTATGAGTTGCGACCTACACACTAATTTGATTTTAATCTTACTAAGAGAAGAAAAGAGAGGAAAGTTTGCAGTTATACACGGAAATGCAGTGCATATATATATATATATATATATATATATATATATATATATATATATATATATATATATATATATATATATATATGTTTGCTGGGTCTCACTGAAAGGTTTTGCCGCAGAAAATATTTCAAGCTATTATATAGGTTCATTCTCCGGAAGGCTCTGCATGTGGGCCGAATATGAAGCTAAGCCTACATCCTTTTGCCATTGATATACGGTGGTTGTTTGACCGGGAAGCTGCAGCTTATTCAAGCGACTGTGTCTCCTTTACTTCAGACAAGAAACGACGGTTCCGACATACGCTCTCCAGTCGATGAAAACTAAAACAAAGCTTCTCTTTATAGACAATAGAATGCGATACGCGCCTCAGAAGAATGAACTATACGAACGTGGCAGCCAAGGTATACGTGGCGATCGCGCTCTCTTTCCTTCTAATGTCGTTTTTTCGGCAAATCCTGCTTCCCTTCTCGTTCCTCTGTGCGTCGTGCAATAAATGCCTGCATCCAACAAATTACGTGAAAGTCATTAGCCCGTAAGCGGGCAAGACAAGACGGAATAAGCATGTCGCTTAGAAAGCGCTGCGTTATTCTAGTATAGTGCGCAGTATTTCCAACACGATATGTGCAGTTAGTTGTCTCCGTAGTATTTTTGTATGCTTACGCATTGATAATCTTTTCGCGGTAAACCCCTTTTTATTATAACCTGGCGTTTTTTGGCAGCCTGCCCTATATAGCCTCAAAAACAAGTGCGCTGTCCCTCGAGCTGTCAAAAAAAGAAAAAAAAAAGAAAGAAAAGTTATTTGTCTCTTGCTTTCATATTTTATAGTTTTCTAGCGTGTTCTTATTTTCCCTCTTCTGTGACCACTGCTCTAAGCACTGCCCCGCGGCTTTCTGGAGGCGGTTTCTCTGAGCGCACTGGGGCAACCTAGCTGCGACCAGCCGCGGGCACCAGGAGCCGCATTGTTCTCAACGCTATGGGTCATGCGACACTTCCGGCGAGAGATAATATTGTCGCAATACAACGCGGACAGTAGACAGGGAGACGTTCAAGAGCCGCAGGACAACTTGTTCAAATACAAAACAGGCCAGAGACACGTCTTCTTCGTCCTTGCCGAAATCCCACTGAACCACTAGACGAAGTCCGTTAATGTCCCTATCTTCGTTGTCGTCTGCATAGAAGAATAGACGCGTCAATATATAGGGACGTTTCTTTTCAGCTTCGGTATTTCAAAGGTAAAATTTCGCGAGGAGGCTACTCTACGTCTACGTCATCTAAGACTGGGATTTTTCCGTGGTTCAAAATTTTGTTGCAGTTGGCCTTTGTTGCAGTGTGTGTATCCCCTGTATACGCCTGCATCGCTTCGTTTCTGTATACGTGTCGTACACAGAATTCAGGTGGACGCCCGCTGCACTTTCACTTACGAGCAAGATTTCGTTAGTGATTGCTCCCCAACCCCATCTTTTTCGCCGCTTCTTATTGGTTCGCACGTCGTCGCTATCGCCTGAATTGGCCACTGGAGTGACGAGTGATAAAAAGGAACTGGAACCAACGCAAAAGAAATTGTTTTCAGAAGTGCGGCCCCTTGGGCTGGGAAACTTCATTCAGTTGGCATAGTAAAAAGCTAATTGCCTTTTGACTGATCGATGTAAAAGAAAAAAATATGATTGCCTTTTTGCGTAGTTGTAGGTTTTATGTATAGTACTGCCTCTGCACGTTATCGCCAGCATCAGCCAGTCGTCGCGGCAAAATCGAAATGCCGCCGAACGAAAGGAGACGTTGTGTCACACACCAGTTCCGCAGAGATGTCAAGGGCATTTGCACTGTCTCCGTCGCTTACGGCACGGCGAAAAAAAGAAAAAAGAAAAACAGTAGCCTCCGGCAAAAAGAATTGCGCACGCACCGGTAGCCCAGTGGATATACGGCGTTGCGCTACCGAGCTCGCGGGTTCGATGCCGACCGCGGAGGCCGCATTACAATCGAGGCGGAATGCAAAAAAAGTCCTCGTATTTAGCATGCATAGGGTGCACGTTAAATAATCAGAGGTGGTCACGATTATTGTGGAGCATTTACGATGCGATGTGCACCTCATAATCAGATCGTGGTTCTGGCACGTAAAACGCGCGAACTTGCTTTAATATTTAGAAATAATTGCGCTTTGGGGGGGGGGGGGGGGCTCTGGCACGTCCGTCGATCGACTGTCTACAGGTTGATAAATGCGCATATGACCCTTTACTAATGCGTTAGCATTAGAAATGTCCAAGTAGAAAAAAGTAAGCGTGTGAAGTGTGGGAAGTCGGTCACGTGGTAGTTGTGCATGTAGTGCAACTGACGGTGGTATGACGGTATACTGACGGCGGTGAATGAATGAATGAATGAATGAATGAATGAATGAATGAATGACGAACCACCGTCAGTTGCACTTCGCTCTTCGAAGAGTGCAGGACGTTTGTCGAGTGAGGTGCTGAACAACGCTTTTCAATGGGCTGAACGCGGTTAAAATCATGGATGCGGCACCTCAAAAAGGTCCTACTTAATGCTAACGCATTTTTCTCGCGTTGATCGCGAAATCGCTACTAATATTTTTCACGGAACGTTTATATATTAAGCTTCGATAAAGAATGTCGTGAGGGAGAGCGTTGGATTAACCTTAACTCCTGAAGGCCTTATCACATGAATCAAAATATGAGAGCACGAATTTTCTTTTTCTCTTTTTTTTATTGCGTCTCTATTGTTATCCTAGACGCGATTGTGAGTCGAACGCCTGACCTCTCGCTGAGCGAAAGAAGGCCAGCAGCTGAGCCACGACGACATTCGTAAGCGTACGGACTGCACGTTTTCTTTATAGGTTAAGTGTACGTTTATTGTAGTTTCAACAGAGTTTTCGACCTCTCCTTCTGGAGATATGCGGGTGCGGCCACTCAACCACCGCTTTTCCTTTTCAATTTTTTTTTACAACTCAGTCAACGCACTCACCTGTTCTTCTGCGCTTTGCTGTCACTTTTTTTTTTTATCAGCTCCAGACACAGATAATTACTTTGGCCGGTACGGCGGAGACAAGCCGGAGAAGTGCCGCGTACGTCCTGCCGTGGTGGGGAAGAGAGACACGTGACTGGGTGGCTTGGGGCAGGCAGATAAATTTTACGGCTGTGTTCCCATGCTCTAGCTCATACGTATCGCGCCTGCCGTCATGTTCTTAGATTCCAGGAGAGGGTCGCATTTTGCATCTATTGGCATCCCCCGTGGAACCAACCCACGCGACTGGTATACAAGAGAGAGAATGCCGCGGTGACTGAACCGCATATGACAAGGACGGAATGATGCGAGAATGTTCACCCGAGGGCAAAAGAAACCGGACCCCGCTCTTGTGTTCTTGTATTCACGTTTCGTTCTGACGCTACTTTTTCCAAGAAAAGCGTTAGCAGGAAATAAAACTAAACAAAGAAAGGAGGAAGAAGCCATAATTCCTGTGTCCTTTGACAGCATCCAGAGAGCAACTATATGTTCTCTTTATCTGGTCTCAACGTTTAACGCTTAGTAGACAGTAAGATCATACAAATGAATTACGTTTCGAATCAGGACACGAAGACTCCTGTCGCCTCGCAAGACGCAGCGATGATCACTGTCACCATCTCGAGACTGATTGAGTCCCCCGTATGTTTATTTTTGCAGTGCACTTATTTGCAAGCAGACCTAATGTGCTATCTACAAGGTATCTACGAATGCACCTATCCTACACGAATCGAACCCACTCTATGCGGACAAGTTTCCTGATCTCATCACTGAAACTAATCTTCTGCCGCCCACGATTGGCAATTCCCCTTCCCTTAGATGCTAGTTGCGTGAACTCTAAATAGACCACCGGTTACCTGCAAAGCGTCAGTGCGTAGTGCGTATACACTCACCTTACTCAGTCACAAAGCGGGACCGAATGGATGCTCGGCGATGTGTATCGACAGAAGCGCGTCCCGATCGCGTCGTCTCACTCACTGCTGCATCCAGTTCGGAGACACGCGGCACAAGTGGTCCTGGAAGTGGCGCGTCTTTTTCCGTCGGGTCTCGCGGAACTTTCTGCGTGCTCGCGCGAGGGGAGGCGGCGGCAGATGTGGAGAGGGGGCGAATGGGAGGGCGAGCGGGGAGGCGCGCGTCTGGTTTTGGTGTACGGCCGACGCGCGGCGGTGATGTCACAAGAGCTCGCACAACCGATGGACAGCCCGCGGACGGACGAAGCTGCTCGCTTGTGCTTGTTATCTAATAAGCGGGGCCCGGATTCCAACACACAACTAAATTAAAAAAAAAATGCGCGTATCCCCCGTACTGCGGGAACCGGTGGGCGCGAAGCGTTTAGGCGGCTTCCACCATATACTCTCAGCAACGAGAGACTGTTCGCCTCGCTGTGCAGGTCTTTCTTTGCGAGTGTGGGTGCAGGTAACTGAGAAGTGCCAAACGTAACGCGTGACGTTTAAAGGGCCACTCCAGGCGATTTTTTTTATGTCCACTGACTTTATTAACACTTTGAATGTACGTTCTCTATTGTACTCTGATAATCTGTGCCATTTTACTGACCATCCTGTGTTTGTGCCGTCGGAGATTACACGACCACTTCGCTCAGAAGCGACAAAGCTGACTCCTTTTTGTACGAGAGAAGCGCCGACATCATCGCGATAACCGGTGCTTCTCTCCGTCTTGCCACAGCACCATGCGTTGAACATGGGCACGTCAGCTGCCTCGCGCGGTGGCGGCAGGTCAAAAGCAAACGGCGAACCGTCAGCACTCATCTTCGTCGCTGAAATCTTCGCTGAAATCGCCACTGTCTAGCTCGAAAGAGCTGGAAGAGCTTCCCGGGTCGTCAGAAGACAACGTCAGCTTTGCTTTTTGGGTAGCGCTATAACGTAAAGCTATTCGAAAATTTTCTATTACAAATCTGCAATCAGCCCTCCGCGACGGGTCTAAAACTTTTTTGGACCACCCCACTTCACCTGTCTGTCACGCGACGTCATAGCTCCCCATATGATATGACGTGTACACAATGACTATGCATGGTTGGACCGAAGAAAAGAAAGAGTTAGTTCTCATTCAACGCCTTTTCGCCATTAGCCCTGGACTATTAGTCAAAAGTTTTCGAGCTGCACCCACTTCACCTGCCTGTCACGTGACGTCACAAAACCGCGAAAACTCACCGCTTCAAAGGGACGCGTACGCGGTAAAGATGCATTAATATGCCTAACAAAACTGTTTTTTTTTTTTTTGAATAGCCGCAAGTTGCCCCATTCCGGAAGGAATAAACGATGGTGGTTGCCGCCGATCGCTCATGCACCGGCTACTCGCACCTGCCGGAGAGTGTGGATTTATTTGCGTCTAATAAAACTTTATGCATGGCCGTGTAACGTTTTCGAGCACTTTCGGCACGTTTATGAACTCGCCCTGCTAACGCTTCCTTGCTGAGGATCCGTTTTAGCGGCATTCTTAACCTTCCGTCGCACGCCGCCACGATTTTCGGCCAGCCACTGCAAGCTAAGTTATGGAAAGCGGACCAATCGCAGACGCCGGCACCACCTCCTTCATCCGGTTATCATAAACCAGCATTAATCACGTGGCTTCCAAAATGTCTACCTCATTGGCAGACAAAGCAATCAACGAAAAACTGACGCAGTCATCCAAGTTATTGAGGATATGTGGTAATCTACCATAAATTCTGGGGTACCCTTTCTTCAGTGATGGAACAAGATATCTGTATTGCTAAGCATTGGCATGCATCCGCAACTCACACTATGGTCAGCTAAAGTGGGTTCTGGCCTTCTTGTTGACAACGTGTTCGCTTTGAAACCCATCACACCACGATAAATCCGTTTCAAACTAGGTCAAATTTCACTCGTCGCACTCGTAGAGCACATTTGAAGTCTTGAACATTATTCAATAAACAGGGCTTCGCAATCGCGCGTAGTTAATTTTGGACGCCGAAAAGCAAGGCAAAGCTTAAGAAAATGCTGCAATATATGCTCCATGCAACTTTACAAAATAATTGTTCGAACTAGAGAGAGAAAGAGAGAGAGAGAGAAAATAAATGTTTAATAAATTGAACTAGTGAGAAAGAGTGCTTCTTTCATCGCCCAAGGCGGGTGGCCTCCTCAGTCCAACTAGCCATTGGCCTTTGCTGATTTCCTGGCCTTGTTCCCCAGCTTGCGATAAAAAAAAATAATAATAGGAAGAAGAAAACCGGTATGCTTAAAATACATGATTGATAAGGACAGGCAGAAATAAAAATAAAGAAATAAATACAAGCTTGTTTTTTACCGTTAGGGCTCGTATTCACACACACAAAAAAATTATCACGTTGGAACTTTTCGTAAGAACAAGGGCCGGCCAGTCGTGAATTTGGACATATAGCCTGTAACTGGCGAAGGCCGCCAGATATATAACGGAAAACAACTCTCACGAACAATAACTTGCGAATACGGAACCAGGTGACTGGCCTTAAGCCCGATGCTCTGTGCGTAAACAATGCTCGATGCTGCAATATTTTCGAAGCAAGGAAATGCTATTCATGGAAGCAAATCGAATGTTGTAAGGTTTGCGAAGGAAAATGCCTCAGCTGGTGACAACGAAACACAGGTGTTTTAGCCAAGAGACAAAAAAGAAAGTGCGGAGACTTCAAAGTGATTGCCATTGTTTCCTCAGGTTGATCGCTTGTGCTCTTATGCCTTCGATTATTTTCGCACGCTTCTTTCGAACGTGCTTGAACACATGGGACAACCGTCGCGTCCTTTTTTTTTTCGGTTTGTTGCAGGAAAGTCGAGTCTTCATGTAATCATTTCTTTATAACCGTACAAAATAACAATAAGAAAATGAAAGAAAGACAGAGATAGAGAGAGAAAGAGGGTTAGTTCGCAGCTTGCAAGACGAATTCCAGGCTGGGTGATTTTAGTGACCGTTTCGGAACGGTTTCGGTCTAGGTTAGAGAAATGGAGGTTGTGGTTTTTCATACATATACGCTACTCCAAGGCACAACACTGATGTTGTATAGTACAAGCACTGCGACATCTAAAAATCCGGGAGTGCAACTGACCGACGTAAATATTTAAAAGAGTGCATAAGCGCCAAAATGTAGCCGCTGCAATATATATAGCTGTTATGGCTAGCCATATTTCGTCCGCGCCATTGCAAGCGATCACGTCCGAGCAGCGATTTTCAGAGCGCGCTGAACATGTAGCCTCAGTGTGTTTGCCCCGATGAAGATTTCTTTTGTCCATTGACTGCTTGGAAAGGAAGGTCGGATATTTCCAAGAAGTTCTTTATTTAATGGCCTTTGCGTTCTGCCCCCCTGCCTTCTGTGTAAGGCTATTCCCAGGCGGCGAAAATTAACCCTGAGCCCTCCACTGCCGTTTCTCTGATAGTAAATGCAGATTTAAATATCCATTACTGTGTGTGTGCTTATAATACCTTAATTGATTATGAAAATGACAATGCTAGGGTACTCTGGCGTCACGCATGCCCAGCATGCTTTGCGGTGAGTGCCTCTGTCTCAGACTGCGTTTAACATTATTACGTCGACAAAAAAAATACGTTTCAGAGAGCGTGTTGCGTCGATACTCTGACATTACAGTACAATGTTCACATGTAAGAGAGTCTGACACGCGTCTATGGAAAAAGTGTGTTACGACTACCTCAAACTCGTATCACTGTACATGCATGTCCTGATGAATAGTTGTTTCAGGCGCGTTCTTTAGTTCACCAGACTCAAGGTATACCTTAGCAACTGTGGCATAAAATGTTGTTTTCCAAAGCCTCACTTAAGGACTCACCGGGGTCATTTTCAACGTAACATGTACCACATAACCCTAAAAGACTTGAGTTATAATGAAAGCTAATCGTTAATCAAAACCGGACTCGGACGCTTCTCTTACAGCAGCTACGATAACCTTATAATGTACTCATATGTTGATAACGTCTACATTATATAGGCTCCCGAGAAGAACGTGCGTAGGATCACTTAAAGAAAAGCTTCGTGTAAAACTTACCCGAAAGAGGTACGAGCGGTAGCAGATTTAATGACGACGACGACCACACGATAACGGAACGACGACGCGATGACGCGAGGTTAATGACCACAATGGTAAAACAGCTCACACGTCACGAGCCGTCATTGAATCTTGGGTGCAATCGATCGCAGTTTTTTATTGGGGTGAGTACACTTCACCCAAGGAAACATAGCGGTAAGCATGATAAGCATGATGACGACGACTTCAGACAGACGCCAAAACGAGCTGGAAGAGATATGCAAAACATGTATATCGCTGTAAAAGAAAGAAAAAAAAGTGCAGGCTACCGCTTCACAGCGTTCTTCCCAGGTGGCTTCGTTTGTGCACTGCTCTTGGAGGTCAGCCTTGACATTCACATTCTTTGTGTGTATTGTAAATCGTAAGCGCGTCGCTTTCATGACGATAATAGGCGACAGCCTCGACAACAACGACAAACAAGCCACGGTAAACAACAGCTCAAGAGGCATTCGACACTAAGCAGAGCCGCACGAACGCTTCCTGTGCCAGCATCCGATGTCGCCGGCTTACCGTCATCGCCATGTCTTTCTTGATGCCTAGTTGTCTGCCTGAGTTCCATGGCCAACTCAGCACTCTGAGGATAGCCAGGCTCCATTGCTCACGGGTTCCTTTTCCTGATCTCGGCTGCTTCTGTTCTTTTCTTTTAAATTCTTTCTGAACCACCGTTGTGTTTTTGAACGGCTAAGTAAAGAAAGGAGAGGAGGGGGGGGGGGGGGAGCGGGGAGCTCACTTTCTCTGCTAGTCGGGAAGGCATCGTGGGCGGCAGTATAAAAGGGCGAACAGCGACAACCATGACAATTGACATTCGAAACTTTGGAAGTTGGTGGACTACACTGAATCGGTGAGTGCACACGTGCTTGCGTACACCACGAGGTCTGGATCGCCTCGCAGCGTGTTCAGCTCTGTTCTGATCAAGTGCTAAGTGTTTTACACGTGATCAGCGGGTGTCTAAAGCGTGAATTTAGGCGTTATTACGAGTGGAACACCGCGGACATTCACGGCAATACCCACCTGCCATGGTCGATAATGAAAGCTAAGCCCTCGCGTTTGAGTCGGCTTTTGGTTGGTGTTCGTCTACGTATCAACAAGTGCGCTGCTTTTACAACAATCATGGTCTATCAACTATAGCACACCAATATCTCCTCAGTAAGCTAAGGTCATGCTTCGGCTAGGTAGCAAATTACCATTGCGGCATCTCTAGTTTCTTTCTTTTTTTTTTCGCAGTGCAGCAGTTCGTTCGACGACCTCGTG
Organism: Dermacentor variabilis; assembly: GCF_050947875.1. Classification (NCBI taxonomy): domain Eukaryota; kingdom Metazoa; phylum Arthropoda; class Arachnida; order Ixodida; family Ixodidae; genus Dermacentor; species Dermacentor variabilis. The sequence goes on along the minus strand of NC_134571.1, from coordinate 52,141,904 downwards.
TCGTCTTCTTCCGATCTCCCATCTGCGTCTCTTTCTCAACTTTCAAGAAAAGTCGTATGAGTTTTCCGAGTCTCAGTAGCAGCTGATCGAGTCGGTTTCGCGTTTTCGAAATGCTTTCCGAGTTCTTGGTATGGCTTCCTGAAATGAGCGGGTGCGGTTGAAGCGTGTGTGATACAACGCAGGGTTCTGCGGTGTGCCATCAACGCGGGAAGCGTAACACGATGTCCGGGTGGCGATGGTGCTTGGCGGCCGCATCGTTGGTCGTACTCGGCACCCTGGTTCAGCCCACCGAACAGGGCAAGCTGCTCGAGATCGCCTTCGCCGCATCTGCACTAGGCGGCCACCGCGGATTCAGCATGGTTCCCATCCCCATCCACCAGGAACACAAGCAGTATACCACTCGGTGCACCACCCAGTTACCGTGCCGTGAGTTAATCATTACACGCTCTGTCTATATTGGCACGTGTACTTGTTTATCGAATGACCGCGTTTCATCGTCTAACAAATGTTATCGCTCAGCGCAGGACGCACCTGCACGTATCGGAAGGTTCTGGAATGTTATCGATGGTTCTATCCGCTGTCTGTGTCGCCGAACCTTGTGTAATCTGTATGTGCGACGCGAATGGCATAGAACTTTCTGGATGACACGCAGGCACCAGCGATTACTCTGGAACGTTCAGTGGCTCACGTATAAAAGCCGACGCGCTCGACCCGCTGATCAGATTTTCGACGATCGCCGACTGTGTTCGCTGCTATCGTTGTTTTTTCAGCGTAGCCTGCTTTTGAGGACACAGGTCCGCCCAATAAAACGCTAGTTTCGTCAGTCACAGTTTTGCTGCCTTCTTCACCATCACTGCCACGTGACACTATAGCTGCCTCCGTGGGAGTCAGTGTGGCACCCGGAATGGTGTTTGGGGTAACAGAGTTGGAACTTTGAGCTGGAGCTTTATTTGTGTTTCCATATACACTGATGATACATGATAGTTATGTGTTTGTGAAAGAAATTAAGTGTGTTTTACTGTGTGTGATAAAAGACATCTCGAGCACTTGTGCACGCTTTTAGCCACGTCCACTATACAGCAGCTGTCCGTATAGCGAAGTTCTCGAACCTAACTAGAGTTTTCAGGAAGATACGGGCTTAAAGTATAGAATCAAATACTCCATATTTTCTAGCTTGTCGAAATAACAAAAAAGATAAACAAGGGTAGGAAAAGTGAAACAAAAATATTAATTTTCTGCAATGCGCGTATTTGCGCGTTCTTTTAGGTCCAATCAATTATACAGCTTGCAAACGCGAAAACTGGCCACAGATCCAGGTCGTCGGTTTGCAACATGCACTCCAAGTGGCCTGCGCACCATAGACACCGGCCTTTTTAGCGGCAGGTCCGGCTCAATACATTGTAGTGACCCCGCATACTTGGCTATATCCGAACGTTCGAAGAACCTCAATATCGAATTCTCAAAGCGATCGAGAACTTACAGGTTCGAAATAGATCTATTCGATTTGTACTCAAAATTCGAAATATTCGCAGCGATATCCGGCGGCTTAACTTCATCTATGTACATTTAATAGACGGCGGTGCTCGTGAGAAAAATATCGCCATACTAGGAATTCTCCAGCGTATACCACAGCTCACTCGTGTGCTGGTGCGTTCAGGGATGGGTTTGCGCCAGCTAGGAGTGCAGTTGCATAAGGGATCTGACCAGACAATCCTTGTGGCCGTAGCCGTATCATAGTAATGGCCATTCAATCCGAGCGATAAGTCTGCTGGCTCTGTGTCGATCCTGCAGCCGCGTGACGGCACGTGCAGCGGTGCCGATTCACGTTCGTCGCGTGCTGTAAAGTAATTCGCCGATGGACCCCGTGGCCTAGATACAAGTCCCAACACTACGGCTATGTTACCGGTTACCTCACTCGCGTGCAACGGTGACTTAAATTCATATGACCGGCTGGCTCATCCAGCGGCCATGAAGTATAATGCAAAGGCATTGCGGCGTGCTGGCATGTTTGGCTAGTATACTGACAACAGGGGGTGATTTGTTTTGTATTCCGAGGCAAGGAGTCAGGGGAGATTCCTGACGTATATGGGTGTAAGCCGCGGATGAAAATCGGCTTTAACTTTTCCTGACTGATACGCCGTGAAGTTGTAGTTTAAAGAAGTGATGCGAAGTATCTGACGTTTAATAAAAATATGTAATCTTGCACTTCTTCTTTGCCCGCGCTCGGTTAAATAGAAATGCCGCACAAATGTTACTTCGGTGTACCGCAACAGCAAACTTAAATATTACAAAGAGAAAAAAAAAAGCGAGAACAGAAGGTTTGCCGGTTGCCGCGCGGCTCCGCATGCGCGCGGAAGGCATCTTAGATTTAACTCTGCGCCTTTGCACAGCAAGCCTGGGCTCGCACCTCGGCTGTTGTTCAAGCAGTACCCATATAGCACTGCCCATAGGGAGGGGAAGCAGGGCCGTGTAAACACTACAATGCGCGCGAAACTATATACGCGCGAACTAAAAGTGAATGCTGTCTTATAGTCGCGAAGTGCATACAATTGCAAATATCTTTTTTTAGTCCTTGTTATCGCCTATCCTCCGTTTTATCATCTCTGCCTGCTCTCTGCTACCGTACTCCTTCTACCTCCGCTGGCCGTCTTTCAGGTGTCATTTAGAACGACAGAAAGCTGAGCTAGTTGGTAAGGATTCATTATGCAAAAAAAGAGCTGAGGCGTGCAGACAGGACACAAGAGTAGAGAAGTGGACAACACGAACGCCGACTATTAACTGAAGGGAGCACAGGGGCGAAAAAAGAAAGAAGACACAAAACTCATCTGCGCAAGCTCAGGAATGGTAACACCACGTGTCAGTCGGGTACACGTGCCAGTCTACGTCAGAGATAACTGTTAAGGCACTTAATTTCTTCCTTATGTAAAGTAATTGAAGGCTGACTCACGCACGCACTTCCACCATTGTAGATATGCCATGCCTCTACCATAAGACGCGTATCTTCATTCTTATGCCTGTACAATATCGCGCATTCATGTAACTCAGGCGTGCAGTTACAATCTTGGCAATGTAGGGAAAGATTAGAAGGCGATCCACCTGTTAACGACCTTTTATGTTCCATTAGCCTCTGATTGATACACCGTCCCGTTTGCCCTACGTAGCACTGGCCACAGCTAAGGGGAATTTTATAAACCACACCCATACGACAGTAAATAAAACTGTTGTTCTTATTGTGCTTCACTGGACAAATATCTGTTCGTTTTTTGCCTTTTACCTGCTCCTTTTTCCTCTGTACGGCAGCGCATATCTTACCTAGCTTATTGGGAGCAGCGAAGGCAACATTAACATCATATCTACTTGCTACTTTTTTAAGCCTGTGCGACACTGAATGAATTGCCAAACTTTCAATCCAAGCTTTCCAAAGTAGTAAAAAACGGAATCGCCATGTCGTGCCTTAAGTCTTCTCTCACCAGATCCTTCATGCACAAAATGAGCGCCAGTTTTATATGCGCAGGTCCGGCACCTATTAGAAGCAGGTTATCCTAGTGTCGCAGTGGCCGCTGTGGCTGAGCGCTTAAAGAAGTCGGTTTCGAGGGTGACGGACGTGATTACAGAAAGCAGTAATAGCAAAAAAAAAAAAGTAGTGGCTATTCCGTATATTCATTCAGTGTCGCACAGGCTTAAAAAAAGTTGCAAGTAGATATGATGTTAATGTTGCCTTCGCTGCTCCCAATAAGCTAGGTAAGATATGCGTAGAATAGCTAGGTAGATATAGATGTACAGAGGAAAAAGGAGCAGGTAAAAGGCAAAAAACGAACAGATATTTGTCCAGTGAAGCACAATAAGAACAACAGTTTTATTTACTATTTACTGTCGTATGGGTGTGGTTTATAAAATTCCCCTTAGCTGTGGCCAGTGCTACGTAGGGCAAACGGGACGGTGTATCAATCAGAGGCTAATGGAACATAAAAGGTCGTTAACAGGTGGATCGCCTTCTAATCTTTCCCTACATTGCCAAGATTGTAACTGCACGCCTGAGTTACATGAATGCGCGATATTGTACAGGCATAAGAATGAAGATACGCGTCTTATGGTAGAGGCATGGCATATCTACAATGGTGGAAGTGCGTGCGTGAGTCAGCCTTCAATTACATTACATAAGGAAGAAATTAAGTGCCTTAACAGTTATCTCTGACGTAGACTGGCACGTGTACCCGACTGACACGTGGTGTTACCATTCCTGAGCTTGCGCAGATGAGTTTTGTGTCTTCTTTCTTTTTTCGCCCCTGCGCTCCCTTCAGTTGATAGTCGGCGTTCGTGTTGTCCACTTCTCTGCTCTTGTGTCCTGTCTGCACGCCTCACCTCTTTTTTTGCATAATGTTTCAGGTGTCAGCCGCTTTAGCTAGATGGTTACGGTGCGACCAGCAAGATTTTCCCTCCTGCCTCCTTCCCCGTTTAGTGAATAAACAACCATTCACATACATAAACTACGTCAGTGCTTACGGAAGACGGAGTTATCCTTAAGGTTGATTTTGTGTCCACAGGGCTGAAAAAAAAGAAGGAAAAAGGACGCGCGCGTGCATTCACCTCAATCGACACGCACACTCCAGTTGCTCTGTCATGCTGTCAAAAAAAAGAAAGACGAGAACGAAAGAGAACAATATCACAATTCAAGGACCTATCTCGACGGCACAGCAAAGAAATAATCTAAATGGATGTCACAACATTTCCTTCCTTTGAAGTTCGCGGTTTATGTGCTGCGCCGCGGGTGGCGCTGGTAATCCGCCATTTCGCTGGGACTTCTAGAGCTCGTCTCTCCCTGGATGACGGCTATCAGGTTCAAAGATGCGAAGATGCGAGAAAACGAAAGGAAAAAGAAAGCAAGAAGCAAGAAAGAGAGAAAAGAAACCTAGGCCAATAGGCCCCTTAACGCCCTTGTAACACCCCATCCCTATTGCACGTCCATTTATTTCAGTACGAGCTCGAAGGCAAAAAAAGAAGTCCAAGTAAATCTGTTACATGCTGTGTGATTGTGCTCAAAAACACTTTTTTTACTTTTTACTTGTTTACTTTTTCTCTTTTCTTTTGTTTGATTTTGTTCGAGCAGCCGATAAACAGTAGCCGACGAGCTTTCGTTCGAAGCCTATAGCGCCAAGTCCTTTTCGCAACCTGAGAACCTAAGTAAAACAAATAAGAAAAAGAAAAGAAAGAAAGGAGAGAGAGAGAGGGGGGGTCGATTCATCACGCAATGTTTCCACTAGTGATGGGTTTTTCGCGCTGCAGCAAGCGAGAAAGCAGAATCTCGTGTATGTCGTGCCTGCAGCCTTGCCGTGGGCGGGGAGTCCGAACGAACATTTTGGACTGTGTTCGCCCGACCATCTTCAAAGAGCTGTCGGCTGTACCCCTTGCTTCCGCGGCCGTCCTTCTTTCCGCACACGCCATCCACGAGTTTTGTTTTTTGGCCTTTTAGTCAACTTCCATCACCTGCCTCATGTCTTCCCCGCTTCGCCTGCCGTCTATACACCTTCAAATTTCTTTATTCTTGTGAGTGTACTTCCTAGGGCAAGAAGTTTGCGTCGCAGACAGCGCCTGCTACTCTTTTACTCTTAGCTGTAGGGGAAAAAAAGCTAGCTTACACTCCTACACTAATAATAAAGCGGAGCGAAATGAGAACTGAAAACACTGATGTCAATTCTGTAACGATCAACATGCGAAACCTGCGAGGGCGCGTCTCCGCACACCTCATTTGACTTAACCAATACGGTAGACCTCGGGCTAGAATCGCAATTGAGGTGACAACATGTGGACTGGGCCCGTCAACCCTGCCGCCCCTCCCCTTCCCCACCCTTTCCCCGCAGCGCACAAGCTTTCAAAACGCGTGTCTCGGGTTTAAAGGTGTTCGAACGTGGCCGTCTTTGGTTAGGGCAAGTTAGATGTGTGGAAGCGCCTGCTAAGTGAATTTCGCGTATCGTTCACTGCTGAGAACCATATACAGCTCTCTGAAACTTGCACTAAATTATGTGGACTACGTGACCGACATTGTGGCCCATTCACTCCCGACCAAGCCACCGACCTATAGCTACCTCGCAGTCATCATGCCGGAGCCGCTCAGTTCCTTGCTATACGACTACTTTCTGCACCCTTGCCTTGCCTTACCTTGCTTTGCTTTGCCTCGCCTTGCCTTGCTGATGCTGCTGCTGTATAATTTATATGTAAAGAGATTAGCTTAAACCACCGTATCGGCGAAATATCGATACATGGCCCTACTGTGCAGAGCAAAAAGCAGACAGCGATGATTCTGGACCCATCGCATGTTCACAGTGTTTGGAAGGTCAACAATTATACTAAAGCAAAAACTACTTTTCCCCAAGTCGCAATGGTTTACCGAGCTACCTTCGAAGGCGAGGAGTGGGAACGGCCTCTTGCTATCAGCTTCTGCTTAGTTGACACTCCGCGTATCGCAATTTCGCCGCTCCGGTCAGCGGCTTCTTACGCTAAGCAATTTCTGTTGCCACTGTACGGCACTGTATGTAGGCGAACAGTAGTATATGCACTGTAGTTCATGTACTGTACTGCCTATAGACAAAAGTCATTAGAATGCCCATTTCATTTTGCCTATTTGAACCCTACAGAATTCCTGGTCGACTGCTCCCAGAAAGTCTGCCTGTTACGTCAGTCGACTTAACAATTAGGACCGTAAGTGTACAGGACGTTGATCCATGGACAATTTGCAAACTTCTATATAAAAAAAATCTATATCCATCCACAGACTGTGTCGATAAATTTTTGTGCGAGTGCTACATGCCTTGTTCAAGGGCACAGAGGCACAGAAAATGAAAACAACGCTTGTTTAATTACCGACTAACACTATGCTTCCAGCATTCCATTCCTGCGCCATTTTGCCCGTGGCAAGTGCTTTGCAAACGCGTTCTGTTCTTGGTACTACGTTTCTGTGCTCCCAAAGTGAAGTAAACGCATCAGAAATCAGCGATAATACAGAAACCGTATTGCAAAACGGTATTCGCATCTTTCCTCTGACAAACTTTCACAGAGTCTGAAAGATGCTCCAATCGGAAAGTGTACTCATCAAATTTATGTTCGCATTTGTTATTACTTTCTACGCGAGCAAAGGAATGTGGTGTAGCAAGCGAAGCGACGCATATTTCTGAACTTTGTTTCCTTTTTGACGTCCCATAAGGTTTTGGCGCCTAGCTGCTGAAGCTTCTAGAATTCTTTGAACGCCCGACATTTTGTTTTCTTCCCGCAAGGTACAGACCACTGTTATATGATATATACATACCTTATTAACGTGGTTTTAGACGTTGCTTTCAATGCTTTGTTCTTTTACTCCGGGGAATGTGCTAAATAACAGAACTTGCTAAAGATTCAGAAGTATACCTTTATTGCTAGAACGCTCTGATCGTACAGAAACCTATAGAACGGCATGCACATTCCTTCGTTCATGCTCGGTGGCCCCAGACATGTGGCAAGTGAATGATTTCTATTTTCTCGCGACTTTGACACGAGTCATATTTGTGTGCCTATTTTCGACAAAATCGCTTGCCCTTAACTAGAAAGGTGACTGACCCGCTGTGACGGGGCGCATTGCTGATTCGATTAGGGCGCTGAACAGATGCGTGCCGTTTTTTTTCGGGCGTCTGCCAAGCGTGCGCAATTCGTCTATTCCGCGCAGCATCATTGAGCCTACCAGCCTCCTGTCCAAGCATAATTTACCCGATATGCTTTAAGCATCACATATTGGAAGTCTCTGGCAATACGTTATTCACGTGGAACTCGAGAAACGAGATACAAATACAGCTAAAAATGAAAGAGTGACTGAAGTTTTTCGGAATTCTGTCCGAAAAAAGTAGCGCTGGATAAAAAGAAAAGAACAGGAAAACAAAAATAGATGCGGGCGGGACCACGCAGTGGTCGATCTACGTGCGTCTAACTGAATGATTCAGCCACGGATGCTGCACGGAATTGGACTCGGCCTTTACGAATTAAAAGCGGGTGTCATTTGCATGCTGCATACTGTTAATGCTTGCTACGCATGGCTAGATAGAGAGACAGACAACTCGTCGAGCAAGTTATAAGCGTATATGTGACGTCTGGCATGTGTCGGAGTGCATTAGGTTGCCGCATGCAGGCGGCGCTTATTTTTCAGGCAGCAGTGCAGGCTGCTAAATAAAGTGTTACCTAAAGTATGCGAAGAACCACAATTCGAAACTTTTGTAGTCTCACAAAGTAACTATGTGGTTTTGTCGTTGTGAGCGCGAGTGCTACGCAGGGGTGAAGCAATGATTTTTATGTTCAGTGGGGGGGGGGAGCGGGGGGGGATTGGCAGAGCGTGATTCTCAATTTTCGTTTGGTAGTGCACCCTCCATGGCTCGCACTGCGTGGTGGTGAGCGGACAGGCAGTGTGTTTGTCCGTGTGAGGGGAGTGGGTAGAAAAAATGTTGGGAGTCGGCCACCCCTTTTCCCTTCTTTGGAGCTGTCCCTGATTACAGGTCACGAAAAAACTTACCTGCTCTGTTGGGTCTGATAGGAGCAGTGGTGGTTGCTTGCGTGGAATGCGTTCGTGATGGCCTGGCTAGCAGTAGTCCATTTAACTGGGCAGAAACAGTGGAGGAGCGCGTTCCATCAGATCTATAACATTCCTTCAAGTCTGACCGACGCCATGCACTGACACACGAAAGCCGTGTTGTTCACCCACATCCAAATGACGTCTCCGTTCAGGGTGTATAAGACTGAAAAAGTTATGCATCCAAGCAGGTTGAAATTACTTGAATATATGCATGTATAACAGCTGAATTATATGTGACGAGTGCAGGGTAAATCCGTTATGAACGCATGATGAGGTGCGACGTACTGTGCGTGGTATATGTATCACACATGCGCCATTCTGCAGAGGATTAGGCGCATATTAGGAAAGAAACGCGCTAAGTTTGCAATATCAACACAAAATGTCTTGTGAAACGGTAACACGCTCAACAGACGGCGGAAACAGAGAGCCTGTCATGATTCCTGTCGTGACGGCTCAAATATTTTACAAATCACTCAATCTTTCAGCCATGTTATATATTTTTCTTAAAAGCTTACTCTACATTCACAATATTGCAATCCTGTGATCCTGTTCAAGGGTGCGAGGGAAGTGCTGTTGTTTCAAAGAAGGCGGAGAACAGTTCTGAAAACTTCCTTGTCTCCTGCAGAAATACGGTTTCTACGTACTTCCACTTGTGTTTGTTGAAAGTAAGAACTGTGCGCCGGTAAACCTATCACCCGCCTCTTAAGCGCTAGCGAACACTCCTGCCTAAGCAAATGCAATCCAAATACAATCTTTTTCTTTTCTTCTTGTTATTTTCATTTTTTTTTACTGCGCAGGGTGTACCACAACCACCACACCAAGCACAAGATCCGTAACATCCGTCACCTGCATAAGATTTACATTCCGGTTCACCACTACACCAAAACGGTACATCATAAGCACTACTTGCATCATCACGGGCACGGTTACAACGTAAGTGACCACTACAGTCACGATCACTATAGTCACGGCCACTACGCACACGGCCACTACGTACACGGTTACTACGTGCACGGCTATGATAACTACGGCCATGGGCACGGCGACTATGGTGGTCACGGGAGCCACAAAGTCAACAACATTTACAAGCACGGTGGATACCGCTGCCACCGCAGGCGGTAGCCTTACCTAACCCCACGGAACTAATAATAATAATATTTATTTCCATCGGGATGATGGAGGAGGTTGTGGGTAAACGCTGCTTGTAAACGGCAGCTTGACAAAGACCCACAGCCCCTCTCTACAGGGCAACAACAGCAAAGCAGGGAAAGACAAACACAAGTATACATATAATCTCTTCGCAATTTAGCACAGCCAAAAATAACAAGATCATTTCATAAATAAAATAAAATAGAAACAAAGAAAATAGAACAACAACCAATAAAATAAATACAGAGGGTACATAGCAGTACAATAAACACAGGATTAAATATACACATTATAGGAACACAGGTGGATTTTTTAAGAATGTGTGGAGTGAAGCTGTCGTAATTCATGTTTAGATATCTTTAGTAAGTCAGTCCCGTATTTTTTATAGTTCTTTAATAGAGTTGGAAGTGTGAAGAATAATTTTTCCATTGCGTTTTGCCCGAGCTGTCTGTGATTCCGTCATTGAAACAAACCAGAACAAACCTTTAACTGTGTAAATCCACAATATGATCGACAGAGAGTCCATTTGCACGATAACTTGAACCACTGGGAGAGTGGTAATTTTCCAAAATATTTGGTCCATGGTCACACCCCTCTAAACAGACACTGTGCTTCTTTTAATTCCTTTGCGGGATTTCCTTGTCTACAGCAAGCTAAATAGATTTGTTTAGTTTGTAGATTCTTGCGTGCACTGTACTTACATCGAGTGTTTGTTTTTAGGACTATCTTAAAAAATACCATTTGTGGCAAATCAGTTCTCCGAAATTCCGCAAGTTGGAGGCAGGTTCATGAAAGGAAAAACTGACATTCACTGGTATGTGGCACGAAGCTACAAAGGAAATCCGCACAAGTTTCACAGAAGCAAAGCTTCGTAGTTGAAGAAAAATCCCGGACCAGGACGAATTTTTCAACTACGGAGCTTTGTTTCTGTGAAACCCTTGTGGGTTTCCTTTGTAGTTTCGTGCTACATACCAGGGGTTGCAAATTTTTCCATTCAAGGCCAATTATGTTATCGCATATAATGGTGTTTTTATGGCACAGTGACCATGAACTTGCGTTACTGAACACGGGTGCATCGATAAACTTTTTAATGTCTTTTTTAAATCTTTTTTTCCCGATAGACTGTTTTAATACGAAAGCGTTTTATACTCCATTACGCGATAAACCGGCGGCGTCGGTGGCGTGACCGAGCGATGGCCGACGGCGCAAACGTGTAGAACACGTAAAAGAAAAACTCTGATTGACTTCAAATTTTTCAGGGAGGGTAAATGGCTTTTAGGTTAAATTAACCGGTCTGCGTGGGAATCGAACCCGGAGCCTCCGAGGTGCGAGACGAGCATGTTTCCCGACGCCACGACGCCGCCACGGTTCGAACTGACTAAAGATGTAGCCTAATACGCGCGTCATTGGGCACGTGACGGCGCAGCCAATGGGGAGGAGGTGACGTCACGTCATCAGTGCATAAAATAAATGCATTCATGACGTTCCGAAGTCTACGAACGCTATAATAAATGCCGATTTTTTTTTTTCGTCTGGTTAACATTTACGTTTTTCTTCTTTAGTATTAGTATGCTTGTGTGGTATATGTGTGCGTGTTATACAGGGATAGAAGTAGCCTCAACTTCTTAAATTTTCCCTGTCATAACCGACTCTAACGTAGCCTACCTGTTGCCACTTCTATTCAGCTATTGAAGGGACATTATGAAGAAAGAAATAATTTGAATTGTATTAGTAACTTACGCTTCTACAATACTGGAAAAGCCACTCTTGCCGAGAGAGGAGGCTTGACCAGCCATAAGAGCAAACAATAAGAAACACGAGTAACGACGCCGCGTTGAAGTTCCCGCACCAGCTCGCAGTGACGTCACAGATTTTTACGGTGTCTGTTCGGGCCTAGTTTTTTCATTCATTCATTCATTCATTCATTCATTCATTCATTCATTCATTCATTCATTCATTCATTCATTATTCACACCATATTTTACAAGATACGAAATCATTACTGGACCGGTAGCCATTGGCTCGTCCCGGGTCCATAGTGAACTTATGTTATAAAACGCAGCACGCGATCAAACAAAAAGAGCAGACATAAAACATAATAGTAATATTAACATAGATAACTATGACAAGAATGTAAATATAAAGTCGATGTTCTTTTATACTGCACACACGCGAGCAAACAAAACAGACATAATACATAACAATGAAATTGACATGCACAACATAGGCAGGAATGTAAATACAAAGAAGTGTAGTTCTATGGACAGTATTTTTCAAAAAACTATTTTCTCAGAGCAGACCTAAAGTTACGTGCTTCTTTTGTATGTATTGGCAGATAATTCCCAATAAGTGCGCCGTTAAATTCCGCGAGCCTTTTCCCGTACAGATTATGACAGAGAAAAAGAAAACGCGATTCCTTTTATCAAAAAAGATGTACTACATCGTATTTAAGAACCGAAAGGATGCACTTGGCCAAATTTCGATTTGCGGCGTTGCAACTGGCGCACAAAAAAATACGAGAAGGTATACACTAATATGCACGACGTCGCACTGACGTATTGGGGCTGGTGTTTCAAAGCGAAGTATAAGAAACTGAACTTTGGCATTTTTTAAATTCTAGTAATGAGCATTGTAGCGCAAAATAAACAAAAATTGAGTTTTCTGAAATATGTTTTTCTTTATAAACAGCTTTAGTGTGCTTCTCAGCAGTGTCTCTATAAACCAAAACATTAAAATTTTACTCTGCTTTACTTTATTATAACTTCGCGGTTAGTTTATTAATCCGTGGAGGAAGAAAGAGAGAGAGAAGAAATGCAAGGAGGCTAACCAGATGCGAGAGAGAGAGAGAGAGAGTAAGACATCTTTATTAATAATATTTGAATGGCGAGAGCAGTGTGGGAGCAACCCTCAGTCCAGGGTCCCTAAGATGATTCCGGCGATGTTTCGAGCCCGTTGTATCACAGCTCGGAGGACCTCGGGAGGTCCGTCGCGGAGGGCATCGTCCCACAGCTCTTTGTTGCGTAGGGGGTAAAGGAGAGTTGGCAAGGGAGGAAAGAGGTTTGCAGTTCACTCAATCGTGACGTGGAAGATTGTGGGCGAGCTGCCACAGCCAGGGCAACGATCTGCATAACAGTGTGGGTAGAATTTATTGAGAGAGACAAGATTTGGAAAAGTTCCGGTTTGTAACTGGCGTAATGCGACTGCTTCCTCCCGCGAGAAGGACGGCGGTGGTGCAACGTGGGCGCGACGAATGCGTGTATAATGACGGAGTATGTCTTTGTAACGGAGCAAGGGATCGCCCCACTCTGAACTAGTCGCCTCACCACGCCGAGTCGCCCGGAGGGAAATTTCTCGGGCAACCGTATGTGCGCGTTCGTTACCCGGCAGCGAGGTATGACCAGGGGTCCAGAGTAAGTGGATGCAGGGAGGTGTGGTTGGTGTATATTGCGGGATCTGTTCGAGAATTTGGTGCGCCGCTCTCGGGATGCCATGTCCTGACAGGAATGCCCGACATGCCTGTTGCGAGTCCGTCAATATATACACTTCCTCAGGAACACGGATGGCGCATCGAATTGCAAGAGCAACAGCGAGAATTTCTCCGTAAGCGGCATTTGTTCCGCGCATTGCAGCAGAGTGCCATGCAAAATTACCGAGGTATAGCCCCCTTGAGTGCATGATGTATCCGTGTATAAAGTATGTTTCCGGGATGTTTGCAAGCATGCGGCCAATGTATCGTACACGGGCTTTGCGCCGCCCTTTGTCATGCTCGGGGTGCATATTACGGCAATGGATGAATACTTAGTGCTTGGCGTATCTTAGTGCGAGTTTCCGGTTTGCTACACTGCAGTGAGGTGGGGGAAACAGGGGTTGGAAAGAGGAAAGACAGAGAGAAAGAACGAGATTAAATAAGAAAGTAGGTGGAAGCACGTTCGAATGAGAGGCGTTTAAACAGGCCGGTTGATCTTAAGCACAGCAATTGTGCTTGCATTGCTTCCTGATGCGGTATTAAGTCCCGTCGATATGGTGAAGCAAGAGCAAAGCCATGTGCCTATATACCGTAGATACTAGAGTGGATTATATATATATACATATATATATATATATATATATATATATATATATATACATATATATATATATATATATATATATATATATATATATATATATATATATATCGAGAGAGAGAGAGAGAGAGAGAGAGAGAGAGAGAGAGAGAGAGAGAGAGAGAGAGAGGGAAATATATTATGCAGAACAGGTCCCTGGTGTTTGCCCATGTAAGGGAAGCTTTCTTAGTTTTGGGGAAGGGTGCATTGAAACACAACACATGGTATGTACCTTGTACCAGCCTCGTTAAAGCTAGACAGATTATTATTATTATTATTATTATTATTATTATTATTATTATTATTATTATTATTATTATTATTATTATTATTATTATTATTATTATTATTATTATTGACATCCTCTTTGAAACGGCGTGGGGACAGTCACCTAGACTGTTTGATTTAATCGGCTTTTACTACATCTATCGCTATCTAACCCTTTGCCTATCTGATATCGATCTATCGGTTTTAAGATCTTTATCACTACATTGTACTAATCTCTTTCCTGTTTTTGTTTTTTTTTTCATCACTGTTGCAATCGTCTCTTGCTCAGCTTGACTGTTGACCAGTTAATCCTTCAGATTACAGTGCTGCAGCGCCGCAGTACGTTACCGAGTGACGCAGCCGGTAGCTTCGGGGCGGAAAGCGGGAAGAGGCGAATGGAATTGTTTAGTCGATGAAAGTGAGCATAAAGTGAGGTGACGGCACAACAAGATATCACATACCCTGAATACGCGTTCCTCTGTGAGTGACTTGACATCTGAACTCAAAATGTTGTGGGAGTATATTTCGTTTGCGAAATATACTCTCACAACATTTTGAGTCACTGGTCCGTCAAGTCAGTATTCAACGCAAGATGCGCTCGGAAGGAAAGAATACTCAGACGCGTTAGCCGCGTCCAGCTTAAATGCTGCTGCACGAAGTTACGCAGGGTACGAGCGTGGCAAGCAACCAGAAAGGACTTCTCGCACGATCATGCATTACTATTTAAATGACGGTTGTTGTCATTATTTCTCTCGGTCACTACTGCCCTGCGCTACACTTTTACTGCCTAACATCAACCACCCTCGAGCTTCTTGCAACTTGCATGGTAAGCATGCCAAGGTGACGGAGGACCGGGAGTGGTGGGCCAAACGACACTTTTTTGTCAATGTCTTGCAGTCAATGACCATGTCCATTGTCACTGTTCTGTGCGTGTCTATCGCTTCTGTTGGCGCAGTCTTGTGTTCCGGCAACTGTGAGCGTATTTGCGTTTACCCGCACGGTCATTTGTGTCGCTTCTGATGCTGCTTACATGCGGTCCATTAAAGTGCGTTTGCTCGTTGTTCTGACGACTGGAGTGTAGCTTGTGGCGACAGAAGTGTTGCCTCATAAACTTCGCCACATCTGGAATCACCTTTGCAAGGACTAAAATTGCGGACGCCTATTTCCACAGCGATTTGGAACTTGTGCTGGCACCGATGTGAAGCTTAAAGGTTGTTGGAGGAGCATCCTCCTGTGTGACAAGGTGTCTGACTCTTATCTCACGAGCACCGCTCTTTATGCGGAGACCATGGTCCATTTGGCGAAAATGTCTTGAACCAAGCGAGAAAATTGCGTTTGGCAGCCTGTACTCCATAAATATTTCTTTTACGTCCGAAGAAGTTTTGCTATTTCAAACCGCGTCTCACAGAGTTTTGTCTGTTGATAGCATCTGAATTTATGGTAATTATAAGCTAATAATGTGTGCATGCATTTATCTGCATACTAATTAGTTGGATGGCATTAAAAGCAGAACAAAGAGCCTATGTGAACGCCGAGGTCTCTGCAGAGACATTCCCGAAAGATCCCGTTACAAAACCGAAATTCTCAATATGTAGATTAATTTCGCAACGTAACAAAAGGGCTCTGAGAAAGGTCAATAGGGCAGAATGAAAAAATAAAGACAATCAGACAGACGGGTAAAGTATATAAAAATGCGGCGACACTGCTCTTTTGCTGCCCGTAACGTTCAAACGCGCTTAATTTAGCCACGATGTCTCGCATATTAAGCACTTATGATGAGGCAATTGCATCGCCGAAACTTGCTTTGAGAGCTTAATGTGCGCGTTATGTGGTGACTGCAATCAAAACTTTGTTGCGGGGGAAGAAACTTTGTGACGTCACTCATTCACGATTGTGGCTTGGTAGTTACAGTCAGTCGAAAGCGCCAACTGTATAACAGCTTACTTCACTTAAATCCGAAAGGTTACGGGCCAGTGGTTCTGAATTTCACGAAATGTTTTCTTTCTGAGTGAAGAATCAGAACAGATTCTCTATGCTCAAGAAAAGTAAATTTAGCAGAAGAGATTTCTCAACATACGACATACAGCAACTAACGGGCGCTTAATACTTTCGCTACAACCTTTCACTGTGACTTTGCAGCAGCACGGTCGGAATTGCAGGGAAAATGCGAATTGGGTAAGTTGGAAAGTATTTTTGGTGATTAGCGCGTAAAAGATGACACCAGGAATAGTAAAACACGATACAGGCGGTGTCTAAGAAATGAGCTCACTGGAAACGCAGGTAAGAATATACGTATATGGAGGGATGCTCGCAGCTACAAAAAGATGACGGAATTGAAAGCTCCGAATCCTAAAGAATACGGTACAAATGGTCAGGTGCTTCCAAAATACAAAATTTCTGATGGTTGGCTGACTCATATGTGCCTTTTTTTTTACATTTTGCCACTTCGGTATGATTCCCTAATTTCCCGAAAGCGCTACTCTCTGTGTTTAGAGAAACTGGCGGTATTTGGTAAAGGAATAAACGCCGCCACACTCGGCAATAGCAGCCTGAATGAGACTATGGTGAGTTCATCGATAAATTGTCACGTTCACGCACGATCTTGTCTGTCCCGCATATCGTCTACCGCATGACAGCGGTATCTCGACTGCTCAGTGATCGCGGACGTGTCTTCCTATGCGAAGTATAGTTGAAGCCGTTTTCAAAGAGTGTCACGTTGTTTATATCGCACAGCTACGGCGTACCATCCTCAAATATATGAAATGCTTCAACAGTACGCTCGGCAAGATGCTTGCAATGTACGTCGCCTCCAACTACACAATTAGGGACGTCATTCGGCCCTTCGTAATCTATGCGTACAACACCGCTACTCAGAGCACCACCGGTTTTTCACCCTTTTTCTTACTGTACGGTAGACACCCATCGAACACCATCGACACAATTTTACCATACCAACCGGATGCATCTGAATGTGCGCCCATTTATGCCACGGCGAGACATGCTGAAGAGTGCCGCGATCTCACATGGGCCTTTACCTCCAATGACCAAGAGTACCAGAGGAGCACTCGCGATGACACCACCTCTGCACCCACCTTTCTTCTTGGAGCGCTTGTGTGGTTTTCCGTTCCTTCCGCTGCACCTGGGCTCTCTGGAAAACTACTGCCCAAGCATGAATGACCATACCGTATCGCCGAGCGTGCATCCCCCGCTAATTACGTGATCGAACGCATTGAACAGTGTTGGGACATGCGCCGTCATGGATGAGAAATTGTCAACGTCGAACGTCTCAAGCCGTACCATGATCCACTCATAGTGAGAAGCTGTTAGGTCGCCGGACGGCTCCCTTTTAGTTCCCGGGAGTAACTAGCGAAGAAGAGGAACACTATAGTGGGCCATCCTCTCCAGCGCTGTTCTCGGTAGATGCCCGCATGAGTCAGGCCCAGATGGTGATGATGGAGTCCCCATGACATATATATATATATATATATATATATATATATATATATATATATATATACACACACACATTAGGTATATGAGCAGCCAGCCTCGTGGCTGGAGCGTGAGGAGCGGCCACCAGGAAGTGGTTCCGTTGGCCTGGGGCTTCGTGCATGCAGTAAAAGGTGTCTCTTGAATGATTTCTGCAGCCTGTGTCGTCTCTGAGAGCTTCAGCTGACCATTGACTCTGAATCTACGGACCCCTGAGCTCACAACATATATCTGGAGAAGGCAGGAGATCAATGGGCCGGTTGTTATTTGAGGAAGTGATGGCACAATGGAGGCCTTGTGGTAAACGAAAACTTACAGTTCATTCATACCAACAGTTTCGAGAGTGGAGCCCTCTTCATCAGGGCAGTTTAAAAGTTTGTGTGGTCTTTCGTGTGACTGCCCTCACCCTCGAGCGCATTTGAAGGAGAGGGCGGTCCGCCCAACCGGCCGCTCCTGGTCCGCTTCTGCACTGGAGACCACTACGGAAACTTAAACGCTTCGGTGCAACGTTCGCGTCAGCTTGAGCGTGCGCGGTGAGGGATCATAGCTGATGAGGAGCCAGTAGAGGGGACGTCCGAGGACGGTTGGCCCCGAGTGATATCTAGTTGCCGTAAAGCAAGTGTTCAGGGAGCCCGGCATCACGCGATAGCCGCGGGCGGTCGCGGACACCGTCCCCTGGATTCCTTGAACAGCGCCGTTCAGTGAAAGGAGACTGCAAGCGTATAATGGCGGCTGCCAAGGTAATGAACTCGCGCTGCATGTCTGAAGGCCCGGTGGCCCTCAGCAACCTCACAGGCGCTAAAGGGCAGCCGCCCCTCAGCACCTCCTGCCAGGTGAGGGAAATACGCAAAAAATACTTGGTCGTAAACGGGAAGCGCAATGGTGACTTGAGGGGCCATAGACGTCTTTTTTTTTTCTATTTAAGCTTCCTAATGAAGCTCTTTTGGGTTGATAGGGCAAGCTTTATATGTTTGGTGTGTTTGTCGAATTCCTGGATGTCGGAACAAATTCTGCGATACCTCTAAACTTGAGACTATCGGAAGCCCGTTCTTCAATGCCGGGGGCGGCTGCTTTCAAAGTGTGGATATTGTTGCCGGTCTGCAGGTTTTCTCTAAAGGCTTTTCGATACGCGGTCGTTCTCCTGCGAAAAAGTGACGTCCAAGGAGTCGATGCTAGTTTGGGGAATGTTATAAAGACCGGAAGGGTTCGTAAGGAACATTAACTTTTAAAGTAAAAAAATAGACGTAGAGGGATCGAGGGAAGGAAAATATTGAATATATGTTTCAAATGCGAAGCACAATTTGCCACTTGAACACACGCCATTCAACCAGTAGTTACTAATTTTGCTAATTCCTTTCTGCACTTTCGAATAAAAAATTGAATACCTGATTTTGCGGAAGATGAATACGGACCGAACGCCATTGATACCATTTATGTATTTTGTAACCTTTGTATTTAATCACCCGACCCACGTTTGCTGGGGCGCTTCAAATACACATTTACAGATCAAGGTGATATGTGAACTTAAGTAAAGCCATGCGGACAAGCAAACATACTCTTCGCTCGATCGTGTTTCTACGTCGTTGATTATCTTGAAGATGAGTTCGAATTCATAGTTTGCATACAGATTGAGGCGAAATTTCGGGGACAGAAGCGTCTCACCGATTACGTGCAAAAATGAGGGTAAAAAATAAAGTATTGGCGCTAAGTGTATGTGTTGAAACTTGACATTTGATTTATTTTACCACATGAATACATAATTAGTACCGAACAGGTTGTACCTAAATTATGAGACTAGCGGGGGAAAAAGCTGCATTGTAGTAGCTTGACTAGCTCCGCGACCCCCTGGTAACAAAGGCAGCAACGAAAACAGGTGGCGAAGAACAATCCAAAGCAACCGCCTTAGCAAACTACAATATTTCACGCAATTTTCATAACACAAGGTAGGAAAAATCTTTCAAGATATTTTATTTAGAAAGACACATTCTTCATTATTACACGTAGACTTTCATCTGTTTGTTCGAACTTAATGCGCTGGGGAGGCCAATACCGCAGTAGATGCAGTCCCTAGTTGATAGGTGGCCGTGGTGTGGGCCAATGATCCGTGTCTTGTTAAGCGTGACGGGGAATTAAAAGTTAAATTTTCTAAAGTGCGTATGTGGGGACCATTTCGAATCAATTCGGACCTAAAGGTTGTTAAAGGGTGACACTCGTACGAGGTAATTTTTAAAACCTTAAATTTAGCAAATAATTCGGACGTATGTGCATGCACAGTAGACCCGCATTGCAACGCAAGACATTTTTTCTTCTGCGATATTATTAATTTCTTCAAGGATTTTTTAGCTCCAGTAGCCCAAACTAGATGAGAGGAACACAGGTGAGGAGGCGAAGGAGCGTTATATACCCTAGCCTTTTGCGGCTCTTGTAGAATGCTCTGACAGTTCGTAGGTTGCCCACGACTTTCTTAAGTTTATTCATTAGGTAATTTATGTGGTATTCACTGGACAGATACTTATAAAACGCACCTCCTAGTGTAGTGTCGTTAAGAAATAATACGGGCGGAAAGAATTCAAAACTCCTAGTGTCTTTCGAGACGGCGAAACTTCTAACGTTATTTAGAGTAAGGGAATTAAGCGATTCACATGATGTGAATTTGGCCCGAAAAAGAATGAATGAGTGAAGCCTGCCCCTATGAAAATAGTCATGACCTTTATGTTTCCTGTATGTTTCCTTCTTGTGCCCTGTGTGACCTTTATGTCTCCTTGTCCTTTATGTGAACTTGAGGAAACATACTTTGTGTTTACGGCATGTTTACTCATCCTTTCTTAGATCTCGAGGAAACGAACTTTATCTTTCCTGTAGGATGTGTCCTTTGTGTTTACGGTAGGACGTTACCTGTGTGTGCACTCTATGTTACCTGGCTGTGTACTCCCTCTGTGTTTACGGCAGGATGTTACCTGTGTGTGCACTCTATGTTACCTGGCTGTGTACTCCCTGCAGCGCACATCCAGATAACATATAGTGCATCCAGTGATTATCTTTTAACACATCCTAGAGATAGATCATCTACCTCAAAGATATATTATCTATTGGCGTATCCAAGTAAAAAAAATGGGGGGGGGGCGCCTGCCTCCCCTTCCTTATTTATCTTTGCCGCATCCGATGCATTGACGGCCACGCGCCATCAACAGTACATACGTACATCAAAGCCTCATGCAGCGAATTATCTCTCACGACAAATAACGATTGCGCGGCGGCTGCAGACGCGGTGGCAGGACAGGGTCGATTCAAATAGGTCGCGAAGCTTCGGGCGAAAAGCGGTTCAGTACAGATTGTCACCGACATCAGCATGGGGGGTTATGGGAAAAGCTATTGAAGCGCGACTATGTTTGGAGGGAACAAACATTGGGAGAGAAAAATGCGTTTTTTAATTCAAACGAGACACAGTTAGATTCATTCAACAAAAATAAAATTCCTAGTCAATTTTATATATTCGTGACGAGTTAAGAAAATACAAGTTTAATTTTATTATTAATAAATGCATTTCTTTTCAGCGCCTATCGCTACAGGGGGCGTTGACGCCACTATCACTCGCAATGCAATGCACGTCTTGAAATGGGCAGAAAGGCGCACTCGTAAAGGTCACCTGTTGAAATACGCCCCCCTCACAGTTCGTGCTTTCTTGCTTGTCGAAGTTTGTGTGAATTTGGTGGCGCGGGTAGCTTCATCGCTTCTTAATCTGTTTAGTCAAAAGTAGTGAGTTACGACCGCCAGATAATTGTGCAGTTGTTTTTGTGCGACTGCGGTGGCCGACGGGCTTGGCATCCGACAATAGGATCAGCACTCTACACCTAAAGCTTTCGTCGGCCTCCAAAGAAAGTATGTTCTGTGCAGGGATGCGATTTCGACAACCGTATGGCTGGCCTTTTCCTGCATCGCTTTCCACGCTGAAAGCTCGGAACGACCATTAAATCGAATGGCGGGACATTTGAATGTAGCTTCAAAGGAAGGACAACAAAACAAATTTCGCGCCTTCGAAAACAAAATGACGTCACTTCTGCTTTTAACGGACATAGCGTCACATTATTTTTTTTCCGCCGGAAGTGTTCCCACCACATACAGATGGCGCTAAGCCCCATGAACCGCAGATGGACCGCCATGTTTTGAACGTATGGGCTCCTATGAAAGCTTCGCTACCAGGTATACTTACCTTGGGCAGGACGCGCAGTATTCGATGACGTGCGCTACATGACCCGAACAAGAGGCGGACGCCTCCGGGGCCAATCCGCCGCTTTGCTATGAGCGTATATGAATATTCAACGTGCCATTTAAGTAGCTCTGCGTGGTGCTATATTGGTTTCATGATAGCGTCATTACACATAAATATAATACGTCCGTTACGATTGTCTCTATATTACGCTCCTTAAGATTTCTTTGCAGCTGTAGTGCGGCGCTGCGGCACTGTGAAGGTTAGGTTGCCTCGGTTGCCTCGATGTGCGCCCGCTCTCCGCGGCATAGTTTCCTACAAAAATTTTTGTAGGAAACTCTGCTCCGCGGGCGCACAATAAAATGGCGGCCGCGCTAGCAGACGACGTGGTTGTCCTCACCCTAAACGGAGAGCGGGTGCGCGCACATCTAGGCACCCTAGTGACGGTTACGCCCGGTAAAATTACTGGATGATATATTGAGCTGGGCCACGTTGCGTTTATGTGAGCGGTGTGAGTGCTCGTTGCAGTTAGACGGTAATTAAATCGTATTTTAGATGTGCATAAACAAAATGTGTTCCGTATCGTGTGCATTAACCATCAGGAAACGTCTGGACTCCTGTAACGCTGTTAGTTCGCCTTATGTTTCCTGTGATAAGCCAGTGTCTTCCGTCTACTACAGCACCCGTCCGAGCTGCCTTTGTTCTCGCCTGTCCGCGTTCGCTCGTGAAATACCTGGTACTGTGGCTTCGAATTATGGTGCGTGGAAGAATTTGTTGAAAGTTGTGCTTTCGTGTGCTGGTGTTCATCGACAATTCGACACTGTTCGCGCTGGAAAGAGCGTCGTCGCGTGGTGCCTGCGGGACGAAGGAGCGTTCGCTGACCACATGTTGAAGGTAAGCAAGTCT
Organism: Dermacentor variabilis; assembly: GCF_050947875.1. Classification (NCBI taxonomy): domain Eukaryota; kingdom Metazoa; phylum Arthropoda; class Arachnida; order Ixodida; family Ixodidae; genus Dermacentor; species Dermacentor variabilis. Next base: position 52,119,193 of record NC_134571.1, on the reverse strand, counting down.
GACGCTTGCGCGCATTTTCGCAGCTTATGGTTCGTGTAGTAAGCTTTGTGCACTGACAACAGATCTTTCGGAGCGTATGTTCTCCATCTTGCTGTGCACATTTAGGAAACCGTTTCACGATGGAAGTTTCCGTGAAATGTATTATTTCTTACCGCTTACTTGCTTTCTGCAATGATTTACAACCAGCGCTGATTGTTGGGAGTGGATGGGCAAACATTTACGTAAATGCTGAAAGCCACTGTTTCCCCGGTGGTTTCCCGCAAGAAATTCTTCCGTGGATATGCATTGCCGCAAGTTACATGTGCAGTGTATGTCGATGTGTCGTGGGCATCGAGAGTTGGCACACGATTACGGTGTTTGACACTTGAACAGATATTAGCTTGTGTGAAGATTATTTTATTGATAGTGTTCTGGTTTGAAGTCCAGCTTCGCGAGAACTTGTCTGCATTTTTTGTGTTCTTCGACGTGCTTGCGTATTTGTCTTTCATATTGTAGGGCAAATATAGACCGACATTACAACAGGTAAATTTCATTTTAATCGAGGCATGTCAATCAGGCGCTCGTTTTCATTAATATTTTCATCCGAAGAAAAGGATGTCAGCTCCTGCGATTGTTAAAGACAGTGGCTTGTAGCACTGCCTAATAAGGGCTGCGATTTTCTTGCGATGCTTTCCGCTCGATATTTGCGACTCTTATGACCCACCTTCCACGGCTGGCTGTTCTAGTTAATAACGATAGCGGAATGTCAGTCAGATCAATGAGGAAAAGATGTAGCATCGGGAAAGGGATCGGTACAAAATCGCGGCCTAGGTTTTAGACCATTCATAATCGATTGTTCGTTTGATTTACTAGACATTTAAGTTTTGGTGATAATTTCCCAGGTAGTCTGATGTTTGCTGCTCGTTTTATTCCCGCCTGAATTTTACCATATACCAGTGTGACCACTTGAGATATAACTACGAGACATCTGTACAAGCAGGCACACAGAGGTAGCACACGAAGATTTATTGGCCAGTTGCCTACTCCTAAAGGTCATGTACTACTTCGCAGCTGCTGCAGTAATGTTTAAAAGAATATGTGAGCAGTTTAATACGTGAGTGGATTGGCAGCCCAGTCTGTTTCAAAGAACAATCAGTTAAAAGCTTGTTTGTTGCCCTGACGTTTTTATGAGCTGTTTTTGACTGCTCCACGTTTCTTAGCTGTGTGCATACAGGCCAGGCTGTTCTTGCTTATATGAATATCTTTGAATAAGTGAAAAAGATTGGCTTTTGTTTTGTTTTTCAGGTGCCTTGTGAGCTCTCACCCAAGCACCACATTCCAGAGGTCTGCTGTGAGCAGACGTGGCAAATTGTAGTAACATCCAGATAGTCCAATAAACTGTTCGTAGTTTCAGACAAACCTTTGCAAAGTATAGTCAAAACTTTCTTTTAAAAGTGCGAGCACTTATCCAACCTGATCTTTCCATCCAAACATTACATTTTGTATTAGTAACAAAGACATAACTAGAACAGCAGCAGCACTGCAGTGAGGAACGTACAGTGGTACTCCAAGTGTTAGACTGAAATAATCTATGAAGTCTAATTAGTTTGTAAATTTAGAGCAAATTGGCATGAATTTCTGTGCCATAGCTGAGTTCCAATCCGTATGCTGCATCATGTAGGGAACAGTAACCTTACAATGAAAACGAATGCGAAACTTTTAAACTCAGAAAAAAGTTTATAAACATAAAATGTGTACACGGAACTCTTCATCTATGCATATGTACATAAAATACAGGATTTAATCACTGCGGCCACATAAAGGATGCATAAAGGTAGGACACACGAAGGAAACATAAAAGTAGTGGCCAAATTTCAACATGGAGGAAACATAAAGTACGGTAACATAGGGGATACATAAATGGAGGACACATGAAGGAAACATAAAAGCAGTGGCCAAATTTCAACATGGAGGAAACATAAAGTGAGGTAACATAAGGGATACATAAAGGGAGGACATATGAAGGAAACATAAAAGCAGTGGCCAAATTTCAACATGGAGGAAACATAAAGGACATTTCCTGATGTGAACTGCGGGAAACATACAGTAAACATAAAGGACATAACCATTTTCATAAGGGTGGGGTTTTACGCACTAAAACCACGATTTGATTATGAGGCACGCCATAGGAGGAGATTCCAGATCAATTTTGACCAGCTGGGTATACTTAACTTGCCCCCCAATGCATGGGACACAGGCGTTTTTGCATTTCTCCTCCATTGAAAAAAAAGAGCAGCTTTTGTTTTGGAACAATATAATGCAGATATTATCTTTAGCTGTCCAAGTGTATAGTCCTCTAATGTGTCATTCGTCGATGCTATGATGTTATCAACGCTCGTTCCTGAAAAAATAAAAATAAACTCACGTCGTCTGCATAATTTACTTCATGTATTGAAACGCCCATCTTACAATGAGCAAAACGAAGACAAAGTGCAAGCCGGAGCCAGCGTTTCGACAAGTGGACTTGTCTTTTCCAAGGCGACATATGCTTACCTCGGCACAGTGTATAGAGGTGCGGTTCTTCTAAAGGGGTGATGGGATAAGGCGGGTGGACCAGGCAACGAACGAAGGTGCGTTAGCGGCGAGGATGTAGAATTGAAAAGAAAGGTGTGCTATTCAATGTCGGTGAAGGAATGTGAGGTAGCGTGGTGCGTCAGCCGGTTGACGTGTCATTGTACGTAGGATCCTGCGTGCGTGCGTGCGTGCGCGCGCACGCACGCACGCACACTGCGGTATGCGGTGCTCTCGCTGCGATGAAAACAGCAGACGAAATCCACCTTCAAATGCCAGCACCTAGGCACACATTACCTCACAAGAGTCCCAAACAAGGCTCTTCTGGGTGGCTCGTTTCGTGTCAACCATCGGGGAGCCCCGCACAAGTTGCGTGGGGCTATAGAGTCGCTAAGAGCGCCTACGCACGGGATAGCGTGGTGAATCTATCATAGAAGAGATCCACTCGAGGGATTACATTGTCCGGACTCTTACCTGCGTAAACGAGGCACGGCGACATACCGTGGACTAAAAGACACGAGTGTCTCCGACTCATCTTGTGACGAGCTTCGTGGAGCAATATGAAGCTTCAATACAGCATTCGGCGTTTCTCAGAGGCTACAGAGGCATGAAGGGGATGCTGGCGAGCCTTGTAGGAACGCCGGAAAAGGGCGCAGATCGACTCAGCTAGGCTGCAGTGGCTCAACCCGAAATGGTCGCTCCGCTATCGCTGCGCGAATAAAACTTTATTCGAATTAGGTATAAGAGATGAGTTTTGAATCTTCTAGAATACATCTTATATCAACCTCTACTGTAAGAAAATATAAAGAGAGAGCCGCACGACTGACATTAGGACTATAGTTCTCTAAAAACATGCGCAGCGCTTCTCATCGTTCTTACAAAGTACTGCCTCAAGGAAGCACGTTATTATTTTAATAAGTGTTGCTTTTAAACATAATGAAACGCCTTCTCAGTATGTCTGTATCGTTGCTCTTTAATTTTATTGCAGTATAACTAAAGAAGTTCTGGATGTCAAGATGTCACAAGTCCAACAACTCCCTACATTCCTGTGGCTGCATTACGACTGCTGCTCCTTCGTTACTATTATCTTTAAACTTTAGGCAGCGCCAGGCAACTCTATGCCTCCTGGCTTCTCCTCCCCCCGGCGGGCCGGTACCACTCCGAACCTGGGAGGACTGCTCCACGCTAAGCGATTTATGTCAGACATTGGCCAGCGAGCTGAACCCATTCGTGATGCGTCTGCCGTATATGTTCACAAACGAGTTTTATTTTGTGTTCTCGGGAGTGTTTACTCTAAGCGTATGTTTGTAATGAAGTTCAAATACGTTTTCAATCCAAACCCGATTGGTTCCCTTGTTTCGTTAGCAATAGACACAACACAAATATGCAGAATCCTGTCCCGCTTGTGTTATAAAAAAATGAAGGAACAAATAAATAGGGTAGGTAAGAAAAATACGAGATGTGGCAGGTGTCCATAAATTTATTCTGTACATCAAGTTGGTCCAGCATTTCCGCTTCAGCCGAAATGTAACATTGCTTCTTTTTGAGAACTGAAAGTGATTTTATTGTTCCTGTATCACCATTTTTCAATTTTCCGCGTCACTGAGGTGGGGGCGCCCCCTGTCAAGAGAATGGGAAATTCAGGATGCATGCTATTATCCTGACCGGTGCCGCTCAAGCCTTGAAGAATTCCTATTTCTCCGATTCTCACAATGGCCGCCTGAACGAAATAGTTCAATCATGCTTCACGCGTGTGTTCCGTTTGCCGAACGCCTGTTTACGCTGGTGCGTTTTCTGGGGCATCATAGCAGCTTTGAATACGACTTTATCGAAACTGCGTGGAAACGGCATGACTAGTAAATTGACAGTAAGTTACGCTTGTGCAATATTAAAGCGGTTTACCTTGAGCAAATCAGAAAGAAACAGTACGGAAAGTATAGATGGCGACGCCGGCTCACGTCGCCACCTGCTTTCCGTACTATTTCTTTCTGATTCGCCAAGGTAAACCGCTTTGATATTGCACAAGCGTAAGTTACTGTCAATTTACTACTCATGCCGTTTCCAAGCAGTTTCGATAATGCCACGTCGATTGAATTCATGGATTTTGGCTATGCCTACTTCGGTATCGTTCGATGTATATCGAAAGCACGTGTGTTTCATTCTAAAGAGACTAAATGGCATGCACCCTAGGAAGCTTCTAGAACCTTTTGTGCCCCAAATGCCGTGGAGTTTTGTTCCCACGCGACTCCAGGAAATGAAGTACGAGTTTCTACGTTTAGCACACTGACCAAGTGGTTAAAAATTGTTTGGGCCATGGAATGACGTATCATTATATAGCAGTCAGCTCTGAAAATATTAATAAGCTCTTTATTGAAAGTGGCATTGCATATATGTATGCAGTAGCACTTCGTATGTCCTTGTGTGTTATTGTTATGGCGCAGCATTCTGTGCGGGCTGTAGATTCATTAGTGTGCTGTTTTTCTTTTAATACTGACTGTTGTTGTTTAAGCATGTTTACGAAATGTACTTTATTACCGGACCGTTCGTGGCCTGTTTGTTTCTTCTATCACCTCCTATTACCATCCTTTGCTCATTGGACAATCTATCGTTTGTGAGAAGTCGGTGACACAACAGCTGCCTACATTTCCAAACCTACAAAATCAAAACGTCTCGTATATAACAGTGCCTTACAGAAAAGCTAAAGATACTTTCGTAGCGTGGGACGCACAGGCAACACTACACAATGCATGGCAACAAATACACTTAGCGTGGTCCTTTAGAGCCCTGCAAAAATGCGCCTGGAGTGTCCGTATAATTGCCATCACAATAATAATATTAATAGAAAAAGCGCGTGAAAAATAGAAAAGAAGGCTAAAACAGTTATAATTAAAAACGCCGCCATCGTCGATCAGAAGAACCAGTGGGAACAACCGTAAAATGCTAATAAGCAACTGTTTAGTTCTTTTTTTATAGATATATTATACGCATGTTAAATAGCTAAACCGGATAAGGATCAGCTATCAGTTCTATTAAAAATGCTAATCAACGCCTACTCCTAATCCCGCGGCTCAGATCTATACTCTTGGTGCGAGGCACTGAATTTTTCCACGTCCCTTTCTTCAAGCTAATGCTGACGAATCGACGAGGCATCAATAGCAGGCGAAGACGTCAGAAGGAGCTTTCCTAGACGGCCGGCCCTCTGGGGACTCGGAATGTGCGTCTCCCGACGAAGTCACAATATAACTGACGCCCGCTGCAAGCAACACGCAAAATGTGTTGGCAGTGAGACGCGACACGAGCTAAACGATCCGGCGGATAAATCTGTCGGAGCGCCGGTATAGCACCGTTGTATATCTATTATGGCTTGCTTGTCTTTCCTCGGCGGCTCGCACAAAGGAGATTCTCCGTGCGTTCTCATACAGACGTTTGCTATATTTAACTCCCGAGAGAACCACGCGATCGCTTGCAACCTTTCCCTGCTGCAGTTCCAATTCCTTCGGTTCTGGGGACCCGAAGTGAACGGCGCGCAGCTCCCACAGGGACTTCGTAACAGAGAAAACGCCGCAGGTCGTTCTACCGAACTCCACTACTGCGCATGCTCTCCGATTCGCGTGCTCGTAGAGTTGAACGTGTTTGGTGACAGAGGGGGGGGGGGGGGGAATCGACGAGGAAAACGAGATTCGAGAAAAACTCCACCCACCTCCGAACCTCTACTTTTTTTGTTTGTGTGTTCAGTGCCGTAGCAATGCCGAGACATATTTTCGCCTCGAACGCGTAATACGTCTTTGTCTATATTACAGGTGGGTGCTGGAATTTGCTGTAAGGCGGCACGGACTCGGAGAAGAAAGAGTGAACGATGTTGAATGTGAGCTCAGCAGCCTGTATTGTAGATACGTGCCTACAAGTTGGCACTGTGCCGTCGTTTGGGTGCCTCACACGAGACGAGTGCGAGAACGCGTCGTCTCTAAAGGATTTAGGCGAAAACCTTTTACTCTGACTTTTTCTTCTCTTTTTATCTCCCTCTCTCTTTCTTCTTTCTTAACGCAGACTAGGTTTGGCTGTGCTTCGATAGCTTTCATGGCAGCTTTACAGCCTATTACAATGTTCTCGTATGAAGTCGTAGTGTGCTTTCATTTAGCAGCTGTGTGTGCTGGTGACTTTTCTCCCATCGGTCGAGGACAATGCTAAGAAGAAAAAAAAAAGAGACAGGCGAATATGATGGAGTTTTGTGCTCACAGCAACGCTTAGAGGCAACTTAATCTTTCGTGGAGTTTCGTTCGTGATATAACCAGCAGTTTATGATGTCATATGGCGTCTCTCCTACGCATCTCTTAAAGCAGGAGAACCACCAAAAACTGAACGTCACCAAACGATTTTATGTAGGTGACAATGGATTGGAGACGTTTACGTCGCTTGTAATGGCGACCCGCATTTCACAGTATGCTATACGGGAACAAAGCCATTCGGGGCTTGAGAACAGCCAATTACACTTAGTCTGAAACTTCCGCGGGCGCTTCGTCATCCTTGCTCAACTGTTTGCGCGATCCCAGTGGGCTGTCGTGCTATTTCATTCACTGCGTATATTTTCGAGCAGCGGGAACGAAAACATTTCTCTTGAGCACGCGGCGAGTTCGTGAAAACGCGACAGAAACGGAAGGCAGCTTCCTTCCCATCTCGGAAGCTGTAGTTAACGTCCAAGAGAACGTTTCATATTCGGGCTGATGGCGAGGTACGAGACATTGCAGAAAAGAAAAAAAATACACTGTACTCGTCTTCTTCCGTTTTCTGGCTGGAACGTGGTCACTCACCGTCCATTTTAGATATAGGGATGTCGTTGCGAATCGCCGGATATCCCGTCGTCGCACGTCAATCAAATATTCCACGAAGGAAATCGTTGTGTGTCTGTCTTTTAACTTCTTCCCCACGCGGCTCGCCGTTTTAAAGCGAATAGCTGTCTTTGACCATATTGACCATATCGTCCGGCTCACGACACCGAGATGCGGGCCGCTTTATCTTTTGAGTTGCACGTGCTGCGCAAGGCATGGATGCTGCGCTGGATCGCTCGCGAAGGACAGCCGTCCTCTCCTCCCAACGCCCTCTCCCCCTGTAGGATAGGACGGCGGGAAAGGGAGGTGATCGCCGCCTTCCACGCAGGCCCTCGCTCCGCATGAGGCAACACGCATACGACGAACCGGCTTGCATGTATGGCCGCCTTTGCCACCTACACTACCACAGCATGTGTGATATATATGGTTAACAGCTCTGTTCTCTACGTAATTGCGCAAGGAAACAACAAACGCTACTTAAATATCCTCGCCGCAACAAACATACAAGCGCATCATTATTTTAATGAAGCGAAACAATTCGATCCTTTTGACGTAACGCATGCTACTGCGGAGGCGAAATTTTTATCGCAAAATGTTTCGCGCATGTCACAGACGATGCGCGAATACACGTGCACAGAGAGGCAGTGAGGCACAGACAGACGTGGCGCAGCGCAGCCTCACAGCACCTTTCCTTGAAATACTGCTTTATACCGAACAGATAAGCGAACGTATCACGAGGATAAGCCCGATAATCGACGATTAAGATGTCGGATGACCAGCTGCACCCATTTTTCCTATGAAATTCTCATCTGTAGTGCCTAAGAATCTGCACAGTGCTTTTTGATGCGAATAAATCACCGTCAGGCAGGCTTAGCTGTAGCTATCTCGCACCAGGAGAAAAAAAAAAACAGGAACAGAAAAAGAAAACCCAGAGAAGGTAATCTCTGCGGTATCAACTATAGAAGTATCAATTGTAGCCCCTTGTCCCTTTCCGTGAGTGGCCAGAGCAGAGGCAAGAACTGCAGTACATACATCTGCTTCCATGGCAGTCCTGGCAGGACTCCCCATATATCCTATAACTTCGCTATATATATATATATATATATATATATATATATATATATATATATATATATATATATATATATATATATATATATATATATATATATATATATATATATAAAAGAGAAGAAAGGGGGTTAACCGAGGGGCCCGATTTTTATTAGTCATATCATGAGAAGCCAACAAACACTGACACCAAGACAACATAGGGAAAATTACTTGTGCTGAATAAATGAAATAAAGAAACGATAAATTAGTGGAAATTAAAGTGGATGAAAAAAGTTTATATATATATATATATATATATATATATATATATATATATATATATATATATATATATATATATATATATATATATATATATATATATATATATAATATATATGGAAGTAAGACGTGTTAACCTAACGCTTTCGGCTGGTGGACCAGCCTTCGTCCAGGCTGTACACTGACGAAGGCTGGTTCACCAGCCGAAAACGTTCGTCGTCGTCGTCGTCTCTCTCTCTCTATATATATATATATCACATTTGAAGAATGGGCAAAATACCGCTTGGTGGTGATTAAAGTACACCTAAAAGCGAAACCAAAGTTACAGAGTAGCGACAAAAAAAGAAAGTTCTGCTCAAGGCACAGGTTGAAAAGTGAATCGCAGTTGGGTCCTCATCCGGGTAACGCGAATTTCTTGTGATTCAAAACGCCAACGATGAATGCTACGTAACTGAGGCTTTTTTTTTTTTCTGCCGTGTGTACGAACGCTCAAAGTTGGCAATGTCACAACATAAAGCCAGAATGATGTCCAGCGTAACTAGTTTGGGCAGCATTTTATAGCTACCTTCGGTAGCTATAAAATGCAAGTTTTCTACTCGAGGAAAAAATGAAGAGCAACCGCTAACATAAACCGAAGCGAAATTTCCGTCTACGCGTCAGTGCTAGCATCAGTCAGCTCGTGAGCAACCGTCAACAAGTTGCTTCAATTCCTTACAACACCGCAGAAAAATTCGCCGCGCCAAACCAGAAAAGCTATTCACTAGAAAGCAAGCGCGGAAGATCTTTCTTTTCATCCTGCAGCTGTTTTGATAAGGATGGCGCATGTTTCTTCATAACGACTGCAGAAGAAGTCTGCTTACCTCTAGTTCGCTGGGAAACGAGTCCTGCTGTGCTTCCTCGACGTTGCCACACTACACAGTTCGCACAGCACGCCTTGTGCCCTTTCCTCAGTCTTCTGACATTGCCGGAACATTCGCGGGGACAGAAAGAAAATTTTCGACTGAGGAGCATGCAAAAGAAAAAACGTGCACGTGTCTAGAAAGCGCCAGGAGCAGACGAACAGAATGGCAGGCGAAGCAAGAAGACCCACAGCGCCACCCGTTGGGGCAACAATGAAGCGACTATATAAAATATAGGACACCTAAAAGGAAAATAGCCGAAATCACGTTTTATTTTTACACATAATTGCGTTACTTTATTACTATGCAGGTTTAAAAGTGAAAAAAAAATGCAAAAGTTACTGATCTTAGCTATCAGTGTCATGGCGATGCTTTTACTGCCAATACTGAAGCTAGCCCCGCTGTCCACGCACTGCTTGCGTCATGGCGTTGCGTTCACCGGCGAATATTCATTCTAGATAGGAATGAAAGAGAGCGCTGATTACAATGCCTGTGGTTAGTGATGAATTATAGAATACCTTCTGTGCATGCTGTTATACCGGCTCTTCGAAGATTAAAGGCTTGCCTTCCGCATCACTCTAAGCCAGTTATATGAAATATAACCTTATCGTAGGGAAAGATCCTGAAACCATGTAGTCGCAGGTCACAGCTGAACGAGGCCACAAAAGCGCCGCTATGATTACTGAAGGCAACTGGACTGAGCGACCGTCTATGACACAGCGCCTGAAATTTTCATTAGATCGGCGGTTCCAGCGCACACCAGCTTTTCACTTTCATTTTCTTAATCTTTTTCCTCCCCTTTTCGCCTTCCCTAGCACAGAGTAGCAAAGCGGGCTCACTCTCAGGTTAACCTTCCTACCTTTCATTTATCCTTCTCTCTCTTTCTCCGTGGTTCCCTGTTTCGACCGAAAATTCGTGCTGGTCACGGACTATTGACTACTTGTAGGGCTTCAACAGAAGGCTTTATTGTACGGGCAATAATATCATCACTGAGAGCTATAGGCCTTACGCTTGGGTGAGTACTGTATAGTGTTGGATCCAGAAGCGACACGCACAAGAGCAACGCGGACGCCCCCAGTCGCTTGCCATAGTTTAAGGATTCTCAACAGTCAGGCTTTGTGTCAGAGTTTCCATCAAACTGCTTTATGACCTATACAGGGCATTCACGTTGCGGAAGCAGATAGACGAGGATAAGTGTCAGTCGTCTGAACTTTTGAAGAGAGGGGACGAACTAAACAATTAAACTTCGCTGTGCCACAAACAACTCCAACGCTACCTTACGAGAAGACTCGAACTGCGTATCGTCGACGTTCTCATCTACCGCGTACAGCGGGTTGCAAAGACGGTGATGCAGTACTCCCTCTGCTTCACAAGCCCCATCAAGCTACAATGCACGCACATCAGCAACGCAGGCTCCTCAAAGACTATTCTCGTGGCGGGGCTTGGCCGTTGACACAGGCGGTCTTGCGTGTTCTTGGGTTCAGGGCTACAGGCTCAGCCTGACCTGGTACTTGATTAAACCGCGATCTGATTATGAGACACGCCGTAGGGGAGAACTCGGCATTAAGTTCGACCACCTGGGGTTCTTTAACGTGCGCCCACTGCGCGGTACACGGTCGTCTTTGCATTTCACTCCGATCGAACCGCTGCGGGCGGGATTTGATCCTATGCACTTGCGCTTAGCAACGAGACGCGTAAAAGCCACTAAGCAAACACGGTGGGTGAACCGCTGCTTGACGCGCCTGTGAATTGGCAAAGGGTGCCATATGTGTGCACGGTTGCACATAAAACCTGAGTCGTTGATGAACGGTAATCGTCAATGCACGCACAAAACGAATTATCTATCGTCTCCGTTTTGTTTGGATAGAAGTCACATTAGCTAGACGGCGTACGGTGTTCGCACGCCTTATCTCGTCGCGAATAAATTTGTCAGATAACAAGCCTCAGTTCTCGAGCCAGAAGGTTCCAAATCTCATGCGTGCTAACGGCGTAACACACATGCGCCGTGCGCACATGATCCCTCTCAATCCAGTGACGTTGCAAACAAAACGCGATCGCAATGTGCGAGGTAAAATTTCATGTAGTTCTCTTCGAGCGACAGGCATCGAAAAAAAGTGGGTTTAGGTGACAAAATCACCATCTTTTTATAGGGGATGCTGCAGTGGAGGGGGGGGGGGGGGCGACTCCGGAATATTCCTAATCGTTATGAGGTTACCTAACGTGCACTCCATGTCCCGAGTGGCCCATCGCGCGGCTGTATTACGTGTACCCGCGGGCTTCTTTCACGCTCGGAAAAACAGTTTTATGCAACGTATTGAGCAACAGGAAGCTGCATTAGCAGTCTTACAGCGAAGCTATATATGGGGGCTAGCTGATTAGTCCGTCCGTCCGTCCGTCCGTCCGTCTGTCTGTCTGTCTGTCTGTCGGTCGGTCGCCTGTACGCCGACAGGCTTCTCCGGCGCAAAGCCCATGCGCATGCGCGAAAAAAAAAAAAAAGAGAGAGAGAGAGAGAGAGAGAGACGCGCGATTAGCCAACACCACCTTGATAGCACAAGGCCTTTTTGCTCCGATCAATGACGTCACGCTACCTGTCACGAAATTTGAACTGACAAGGCCGGCGTGATGAAAGCGGTGACGTCGAAATCACTGTTGCCTACTCGGGAGCATCCCCATTAGATTCTATGGCAGTCGGGCAAGGTAACGTGACGTCATGGATCGGAGTGAAAAGGCCTTGTGCTATCATGGTGGTGTTGGATTAGCTGCGCCAGTAGTGAAGTCGTTGCTCTCCGTCGCATCCCAGCGCGCGCACAGCAGTTTCTCTCCGGCTCGGAAATTGGTAGGCCACGCGTCATACGTACTGCTTAGGAGCAGGCAGCTTTCGATCAGCAACGCCGCGAGCAGAACCGCAAGCAAGCTCGTCTACGCCGTGCCCGTGTTGCAGCCCAGGCACAGGAACAGGCTCGCGCAGTTGAGCGCAAGCAGCAACTGCTTACCGAGGATCCGGCAGCCTACCAAGCCATCGTTTAATGAACCGTCGGGATTAACACATTGATAAACACCAGGCCGCATGTTTCAGTGTCGCTGGTTAACCATTTGTATACGGAGTGCTTGGGCGGTGATTTTTTTTATGTTGCTCTGCAATGTTCTCATTGACACTTTTCATCAAAATATAATATTTGAGAAGTTGATTAATTAATTCACACTAATTATGTAATTAGGCGAAACTCAAAACATAATTTGGGTATCTCCAAGCGACGGCAAACAACATTACCTTGGTTCTGTCCAGCTACATGGCATATACATATTTCTAAGCCTTGGTGCATGAAAGTTGAGACACCCTGTATAAGCAGGTACAGCCGCCATCACAATTACTCTGAACAATGAACGCACAGTGTAAAGCGGCTCGGGTTTAACAAAGCACGGATCAATCATCAAATGCTTTGGAAGGAAGACTTATTATAAGCTAGCACCCTCAATCAAGGCACCCCAACCAGAAATCTCCAGTAGGCGCGTTCGGTTAAGTATGATGGTGACAGACAAACAACGCAAACTAATCGTACTACTTACAGTAAACACAGAGGATGCGGTGGGTTGTGTGGGTTTTCTTGATATATGTTGCCTATTTTTGCATAGCTCATGTATCTTTCATAGCAGGCTACAACTTTAGTGCGGCCGCTTAAAAGCGTTGGGTCACATGGCTTCCGAGAGAGAGGTGAATGTCTATCTCTTTAAATAGATTACATATCTATTTCTGGCCCCTTCAGGAGTTCATGCTTATCTGCTATGGTATGATGAAAAAAGTCTGACGGAATATTTTTTTCTTTGTGCGCAGTAGTTCGCTAACTAACAAAAAAGAAGGTTCTCCGCTGTGTCCGGTGCTCTATTAACAGCATTTACTATCATTTTATCATGGTTATCAAAAATTTTCCTAATTACATGGTTACCAAGATAAAATACTTTTTCGATATGTTAGATCCACCAAGGTGTCCATAAGGAGATAAATTGCTTCAGTAATTACGAGAATGCATGCTGTCTCCGCCTCTTAATGCATTTTCTCTTCCCAAGTGCTTAAGGGTAGCGATTGAATTTGGCTGCTGGAGTAAATAAGGTAGCGTCGCTAAATGGCAAATCCTTCGCCTGTAACGAAGACAGAGTTTGGGCTAGCCGAAAACGGGCGTAGGAATGGAAAACACGCCGCAAACTCACTTTAAGTGCGCTGAACCAGCTCATCCGAATGAATAAAGTCTTCGGCGCAGTATCAGATCCCGGCCGCGGTGGCCGCATTTCGATGGAGACGAAATGCAAAAAACGCTCACGTACCATTCGCTGGGTGCATGTCAAAGAACGCCAGGTGGTCAAAATTAATGCGGAGTCCCCCACTACGGTGTGCGTCGTAATTAATATCGTGGTTCTCGCGCGCGAAGCCCCGTAATATAATCTAAATATTTTAATAACATCTTGTGAGTGCAAGCCCACTGCGAACTTGTCCAGAGAGTGGGATTGGGACCTTGGGAAGGCGCCGCAGTTTGGCCACGGTGGCCCTATAACTTAGGTCATTAAGTAAGTGCGTAGTTTGTAGAAACCGTAATGATGGATGGATGGATGTTATGAGCGTCCCCTTTGGAACCGGGTGGTGGGCTGTGCCACCAAGCTACCGCCATTATACCGTCCAACGTCCCACAGAAGTTAAGAAAGAAAAAAAAGAAAGAAAAAGAAATACCGCTATGAACTCCCACAACCAAATTTTCTCACCTCTATTGCGAACTTTGCTTTTGTACGCCTCCGTTTTTTGTCGTTTCCCTACTTCAACCAATCCTCCAATCGCCTCTTACTGATGCCTATTGCGGACATGTTTACTTTTCCCCTGCTCTCGCTGAACCCAAGGGCTTCAAGGAGGCCAGCGGTGCCTAAATCGACCGCTGAACGTATAATAATGTGAACGTATATCAGTAAGCCCGAGCGGCAGCCGCACCAGCATGCTTCTCGTCGCTCATTCTATAGTAACGGTCGCGCCGTGGGTCGCACGTTTTCTGCTACAGTCGGCCGCGAGAATAGATCGCTTACTTCGTATAGGCCGACTGGGAGGTTTCTTTTATTTTTCTCTCTAACTGCGGCGAGTTCTCCAAAATGCAGAGGCGTAGGTATTTCCACCTCACCCTCCATTTTCGGCACGCGCTGTAGGAGAGACTGTTAGTTTCCATCAGTGTGTAAGATGTGTAGCGACAGCTCTTTCACTTCTTCGAGCGCGACACGTACTCGTCGTTCTCAGGTGATACATATACATGACGTCACAAAGCATACGTCTGCATTTCCCCTCTCGCGACATCCCGAGCGGGGAAACTGGCGGGGGAAGAACAGAAGAGCGCGCGCCAACGGTATATGATAACGCAGGTGTTGCTGCTGGCATGTAAACTGAGCGAAGAGGCCGAAGAAGTAGCGATGACGCAGTCACGTGACGTCGAAGTGGTGGGCGGTGCATAAGATTGAGCGACGCGGGGCGGGGGGTGAAAGTGGACTTCTATAGGGAAAGTGCACGATTGTCCCGCTCGTATAGAGCGCCTCATAATCAACACTTCTCTTGACACGTTTGCTGTAATGTTTCTTACCATTAACAATGCCATTCCGATAGATTCGCTATTCAACAGGGAATACGAATGGCAGGGGATTTCGATGCACAGGTTGTGATTGAATGCATTACGAATTCATTTGCGCCTTTGTCCGTGTGCCGGGGTCGATTTAGCAGTCGTAACAAAGCGACGGGCGCAGCCACCTTAGTGAGATAAAGACTGGAGGAAACCACCAAAGGAATGCCGGAACTAAGTCCTCATTAATTGAGGGCGTACCAATTGATCAGCGCGTGACGCAGAAAAAAAAAAAAGCGAAGCATTCCAGCTTGCGCAAGCTGCTATACGTTCTGGGCGCGAACACATGGACTGGCTCGTCGCATTCTCTCGAACACTGGTCGACCGGCAAGCTGCTCAATAAATCACGCGCGTGGTCGTGTACACTTCTGCGTGGCTCCGTACTCCGTGAGCGGCTCCCAGTTCTACATCTTTCATTTCAGTTCATTCGCCTGACGAGCTAACAATGGGCATCGATCAGCTTCCTCCATCAGTGTGTTCTTGAATGGAACACGCCCTGTTCTTGGAGATCGAAATATTTCCGCGGTTCTCGCTGCAGCCGCGTTCGCAGTACTTATTACTTTCTCATTTGGTTCTGAATCGTTGCGTCAGGCGGTACCGGAGTTTAGAGTCGACAGGTACAAAAAAATATATATATCTGTATCTTGCTGATAAATCCACTCCTGTAACAGTCCCAGTGGGACTAACAGTATGTTAAATAAATATAAATAAAAAATAAATATATAAATCAACAAATAAAAATAACAAACAGACCCTTGCCGTCACAAAATTTGCCTTGCTTATATACGTTTTGTGCAAAAGAACCTTCTTGACAGCGCACTGCGAAAGGAGTTTGCTTTTAAAAAAAATAGAGAATTCAAGCAGCGGCCTCATATTTCAAGCTGCTACTCTCGCGCCGACGTTGTTGTTGACGTATGCGCCGCTAAAAAAAGAAAGAAATAAATTATGGGCTTTTACGTACCAAAACCACGATCTGACTATGAGGCACGCCGTAGTGGGGGACTCCGGAATAATTTGGACCGCCTGGTATTCTTTGACATGCCCCTAAATCTGTAGGCACACGGGTGCTTTCGCATTTCGCTTTTGAATCGCTGATGATGCAGTGTGCGTTGGTAGAGGCGTAGGCCATGCGATGGCCGTTTCTTCTCCTTCTTCGGGTTAAGTTTTGAGTATTGATGCGGTCGCGGCGAGGCGGTACTGCGAGCCCGCGACTGCGACGACCGCCATGGCGTTCTGGTTGGGGTATTCCGCTGTGTCCACGTATATGCTACGTATGCGGCTTGGTCGTAGCGCTTTTGTATTCGTTTAGCTCTATCTGCACGTCGCTCCTTATTGAGTTCAGGGTGCATATTGCGAGGTAAGGGCGGGATAACTAGCTGAACACGAATGTTCGGAGGGACGGGTACTTTTGGTCCGAATTGGGTGGTGTAGGTTATGCCTAGGGCACCTAGAATGTGCCTGCCCGTGGTGGAATTGACGAGACGTTCCTATTGGCTAATGCGCTGAGCTTCAATAAGGTCGTCTATGGTGTTGTAAATGCCGAGGGCGTCCCGTTTCTCGTTAGAGGTGGAAATGGGAAGATGTAAGCCTTGTTTATATGATCTCTTGATCATGGTATTGAGTTTCAGCTTGTCAGTTGCACTGAGGCTAAGGTACGGGGCGACATAGGTGATCCTGCTCAGGGCGTAGGCGATTATCAGGCGTTTCAGGCTGTTTCCTTTCATGCCGTGATGTCGATTCGCGATGTGTGCAATGAGGCGAGTAGTTTGGTGTACATCGACACCTAATTGCTTGAGTATCTCCGTGTTTCTGCAGTTTCGTTGGATGCGTAGGCTAAGGATATGGATGCTAGGCACAGTAGGTGTGCGATGCTGATGCGCGTGGAGTTGTATTTAGGGGGGGGGAGGAGGGGGGAAGGTCTGGACGTCGACCTCCCCAGTTAGGCTTGTATAGAAGGAGCTCCGATTTCTGTGGGGAGAACTACAGGCCGCGCGGTTCTACGTATGCAACAACCGCGTTGATGGCTTGCTGCAGCGTGTCTTGGATGTCCCTGTCGCTGCCCCCGGTGAAACAAAAGGTGATGCCGTTCGGCTAGAGGCAATGCTTAAGGTTGGGAATGCTAGCTAATGCAGGCGGTAGTCCGACTAAGGTCACTTTAAGCAGAAAAGGAGACAGAACCGATCCTTGCGGCGTGTCTTTGCTGCCGAAGTGCATAATTGGCGACTGCAACCCTCCGATGGCGACGGTTTCCGTGGGACCTGTAAAGAAATTCTTGGCGAAGTTATGTTCGATGTCCAACCTGGAGTTGTGCCAGTTGGGTCAGTATGGCCTCATTTGTGATGTTATCGAAGGCCTCGGTTAGGCCTAGCCCCAAGATGACTCTCGTGTCCAGCCTGGAGCTTAATCGCCATCGATAATTTGGTGCTTGAGTTGAATCATGATCGTTGTCGTTCATATGTTTGTGTAAGCGTGTGAGGATGACGTGTTAGAGGGCCTTTCCGACACATTGAAGTAAGAGAGATAGGGCGGAGGTTTTTGAGCAGGAGGCGCTTCCCAGGTTTGGGAATTATAATGGTTTTTTCTTCTTTCCAATTACTTACAGAAATACATTACCTCTCTCGCACCACATACTTCCCCCGATGTTATCGCATTACAAAAGGCCATTCGTAACTACACAAGAGAACAAATAGCACCCCAAGCGCAGAAGATACTTTCCGGCACTCCTCACCCAAGGCAACGCCGCGTCCATATCGTCTGGGTCCCTGGTCACTCGGGTCTGGCTGGAAACGAAGCCGCCCACGATGCCGCCAGAGCTCTCGCACACCGGGTGCATCATCCTTCTCCTGCATCTTCCGATCCTGACCAGCCCTCTGTTCTGCATCGCGGTCCCGCGCGGGACCGAATGGTCACGTTCAGAGAAATCCTCCTCCACTACCGCAGAGAGCGGTTACTCTACCCCACAGCACACAAAACACTGAATAAATCTGAATCTACCACTTGCCGCCTACTTGAGACACGAACTTTCTTGAACCCCGTGCTATACCACCGCATTTACCTCGATGCATACTCCCCACTCTGCAAAGCGTGCGAGGACCGCGCTGATCTCGATCACATTGTCTGGCAATGCCCCAAAGCCTCACCCACCAACACCTACCGCACTAACACTACACACGTCATAACTACGGCCGAGCAGTGGGAGACTTTGCTGCTCAGCTTGGAGCCAGAAGATCAGCTCTGGGCCGTCCGGATGCCCGAAGACGCCTCCAGAAAGCAAGGACTGACCGCCGTCTGAGGAAGGGGGGAACTGAGGGTTAGTCTCCCAACGCCCGCTACGCCTGGATCCCATCAAGGATACGATAAAGTTTTATGTCTCTTTCGAATTTCGCCCCCATCGAAATGCGGCCGCCATGGCCGGTATTCGATCCCAGTATGCGTCGCTGACGTACTAGCTGATGCAATACGATTGAAACTACAGCCGCGTCAGCGTCACAGTAACGCGTACGGCCTATTTTTGTGTTTGTACCTGTATGCATGACATCAAAAGCACTGAATCAGTTCCGCCCACATCGTGGGTTCAATTGAACAAGTCTGCACACAAAATTGCCTTGAGACGAAGTGTTCCAAAGTTCTTTTAATTTATAATTTGCGTATGTATGCGTTATTTTAACACGTTACTCTGCGTATATATGCCGTTTTCAAGGTGCATAAAGAAAGGTTCAAAGTCAGGTTCCCAAGGTGTGCTATCTCACTCCTCTGTTAAGAGATACGATAGTTGTATACGATGATGTTACGAAGAAACGCCGCGGACGGTGAGTAGCTGTGTATACCTATGCCAGCGAAGTGGAACGAAATCGCACTACGCTACAACATTGACGGCATATGGACTGACATCGCATTTTCTGAGTGTGATTAATGCGATGAACAATAGTTCTTAACTTCTCGCGACACAATTGCCAAATTAAGGACAAGCGGAATTCCTTTGTGACGTGGTCGCTACGAGCCTCCGAAGCAAACGCCCACTTATTGTCCAGGAGCACAGACCGCCAGTCAACGCCTTTCTTGCCGTTTTCGGCTGTGCTTTATTGTGTTCGAATAATTAACTGACGCGTTAGAGGGCAGACGCACTGCGCTTTAGCGCTAGCTGCTTCAACCAGTGTCAGCTTATTAAGAACAATATCAGCTAAAACATCCTCTCCTGTCTGGTTTGCCAGAGCCTCGTGTCACCTTCGCTTGGCAGCGTTAGCCATTTATAGCTCGTTTACACTCGTGGAGTAAGAGCTTTTTAGGTAGTTTCAAGCGATTGTCACAGCCAAGCAGGATTTCTTATATGGAGGTGAAACAATGGCACCAACCTATACACTAGTAAAACTTGTGTGCACGCAAAACAATAGTTGCTGTCGGTATTGGTAAAGCGGGTGGGCTCTACGGCAGCCGGCGCACGGACATGACGTCGCTGCATCGCATTTATCGAATAGCACTTAATTAACCACTTCGCCTCACGTAGATTACAACATATTCGTTGGATCCACATACTTTTTTATGCCTGGATTGCACCTCCGAGACTGGCGACGCACACAAGCGTGACCTCGTCGCGAAGGTATATAGGAGGGTGGCGCGACGTGTTTTGAGCGGGAATGTTGAGCCACCAATGACCGAAGGAGGTTGCAAGAGAGTGTTATCGTATGTCCTTCGTCACTCGGCAGCAGCAACGACGTTGCGGTAAGACAGCTAACCTCGTTGAATCCCGGAATTAACTCGTGTGTACAACTACCAAGAAGGGATCGGGGAGAGTCAGAACCAATGGCGTACCCAGGGATTGCACACCGGGCACGTGATCCCCCCAAAATTTTATTGTTATTATGTTGCCTTCCCAGCACCTCTCCCCCTTTTCTCCCCCTTTCTGTCCCTGGTTTCGGGGTGCGAGCACCCCTACTCCCCCTCCCCCTCCCGCACCTTTCCGAAAAAAATTTCTGGATACACCACTGGTCAGGACCTATCTTAATGTTCTCCTAATGCTGCCCCTATTTGTAGAATTAAAGTCCATCTTTGAGAAACCAACTTTATTCTATTTTATTTTAATGCGCAGTTTTATATTTCTCCATAAGCCAAAGTACGAAGTTTTGGGTGAATGTCTGAAGTATACACTATTCTAGAGTTTTCGCAAAAGCAGATGAAATGTTTGCGATTGCATCTCGAATAGCGTTTTAACTTGAAAGGTTTGCCGCATCGTTCAGTAAACTGGTTCCCAAGCAAAGCGCGAGGAGAAAATGTCGCAACCGTTCAAATAACAGCAACGAGTAACTGCCAGAGAGAGAGAGATCATTTTCGAAAATGCAGACTGTTTAGCCAGCGTATTTTCACGTATGCATGCTACTCTGCAGGAAATAGGACGAAGGAGAAGAAAGGCCCTAGAAGAAGGTGGCTGAAGAAGAAAGGGGGAAAATGCAGGCCGTGTAATGTTATCAGTAGAAGGGCAAGTGTCCTATGCGACACATCGGACTGTCAGACTATATCAAGATCTTCTCGTCTGCTCAAAACGGCGTCAACGACGCTGTCCCTGATGTAATTATACGGCGCCGTAGTGCAAACAGTTGTGCAGGAAAATACTCGGATTATTTCATCTCAAGAGTGCTTGTTCTATCGCGATAGATGCGAAAGTTTGAAGTCACGGATGTCTAACCCAAGAACTCACATTTGTATCATACAACTCTCCTAGGACGCTGCATCCCTGCGTCTTACCCCGATCCCAGCACTTCAAGAACATGCCCGGCTTACCACAATTTAAGAGCTTGTCATTCAGTGAGAACAAGCAACACATCTAAAGTAATGTCACTTTCCGTCAGCCGCAGCTCTCCATTCCCATTTATACGGATATCCCTCCTTCGCATGCCATTGGATGACCTATCGCCATGGTGCTATATGTATATTGCAACTAATAAGACAACAAAATTACGAAGCGGTAAACATCCACTTCTTGCACCAGACATCAGTGTCCCCATAGGAGATACTGTGTTATCTACAGAAACGCATGCGGCGTGGGAGAGAACATCGAACATTTATTGTGCCATTGTCATCGATTTCAGTCGGAAAGACAAACATTATCTATCGCATGGCGACGGCTGGACGATCGGCCGTTGTCCGTGCAGGTGCTACTTGGAGACCGTCCCCACCGCTCGTCGACCCCCAAACGCCTTTGCAAATGCCTTTTACTTGCTCAGCCCCTCCGCGTACGTGCGCGATCTCACCGCGGATTTCCTCCCCCTCCCCTCTTTCTCTCTATCTTATCTTTCTGTTCCCTCTTTCCTGTCCCCCGGAGTAGGGTAGCCAACCAGACACATTTCTGGTTAACATCCCAGCCTTCTCTCTTTATTTCCGCCTCCTACACAGACGCATACTGAGAAGGCGGCGCAGGACGTCATAATGGGAACAAAAGCAGCGAAGGGGACCAATAAACCGGCTGGGTTCACGAAGCAAAAACCTTTGGGCCATGGCCACACGCGTCGCCGACGAAGAAAGCAACGAGGCTGTTGCTACAGTACCTCAAGCCGACAGGTCTCTGCGAGCATTTGCAGACTTGGTGCGTATGTTCAAATTGCGCGCAAATACTGCATCCACTCCTCCCTTTTTTGTTTCTGTTTGCCTCTTTATCCCCTTCTCCCACTGCACGGTACCAATCCCGACGTTCGTCTGGTTAATCTCCCTCCCTTTCCTCGCTTCTCTCTCTCTCTCTCTACTCAAATGCATCTACTCACAGGAAGAGGACGTGTTATCTTTCATCAGTCCGACACACCCATGCAGGCATTTAAGCCGTTCGCAGCTAAGTAGTAGAAACAAAAGATTCTTTATTACATGATCGAGCTACTACAGGCCATACATGATGCGATCATGGCTGTTCTCAACTTGACCAAAATTGACGTCGTTCGGGCCTATACCGACTCTCTAAACGCTGTGAAGCAGCTGAAACAAGCTTAAAGAGCAATGTGTATATAGAAAGAGATTCACAGACTTCAAACTTTGGGGCCTCCTAATGTACTGCTGAAAATGTATGCATTTTCCTTTCTCTTGCGTTACAAATAAACTTCGAACTTCAAACGTCATCCCATTTGACCATCAAAGTACACTGGGGTCACACTCACTACAATAATGTAGCTGACAAAATGACACACTCCTTCTTCATCGATAGCCATTATTCTCTCCTTCCCACCAACCCGCGTTCAATTATTTTAACCCGGAAATCACTTCTCCGTGTGTGTTCTCCATTTCTTGTCGCTCTCAGTAAGGTGAAAAAAGTCCCTCTCCGGGGACTTCTGATTGAGGTTACCCTTACACCTTCCGTAACCCGTGTGGGCCCAACACCTTAACACTCTGTGAAGTGTCCAAACTGCTGTGCCCCGTGAATGCAACGAATGCTCGCCATATGCAGTGGCTGTGTACAGGGACGAAGACCACAAGAGAGGAAGTGGTTAGAAGAGCCGGAACACGGGCAGGACAGCCCATAGATTATGAATAGTTAATTATTAAGCGGTAAAATAATACCAGAGGAGGACCCAGGGTTCAAGACTGTCAAGGGGACCTTCTAAGAAACATAAAACAGGAAAGACTAAGAGAGAGAGCGAGGACAGCAAGGAGAGGAAAGGCGGGGAGGCCAACCAGACGAGCGCCTGATTTTCTACCCTACACTGGGAGTAAGAGAAAGAGGAAAGTAGGGAGAAAGTGAGCACTGAGTGCATGTGGAGTGATGCACAGGGGCACTATAAGTGGTCTCTTAAACCGGTGCACTTCAAATAGTGTACTAGTGCAAGAATAGCGTTTTGTGCCAGTGACGGGTGTAGCCACGGTCCGGGTATCTTTGACTCGGAGAACGACCATTAGTCCAGTCGGTTTACAGTTGTCTTGAGAGAGAGGCGTTGTACGTCATAGCGAGGACAGTTACACAATAGGTGCCCGATGGTTTCCTCGCACCTACAGGAGTCGCATATCGGGTTCTCGGCCATTCCTATTTGATGGGAGTAAGCGTTCGCGAACGCCACTCCTAGCCACAAGCGGCACAGCAAGGTTGTTTCACCGCGGGAAAGGCTAGATGGCTGTTTTATCCGTAGCAAGGGGTACAGCTTATGCAATCGGCAATTAAAGGCACTTGAACTCCAGAAAGCTACATGAACAATAAGTTCCAGAGGACACTCATGCAGCTTCCTTAGGGGAAAGGCCTGCACGCATTCATTTCATATAAAATCTAGTATGCCAGCGCGCGCTGTCAAAAAAAGAAGAACCTACCCCACACTCGACACTCCAACTCAAACTAACCTCGATTCAAGAATTAGGGAGACTCCGCACGAACGCCAGCGCTATACATAGCTTTTGTTTGCGGGAGGAAATGGCAGCACATCACCGCGATTGAAGTGGTCACTTCTCTTCATTGACACTCCACGACGATTCCTGAGCGAAAATTGTGTAAGCTGTGCTTTCCGAGAGAAATAGAGAAAGACATAGATAGATAGATAGATAGATAGATAGATAGATAGATAGATAGATAGATAGATAGATAGATAGATAGATAGATAGATAGATAGATAGATAGATAGATAGATAGATAGATAGATAGATAGATAGATAGATAGATGGGAAAGGCAGGGAGGTTAACCGGATAAGATTTTGGTTTGCTACCCGGCACTAGTGGAAGAGTAAGGGGAAATGAAAGACGGGAAGAACAGAGGAGGGAAAAAGCAAACAAACGAAAAAAAAGACAGAGACGGAACGTCGGGAACGTCAATGAGATATACAGGCGTCTGCTCGAAGGCAATGAAGTGAAAGTGCGTTTCAAGAAGACATTCGCCGTAGGAATATCATAGGAGAGCTACTGAACGTTCATTGGCAGTCCGAAAACGACTTTTGGGTAAAGACCGCCCGTAGAGCTAGCCAATTCCGCTGCGCCAATATAGATTGACTGGAGCGAAAATCTGCAGAACGCGCTTTCTAAATGACCGTTGGTTAAAGTCATCCGCTTAGCAGATCGACGATAAAAGTTAGAGTGTGCGCGTCCCATGCCGGGACTTCCTGGGAAAGCGATGGCTTTAAAAGAATTTCTTTCGTGTTCAGGCAGTGAGGCGAGAGAAAGGGCAGGGAGGTCAACCAGACGAGCATCCGCCGGGCTGCTCTTCAGTAGGGGTAAAGGGTGAATTGAAAGAACCATTGAGAAATCGACAGAGAATCTAACGCTCATGAGTGTGCCTTTGGCGGTCTGTCACATTTTCCAACCAAGCGGCCCAGATTGTGATCATTGCTGAAATGGCTAAGCACCACAGCTCATATAAAATGGCAAGGGAGGAGTTACTGAGGCAATTAGGTTGTCTTTCCTCGCAATTCCCGTATGTACGGGCCCCTATTCGCCGATAGAACTGAAGTTCCGCAGCTAGTTCAGCATGTCGCGACAGGGCAGCAGGTGCGGTCGACCAGCTTCCCTGGTCGTATCCGAAACTACACACTTTTTTATGCGGTTGTGAGAAAGGGTTTCGACTTGCTCGGATCGGGGTTATAGTGTCCCGAAGGCAGATTTGTAGCGAATATCTTCTACTAGAGGGAGCAATCTGTAGCGGTTATCCTCTTTGGCATAGGTTGTGGAGTGCTCTGGATCTTCCATTGAAGTTCAGTGCCAGTCCCAACGCAATGTGCCGTGCCAAAATATTGGAGAGCTGGTATTCTCAGTATAAAAAGGCAAATGCGTCAATTCGCATCTGACTCTGACAGTTTCGGCAAAAAAAGCTGTTCGACACATGGAAGAACCCCCGGTCTCAGAACGCGTGGACATCGGAGTCCTTTACAGGGAACCTGGCAGACTGAAATGTACGCTTCACGTCATCCGCAACATCACAAGGCCAGCGAGGAGTAGTGGAAATGTCGGGAAGTGAAAGCGGCACCCCGGAAAATTCATCATTATCAGACAGATGCAAAGGAGGACTATAACCTACTTTTCTTTTGTTTTCTATTCCCCCTTTCCCTTAACCCCTCGGTAGGGTAGCAAACCAGCCGCTCGTCTGGTTGACCTCCCTGCCCTTTCTACTTGCTCTCTCTCTCGCTGTCCCTCTATCAGATAGATAGATAGATAGATAGATAGATAGATAGATAGATAGATAGATAGATAGATAGATAGATAGATAGATAGATAGATAGATAGATAGATATCCATGACTACGGCACGGGTCGTTGACCTTATTGGTGAGGTGATGACAGAACGTCAGTGCTGCGCTGGGTGCAGTCACTCGACAGAAAAGTGCTTCGAACAGCGATGGTCGTACTTTTGGGTTGCTTTTATTTCGCTACTTTGGCGCACACAGAGAATGCAAGAACTAACGGACACTGATCTTGCACATGTTTATCTTCGAGTACAGGTCACCTTCGCGTCACTCTGCGTAGCGGCGTCGCGAGGTGCGGAAGCCGAAACGCAGAGGGGCCGTTCCGACATTCGCATACGTACGCGTACAACGGTGTCTATGTAACACACACAGAAAACGATACTGTAGCACAATTATTCATAAGGCGCCGAAAACGTCAGCAGCCTAAACTTAACGTAAGTCTGTGGACAAACAAGGTACAGCGCGTTCGTGCTTTCTGGTACGTTAGAATAACATATCCAAAACTTCTGACGCCTCTTAAAGCAGGTTCATGGCAGGAATGACAGGCCCACACACAGAATGAGAGCTCGCAGCCTCGAATAGCGGTGGAGTCTGTAACTTTCGTGAGTTGCGAAAGAAGGTCGGGCATAATCGTAGTCACGATTATGAGGATGAACAAAGCAACACGGCACCTGTTGACGAAGGAGTGGCGATTTGAACCAACAGGTGACATAATGCCTCTATCATTCGCGCTATAGCACACTGGCCCATTGACGAGAGAGCCGATTCGGGCTCGTCGGTGATTGGGAACATAGGCGCCTACTATAGTGTCGGAAATTGAGCATACCTGAGGGTATGTTTGAACACAGCCGCCCGAGGAGAATAGGAACTACGGCAGCACCTGGTCATCATATTTAACGTCATTGCGATCCACACATAACAGACATATGAATGAACAAAATGGATAACCCTACACGGTGATACAGATCTGCACACGGCACGGGAGGTAACGCTCGCCGGTTATATTTGTCTCGTTTTTGACATACTTCGAGTCGCCGTCTACATTCCACCCTTCCCCCCCCCCCTCCCCCCAACTAACGCACGAAAGTAAATTTTCGAGCTGTGAGTCTTCAATCGAGTAGGGTATCAAAAGAAATTATTCTTTTTCTTGTCTTGTGTTATTTGTACTGACTACTTATGGTAGGCGGTATGGTAGGCGGTATACTAAGGACAATTACAGTTTACTGCAGATGAAAAAGGAAAAGTGGAAAAGTGGCTTCGTGGACGAAAAACAAGAATCAAACAATTAAAGGAGCAAACCTTTTGCTGTCCGAGAATGATTATTTGGCGTTTTCTGATTGTTTCACGTAGCTTGATGCACCAACTTTAAATATTTCCAGTGCACCTGATATATTTCCTATGCGCGCTATGTTGTTTTACGATTCAACTGGCATCTGGTGCGTATACCAGCTCTTACCTGGAAGTCGTTAAGAATCTCATTTGTTGGCTGCATTAAGGTTATACAAAATTTCTCCAGGTCTAGAAGCTGTGATGGACCTCTGCTGTGATTCTTACGTACCTTCTCGTAGTCTGCCTGCTGCGTGATTTTATTTACTTCTCGTGTGTATTGATGCCTCACCAATTAATGCCGAAAGGGAAGTATACACGTATAGCAGCCGTTTACCTCCTGAAAAATTTTCCGCTACCAACAACGCTAAAGGAATCAGCACCGTAGGCACATTCGCAGTTCACTTACGCGCAACAGATATTTCTCGCACTTTCCAAGTTCTCTTAACAGAGGACGAAAGTCCAGTGAATTAACAAAATAATTTACCATCGTGAATCATCCGTGTCTTAATGCACTGATTAGTTTATTGAGTCGTGATTGACGCCTTGCAGCATACAAGAGGTGCTTCATTATTTAATATGTTTTAAGCGCATTGTCGCGAATACAGTGTACCGCCCCTAGATGTAATTTTCGTTTGAATCTGAGCGATCGTAACGAACACTTTCAAAATACACAACCTAGAAGGATCATGGAGAAAGTACCGCTTCGGAGGGAAGAAAGACACTGCGAGCAATAGAACGGGCGGGCAACAAGGTCAAGCGTCTGGCTCATCGAAATAGTTTCAATGCCAGGTTCACGCACACGTACGACACACACATACGTGATTAACAGCGAACGCGTCGTCCGGTGTCCGGGTACTGGCACGCTATATAATACGCACTGGACGTAACCAAAGTGGGACCGGGGCAGCTATGGGGCCCGGAGGGCCTTTATTTGGGCAAATCGCATGGACACGTGGTCTAGCAGGTGGAGCCGAGCGTCGGCGTCCGCAGAACCGCAACGACCACCGGACGAGCCCGGCTCCGCGGGCTGTTCGGGACGCTTGGTTTCCGGGTGAGAGGCGGCGCCCGCGCGCGGACGTGTGGCGGGGAGGAGGGCGGGCATGGTGGGCCTTCAGAAGACCGGCTTCCTCTCGAACGAGCCCTCGGTCAGTTGTCGCCGGTCGTACGCGTCGAGAGCCTCGTCGCCGTACCTGTCGCGGATCCAGGCTAGCACCGCCTCCTGTGGGAAGCCGGAGAAAACGAAACGGGTCAGGCAGCAGCCGCGACTAGGTTTGTTTTTTTTTTTTAGATAGCGCGGTTTCAAAAAACGCCAGAACGTGAAAAGCACTTGAAGGCGCACTGAAGGCCAGCAACAAATGAAGCAATAAAGAAGAAAAAAGAAGAGGCTTGTGGTGCAAGGCGTCCGAAGTGTGAGATTTATCCAGAATAGATAGAGTCTTTGCAATCGAGAGCAGGGCCGGGATAACGAAAAACTATTCGAGCCTGTTCTTATTCCAAATCCACCGCTAGCCCTCCACAATAGGTCAAAATGGTTTGGTCCTAGCCCATATGGGAGGAGGGGGGGGGCATTCATGCGTCCATATGGGCTGGGTCCGAGCCATTTTCACCTTTCATGGAGGGCTAATGGCGGATTTGGAATGAAAGGAGATTGGGATAGTTTTACGCTGTCCTGACCTATGATATAAACGTAATGACACGATTGTGGCGCCGCCAATGCGTAAATCTGCTGCTAGCTCACATGACGTAACATGTTCCGCTAACGACAGGCAAATAGGGGACAATAAAGTGATGATTAAAAAAGAAAAAGAAATTAATTACATTTCAGAAGGATAAGTAACGCAGCTTAGCCAAGTTTATTCGATTTTCTTTAAAAAAACTCGCTGAAATCTATGCGATCATCTAGCTCTTAACAGGCAGTACAGCGCCCCGAGGAGCAAGACCTCCTTGATAGCCAGTTTAATTTAGGATGTCTGCGCAAGTGTTACCGTTCGTCAAGAAGGATTTGTATTGCAGAATAATTGTGCGGCTTCTTTACTTGTGATAAATACTATCTTGGAGTAAAATAAACGACGTCGTGAGATTTCTAAAAGGGACATGTAATAAACTAACGCAAGTATATTCGGATGTTTGCCTTTAAATTTCCTTTAAATAGGACAGCTGCATCAGCCGCGCGGCCGCGCACTCTGAGCCTCTGATGTACTGCGCGCGATGAGCGAGAAAGTTATTTTCACGGTACATTCCAGGGATCCGCCCTTGTTCTAGGCGTGTGTATTTCGTGGTGATTTGTAAATAAATACTTGGAAGATTGGTCAAATGAGTTTTGCAGAAATCCGCAACGAAAGTGTAATAGAAAAAAATTCAAACTTCGAAGTGACAACATGGCGCCTATGTGCTTTCTGTGTGTGTGTGATTTGTTTTTCTGTTTTTTTCTTTATTTCATCCGCAACTTTAGAACCTGTTAAACTATGTACCCACCCAATCTGTAACGTCCTACAGGCCCTGAGGGTAAATAAATAAATAAATAAATAAACAGGCCTCCTCCTCATACCTAATCCTACGCTACAGCCAATATCCTTAATTTCATGCAGCAAAATAGAGGAGCTTTCGATAAACAGGGTGTCACAGCTTAAACGATAAAAAAAAAATCACCACAGTGAACAAGATATTAGGTCATCGAATATTGCCGTAAGTGAATGAAATGAAACTGAAAAAGCTGAGTCGCCCGTTCAGAAAAGCAGCTGGCGGAGAACGTGGACAGAGCGTACATATGGTGTCATGTTTCGAAATAGGATTAAAAAGTATGAGATTTATGCCTGCAGAAAAGCTGCACATTTGTTAACCATTTCTTAACTAGGGGGCTTCTTCAAGCATGTACAGTTGTACACTACATTTCATACTTAGCAGGTAACGCTGCGAAAGCTATGCACAAGTACTGTGCGGGCATACAAGTGTCGCTCCCGCATTTCGCGTGCACTGCAGGTGTTTTAAAGAGATCAGTTTTCTTCGGCTCTTTCGGCCGTTTTTCTAGGTGGTCAATGGTAGGACTCGGCAACGAAAACATTCGTTCTCTTGCTCTGTCTCCTTCTCTCTCTCTCCCGTTCGTTCGTTCGTTCGTCCGTCCGTCCGTCCGTCCGTCCGTCCGTCCGTCCGTCCGTCCGTCCGTCCGTCCGTCCGTCCGTTCGTTCGTTCGTTCGTTCGTTCGTTCGTTCGTTCGTTCGTTCGTTCGTTCGTTCGTTCGTTCGTTCGTTCGTTCGTTCGTTCTATTCGCTTAAAACGACCATCATCGTCGACGGTTTTCGCACACACATTTTTCTTTTTCAGATAAGCTTCCTTTGGATTAACTTCTTATCTTTTACAACTCCAACTCGTGGACGTAAGATTACGTAACATTACTTATTTTTGTACCCGTGTGCTCCCAAAACACGACGTAATATGCTTTGAACGCGAGTGCGAGCGCCGCTCTGTGGACGCTGGTCGCACGTCTGTGGTAAGTAGGTTCATATCCTCAACACCTTCCATGTAATACGTGAGTCCTATTCTGCGACATAAGAGTATGAGGTTTAAAGTTACGTTGAATTATAAGGCGCCCATACCTGTACGTTTATTTTATATCTGATGAACTGGTGTTTTGGTCGCGAACGCCAGTTTCAGTTTCAATGCATTTCAGTTTCCCTTTCGCTTATCGTAACATGTATTCATTGGACACTCATCAGGAACACATTAGAACATTAGGAGTTATGAGAGACGTTTCTGTAACCTCCGTAGCGTTGCTTCCTCTCTATGAAAGACAGTATAGTCGGTATGTAAGCAAAAAGAGCACACTTCTTCATTGCAATACCATAATGCAGAAACATAACGTATCTTTTTTTGTTCTTGTTCTCTAACTTTCCGTTTCAGAACGCGCCTCGTGTTGTATTCTGGGTCAGAACATGAATATAACGCGTGCTTTTTTTTAAATTTCGTTTTATTTATATTTCTTTCCTCCTTCGAACATTTATCACGCTCAACCACTAGACGCATGAGCTATGTGAAAAAGCCAATACAACGGCGCCACCACTATCGGGCATTGTACTTTCTTATATGAAAACTCCGTAGGCGTCGGCCGTAATCGACGCCTACGCTGCGGTCACCACGCCTCCACTCAGCTGCCGTAACACATGCAACGAAAGGGACTTCACTCTTTGTGAAGCCAATTTCATCGTGCTTCTCGGCTTCGCGTTATAACTGAATACATTCTTTTTTGACGGTCCGAAAGCCCTCGCGTCATACGCGTGCATATACGGTATCTACCACTTAGAGCGAAATGCACGGCCAGAGCTTGTCTCGTGAACGCGCTAATGACGGCCGCTACAGGCTCGTTTGAGGACCGTCAGCCAGTGGTGGCGGCCTATCCCATTTTGCCCGCTACTACTCTGATAGCAGATCTGCATAATATTTGCAAAGCGCACTGTTGAAGCTATAGACAACAGTGCAAGATGAAACTGACGTCGCACTACGCTCAGACAACCGCGTTCGTTGTGAAAGCGCGCCAACAGTACTCGCGCTGAACTCTGCAAGACTGCAAGAAGGCTTCTGCACACATCTAGATCATCAATTAAGTACACATTTTGTTATACATAGATAGTGCATGGGCGCGGGCGCTCCTCCGAAATAGTCACGTAAGGAGTGAAGCGACCGCAATGCCCAACGTTAGCCGAACGGACTCCAGAACTCACGAGGTTGAGCTTTGTAACTATACATGCGAGTTTCCAGGCGGTGTAGGTTGGGAGGATAGCTCACCGGCGTTTTCTGCTTGTTCTTCGGCTCGTCGTCGTCGTTGTACAGCTCCTTCAGAGACACTGGCTCAGCCCTGAATAGAGGAATACACAACGCAACGCAGGCTGACGTCAATCGCACTTCCGTAAACTGGCCTGCGTTGAATTTGGATAAGCGCTACAGTAACGCCCACGTTGGAACAACCAATGCACCTTGGTAATTAATGTCGCCTCCCCCTCCTTCCCCCCTCTATTGCTGTGCAAGAACGGGGGCTTAAGTGCTAGTTATATGAAAGTTTTTCTCTTTCTAAGTGTAATTTTATCAGGAAAGGAGGGGCGAGGTGATTTGAGATCGAGACGTAAGCAGCACACTTTCGAGTACCTCATTTTTCATTTTTCACGCGGCCGCCCTGCCTGCGTGTTAAGGTTACAGAAATGAATGGCGTGATCATCCGTGTTTAACAAGGCCCAGCGCGGTAGGCTCAGCAACATGGTGACATTATACGAGAAGGGCAACTTGGTGCCCTACCTGCCCCACACACAGGTATCGCAGAACCCGCGCCACTGTGTCTCTTAACGATGGCAGGACAATATTTTCCTCTTCAGTAACGAGTATGTAGAGCGTTATCGCGGGGCTATTTATAGAAACGCTAGCCGGTAGAAATCCTAGCCGAAAGGGCTGATGAGAACAGAACTGTTCATCAGGAGAACTTGTACTCGGCAAGTGCTTGCAACGATAGCGGCGAGCCTGGTCGGCTACTGCTGAAGCGAACCCGAGTTTATCCATTCCCTTACGCATACACACGAGTCGTTGTCGTGCATTTCAGAGCAGTAGGCGGTTCTCGTATCGGTTCGAGAATGTACTCCTGCGTTCGCGACACGCATTCATTCTGATCATCACAGGACAACAGCGCAATCCGAGTACATAGCTGCAACGCTCACGAATATTCCGGTAGGACAAGCGCGCCAAGTGCGATATCGCGGTAACGGTTCGCTAAAAAAATGATACCTGGTTCCAAGTAAAGCAACTCACTTGTAGCAGTAAATTGACTGTTCTGACGTCGTGACAGACATACTGCATCCGCGCACTGCCTGATTGCCAAAGCTGCAATGACTGCGGCTTTTTATAGATGATAACGAAAGGGCGAATGCCGCGTGGTTTGTGGAACGATACTACACGCAAGATGTACGGGTGCGTATGGTGAACGGGGTACTCACTTGTTGTATGGTACATATGAGCGCTTGGCACTGATACCCCGGCACTTGTAGTAAAACGGGTACTTCCTGAAAAAAGCAAACAAAACAAAAGATTCCGTGTCAGATGAGTGCAACTTGGCTAGATGATTCGTGCTCATTAATATGTGCAGCACGGCAAAGCGGACAGGCGATACTGGGACTGACATTTGGGGTTTGAGAATGTAAGCGAAAGGGAATGCGCAATAACAAGAGAAGATAGGCATCTTCGCTTGCGCCTGCGACAATAGAGACTGAACGTCATGGCAGTTTTCTCATGTATTAGGACATCTATTTTCTACTAAGGATCAATTATGGCGGGTTTCAGACATGTGCGACAATGACGACGTCCTTGTTTCCGTCCCGTCTAATCTTTACGCTGTTTTTCACGAGCAACTGCACCATATGCATAAATAGAAACGCGAACAGGAAATAACCGAGCAGAAGGTGTGTTAACAACGGCTAAATACATGGCAGTGCAATATGTAATCACTCTGTGGCCGTTTTATATAAGCATGGAGTACACACACATTATGGGGTTTTACGGGCCAAAACCACTTTCTGATTATGAGGCACGCCGTATAGTGGGGGACTCCGGAGATTTCGACCACCTGGGGTTCTTTAACGTGCACCTAAATCTAAGCACACGGGTGTTTTCGCATTTCACCCCCATCGAAATGCGGCCGCCGTGGTCGGGATTTGATCCCGCGACCTCGTGCTCAGCAGCCCAACACCACAGCCACTGAGCAACCACGGCGGGTAAACATGGAGTAGGCCTAACTGTACGTTTTGAGTGTGAATCCACTGTTAGAAAGGTAGGTGAACCTGGAAACGGAACAACGAAGTGGAGTTTGAACTTTGAAAATTTTCTTCCACTGCGAAGCTTACTTACTCAAAAACTTGCGTGGGTTTCTCTTATAGCTTCGTGCAACAGTCGGGTGGATGACAATTTGTTCCTTTCATGAACTTTCCTCCACCTTACGGACTTTCGCAAAACCGATTTGCCAGTGCGCACGAATTTTGAGAATTGAATATATGTATCTGCGTGGTAATCGTACGTTGCTACCGTAGCGATGAGGCAGACCAGTGCTGGTCATGGAATAGAGGGTGGTACGAAGGAGCGACAGGAGATCCAAAGTCACCGCAATTGGTGAGTCGCAAAGCGGGGTGAGGGCAGAGCTATGTTTAATTATCGGGGGATACAAATTAACATCGTCTCCTTACTGAACAAGCGCTGTACTGCGCAGCCTGCGCTCGCAGCGGGCTATTCGCATCTTTGCGGACTTTGTCGTAGGGCGTTTCGGCGCATAAATGAAGCGAGCGTTGGTGCATTGTTCATGTTCATTCAGCATAGGTGCACTTTGTAGAGACAAACGTTAAGAAAGACGAAAACTGCGTGGTCATCCATTTCATTTCTATCCTCTGATATCGAAGAAAAAGATCGTAAGATTCGTAATATCACACGCACTATAACTTAACAGTTTAACATTGAAACGGACAAGTAACAATTACGCAAATTAACGGACTGACGCACGTTCATATGTAAATCCAAGAGCCTGCTTTTGAACCCCATGTTGAGTCTGGCAGGCTGAGTGAAATTCATCGGCCACAAACGCAAACAGCCTCGCCGGATACTAATGCGGTATCACCTGGGAACCTCCATCTAGTGGTCGCTGCCAAAAAAGCACCGACTGAGTTACTCGGGTCACCGAATTCTTGCGGCGAACGAATTCGACAGACGTGCTCGATCGAAAGCACGCCGAAGCACTCCATGCAACGACCCAACCACCAACCTCGCCTCTATACAGCGACACCCATTTACACGTTGCACGGGTGCCGTAGCTTCCATCGTACATGCTGTCAAGAACTCATGGAAGCAGAAAGAAAACAGAAAAGGGATGTGACAAACGCAAGTAAACAAACGCATAAGAACGGACAATAATAACTGGCGCGCGCGTCGCATTCGTGACGAGACTGCTCCTAACGCAATCCTCGAGCATGCTTGCCGCTCTGCGGAGGCCCGTTCGACATGCTTGTCTCTTTCTTCGACCTTTCCGAAGAAAAAAAGAAAACCAATCTTGATACTTGTCCGTCAACAAAAGCCTTCCTCCCTTCCTCCCCTTCCCTTACTGCGAAGCCGAAGTTCCTCCACGGGTTCAGTGGGGGGGTGGCGAGAGTTGGGTCGGCGGTCCCCGAGACAGCTGTAACACGGCAGCGCGTGGCATCCGTCCGAGGAAGGAAGCAAAGAAACGAACAAACCACCGCGGGTGCTACGGTAGCACCATCGAAAACAAGCGGGGAGGTACAACGCGAAACCGCAAGTTCGTATGCGACGGCGGCAGGTGCGCTCCACCGCCCCCGGAAACCGGGTGGCCGTGCGGTGGAGAAAAAGGAAAGAAAGAAAGAAAAGAAAGAGCGTACAGTTTCACAACCACCCAATGTGTGCGTGCGTGCAGTCAGAGCTGCATTGCTAGAGGCAAAGCGCGGCGGAATAACGAGTTCGCAAGGCCTGCAAATACGCCGGCGCAAGCTCGCGCACGAACTCGCGGGACGAGGGAGGACAGAAGCCGTCGCCTGGCGGCGGTGCACCTCGAAACAGGCGAATGCCGAGGGCGGCGAGACGAAGAAGCAGGAGGTTCGAGAAATTCGGCGACAGCACTTCACCCTCTGAATATCAATTTCCTTGTAAATGAAGTCAAAGTTGCTCGCTCCACAGTTTGTGGCGTCGGCACGCGCTGGCCGCGGACCACGACATCCGGACGAATATACAAGCTGTTCCTCTTTGAATCGCATACAGATGTGCCACCTATAGACTTGTTTTTTCTCGAAGTCTCTCTCCCTATTTTGTTTTTTTTTGGAAACCCGAGCCTCCCTGTATCTATGTATATGTGTTATGCATCTCTTTACACTCTCGATTCAAGTTCTTGTTTGGAGCCACGTGCCAAATGCGCGGACACAATGCCGACGGGGCATCGTCGTGAATGTCGGCGTCCGCAGGGGAAACCGTGCCCTTGCGGTCTGAATCATTTTTATAGAAACTGCGCACAAGATCTTACAGTTTTCGAGTTAGCACCGCGGCACCTCGACATCGTTCTCTCTTGTTTGCATTCACGCATCTCCAGTAAAATTGGGCCCAAGTGTCGCCAAGCGAGCAAAGTGTAGCGCCACTCCTACGGAAAAGTTTGCAACTGCGGTTCCCTGGCGTCAGGTGCGCCAGAACAGGCCACTTCGTTTTCAATTTCTATCGGGGTTCATTTGGGAAAACTTCGGGCTTGCGACAAGCCTGCTTTTCCCGAACCCAGGCAATTTCATCTTCTGTGTCCATTTCGCGAGCGATGAAACAGAAAACAGACAGGTCATTGCATATGTACCCGTGAGTCGTTATAACAGCCTGCCTAGCTTTCTTTTGTTTATCCTTCGTATAGGATGGAAACAAGTTGACGGCACGCTCTAGAACTAGAATAGAGACAGACCATGGCTGATTTTGCAACGCGCTAGAGGCTAGTGATTTGCGTATCACCTTTGTAAAATACAGTGGTAAAACTCGCATATACTTGCAACAGCGTGTATGTTTGACGGCGAAGTGCGTGCAAGATGTTTCAATACTAAAACGGAACAGATAGAAACCCAGCGAAAACATGTAATTGCGTAGGTATAGCAGATAGGAGGACGCAAGCACAAAAGCTACTGGGAAAGCTGGGAAAGTTGCCCTCAAGAGGGCGAAGTGACTGTGATGCCCGTGTTGCAAGACTTCGAAATGAAACAACGCGCGTGAACCTTACACGCGCGTTGTTCCTTTACTTGCGCTTCCTAAGCACGAATATTTTTTCCCCTGCCGTTGTGAATGACTTCGAAGCATGAATGCGCAATCGAACGAAAGGCATTTGGAATCACACTTTGACAAGTGTGATTCACCCTGTACACACACTCGACAGCGAATGGAAGGCACTCTCACGCGGAGGGTCCCGGGCGCTCATTCGCGTGATTGCATCACTGATTGCGCTGACGTCAGCTGTAGCTTCGCCTCTCGTACCACGTAACCGCGAAGCACACTGTAGCTAATGTATCCGAAACTTGGTAGTATATAAACAGCGCACGTTTTGTTCACGAAGGCGTCGTCGAATATGGAGCCCAACTCGGTGCACCTGACAACGTGACTTTTCAGCGTTGCAAAAGGTTCATTCTGCATCATCACGTTGAGCACTCAAGCTGTAATTATGCGGGACGAAAGGCGAGCTACGTTCAGAGAGCTGGCGCAGACGGAGAAATGGGAGCGGAACACTTGGGACGGGTGCAGAGTTTCCCCACTTTGATTTCCAAAAAGGAACTTGCTCGAGCGTGCTTAAAGGGTGCAATTATCACCGAAGATTGTTCCGCCCTCCAGAAATAACACATTACGGGGAGGAGAGATGCAAGAGAAGAAAAAAAAAATAATATTCACGCAATGACAGCAACAGCAAGGAAATAGAGAAAAAAATCAAGAAAGGACAAGAAAGATAAGCAGGCCCAACACACATGTTGGAATCCGCGTGCAGCGAAGCTTTAGTGACGCCGTAATTTAAACGTTTTACACTAACGGCGATGGGTACAATTTTGTTCACTTCCATCAGACGCAAACGTGTAATCTCATACAATGTTTATGTTTATCCACCACAGAGGTCACAACTGTACTGTCGGACAATTTTTTATGGTTGTGCATTAAACCACTCACGAACTATATTGAAATGGAAACTCCGAATCAGGCGGATGCACAGTGCGATAATTCAAGGCAATGACGTCCTGAGGACGAAGGCGACATGTGCTGCCTGTCGAGGGAACAATGGGGACGACAGGCGTGTGCACAGAAAAATACATGTGTCAAGCAGTGCCTTAAGAATTTTCTGCACTTCTCGTGTCCCAGTGACACATACTGAATGGCTAAATCAAAGAAAATGAAATAAAGTAAGACATCTGTTAAATATAACGCACTGTTCCATTAGCAGTTCAGTTTATTTTAGAGATACCTGTAAGTCGGCATTATTTATTCAGTTTTTATGTGGGAATGCACTTGTTTTGTTAGGCATAACAAGAGGTGCGCTTACTTGCACTATACTTTGTCGGTCAGCACCCAAGGGTTATATAAGCCCCTCCGCTGGGGCTTTCATTCAGCGCACATATAGTATCTTTACATGTAACTACAAATATATATCCGCCGAGATACTGATCGGTGCAGCAGACAGCAGCTAGCAGCCACAGCAAACCGGGGACGATCGTCAAAGAAATATTTAAAAAAGGAAACAAATAAAGACAAAAAGTTACACCAGATAGAATAATCTTCATTTCAAGAATAAACTTCTTCAAGCTTCAAACTTGAAACAATAAAAAAAGAAAGATAAAGATGACGACACATTCGTCGTGCTCCCCATAGCAAAAGTAATAGGCTGCGTACAAAGCGGAATCGTATGAAAAACGAAATAAATAAATAAAGGTATACTAGGCAGCCGGACAACGTATAAACACAAATAAAAGAAACAAGATCATCGATGACTAAAAATATTATTGTCTTTATGTAGCCACGTCTTCTTCTGTCTTCGTTTCTCTTCCTGCTCGTAATGCGCCGTCACAGGTGCGCGCTAAAGATTCTACCGGCAATCGCGCTGTTTGAATGCGCCCTGTCTGGCTATTCGGCACAAGGTTAGTTCTTGTTGTCGTGTACGCGTTTTGTGTTTTCTCCGTCCGGCGTTCTCTTCGCGGAGTTCCCCATCCATTCCGCGATGAACCAAGATTTCAACAAAGTTTTACCGCGCAATTAAACCGGGAACACGTTGCGGAAGCGAGAGAGAGAGAGATAGATAAGACATAAGGGAAAGGCAGGGGAGATTAACCAGGCTGAACCCGGTAGGCTACCCTGCAGCGGGGAAGGGGAAAAGGAGATTGAAAGGGAAGAAGGAAAGGAGACGTTCGCACTCTGCAACGTTGCTCACACAGGCGTTCATCGCTGAGTCGGTCAGAGGCGGTCCCACAGGCCGGCGCATTTCAAGAAGCGCAGCAGCGACTTCAGGCGCGAATCGTGCAGCGAATCACCAACATACGTACGAGTACGAGTACACCGTATCGTTTTGTTGACGAGTGACTGAGCCTGCATGAAAACAGGGTGCAGCCGTGGAATCTACGCTGCAGCTGTTACAAGGCACTATATTCCTGAGATTCTTGCTTAACAGTCTACCGGTCGTGCCAGATTACAAACGCGCGACAGCGTCAATAGAGAGAGTGCGCAGCATGAGTGGATACACGCCGCGGTAGCTCGCTGGCTATGGCGTCCTGCTGCTGAGCACGAGGTCGTGGGCTCGACTCTCGGTCATGGCGACCACATTTCAATAGGAGCGAAAAATAAAATGCTTGTGTATGTAGATGTGCGTGTACGTTTTAAAAAAAACTCCAGGTGGTCAAAATTATTACGGAACCACTCCCATTACGGCGTCGTTCATAGCCCCTGCGTTGATCTGGGACATCAATCAATCAATCAATCAATCAATCAATCAATCAATCAATCAATCAATCAATCAATCAATCAATCAATCAATCAATCAATCAATCAATCAATCAATCAATCAATCAATCAATCAATCAAGTGTCCCATACTAACTCGATACGCCTGAGCATCGGTGCGTCGACTGCCATTGCAAAACAGTAACCTGTTCCAGTGGACCAGCGGCGTGCGAATTCGACAACGTTCGAGGATCCTGACCTTCACTTGCATTCCTGCTTGCGCAGACTCCCCGCTCACAAAGAGCGGGTAGAGTCAAATTACGCATCAGCAGTGAAAGCTCTGAACATCTACCCGTGATGCCTTCTACAGCGTCAAGTTTACCTCGCTCCGTAATTACAAACGAAGCCCGCCAAATATCACTGGCTCTGAAGCAGCCAACGCTGTTTTTATTGCAACAGACACGTGGTAACCACATGTATCTTTGTACTAACGATTTGACCTCGCTCATATACCATCGGTCAGGCAAGGAGACACAATCTCTCCAATGCTATTTACTGCATGCTTGGAAGAAGTATTGAAGCTATTAAACTGGGAAGGCAAGGAGCGAGAATCAACGGCGAATACCTCAGCAACCTTCGGTTTGCAGATGACAGTGTCCTGTTCAGAAACACTGGGGACGAATTACAACAAATGATTGAGGACTTTAACCGAGAAAGTGTAAGAGTAGGGTTGAAAATTAATATCCAGAAGGCTAAGATGATGTTCAATAGCCTGGCAAGGGGGACAAGAACTCAGGATCGCCAGTCAACCGCTAGAGTCTGTGCTGGAATACGTTTATCTATAGCTCAATTACTCACAGGTGACCCTGATCATGAGAAGGAAATTAAGAGAAGAATAAATATGGCCTAGAGTGCATGCGGCAGGCATTACTAAATCCTGGCTGGGAGCTGTCGTTGAAAGTAAAGTGTACACTCTCTGCATTCTACGGATGCTAATATATATATGGGGCAGAAACTTGGAGGTTGACAAAGAAGCTTGAGAACAAGTTAAGAACCGAGCAAAGAACGAAGGAACGAAGAATGTTAGGCGTAACGTTAAGAGACAGGAAGAGAGCTGTGTGGGACAGAGAACAAATGGAGATAGCCGATATTATAGTTGACATTAAGAGAAAAGAGTGGACATGGGCAGGGCATGTAATGCGTAGAGTAGATAACCGGTGGACCATTAACGTTACAGATCAGGTGCCAAGAGAAGGGTGTCGCAGTTTAGGACTGCAGAAAACTAGGAAATTAGGAACTTTGCAGCACACGTTGGAATCAGCTGGCGCAAGATAGGGGTAATTGGAGATCACAGACGAGAGGCTTTCGTCCTGCAACGGACATAAAGAGATGATGATGATGACGACGACGACCATGACGACGACGACGGTGATGATGATGATAATGATTATGATTATGATGATGATGATGAGTCATCGAGCACTTGTTGTGCACTTATCCTCGGTATGACGTCCAGTGCCGCTACATCCAGAACGTGTTCATC
This sequence comes from Dermacentor variabilis, assembly GCF_050947875.1. Classification (NCBI taxonomy): domain Eukaryota; kingdom Metazoa; phylum Arthropoda; class Arachnida; order Ixodida; family Ixodidae; genus Dermacentor; species Dermacentor variabilis. Next base: position 52,078,484 of record NC_134571.1, on the reverse strand, counting down.
ACCGCCACGTGAAACAGCGAAATGAACGGTGGCGCTGTCTGTCCTGAAAGGTGGAAAAGCTCACTGCGGAGAGGAGGAAATGGGGAGCGGTTTCAGGCCCTCAGTACCAACCGATTTCGACGAGAGTCCGTTCGTTTGTCGTTATCAGATGCGTTCTCATCATGGAAGGCAAAGCGAGCCTTGCTCTTGCAGTTCGCGGTAGTTTGGAGTGGTATTGCTACTTGTTATTTCCCGTAATTACATGTTTAGCAAGCCAACGAAAGAAAGGATGGAGATAAAGCAGATGTTCAGTCGCTTCTTACTTGGCGACTGGCCGTTAACGACGCACCTAACGCTCTTAATTGCTGGCCGCAGTCCTCGCCTTTCCTCGTTATTGTAAAAAATTATTTGTCAACTTTTTCCAGACCAAAGAGCCCTATGCGCGTACATTTTTCGAGCACACAGAACATTAGTATTCGGCACGGCAAATTCAAATTTTAATGTAACGAAAAGAAGGCGCGCATGTTTAGTTTTTTCTAAAAAGCTCGCATTGCTTTGCTGGAGCGGCATCCCACAAAACGACTGATGTGCGCACTGTTCAAATACACTATTTGTTATGGTTTCCTCGTGAGGAATCACAGTTTCTTTTTGTCATGCGTTGCAGAAAAACGGTATTTCGATGGCCTCCTTGTAAACTTATCCCATCATGAACCATGATTGCTGTTCTTGAGTAGTTGCTTCTTTACTGTGCACTATCACATACTCATCTCTTTTTCTTCAGCCCCCGTGGCTCTAAAAACATCAGCGACGATATCACCCCGTAATGTCGTCCAATAACAGCTTCTTGGTATTCGCGCTTCGTAGCGGTGACTGTTGTGACTTCCGTTTGCTGTTCGCAGCTTTAAGCACGAATATTTGCAAAGATACACTGAAAAAGTTGGTAAGGTCCGGTCAGGTCAGGTCAGGCTTGTATCAGTAAATTGTGCTTGTTCAACAGCAAAACGACCGCTGCGCTGACACGACACGAAATCTTTGAGCGAAATTAGTGTTGTGCGATTATTTAAATCTACGTCACTATGCAAGAAATGTTCCGAATTAGTTCTCGCCATATTCCTGCTGTCTCATGCGTACTTCTAGTGTTTCCTTTCCGGTCGTTTTCATTCCTGTCTTTTTTATTTGGTCGTCTTTCGAGGCTGGTAAAAGTTTGAATGAGTCGGTGTCCTCTTGTTGTCGCTGATCTTGTCAAGCCATGTACGTTCAAATCGACTACGGAAGTAAACACAGTGCCTGCGTCGCATGTTTTTTCTCCTACGTGAATTTGCTTCTGAACGCAATGTTTATATTAACTAAAACCGCTTGTCCACCGAAACACTGTTTTCACTCAACGTGGCTCCCCCCTCTCTCTTCTCACACACACTTACACAAACTGACAGATAGATCTTCCAAAATATTCCAAGGTGAACGTGTTTCCCTAGGAAGTAAAGAATACGTCAGGAATTGGTGGAAAAATCTTGGCATAATAATTGAAAAGGGCTGGCGACGTAATTGTGATAACTGTTTTGATGCAACTTCCCAAGACAACCCAGGGAGTAAGAGATGCGCAGGGTTTCGGATGTATTTTGTTTATACCGATGCATCGTTAATATGCACCCAAAACCTCTGCTCACGAAATGTTCTCAAAGCGAATAGTTTTCTTTGCCTCCTTTGCCGATTTCCGTGGTTAGCGGCGCTAGGTGGTCGGCGGTCGGTGGTTAGGGGTCGGACTTGCAAGAAGGCGCCGGTGGGGCTACGCGTCTACTCTTCTAAACTTGATTCTCAGCTGCTTGAAATATTTGACTTTTGCTACCGTCATCCTCACCCTCTTAACACCGGTGGCCCGGGAGCAATTTTTTTATTACGTCCAGTTGCAAATCAGCAAAGGTTCGTGATTCTGTCCTCTTTTTTTACTCTTCGAAATTAATGAAAACAAAGAGAACGGACAGAGTCTATTCTTGATTGTGTTCCGGTGAAGCGCAATCTCGCTGTCATCAATTTTATTCAGCCGGACGCCTCTCTCGACCACATGGGAGTACTTCCGGGCGCACCAAATTTTCCCGACTTGTTCCGCCTTGAGGCTTTCACCCTTGCCTGTTGCCTCCTCTCCACCAGAAAACAGTTTAGGCGAAGGCGCGCAGCACAGATATATCCGGTTATAGAGGCACTACCATGAGAATCAGTAAATGAGTCCCTTTTTTCATTTTATTTCTTCTCTTTTTTCAGTATCAGCGAAGTTCGCTTATTGTGGATTGCAATTTTTATGGTGTTCGGGCACACAGACATCCCCGCTGCCCGTAGCTTCAAGCCAGAATGTTTCATTTGGCTCAACAAATTTGTCCATTGCGACATGGCGATATCCTTTAGCGCGAACGCACCGTAACCTTACTTGCAAGTTTGCCCCTCACTACTAAGTTTATTTTTAATACTTGGACGCCTCTTCTGTCATTCGCGTTTGCTAAAAATGCATGTGTCAATCAATATACGTGTGTTCCCTGCCCTAACTGAACGACACTGTTAGATTGCCCTAAAATATTTCATTTAGGCAATTTCCGTATAGATATTAAAAAGAATCACGGTTTCGCCCGCAAGTCGAAACATTGATAGCGATAGCGAAGATTCTTAGTTTTATCGGCTGCATAAACTGCAGTAAACGTTCGCTCACTAATCCAAATAACAGACATGGTGTCACGTGCGCACAGGCAAACATGAACAGATCTCACTCGATGACCGCGAACCGACAAAAGAGAGCAGGCCTTAGAGAGCGAACGCTTCGTGCTGCCTCTCGTTTCGACGGGTCAACGGAACCTGATATCACGTGACCTCCAACACAGGCACGCTGGAAGACCGCACACATGGAGCGACCAGCCATCTCGGCTCGCCGGCATTGCACCCGCCGCAGATTACAGTCACAAGAAAGGGTGCGCTGGCCGCGCATGCGCACAGCCGTGCGGATAGCCATGCGGAGCCACGGCCGGGCTGGAGGAGGAGACGTCCTCTCACCTGCGTCCGTCCGCGCGCGCGCTTGGTCACGTTACTGCCTGGCCACCCTGACGTTAGCACGTGCTCAACTCATAGTGCATTGTCATAGCCATTCGTACAGGTTGCATTGTTACCCCGACCTGCGCTAACAAGTAATTTCTTCCGCACAGTGCATATCTGAAAGACTTGATCGTGTAGACGTTCGTAAGGTTTACATTCTGCACTGCAGGGCGTCGACACCTTGCGTTCATAGCTGTGAACGCGGACATCCCACGAATGGAATCACCCTCCCGCGTAACTAGCCGCTGTTGGAAATGATGACAAATTTATGATCGTACTTCAGGTCACATTGTATGATAAGAAAACTTAATTTTTACGACTTGTAATATTGTGTGCTTTTTCACATTGTGAAAATACTTTATTATTGTTCCTTATGCTCATATTGCGTTCTAGATGTCCTTTCACGCATATACAAAATACTTATTGCTTTGCAGCATTTTCTTTGACAGCTATATTTAATACGGTATAGACATCTAGTTTATCTAACCACTTCCCACTTTATTACCATTTGAGCTTGAGGGTATTGTAGATAAGTAAGTAAAAAGATAAGTAACGGAACTCGTAACCTCCATAAAAAGCTGGCTAGCTATGGTATATTATACAGGGTGTTCCAGCTAAAGTTAGCGAAGCTCTTAAAAATAAGATACAGAATATACGGGCACACAACCACACTAGGACAAATTTTTCATAATTGATCTATCGACAATTAAATTAGATTAATAACCGAACTGTTTAACTACTGAATTGAGGGCGCGAGTTCCGATAGAAATGTAATTCAGTTATTTTCAGTGTGCTATGTCTCGCGTAGTCATTTATTTACGCGTCACAAAGAAAACGCGCGAAATATGAAAATAGCCGCATGATTACGCGGCCGTGCGTCACGACACCAGCGGTCCCAGGTGATATTCGAAAGAATTAACTCTGCTCGAAGCCTTCGCTTTTCTCCTCAATGCCGCTTGGCTTGGCTTCGCATTGGCTTCGTGCTTCACGCGGGAAAGGCAAGCTCGCAGATTCACCGTGACCAACGCCAATACCGATGCCTCGCCACTCTCACGTGGCAACCGAGCCAGGTATTGACGTAACTGACGCAACCGCCGACTTGCTTACGTCATTTCTGTAACCCATAGTGCTCATACACCGTCGGCAGCACGCGCAAGACGTCCCACGTGCAACCCCATTGCCGCTGCGTCCCCCCCGATACAGGCTATACGATTTTTTTTTTCCAGGCGCAAGAAAGGGGTGGGAACGTGAGACATTCGAGGGTATAAAGAAGGAGCACAAGGCGTCACCTGCAGTCCAGCTCAGCGTCAGTGAGCAGGGAACCGAGCAGCACTGCCAAGCAAAGGCAGCTCCACAGCGCTTGGGCGGAGAACGGGCTTCGGCTCATAGCAGCTGGCCCACGGAGCTCACCGGATACCACGGCGTCTGCAAAAAGCGGGGTACAGTGGCATGTAGCACATAAAAGAGGCAGTACAACCGTAGAACTGAAGGGGAGGGCGTATGGCACCGGCGCGCATGTGACAAATCGCCGAGGTCGTAGCGCACTCTCTCATTCAACTGCACAAGGGAGAGAGACAGAGAGAGAGAACTCATAATGAAAAGGCAGGGACGTTAACCAGGCTGAGCCCGGTAGCCTATTCTTCAACTGCGCAGAAACATTCGTCGGCACCCCGGGCAGGCAAACTGGGGTTGCGTCTTAAACACAGTGACAGCGATTCCATCCGTGAACAAAGTTGGTAAGGCAGAACCATACGTTTTTAGGCGTCGAGGGATATTACTAGGATGCTGAGGTGATTACTCTGATGCGAAATATCAACGCTGTGTCGACTTTCTTCTCATCATCGCGCGAAAAGAAATTCAGCGCTTGCATCAAATATCAGAACCGCCTCGAAACAGAATATTGTTGCCAACATGCAGTCAGCAATAACTCATAAGTCCCTCACTACTAAGTTTTCTCAAAGCGTGCACACTTATTGTGTTTTTAACTTTCGAACACGAGAATATGTCGCTGTGCTTATCTTTCTGCACATCTAGTAATTATCTGGGCGGTGCTATCAATGAATTTGCCCCCCCCGCCCCCCACGCACCCACTTGAGGAGCACGAAACTGCTGAGCCGACTGCTCTCCGAGAAAAAAAAAAGCAAAAAGAGAAACAAGCCATTACGTCGACATCTGCCTGCAGACAAGTGCGATTTATGAAAAGACAACAAACAAGACACGAATGTCGATTGCGTAATTAACGGCATCGCATTTTCACGGATATTTCTTCGCGCACCGGGTTGGCGACAAATGCTTTTTTTTTCTTGCATATTTTTTTTAGTGCGATGGATAATAATAATCAGAGGAAACAAAGGACACAGATTACCTTTGGCGAGCGGCTGGTTACCTTACACGAAACGCCTCCGATTCTGTAGACCCTATACTCGTGCCAAGAGTATCGCTGTTGATCAGCCAACATACGTGCGGCTTACACCTCGTTTCCCATGAGCCTCGGCGCCTTCCTTTTGTTTCGCTCCTGTCTTTGTATTGCTATACGGGCAACTTTCAAGAGTGGTCGGCAAAAAGGTATCCAAGCGCGGAAGAGAAAGGTTTGCAAAAAGGCAATCCGGCCTTGCGTCTCTACTTGCTTACGTCCGTACTCGAAGCATGTCCGCATTCGTTGTATAGCGCTCCCGAATTCGACGTCAGCGTTCTCAAGCATTGCCGGCTCTCCGTTTATCCCGGAAGCCACGGATGAGCTGCGGGCTTTTCTTTCATGGTTCGCCGCAGCAACGTGCGAGATCGGCTCTTATTTGCTGTTTACCACTGGTCCTTCTCTATCTTTAGCGCAATACAGATCAGCTGTTCAATGTCGAATATCTATTTTTACGCTCGTTAGGTCTATGACAATAACTGTAGTCATCAGAAACACAGAAGAACAAGAAAAAACATACTGAGCTCCTCGTGTCTCGTAGGCTGAACAAGAACAACGTGTAGTGAGATGGATGCTTAGATGAGGGAATCAAAGAGCTGAGTTTCATTTGAGCTGATGTACGTTTAAACAATGAGCGCTCTGATGAAGTATTCCTGCCTTGCATTCACCACTGGCCAGAAAAAACCGATCACCTTGCCGGAGCAGTGTGGACTGCTAAGACTCGCAAATGTCTGAGCTACGCAAACGCTGCGATGAACGACAAGTCTCTGGAAGGAGGAAGTGCAGATGAAGTCGAACTTGTAAAGGAGAGTCTGATTGTGCCTTGACGAAGCATTGAAGAATGTAAACAGTTGGACGCATTAAGACGTTCTCGTGTAACAGACGTTGTCCGCGTGTTATCTGACCAATTACTGACCGGGTACTGTTGTGCAATTACTTTCAATACGACGTCCAACGCATCTCTCTAACCAGACGGACTTCTTAAAGCGACTGGACTCTATAGAACATAATCCGAGACAAAATCAATCGGACTCTGGCCACATCAGCCACTGGTGCAGAAAGACATCGATGCGATACTACAGTTCTTAAGTGCACCGGTCTCAGTGACCGCTCGTAGTCCTGCCGTGCATCCTGTAGTGTGCGCGCAGTTGTCACTCTCTCCCTATTTTCCTCTCTCGTTTCCCACATTCTCTTACCGCCCACATAGGGTGCCAAACCGGACCCTTCTCTAGTTGGCCCCTCTCTCTCTCTCTCTCTCTCTCTCTCTCTCTCTGACCGCTTGCAATTTAAGCTTTTTATAGTAATTGGTCATTTGATGTTCTCACGGGTTCTCACGCGTGGTTATGAATATGAGACAATCAATAAAAAAAAGAAACGACAATAACAGTGCACGCTGCAGGGAAACGACAAAAAATAGGTTGACGTCAAAATAGCAACGACGCCCTAGCCCCTGGTGTGCGAGAGTAGTGGTCATTTGCTAAATTGCTTGCGCGAGCCAGGTGCGATTGCAGAGCAAACACGAAAAGTCTTCGCCGGTTCGCGTAAGTCCTACCCGACGCGCTTCTTTCTCTGTGTATACGAAATTGCGGGACCCGCGACAATTTCCCAAGAGGGCCAGACAGAACCGTAATTTCAACCACATAGATTGGTAGCGCAGGCTGATTCTCATACGGAGCTCATGTAAAAAGCATGAGCTATTCAACGTTCACCATTCTCGCATAGAGGATAGAGCTGCTCACACAAACCGACTGGAGAGTCCGGCAGCGCGTTTTAATTACACAGGCCAGTGGTCAGCCATGGACTAGCCAATTAGGTGCAAGAAGGATTGAAGTCCCCCAGGTGACCGGCAAACACGAAATCATTTTCTGTTTCTTCCACACCGATTCTTCTTGTTTTATTTTTGTCGTCGTGAATAGAAAACAAGTCTTTCTTTTTCTTCCTTGCTTACAGCAATTGCCGCGTCAGATGGTTGAATCGGTGGTGGGACGATGCAAACAGCTTGTAGACGGCGTGCAGCCACAGTCACCACGCGCACTGTACATTTTTATAGGCTCGCTTTGTAGAGTCAACCAACCTAGCGCTGCAAAGGAAGCTAAGGGAGTGTTTAAGAAAGCCGAGACAATTACAGCATTGCTTAGCCCATCGTTCGAACATCGAGTTAGGGGCGAAATATACTTATCTTGTGTTGGTGAAACACCAGGAGGAGTCTGTTTACGCGTTCTTTGCTGTTCGTAGCACCCTGCTCATCACCATGCCGAACTCCACGACAAACAAGGATAAAGCGCTGCTTTATACTATAGCCGGCTTTATATGCTTCTAAACTCGGAGCCCCTACAACTGTGCGAAGGGCAACCCTGGCAGTTCCAGAAAAAAAAAAAGGGGGGCATGGGTGGAGGTCTCAGGGCACCTCACATTTTCGAGAAGTTCATGATGTAATTTACTGCAATTTCAGCTTGTCAAGGTTATGCCAAATATAAAGTGGTGACTCACCCATACGGCTACAACCCTGCTGCAGCTATGCGCTGCATGCAACGGCTACATTATGCCAGCGAGATGCTAACGGTATGTTAGGTATGTCTGAATATGTTGACTACGATTATTAGGTGTCTGACGCCGGCACCTGCTAGGTGACATGACATCATCAAAGTAAGCTTATTCTGTTCAGGTTGCTCGGTTAAGAGATTGCAATAAATATAGCCTTATGAGAGGCACGAAAGCGTACCTGTATAAGTCCCTGGATGCAGCCTAAGCGTACTAGACAGATGCACCGACACCTCTGTCCCCGAGTATAGGAACCCGCATCCATTCTGCACACCTACGTAACACGCATGGGTCATCACTTAAGTTTACCTCCTCCCAGTGTAGAATAAAAGACCAGGCTCGCTCAAAGTTAACTACCTTGCCTTTGCCTTATACTACGGTGATCACCGTGCTGATGTTCTCCTGAGGACTTTTTTTATGTAAATAAGTTTACAAAGGAAAAGCATTTATCGAGAGCGAGCGAGCGAGCGAGCGAGATAACTTTATTTGGAATCCGGCGATTGGGAGGTCCGGGCTTGAGGCCGCCTAGATGGCCACTGGGAGCTGCTGCTCCCGTGCGGCCTCCATGGCTCGCTGGACGAGACAGAAATTTTGCGAAATGTAGGCGGATAGCATTGTGCAAAAGGGTCTTCCACCTATGGTATCGCGAAATGGGTGCTGCGTTCGCCAAGTCCCATGCCACTGCACCGGTGAAAGTTGTCGAAAATTTGGCCGTGGGTGAAGCAATTGTACCGATCAAACAAGGCTGAGCCCGCGCCGGAGCTGAATGGGTCACCGGAGACCTTTAATTTGCACCTCCGAACCAACCGTCGTCGCAGTGCACGGGGCATTGTCGTTAGGAGGCGCAATTATGTCTGACTGCCTGACCTATACGTCCGTCGACGGGTGCTTTAAGGGTCGGTCGGCTTTGAGATGTGCGCTCATCGTAGTCATCGCGCTTAGGAGTAGAGGTTATTATCAAGCGCCATCCTTGTATTAAATATATCTCTATATATAGCATTCCCGAAGTCAGCGCTTGATGACATACGTGTAGAAATTGAATGGACGGCTCCACGTTCTGGCAATCTTTGCCCACGCGCTCAACTTATAGCACATTCATTATTTGGGTCCTAAGTTTTTTTTTTTTTAAGTGAGCGTCAAAGTCTTATAGGTAAGCCTCACTTAGGAGGAGAAAAGCTGCTACTGTCCGACTACGAGTGGACGGCCTTCGTTAGTGGCAATCTCAGCCCTCCCGCTTAGATGAGACCTTATTTGAGATCCCGTGATAAGTGGGCATGCATTGTTTAAACTAAAGGCCTAGGCGCGCACCGCCGAAAAAACTAGAGATGGTATGCGCACCAAGAAGGAGCAAAGAGAGAGAGAGAGAGGAGAAGAAATGCACGGGAATTAACCAGAGGCGAGTCTTCGGTTTGCTATCCCGCGATGGTGTGGGAGTATGGGAGTTGTAAAGAGGGCAAAGAGAGGGTGAGAGAGAACCAAAGAACAGGAACAGGCAACAGGAAAGGCGTTCCAATTACAGACGTTCACACAGGCCGGTAGATCTCAAGAAGCGCAGGAGCGCTTGCACGTCCTTCTAATGCGACGTTAAATCCCGTCGATGTTGTAAAGTTCTTCATTCCGACAGAGGCTGGTAGTCCAACTGGCTGGGAAAATATGCTGCAAGTGCATATACTCAAAAGCCAGTGTAATTGAGTCATCAACGCCTGCTGAGGTCGTACTGTTGATCATTCAGTTTGATCGATACTTTCACTTTTGCATGAAGTAAAGTAACTTCTGCTAAATCATGGAAAACTTCCCATATTCTGGAAAACAAAATTAGGGGCACGAGAGAAAACGGGAGGTTTATTTTATGGCGATGAAAAACGTAGGACGTTTTTTTTTTTTTCTGTCGTGGTTGAAAATGTTGTTTTGTCCTCTTTTTTGTGGTACGTATTACCAAAACTGGCACTAGTAATTGCTTTTCTGAGCTGCCAATCAAATTCAAGTTAATCTGAAGAGCCTAAGCCTTCGCACACACGTTATTTAGCATAGTTTCTAAATCCGAGCGCCCTGCGCGCTGCCACTTCTTGTCGTGTTTGTGGCAGCTCTTTACAAGGACTGTTTCAAGGACTGACATTCCCTCGAGCTCACGCAAGCAGTCTTACAATGAGATGCCTGTGCATCGCAGCGCAAGTAAAACCGTATCTTGGAAGAAGTTTCTGCAAAGCTGGATGTAGCATCTTTTGTTAAAGTGCTGGCTTGCTCCAGCGAAAGGTGACATCTACAGGAGCTTCATACATTTTTGCGCCATCAGCGTGTTTTTGGCAAAGACATGCCTGTGTAATAAAAAGTACAGCTGAGTGACATTTATCTTTTATTTCCACAGCTAAACGTGATCCTTGAAACGTGGTTACGTGGAGCGGGAAGAATAAATGCTCAATTACGGATTGCTGAAAGGCTGACAACGCATTTATATGTCTAAGATTTAGAAAAGGAACGTTTCAATGCACTGTACATTGATTTTAAAATTTTCTACAGAGTGCCTCCCGGGGCAAAAGAACATATGGGGGACTTAATTAACGCTATCTTAATGGCGTTTACTAGTGGAATGTGCCTTATTAGAGCGAAGCTGCGGCTAGGCTTCTGTGCAGCTTCGTTCTCCGTGAGCAAAAACTATCATCATCAATGGCTCATACCCCTTAAGCATTCATGCTCCCGTAAGCACACACAATATGTAATGGCTCATAGCCCCGTAAGGCAGAGGCTACAAGCACTTAGCAAATTGAAGTGAACAGTGCTTAAGTTCTTTCCAGTCACGCATACGACATATAGAACAGCATGTTGAAAACTGTCAGCATCAATGGCTCGTACACCCGTGAGCAATGGCTCATACCACCGTAAGCAAGCACAAAATATAATGGCTCATAGCCCTGTAAGGCAGAGGCTACAAGCACTCCGCAAATTGATGCGAACAGTGCTTAAATTCTTTCCAATCATGGATGCAACATACAGAACATTATGTTGAAGACTGTCATCATCAATTACTCCTACCCCCGTGAGCAATGGCTCATAAAGAAAAAAAAATGCAATGATTCATAGTCCCGTAAGGTTCACGGCTATTCACTTCGCCACGAGACGAAAACGAAGTGATCTGAGCAAGCAAGCAGGAAGGTGCGTGGCAGGAAGGTGGCTGCTCGTTCGACGCTCCTGCCTGCCTGTTCGTGCCTGCCTGTCCCTGGTTCCTGCTTGCCTCGACAGAGCGACCGTTTCGTTGACCTGCAGTGGTGTTTTGGCTGAGTATCGGGTGGTTTAAGGTGTCTCATTAACCGTATTTTAGTTCCTGGTTGATTGGCATTCCTTGCGTCAGCCGTCTTGAGCTGATGTCGACCAGTTCTCCTGGCCAGGCGCGATCCGCCTGGTCAGCATCCCTACCACCTAATGAATTGCCCATAGATTTATTTTTTCGCAGTGGCGTCAGTACCATTCCTGTGGCGCTTGTGCCTACCAATGGAGGTTCCATCAGGATCACGAATCCACAGGCTGTCCAGAAGGCACTTAAGGCCACAACTAACCACTTCCAGACCATCACTGATGTGCGAGCGTTCGGACGGGGAGGTATAGTGTGTCGTTCACCCGACCAGACCTGTGTAGAAGACCTCTTGAAATGCACTTCATTCGCTTCCACCCCGGTGAGTGCTTTTATTCCGCCTCATCTTGCGTGCACCAAGGGTCTTGTACGGGGCGTAGACTCCAGATTAAGTCCTACTGAAACCCTGGAGAAGCTATCCGCAGCAGGCGTCATTGCCATCTACCGTTGCAATCGACTGGCAAATAACGAGAGGGTTCCGACAGAATCTGTTATTGCAACGTTTGTGGGCACATCATGTCCATCTGAAATAAAGGTGTGGCCTCTTGTGTTCCGTGTAGAGCCGCTTGCGTCACGTCCAATCCAGTGTAAGAATTGTTGGAGATTCGGGCACAGCGCAGGAGGATGTAAGTCTAGCTTGCGTTGCCGCACCTGTGGGGATGGTCATTCTTCAAGTGCATGCTCTACTCAATCTCAAAAGTGCTGCCTCTGTGCGGGAGAACACCCAGCAGACTATTCGAACTGCTCAGCTCGCGCTCAAGAAGTACAAATTCTTGAAATAATCGACCGCCGTCGTTGCTCCCGAAGAGATGCAATTTCAGTTATCAAAGACAGGGCGTTCGGATACTCTAGTGTTGCAGCGCGCAACACTCCAAGCATGGATCTTAACCTCTCAGAAGCAATTGACTCTGCTGTGGAAAAAGCAATGGCTAAAGCTATGGATAAATTGATATCCAGTCTCTCTGATTGCTTAGCGCAAATCATTTCCAGTCACATGATGCAAATAATGCAGCCCACTAGGACACCAATGCAGTGCCCAGTACCTAACGCCAGACCTCGAACGCCTAGCAACGAGGTCGAGACGCCTTCCACAGTTGCAGAATATTCCACACACACTACTTCGCTAGTCCAAACACGCGAGGATGAGCCCTCTTATTCAGACACTGCTATTGTCACAGACATGGAACTTGACACTCGAGCTCCCAAACGTATGGGGTCCCCAATTTCAACAACTATGAAACCAAAATCAAAAAAGAGTCAACCAACGCCTGTGCTTACGGAAAGTATTCTAAAGGCGGCAGTTGCCGCTGCTGTGCGTACAACACCATTGGACAGTTGAAAGTGCTGCAGTGGAACTGTCGTTCTATATTTTCAGCTTCAACAGATTTATCTTGCCTATCTATTCAATTCAATCCAGATATCTTACTTCTTCAAGAAACGTGGCTTTCACCAGAGAAAAATTTTCATTTAAAAGGTTTTCGGTCCTTCCGATTAGATAGAGACTCGCGAGGTGGAGGATTAATGATACTTGTTTCCAGTAAAATTTGTCACAAGGCAAAAATTTCTTTTCAAATCATGGACTGCGACTGTGAAATTTTGGCCATAGATTTATGTCTCCCAGGATACCATCCATTTTCAATTATAAATGCTTATTTCCCCAGCGGTGTGCAAAGTACGCGTCAACTTGATAGGGCTGTGGCTGCATGTAGAAAAGAAATTTTGTTTGTAGGGGATTTTAATTCGCATCACGTGTCGTGGGGGCAAAAAACAGATTTGTGTGGTAAGAGACTTTGGGAGTGGACTATTGATAGTCACCTTTCATGTCAGAACACAGGGCAAGTAACGTTTGTTAGAGGACCCTTCCGTTCAGTGTTAGATTTGACATTTTGTAGCGCTGGCATCAACGTTTTGTCGTGGGTAGCGGTTGAATCAGCAACCAACAGTGATCATCTCCCTGTGTCATTTGAAATCAATTGTCAAATAACATCTTTAGAATACAAGGCATGCACATTTATGGACCATACGAAATTTAAGACTTTCTTGCGTTCTGCCGTTTCGAAACTTGCCAATGCCAATGATAAGGAAATCGCTTCAACCATTTGCTCAATACTAGAGGATTCCCGGAAGCAAGCTGAATTTGTTATCCCTTCGGCTAAAGGCACCGCTTGTCGTTGGTGGAATGATGAGTGTACGCGGGACTATAGAAAAAGAAAGGCCGCTTGGAAAATGCTTCTGCATAATCAGTGCCCGACCAATTGGAAAAATTATCAGTTTCATGCTGGTGTATTTAAGCGTACTGTTAATCGAGCCAAAGAGGAATACGATATTAGACATTACGATTATCTATCTAATTCAAAAAATAAGCGTGCTTTATTTTCATTCCTTCGTGCTAGGAAGGTGCTACCAACACCCTTAACATTAGATTCAATTGTTTTGAGCCCGCAGGAACTGAGCGCCTCCCTAGAAGAGATTGCCGAAGGCTTAGAAAATCGATTTACGGCCAGGCTTCCGGCTATTCATTCTACATTAGGTCATTGGGATGGCTTTACTCCAATTTCCTTAGCTGAACTAAATGAGACTGCACTATGTTTACCGAATTCAGCCCCTGGCCCTGATGGCGTCACAAATGCAATGTTAAAAATATTGTTACAGGAATCGCCTAACGTTCTTTTAGACCTGGTGAATTATTCAATTAAATATGCATGGATTCCGTTACACTGGAAGCTTGCGAAAGTAATATTGATGCTTAAGAAACAAGAAGGAAGGTATGTATTGGAGAACATTAGGCCCATTGCGCTTACATCAAACGTAGTAAAATTCATTGAGAGGCTTCTTCACCGTCGCATCATGAAATTTATTAATGATAATTCCATTCTTAGTCCCTGTCAGATTGGTTTCAGGGCTGGCTGCTCCATCTGGCATGCCCACGTCGACTTAGAAAGCCGAATACAACTCGCTCGACGTCATAAGCAATACGCTGCCTTAGTGACGCTCGATATCGCTAAAGCATACGACACTGTGGAGCACAGTATATTGATCAATCGGTTAACTTCCTGTGGTGTTCCTGGTTATATAGTAGCGTGGATTCGGTCATTTTTAGGTGAAAGAGAATTCTATTGCTACGAAAGGGGCGTTTCTTCTTCTAGACACAAACAAACGAGAGGCGTACCGCAAGGCTCAGTTCTTTCCCCGGTACTTTTTAATATTCTCATGAGCACACTACCTTGTCATCCAGAAATAACCACTTATGTTTATGCAGACGATATTGCGTTTTTTGCATCTGCCAACGACATCCACACGCTATACCAACGACTGCAAACTTACCTTTATGATCTGGAGAGGTGGTTAGATGCTAGTCACTTCACACTCAATGCCAGCAAATGTGCTGTTCTCGTATTTCCGATACGTGACATAGTGCACATTTCATTGTCTTACCACCTTCAAGACATACCACAGGTGGAATCTGTTAAATACCTCGGAATTATTTATAACGCCTCTCTCAACTGGCGCTCACATATAGATCATTTGACTGGGAAAGGTACCCGTGCAATTGGCATATTGCGTAGGCTGAGCAGTCGTCGAATAGGAATGCGAAGAGATACACTCCTAATGATATATCGTATGTACGTTCGCCCTGTATTAGAATTTGGTTGCGTGCTCTTCTCTGGAGCTCCAGCCTACATGTCCCGTCCTCTAATCCTCTTAGAAAGAGAGGCATTACGTCTGTGTTTAGGTCTTCCTAAATTTGTTGCAAATTCTATTCTTTATCTAGAATCCCGTGTCCCGCCACTTTCGTGCAGGTTCCGGCTTTTGACGGTGCAGACGTTCTTAAGGATTTACGAATCACCACTGCGTCATCCCCAGATAATCTTTATTTCACAACCTGCGTTGTTTTTCGGTGTCATCTGGCCGCGACTACATAATCCGCAAATTATATTCGTGCAAAAATTACTTGACTGTTTGGGCGTGCGCATATGCGATGTTCTTCCTATTACCGACAGAGCTGTTGCCACGGATATTCAATTTGATGATATCTTTCCTAATAATGCAAAATTACTTCCACACCGTATTCTAGACGGTATATTACAAGATCACCTGAAAAACCTTCAAACAAACGTTGTAATTGCTACAGATGCTTCACAATGTGAAGAAAAGTCAGGTGTAGGAATATTTTCCCCGATTCTCGATTGGACATTTTCTCTTCGGCTGCCAGATTTCATACCGATTTTTTTAGCCGAATTCATGGCCGTGGTGCTGGCATTACGCAAATTAGGACCATCAATTACGTCAGCCGTGATAGTCACTGATTCTTTATCATTGTGCTCCTCCCTTACTGCTTCTAATGATTCTCGCGTAATGAGGACATTTCAATCATTGGTACCTGGTTACTTGAGAAGCGTGCGTTTGATTTGGGTGCCTGGCCATAAAGGACTAATCATTAATGAAATTGCAGACTCTCTAGCCAAGGCATCAATAAGTGGCCCGATTCTTCCTTGCTGCCCTTTGACTGCTTATGTTACTGCAGCTAGATTTCGCAGGAGTATCATTATACAGTCAGTATCAGGCTCCACAATTACTAACTCTGTGGATTACGGACATCTCCTGCACCCTTGGAACAGAGATTTTTGCCGAACACGGAAAATTGAAGTGTCCATAACAAAGCTGCGCTGCCGTATACCTGCATTGAACTTCTACCTCCACAGGTCTGGTCTGGTCCCCTCACCATTATGCTCATTCTGCGGCGAGGCGGAGACAATCGACCATTTCTTGTTGTCTTGCAGACGTTTTTCTATTATAAGAAAACGACTACTCGAAATCCCGCTTCGCTCTATTGGTCTAACTTTATCAGTGCCAGTGATCCTATCTTTTGGAGCCTCCATTGTTGGGTTCAGCAACAGAAATGTTTGCTTGGCGATCCAAAATTACCTAATTGAAACCAAGCGATTTCCATGTTAGATTGATCGTTCTCCCTCCCAACCATAGCTTTCTTTTATTTCTTATCTTTTATTAACTATTATTGTTAATATTATTATTATCTTATACCCGGTTTTCATCTGATTATTTCCTTTTTCTCAAAACACAAAACGTTCACTTTTAAACTCACACGCCCAAATTGTTAACTCCCTTGTTATCATTATTATTTAGGCACCTAATTAAACCGCCCGATTCTTGGCCAATCCCCCACTGTGGGTATGTGCCACGGCCACTCAGGACAACAACAACAACAACAACAGCATCGCTTCCTGCCTTGCTGCGCTAGTTTTGTCATAGCGGAGGCTTAATTGTGCTTCTTGGACGAGACGGTCGTCCGAAGCGATGACAGACGACACGCCCCCACTTGCGTCGAGCACGCCTCTTCGCACTGCGTCTCGCAGGGACATATTGTAAGGCTTGCAACGTAGCCACGGAGACGTCCAGTTCCTATTTCTCCAACAGCGAGCCAATGGACTCCGACAACGACTACACCGTCGTGGAGGGCAAGCGATTGAAGAGAAAATACTGCAAGACAACCAAAGACGTGAGTGAGCAGGGCCCCAACGGACCGCCTACTCCGACTTACAGGATTGCTTTTGTGCCGCTCGACGTCTCTAAGAATTTAAATTCTGTGCACAGACAGATTCTTAACACCTACCTTGGTAATGTCGCTCCGAAAGGAATTGACAAAGTGCGTTTCAACACCAAGAAAAATGTAGTCACAGTGGAAGTAGCGACGCAGGCCGCCCTAGAAAAATGGAAAACCGTGCGCCTACTAGGACACATAGAAGTCCGGTCGTTCGTCGCGCACAGTGGTCGCACTAGGGCAGGTGTTATCTCCGATGTCGTGTTTGACATCAGCGACGAAGAGCTACAAAGGCTTCTGTCTTCAACAGTGAAGGTCATCGATTTTCACCGCTTCGGTCGCTCGACGAGCGTCAAGCTTCTTTTCGAGGGATAGGCGCTACCTAATCATGTCAAGGTGGGCTACGTGAGACACCCGGTGCGTCCTTATGTGCCCGGCCATTGCAATGTCATAAGTGCCTAAAGCTAGGCCATGTCAGCGCCGTCTGCACATGCCAGACGGAATGCCTCCGCTGTGCCGCCAGCCGTGATGTATCTTCATGCACAGTAAGACAAACGAAGTGCTCGAATTGCGACGGACCCCACGAGGCCAATTCCAAGGATTGTCCTAAACAGAAAAAGGAGAAAAAAATACTGAACCAAATGAGCAAGACAAGTATGTCCCTCAAGGAGGGGGCAGCGTCAGTACAACACCGGAGGACACGAACGTGTCGTCGGCGTGGACAAGCTGTAGGTCCAGACGAGAGCTTCCTGGCTCCAATTCCGCAGTTCCAGCAGACGGTAATTGAATCGGCATCGATAGATAAACCATTGCTTCAAGCGAGCCGCGCAAGCCCGGAACCGAATGTATGGCCACGCTTACCACCGCGCTCGCGGGCCTCAGACTGTCAGCACGAGCAAGGACAGTGCACTCAGATATCGCCATCGGACTCTGTCATCAAAGCCATGCTGCGACAAATAATCGCCGCCCTGCAGCTGCTACTGTCCGATTTAAATACGCCAGTGGCACTAACAGCGGCAAAAATTATGAACGCTATAGACAGTCTCTTCGCTACGCTGCAGTAATTTAGACCTCTGCCCGCGAAGATGACTGTGCTGTGCTGTGAAGTGTGCACGTACGCATTACACAGAAACGTTGTGCTGTGCAGCCCTCATCATATTCCCCATAGCACCACCATCCTTGCTCTTCATATCCTATCTCTGTTATTCCCCAAACCCCTTCCCCAGCGTAGAGTAGCAGGCTAGAGACATTTCACTCAGGCCGACCTCTCCACCTTTCTGCCATTAAATATTATCTCTTCTCTCTCACTTTGCCACTTTGCGTGATTTAGCTGCGATGTCACTACCCCTGTTGCCTTTGTTGGTGATTTCAATGTGAATATGTCGGTACCGAAAAGGGAGCGGTTTACGCGTTCCGTGTTGCAGACATATTCCTTGCGATGCCACACCGATTCGGGCCAACCGACCACACAGCGGCGTACGTGCACCGATTTGACATTATCAAAGAATGTGATTGCAGTTGTGAGTGATATAATGACCACCGATCATGACAAAAGACAATAAATTAGTGTGCGTACCTTTTGTCACGATGTCACGACCACCTATCAAGACAATAAATGAGTTCGTACCTTTCTTCAAAATTATGTGTCATCTCCGTATCGTGTGCTTAACAGCTTCCTTCATCAACCACCTTCACAAAGTGAAATGGCTCATGATTTATTCCTTTACGTTGACATTAAAGAAGCTAACTAAACTGTAGATGTTCAGAAAGTGATTTTTGTTTAGAAATAGTCATAAAACCAAACAAAAAGCTTTTTCGAGAACCTCTTTGTGAATAAATTTGGTCAGGAGAGAAAGAATTAAAGGGTCATTTTACGGTTAAACGAGGGAAACAACGGGAATATATTGCCTCAGAACGTGGGAAAACTGCAAGTGAAAGTATCGCAATACTGCGCAACAGACACACACACACAAAAAAAACGAGACTGTAGCGAGAAACGGCATGTGAACGCACTTGAGAATTGTTCGACGCCGAAAAAACGTTTCACGGCATCATCCGCTAATCCCTTTTATATCCGTTCATTTAGTCGTTTTCTTAACGCGCATATTCACATATTTCTAATAACCTGTGTTACGTATAGCACGTCCTAAATATGGTGGCATAAGGAGGATACTGACTTCTCTGCTCAGACCCAATTCCGTCACGCACGAATAAATTCTAAACAATTGGTGTTGTTTGTACCGCGTTGGTTAACATCAGTGGTATCCTGCCAGCTGCGCCGGATTGTCCATTCCTGGAAATCACTTACAGCGGACAGAAAAAAAACAAAACACACACACACAGCGCAGGCCGCGAAAGCCGCAACCACAGGGTATGGGGTAAGCAGGAAGGGTGCGTGCCTTGGCAAAGCAGTTGTACCCAGGAGGCAACGGGTCAAGCGAACCTCCGCGGCGGCGCCTCATCCGCTGAGAAATTGCGGCCTTGTTGTCGGTAAATCCCCAAGACGGGGATCTACGGACTAGGACGCTGACAGAGGCGCCGGAAACCGTTCATATTTCGCGCTGAACGGTCGAGCACACCGCATCCCTCGTATCCACCAAGACGGCGGCACGCCGTGTTTCTTCCGGTGTAGAGTGTCGAGCCTCGGACTCTGACCGGAGGAAACGAGAACGGAGCACTGCACCGCAGGACAGGAAAACCAGAAGGAGAAGCCCGCCTTCAAGAAACTTTCTCATTCTTGGGCAAAGGCCACCGGGGTGTGAGCGGGGAGAGGTGAGTTAGCTATAGCGGGGCGTCTCTCTTCTCATTGCTCGCCCCTTCCCGGTGCTGCCTACGTGTCCCGAATGGAAACCGTGTTTCAGTGCGTCAGCTGTAGTTTCGCCGAATCCGCCGCGCCTGTCAAAACAGGGTCCCGAGAGTAATGTAAGGTGAGCGGTACTTTGCTCATCTCCTAGCTGCCGTACAGCCCACTCGTGCGCTCATGTGTGCAGTCTGAAGCAATACGGAGGACGTGCAATAAGCGAATCAGTACACGTCGTCACGGTGTCTCGACTTTTGTTACTCTTGGGCCACTAATTCAAATGTCACTCATCAGATTCACGAAAGACATCTCTCCAGATGCACGCAATAAGAAAAAAAGAAAGATTAATACAGGAGGGCCTTGTTTATATGCCGCGTTCTGCAGTTTGGCAAAACGTCGTTCACCGTCTCCGTTAGTGTACTCGGAGGGAAAACCCGTAAACTACCAGTCCACGTTCTCAAAACAAATGTTGAAACCGGGATGATGCCTTATCATGAGAATTCGGATCACCAATGTACTCGACTCTCTGAGACTATTACAAAATATACTTCCCATATTTTGAATTTCGAAATGTTTATAAAACACTTTGAGGCTATTTCTTTCTCGTTCCCATTCCCCGAGACTCCAGCCCCTTCCTAGCCAACAGAAGAACGCCCACCACAAGCGTAGTACTTTGTGCCTCACACGCATGTACGGAGACGAAGAGGCATTCAGAACGGGCCATTGTTCAGTGGGCAAGTGGTGCTGGTACAGTCATGCGACTGTATAGACGTATCGTCAGGTTGTAGAAGTACGACGTACATATTAGGCCTATTATCACGCGTACATCAATGTACACGTGGTAATGTTTGTTTCTTGAGTCATCCAGAATGTTGGTTGCAGCATCGAACACTCACGTGTGCACAGATAATAATAAGGCGGAGAGGTCGGCTGCCCTGCAGAGTAACAATTAATTGATTGTAGTGTTCAACGACCCAAAACTGCACAGTAGGTTATGAGGGTCGCCGTAATAGAGAGCTTGGGGTAAATTTCGGTCACTTGTTCTTTTTTTTCTTTCTTTTATTTTTAACGTGCATGCCCCTATTCCGCGGTACGCAAGCGCTTTTGACAACCATGATCGCTTCTGACCTTCCGGTTCCCCACGCGAACACGCTCCGTTGCCTTTGATCTCAATGACCGACCACTGGGCCAGACATCCGTTGTGAAGCATCGCATCAACACTGGCGATGTAAGCCCGACACACCAACGACCCTATCGAGTATCCACCACCGAGCGCCAAGTCATACAGAAGGAAGTCGACAGGATGCTTGCCCGAGATATCATTGGACCCTCTTCAAGTCCTTGGGCTTCCCCTGTCGTGCACGCTAGAAAGAAGGATAACAGCTGGCGTTACTGTGTAGACTACAGGAATCTTAACAAGGTAACGAAGAAAGACGTGTACCCGTGCCACGGATAGACGCCCTTGACTTCCTTGACGGTGCAAAATATTTTTCTTCAATAGACCTGCGTTCGGGGTACTGGCAGATTGCTATTGACGACGTGGACCGTGAAAAGATCGCCTTTATTACATCTGACGGCCTCTATCAGTTCAAAGTAATGCCGTTTGGGTTATGCCATGCCCGGCTACATTCGAACGTATGATTGACGCTCTCCTTCGCGGTTTTGCATTAGACCCCCATCGGCATGTGGCCGCGTCGACCGGTATGGCCTGTTACTAAAATTCATCTTACAAGCTGAGCAGAGCACTTTACGTACGTTGAGAATTTCGACAAACAATATAAATTATTACGTGTTCGCACTAGGAGGCCGCGATATTTTGCTTCTTCATTTTCTCGGCTGTTTTCGCGTAGTCGTGTATTTTAGCCAAGACACTCGTGTATCTAAGCAAAAGAGTAACATATTCTTGGCTGCATTTAACGAATAAAGGCCTTTGAAAGACCGACGGTTTGTTTACCGAAAATGGCTTCTTCCTTATTAGTTTTC
Organism: Dermacentor variabilis; assembly: GCF_050947875.1. Classification (NCBI taxonomy): domain Eukaryota; kingdom Metazoa; phylum Arthropoda; class Arachnida; order Ixodida; family Ixodidae; genus Dermacentor; species Dermacentor variabilis. Next base: position 52,056,787 of record NC_134571.1, on the reverse strand, counting down.
ACCAACCGGGTTCCGGAGCGCTGTTCTTAACGCTATAGCTTTTCGAAGGATAATGTTAACATAAGTTGTCTACAAAGAATAAATAAGGCTACAAAACACAAACGCACATTATTGAAATAGAGTTTCAGCTCTTTCTCATTTGTAGTTAGAAGACCGAGATATAAGTACAATGACATCAAAACCTGGACCAGGGTTCAACCTTAATACGCTTTTGTTTCCTTCTCGTACAACTTTCACATCTGCAGAATGCCGCGCACATTTGCAAAATAGGTTGTGTCTCAGTTCACGAAGAAGCGTTGCAAACAGTTGTCGCCCCGAATGCGCCACTAAAAACAGATGCGCGCGTGTTTTTCGTCCTCGGGACGCTCTCGCGCCCACAAACAGCTAGCTCGATCGGTGACCTTTCTTGCGACACTGTAGCCCCCGTGCGCCTCGGACTGCCAACCCAGAAAAAGCGATTATCAGAAAGAACGTTTACAGCAACGAAGCCACTAGGGATCCATCTGCAATGAAAACGCCCGGACACGGGCGAACGGCTAATAGAAGAAATCGCCCGTCGACGGCGGCAAACGCGAAATCCCCCGCTTTGACGCGGCCCGCGGGTCGAGCTGCCGGGACTCAGTACACGGCAGCTCCGTTGAAATGCCTGTCACTCCGCGCGATTCGGTTCTTTACCGCTTGGCCCTGACGCGGTTGTCGTTAGCCGCGTTCGCACAATCACGGATCGAGTCCGGCGCGGCTGTCTGTCTACAGGCCACCTGTAAATCGTTTTCGTTCGACCTGGCGTCTCTCCGTGTTCATAAGGTAAGTCTCTCATGCCGTTCATATAGCATAGTGATCTGTGCAAGACGCCCCTGGAAACTACTGGAAGGTGAGAGAGAGAGAGAGAGAGAGAGAGAGAGAGAGAGAGAAAGCAAAGGTCGAGAGGTGTAGTCGGAGGGCAGCAAACGCACAGTGGTACACATGCCGCGCTGTCGTTGCGATGGCCGCGAGAAAAAAAGGGATCATCCTGTAAACGCTGGGAGTCAACAAAAAGCCGGACTGGGAATTAATATTGGACGGTGGCCCCCCTTCGCTCTCTTTCCTTCTCTGGGGACGCGAGAAAGCGAGCGCTAAAGTCAGTCGGGCGCCGGTCCCGAGAGCGAGCCCGAAGGCTCTCTCAGGCACCATTCGCGAAAGAAATATTGCGTTCGCCGCGCGGCCCGAGATTGCCACCGCGCCGCCGACCGAGCGACCAACCACCGCGCGGACCCCACGCCGCTCGCCGAGCTGTTGCAGGCGCTGTCGACGGCAGAGTCGCCGTAGCAGCAGTAGCAGCAGCGCCCGCACAGCAAACGGCGCCGGCTCGACAAATCGTTCGCGTCAGACTGACTGGCCTGGAGTATAGCGCGCCGGCCGCCAGGTGCGACGCCGCGAAAAAAAAAAGAAAAATATTCGGCCGGGGCTCTCGCACGGGGTGAGGTTCGCGGCGGCTCTCCGCGGCCTCTGCCGAGGATGCCGACGCGGCGTTTGACTTGGCGGAATGAGCTGATCGCCGGGTGCCTTCTCCTATTTGTTTTTCGACGCGCCGTGTTCCGTGAAAGGATTTAATCTCGACGCCGGCCTATATAATGGCTGCACTCCTTCGCGCAGCGCCCCCTGCTTGTTTGGACTGCTTCCCTCTCGTCACTTTCGACGCGTCCGAGCGGCCTTTAATTACCCCCTCTGTTTGCCCGCGGTGTGCGCCCCAAGTCGCTTCCGCGAAACGGTGGAAACTCTCGGTTGCTTTTCCTCCCGGCGCGTAACTTTATTCCGGCCTTTTCCTTTCACGAGACCCCGTTTATTAATCTATGTTTCCTCCTTTCAACTATTCTTGCTTTCCTTCCCTTGCTCCTTAATGTCACGACAGTCAGGTCGGCTGAGAAAAACAGGACGTTTCATAGTTCGAACGTTCTTCAATACTTTTGGTTCGTGTTCGTATAGGTGTGTTAGTCTGCGCGAATGCGTGCGTCTTCATTTTGATTCGCCGTTTTGCCGATCAACCGTTAAGGAAAAGCCGTCGCCACAGGTTGCCAACGTTTCTGATATGAACAATGTAACTAAGGCGCACTAACTAAACGCAAGGTGAGGCGTTGCTGTCAACACGCGCAACGTGTTGACACCAATTATTATTTTTTTCTGGAGTGCCAGACACACCCTCCGCTACATGGCAGTGGTGCGTGCGCGCCACTCAGCACCCAACAACCAAGCAGACGCCACAGAAAACTGGGTTGACGTAGAAGAGCAGAGCGAAGGATCTTGGGAGGCTTCGCTCGCAGCCTCAGACCTCCAAGATCAGCGCCAAGCTGGTGAACCACTCCTTGACGCTGATTCTCAGAATAAATGTTTACTCTCTCTCTCTCTCTCTCTCTGTTTTAGTCGATAAGCGAGCTTCGACTCGTTTCACTTTGCTCTGACTACTTTGGGCAGAAAGACGATGAGCTTTCCGTGGTCGGTTCGGATGCGAACCAGATAGTGCGTCTGTCTGTCTACCCTATGGAGTGGGGAGGAGGATAAAGATAGAAACGAATAAAAGAGAGAAAGGGTGACCGAAACAAGCGCAGATGTGGGCAAGGGATAAAAACCAAGACAGTCTGCGCAGTGTCGTAACTTACAATACCGCATGTGATGCCAACAGGGCCGAACCTCCACGCTCGCCAGGAACTGTTCGCGAGAGCCATATATGAGCGTGGAGAGCGCAGACGCACAGTCTCGTAAATGCCAACGCCGGTGGTGGAACGGAGGGACCGCGCACCCAGGCACGCGAACGTTTCGTCGAACCAGGCGGCCGATTCGGCGACATGCGGGCCCTGATTTGGCGCGGGCCTCGCACTTCGCACGCTGCAGACCTCGACGAAGCGGCGTGGATAAAAACGGGATACAGTCGCTGGAATAGTGCGCGAGGCTTGGCGGCAAACGATGCTCTCCGGATTGTGTGAGCGATTCTGTTATCGTCGACAAGAGCTCGTGGCCGTCCCGTCGCAACGCTCTCGCGATATCGTGCCTCCGCGCAACTTACGGCCGTCGTAATCGGGTTTGTCTGCGGTTAGACGGGGCTGCTGGTCGCACAGCGATTTGCCTAATTGCCCGCGCGCCTGCTGGTGCTATTCAGAGTGGTAAATGTAGGGGGAAAAAAGAAAAAAAATGAAGAAAAGGAAACCTGCTGCTCGAACATTACTCAGCTTCAGAAAAAGCTACGCATGCACATCGCGATTCAAAACGCGCGAAGTCGCCCCACGTACGCAGTAGACCTCTCCCTGCAGTTTCCCTATACAGCGAAATAAGCGCGTTTTCGCGCGGAGACAAACGTTCGCACGAATCTTACAGTCACTGAATGCCACGCAATGCCTAATGGCGTCGTTGTTTTCACTTATTTATTTATTCCATCTCTAATTGCGTCGTTGATTAAACGAACCTGCATCGAACAAAACAGAGCGTGGCCTCCTGCGTCGCCAGGGAGCTGCCGAATTGAAACGGAATATTTTAGTAGCCATCAAATCGAACACTGCATGCTAGATTTCTTTTCCGTAAGTTTATCGAGAAAAATTGTGACGCGAAAATAAGAGGCGTCGCACGAAACAGTCGCCGTCCGATCAATTTTCCGACGTTCCGGAGAGCCCGTGGAAGGACGGCGGCCTAAATTTCGGAACATAATTTTGGAGAATGGTTCTTTTCGCCTTTCGTTGCTTGACGAATTCTGATGCGTTTCTGATCACACCTCAGCACTTACGACGCTTGCACAAAGAGCGAGCGCTTGCTGGTTCCATGCATTTTTCGTGCGCGCAGTGCGTGGTTTTAAATCAAGGCATGCTATGGCTCTTGCACGAGCGGTGGACCGCCGCATATCAGTCGATAACGTGAAAGAAACATGTTCGTTGTCATTAAACGCCAGCACGTGTTGCTCAAGCCGCAACGCCGCATGAAGTTAGCAATAAACGCTGGCAAAACAAAATCAACAACTTTCATCAAGGTTGACCCCGACAATGTTTGTTATAACGCAGAGTCCCGAAGCAAGTCCGTACTTTCATTTCATCGACTCGTTCGTTCATCGCAAAAGGAAAAGTAGAAATGCCGGGTCAATACATTTACTGCGACACTGTGAGTAACAGCAATGAAAGTAATATCATTTTGAGCACCGCCGTTATACGTTTAAGCTGAATCTAAACACTGCCCGTTTCCGAGCACACTCACTTTTTTTTACCAACAGCGTTGAGTAGAAGAAAGAAGAGTATCAGGCTTAATTAAGCACCCGCTACAACGTCAGAAGAGTCACTTAAAGCGAACTTCGTTTTCTTATCTTCCCTGGGTTAAAATATCGGGCTATGAAATCGACCACAATTTTAGAACGGAACAGGCTTAAGCGAACCACACTCGCAGACACGGCGCAGTCGTATTCTATACGGGCGCTGCGGTCGCCGAAATATATGCATAGCGCAGGCGGAGATTCGCATTCACCAGGTATCGGGAAAAATAGGGCTTTATAAATGCGGTTTCCGATAAAGGCCGCCTGAGTGCATCTACGTTTTAAGCATAGACTCCTCAGATAGGCAGGGTTTGTAATCTGAAAACGAAAGAGGCTGAGATGAACTCGGTTAGGGTGGAGCGCATAAAATTCACTTTCATAGCTAAAGAATATATGTAACGAAGGCTAGAATGGACAATTTCTGTGGGAGCCGAGATACGTTCTGAATCTCTACCTCCTGTAAAAGTTAGCGCGTTCTCTTCTGATAATTTCGCAAGGGAACACCTGCATGTCAGGTGAAAAATGAAAAGCCGCCCAGGAATAGATAGCACTACTGAAGTGCACATAGCAAAAATTATTAAGTCGAGCGTCCGCGTTCTTACACTCACACTCAATTTTTTTCTTTTTTTTCCCAGCTTGCTTTTTCGTAAAAAACAGCAACGTATGTATGTTTGAGAAAAAACGGTCGAAGTTGTGCGATGTGCCTATACAGTGGGTGACGACCGGCAACGAGGGCTATGGAAGCCGTGCAGCTCAGACTCCAGCGCATATCTCCATCTCCGTTCCGCGCAACACTCTGGAGGCTGCGAGATGTTCATATAAGCTGTGATGTTGTACGGCATATACACATAGAGCTAAGTATGGATACTTCTAGCTCGCATAAGTGGCAACGATAGACGCACTGGCAGACACAGTGATGTGGGAAAGGGAATAAACTTTTTACGAGCAGCATAAAAGACGTCTTGGTCTATGCGTGTATATGTCGAAAGAACTTGCTTCTTCTATTCACAGTGTCGGACAAACGAGCGGAGAAAACCTATATCATTGCCTAATATATTTTTTTTATATCCCTACCAGACAGAAATCTGGTGGGCTCAATTGTAGTCGAGGTCTACGTAATGCGAAGCATTCATGGTTTGTACAGAACGGCTGTATGAATACTGTAACTGTTGAGCAGCGAACAGTTATGCAGAGATTATACGCTGTATAATGCTCATATTTATCATAAGTAACACTTAATTTTTCTAACGGCAAGATGTAAGATCGAAAGCAAACTTAACGGTTGGCGCATATGCAGTGGTCCCAGTGCACGTATCTAGTCGCCTCTGTGGTACATAATTTTTGACCGCACTATCACCGGGAATCGGCCCGCTAAAACCTCGAGATGCCCGCCCGCCCTATCGCCTGCAAAAAATTTAAAAAAATAAAAAAAAATAAAAATAAATAAATAAATGTGGCTGGACTCGGAGAAGAATGTTTCGCATTAAAAGCCGCTGAACTCGCGACTGCACCAATATTGGGCCGGTATTTATTACGAACGCACTCTAGTAAACGCTCTACGTGAAAAGTCTAGGGACAGCTCGGGGACGTAGCAAACGTATGTTCAATCATTAAGAAGGCAACGCAACTTACGAATGTGGGTGAAATGCTTGTTACACCATTCGGCAGCTGTCGTGTACGACGGTGCTAAGAAAGTGTCGTCTCCCGAAGAGAGCGTTGGCGCGGCGGCAGAAGCAGAGGCAGCTCACCAGAGGTCGGCACGACTTTGACCAAGGCGACCGGGGGCGCGTCGTTCGGGTTGGGGTTAGGGCGTCATCGCTGGCGCGAGCAGACGCGACGAGCAGACGATGGGGCGCGGGTGGACACATTCATTCTCGATGGCGCTCGCCTTCTCTCTCTCTCCCCTTCCGCCTCTATCTTTTCCCCTCCCCCGAACCCAATCATCCACCAAGGTTCGTAGCCTCCACGGTGTTGCGACCAACTGCTGAGATGAAGTATACGATATCACTGCGAGACTGCGACGACAGCCGATGTTCCCTCGTATACCCTCGGGGTGCAGTGCAAGAACTTGTCGGTCGATATTCCTTGCATGTGAATTAATAGGATTATAAAAAAAAGAACAATGAATGTGTCGTCCCCGCCATCTCCATATATTATTTCCCGTCTCCAACATTCCTGGGGCGATATCGCTAGAGAATTCGTGGACTTTCAAGCTTTTTGTGCGCACAACGTAAAAAAAAAAAAAAACTGTCCCGTTTAAACTGAACGTATGCCGTATTTTTGTCGGCTTCAGTTTTCTTATTCATTACATTTCTTAATCCCACACAGAATTCTAAAGCTGGAAATCGTAATGCACTCTGTTTGGTCCGTTCCATTAGTTAAGTAATTGGCGAAGAAAAATAGTATCAGTCCTTGAATAAAAATCCAGTACGCCTGCGTCACGTGGTCTTAATAATCGTTCTTTCTTTTTCACACGTTGATGGGAGATTACGTTAATTACCGTCATCAGGCGATGTGAGCCGTCTTTTATCAGACGCTGCACTCTCAGCTTGGTGCCGATTGCGTGTATGTAAATTAAGACGTAGGTGCCAGTTATTCTAAATGCCCAGTGAATTTCTTTCTTTTTTTTCGCGAGTGTGAGTGCATTTGTGTCATGACAACAGCTCAAGCTCGGACAAAAACATGTTCACACACAACACTTGCTCACTCGAGGCCGGTGTAAAAGGCATGCAACGATACACGCCAAAATACGGCCAAGCTGATCACATACGCCGACGGAAAACTCAAGACACACATGAGCACAAATCCACGAGATCTTTGCTTTGGACATTTTCGTGTCTCGCAAAGTTGACGACGGCGAATGAGCCACGCCTTTTAAGCATCGCGCTTTTTGTGATGGCGTTGTTTTTGTTCGTACCCTGGAGCGAACTTTACCTCTCTTCCTATTCAAGCGTGTCATGTGTACAGGCTGTGCGTAGCACACCCTTAAGCACGCTATTGACACATATAACGCCTTGGCGGCGCACATAATGGCACTTAAGCTCGTTTGACGAAGCACGTGGTGACGGGATACCTTCGCGATGAAGCGAGCTCTTCACAAGGCAGAAAAAAAATAAACAGAAAAAAAGAAAGAAAAAATGAGAGAGAGGGGCATAAATATCAAAACGGAAGTTGACGGAATTAACAAAGAATAGCGAGCCGCAATTAGACAAAAAAAGAAACCGCCCATGTTGGAATTAAAACTGGCGTACGTAGTGAGGTCATTGATCATCAGTGAAAGCTTTAGCCCGATTTCTTAACTTCGGATAAGAATACATAGGTGCCTGTCAAGGCTTCTTAGGGAAGACGTGTCTTCCCCAAGGGAAGGCATGCCTGCGAGGCGCGTCGATGCAATATGATGGAGTAAGTGCACAAGACGAAGGATGTAGAACGAAAGCTGACAAAAAGAAAGCTGTGTTGCGTAGGAAGCTTTGGAAACAGCTTGTTCCAACCCTTCTGCACTGTAAATGTTTATGTGATCAAAGACAGGCGATGCCACGCTGTATAAAGCCATATTTTTGGATTGGGTAGAACCTTCGACGGAACGCGCTTATAGCGCTTTCCCCAGAACGCAGAGTGCTGGGCTCTGTTTCAGTTAGCTCTATCGGCGCTATTTTCGATGACAATGACGTTGACTAGCGTTTGCCCATGAGCAGGGATCATATCGTTCGTCGACTTAGCTGCGGATTTTATTTGAATAAACGTTCTGTCAAAAAAACAAATGCAAACAGGAGATGGGGTTGAGCGGGAGAGGTCCTCACAGTTGTATATAAAGAAACTCCTGCGCCGTAGATACAAAAAAATCTCTCCACTGCCGTTACCTCTACAGCGGTTATTATGCTGAATACGTCGATACTCTCGCTATAATCAACGAAGCTATGCGCATCACTGGCCTCGGTCAGCAGCGGATTTTCGGAGAGACGCCAGCTGAAGACGTCGAGTGGAGCGGCTGGAAACGCCGACTATTTTGTCGTATTCTGTCGAAATGTATCGCTGGTTTTCTTTTTATTTTTAGTTGCTGTTTTTTGTTATTTTTCACTTGGAAAACTCCAGCCTCCTCGTAGTCCACTCAGACAACGGCGCATGCGCGCGTAAGTTATCGGTTGGGTAGTCAATAAATTATCCTTTTTTTTTAGTGTTTCCTTTTTATCATTCGTTCTTTTTTCTTTCTTTTCTTTTTTTGCTCGCTTTCATGCTCAAAAAGCTTTAGTGTGCAGGTATGGTAACACTTGCACACGTGCACTGACAGTTATGTTCACAGGAACATGGAGACCTGAAATGACCGACTGTGAGCGGACAAAGGAAGCCGCAGGCTGGAGTCATCATTTCGACGAGCGCATACCTGTCTTCGTCCAGCCAACAACTGCTGGTCACACTGACATTTCTCAGTATGAGTTGAATGAAAACGAACGATTAAAGTTGGCATTCGAGAAGCCGTATGGGCTCGACGTATATACCGGATATAAAACTGTTCTACGAGTGTAAATGTTCATCAGAAAAGCTATACTTGGTACATATTCAAATGACATCTTCGAAGCATCAGAGCAACAGTTGCTCGATGATGAATTGGATGTTTTCTCCAGTGAAGCTCAGGGCAGTATACGTGAGTGCAAGCAAACCAGTGGATTGCACAATTCTCGTCGGCATATACACTACCTTTTAAATTCCGCTTCCACATCTTTTTTTTTCTTCTTCTTGCGTGATTTGTCCGCATATATCTTCGGCGTCTATGACAGCATCTCAGGCAGCCTTCTCAAAAAGTATATAGTTGTGCAAGCGCTCGCGTGCTCTCCCACGCCTTGCGCGTGCATAGTGCCTGGAACGCTTGCGATGCAAGAAAAAATGCACGCTTCAAACGCATAAGCCATACATAGGTCCACGTCATACAGAAATATTCAGATTCAGGAGCCTCCTTTTGCGTTAGGCCCAACCATATAGTTGTTTTGCATGCATGTTCGGGATCTTACCGCACCAGCAAGATCAGCTGGAACGGAAGCGCAGGAAGTACGTATTCCTTGCTGTAGCGGGAAGCGTTGAACGAGGGATGGTTACATCGCCGAGAGCCTGCGCGCTGACATAACCTTTAATTGCTATAGCAAATATATGAATACTCCGAGCGCATTCCTGCCGTCGCCGTCACAGTGATGTTCCGTATAAAGTACAAAGGTGATAACATGGTCACCGCGCGCCCTATGCTGTATGTGCAAGTGAAAGCGTGCGCGGGTGAGGCGACGATGGCGGAACGGATATAGCTGGCGCAACGGAGGAAAGCTGGGCGGAAGTGCGCCGCCTTAAGTCGCGCGCAAGGCACCGGGGGAAGGGGAGGGGTGGCGGGGTTCTACTCTGGCGGCGGCTACGTATGACGCGAGCCGCGCGGGCCCTTCTTGAAAGCGGTCAGCGACGGGGACAGTCTGGTTGCACCGATGGCCCATAGCTTCGTGTTCGCTTTGTTTCCGCCGCTCAGCTCGCGTTCAATTGATAGGCAGCACGCAGGTCACTTCGCTCGCTACTGCTGCCGCGCTTCCTCACGCCAGCGTTTCCAGAGCGAGAGTCCGCGGTCATCGAGTGTGATGTGTTCATGTTTGCCTGCGCGCGCGTAATACCATGCTTGTTAATTTAGTTAGTAAGCGAATGTTTACAAGTTTATACGGCCTATAAAACTACAATCCTTACTTCGCATTAGATGTCTACTAATGCCTGCTTAACCGTCCTGCCTTTCCTCTTTTTTATCTCTCTCTCTCTCTCTCTCTCTCTCTCTCTCTCTCTGTCTGCTACTGTAATGGATGCTTCGCCTTTCTGGTGAAACTGTGACTTTTTGCTTGCCGTCCTCAAAGCAACGCACCCGACCCTGTGACCATGCACAATGCTATTGGTGATTGTTTATTACTGATTTACGATTGACTGATTGGTGATGTTTCGTTCATGTACAAGAGGTAAGATATTTCATAGTTGGTAGACCCCTTTGGTCGCTTGTGCGTTGTTTCCTTCAAAAATGTTGCCCGAAACGGTTGTCGAGGATTGGTCAAGAAGCATTCGCAGTATATACGCGAGATGCATACAGAGTTCTTCTAAAAGAGCATAGAAGCTGACGAACTTCAAAGCATACGAAAGTTGTTGTTACGAACAGGATCGACAATTATTGCACTAACTTCGCCACCGCTAAGAAAGAAATATATTCAGTTTTGTCTAAAGGGACACTAACGGATTAAGTTGAGCTAGATTGAAACATTATCGACGTTTCCATCTCCAGTGCCAATTTGGGTGCGAGCGTCCGCGACAATATGCCACGGCTGTTTACATGTGCGCTACTACATCAGTATTGCACTGGCTCGTGTCCCGAACACTTATTAGTACTTGTCACACCCGGTAGAGTTGGCGAACGTCGAACATCGCGCAAGTAAACGGTGCGAACTCGCGTAGACGCAAGACGTTCTTTCCTGTTCCTTCTTTACGCGCTTTCGTGCGTTGCGTTCGCGCCGTCACTTCTATCGCGTTCACAGGCACTTGCATCTAACGGAGGAAAACAGAGCGGTGAACAAGCGTTAACCTTCGAGATCTGAGAACAACAACGACATCCGAGCGCTCGAGACCAACCGCAACCGATTCTGCCCGCGCACCGAGGCACGATGACCCCGGTGTTGAAGCGAAACCGCACCGTACCTTTCTTTCTTTTCTCTTGCAACGCACAGGTGACAGCGCCCGCGGATCTTGCCCTCGGCGGCGCAGGAGGCGGCGGCCTGCCTTTCAGCTTTCACATACTCCCTTTGTCGCGGCAAGCGCGAGACGTCACACAGCCCTCGTCGCAAAAGCTGGACATGCGCTCCCGCGCGTGCGAGGAGCTCACCGTCTGCGTGCATTCGCTGCCACGCGGCGCGTTCCTTCTCCGCACAGTCAAGAAGCGGGCCTTCATTTCGGACGGCCGCGAGTTTTCGAGCGACTCGGTACTGGCGCTCAAGGAAGCGCGGTTTCGTAATAACGCGTGCGACCCGGACATTCGTCGGTGGCGTTGCCGGATCAGTGCTGCGCGCCCCGCCGTTCTTGCTGTGTATGTGGAGGGCGCCGATGCCGTCTTGCACGACGCGCTGGTATAAGCGAATGCGCATACGCAATATCGCATCGCTTACTTCTCATAACTTTGCCAACCCGCTTTTGTTCTTAGGGCACACGGGAACATTGATGTAGAAAATTCTTTGTCATCACCTCTCTCTCTCTCTCTCTCTCTCTCTCTGAGACTTCGAGATTCGAATTTTGCTCATTCAAGCCACGACCCGCAGCGTTCCGTGACTACACAGAAAAATTGACAGGAGTTCTTATGTGATTCGTTCGCAAAATTCTAACGTAGTGGCCGGTTGACGGCACGCTTGCCAGTCAGTTACGTTGGAGAGTGCCTGGCCTGCAAAAGAAAAAAGAAAATAAATAATACACGAGCCGTGGGGCAAATAAAACATTTAGGCGCCGATCAGAGAAGCTGAAGATGGGCTGGCAACAACGACATGAACGACAACAGCAGTACAACGGCGATTATAGTGATGAGGAAAATACGGAATGATGACGACGGCCAGCGACGGTTTGACAACGATGGCATGAAAACCATTAAGGGTTTCTTCAAAGGCGTTGCTGTGCTTTTTTGGAAGCGGCCGACATTACACGACAGTCTGTGATTGTTGCCAGTTGCATCGCGGTACACGGGTGAAGACTAATTATCTCTTCTCTTGGCTTCCTTTCTCCTCGATTCTTCCAAATTTTTTCTCCTCTTCCAAAGAAGGTAGCCAATCGAACATTTATCGGGTTTAGCCTCCCCGTTTATCCTCGTTTATGTCTATTTCGTTGCCTTCCTACATCTTGCTTTTTCTGTTTGCCAACAGCGCTGCCTTCCCCGTGGCATCACCGTTGAAAAAACGAACTAAGCGTGCTATACACCGTGGAATTTCATACAACTACTAGAGAGAACAGTGGCGCCAGTGTCTACGGTGTTTGCGAACAGTGCGGTTCAGTCAGCACGGGAATGACGTTTAAATGAATAAAGGCAAGGCACAAAAGACCGGGACTGAAGAAGGACACAAACGACAGAACCGGCAGGATGGCGCCGGTCCTGTCGTTTGTGTCCTTCTTCAGTACTTGTCTTTTGCGCCTTGCCTTTACTCATTCAAGCATGAACCAACTATCCCAAGCAAGAGTTTTAAATGACGTTTAGTACATGGATTTGCCTAAACTTCGTCCTTCTGGCTTTAAACGGCTTCGAGACATTGCAATGTAATCATTTTCTAGAAAATATGGTGCTATAAATAATTAACTAAAATTATAAATATCGTCTGACGGCAGGATTCGAACACATGACCTCCAGCCCAGAAGCTCGATGTCGAAACCTTTACGCTACGGACGCATGGACGAGCAGAAACAATGCAATTATCAGCGATTGCGGTGTTCACAAAGTCTGATTGCCTTCTGCATGGGAAAAAACATAGATTGCTTTGAAGTTTAGGCCCATAAAGGCAGATAAAGCGTAATAAATGAAGCCACAAGCACGAAGATCAAACAAATCCGTGTACTGACGGTCATTCCTGTGGTGGCTGAACAATCGCAGTGCCAGAGCTCCTTCAGTTATATTGCATTAAACAATCTGTGCCGAACAATGCCGAACCCCGCCATGTTGTCAAATTCTGTCATGTTGAAGTTTTAGGGAAATGAGGGAAGCCGTAGGAGCCCTGTGGCCCAATAACAGCTGATAAATAGTGAATTCGCCAATACGGCGGAGTCTCACACTGTCAGAACAGCTCCCTATAGCCTTCGTTCTTTTACTAACAACGTTTGATTTCTACAGTCTGTATGTGTTTATCAAACAGAGTCGCTAAAAGGGTCTTTCGCCTGTTCTGGTAAACTCTGCCAGTGGCTGTATATAAGCTTGGTCGGTAGATATCGCAGTTTTGCATATCGGATGACGGAGCCTCTTCAACCACGCCTTATGCACACTGTTTATCAGCGTAGTGATTTTCACCTTGCACAAGCAAGTAATTATCGGTCATGTGAACCGTTGCTCTCGCTAGATATGCTTCCTGAAAAACAGGTAAAACAGTCGCAGTTTCGCACGAAAGGCGAGGCATTCACTGCAACAGCAAATTAGTAGACAGCTATACGAAGCAAGGATAGTAGTTTAATCGGCCGTATAAATTTGTAAACCTTCGCTAACCAACTTAACAAGCATGTTGTCACTCGCGCGCAAGCAAACATGAACACATCGCACTCGATGACCGCGGAAACTCGCTGTCAGAACGCTGGAGTTATGAAGCGCGGCAGCGCCAACGATCGGATTAACCTTCGTGCTGCCTTTCGCTTCAACGCGAACTAAGTGGCGAAAACACAGCGCACACACAGCTATCAGCACTCGGCGTATTGTTCCCATTCCAGATCGCTTTCAAGGTAGGAGCTGCGCGGCCGCGCCGCATCATCCGCAAGAGCAGAGCGACTCCCTCTTTCTATCCCCTCACTATCTCTTCCCTCCCCACTGCACCCTTCCTCCCCTGCTTTCCTCCCAACCGCGCGTGATATTGAGCAGTCCTAGTCGGCTCATCCTCGAACGCTTTCAGTCGCACATACAGCATACGGCGTGCGGACAGCATACGGCTTGCGGAATTTATAGGGAATATCTCGGCGACGGCGACACGGACAGCAGAAATGCGCTGGGAGGGTCCATATAATTGTTATCGCTATAAACAGTTTACAAATAATCACTACAAGAACATTAATAAGTCCCCGTGCGGACGTAATAGACACGCAAAAGCAGGAAAATACATGTTCAAGTAAAAACCGATAACTGCACTCCGACTAAAGAAGAAGAAAAGCCCGAAAGCATATAGTGTATAGTGTAGCGTAAACCATATGGTTTACGCTACAAGTCATGTGGTGCTCACTACGAGTTCCTTAGTCACTTTTCGTCTACACTCAATACGCGGGATCGAATCCCGGCCACGGCGGCCTCATTTCGATGGGGGCGAAAGGCGAAAACACCCGTGTACCTAGATTTAGGTGCACGTTAAAGAACCCGAGGTAGTCCAGATTTTTGGAGTACCCCACTACGACTTGCCTCATAATCAGATCGTGGTTATGGCAGGTAAAACCTCATAATTAAATTTTTTTCATCTATACTCAATAGCTACAGATAGAATGAATATAGTAATTAGCGTCACATCTTACACCTAGGGAAAAAAAAGAACCTTACGTTACGTTACGAGGACGTTACGAGGGGGCGTATGCTCGCGATCAATTCTCTGGTATCCACTAAGCACATGTCTCAAAGGAACAAGGAAACGTCCACTATCACCGCTGACTAAAAACCACCTCCATCAACATGTTTGCTTTTTCACTATACGAGCTGGTCGGAGTGCAAGGGCGCACCGCGAATTCATCGACAAACCATGTGGGAGAGTTAATTACTGGTAGTTAGCGGCCCTTACCCAGCGTCTAGTGCCATTTTAGGAACGAACCGAGCGCTGCTGTTAGCCAGGAGAAAGCTGGCGGTCCATTAGCATCCTGCCCCCCCCCTTTTTTTTTTTTTTTGCTCATCCTATCGGATAGCAAGCAACGTACGCTTTGAAATAAAGGATTCTGTAGCGGTCTGCTTTGAAAGCCGCGCCATGCCTGCCAGGTTTACGTTTTCTTCTTGAATATATACCGGCCGCGTTCAAGGCACGCAGCTATTACGAGGCACCGATTACACGCACTGTACCCCAACCCCTCCTTCTCGCAGACTTTATTTTATTTACGTACCTGCTTCTGTTTACGTGTGTCAGGTAGAGTGCACGGCGGCATTAGTCCGAGGCGCCGCTACAAGAACAAGAGTCGGGTACAGCGTCGTTAAGAACATGTGTTAGTCTGGACAGCCTTGTAAGGGCCCTCCGAGAGCAGCCAGTAAGAAAGGCTTGGAGCTTGACTGCGCGCTCTACCGACGTTTACTACCCCGCATACTGTATTGCCAGCTCGAAGTACTACTATGCGCGGAGAGCGTTGAAAGCCCATAATGCCTACGGAGCCGTGAGGAAAAAACTCATGGTGTACAGAGTCGGCCATTTTACTGCGTACGAAACTCGTGCTCCTCTGGACGGCCTTGTCGAAGGAGGCAAGCTGTAGTGTCGTCACTGTTGGTAAAAAACTGAACGACGCCGCTCGAAGAGGGGTTAACAGCACTGCTAACAAAATCACGCTTGACTACTACCCATTACGAGAGCGCCAAGTTCACTTAAATTAGCATCGCTGTCACTGACTTGCGAGATAGATAGATAGATAGATAGATAGATAGATAGATAGATAGATAGATAGATAGATAGATAGATAGATAGATAGATAGATAGATAGATAGATAGATAGATAGATAGATAGATAGATAGATAGATAGATAGATAGATAGATAGATAGATAGATAGATAGATAGATAGATAGATAGATCGTGCGTGCGTGCGTGTACGCTCTCATCACGCAAAAGATTCTTGAAGGTGGCAATGTTAACATTATTGTACAGTAACTTCGAAACAGAAGGTTATACAGCCCCGTAGTATTGGCATTTGGGCATTTCTTGCTGAAGTTTGAAAGCAACATCGATTCGAAATAGAAGCGCCGCGCGTAACCTATGATCTATGGGTTCCCAGAAACGTGAAAATGCGCTGACCTAACGAAGGTTACCGAGCTTGGACTGCTTACGAACACAGCGGTGACGAAATGTTCATACGCGGACCGCGTACGAACACTGGTCAACACGATGTTCTCCAAGAGTTTCCCATCAGCTCGGGACTCATCCGTCATGGCCTTTAATTACTTCTAGCTCTCCCCTCCTTCCGCGCTTCCGTTATTTCATTTCGCAACTATACATGCGAAGCCCACGAGTCGATGTATTATTTCCGGCTCATTGTTGGTCCGCTCAACTGCGGAGAAAAGATATTAGCCCTGACGGACGGCGGCTACTCCGGACACCTGCGCAGGTAGACGCGATGAGATGCGCGTAGAGCTCTATACGCACATATATCTCTTCCCGTGGCAGGGAGGAACAATGACGGGCAAAGTTCGGGAGCTTCACTGCATGGCGAGAGCGGCACAGGGCGCGCAACAACGGTGCAGTTCTTTTGAATCTCGAATGGCAGCGTGCACCCCTCAAACAGACAGCCGCCATTTGTCCTTACAACAATAGCAGCACTGCTGGGTGTACGCTGTATGCATATGTGAGAGTAGTGTGATGGCTTCGTTGTTCCCTTTTGACACTTTCTATGTTAGGCTCATTATTCCGACGGATTGCGGTATGCAGAAGACCTCGGCGCAGCTGGGAATGACGAGAGTTTTAAGGAAGCGAAGTTTGTGCTTTAGGCGCGAATTCGTGTGGAAAGGGGACGGGGGGGGGGGGTATTTTGTAGTTTCTTTTTTTCTTTTAGGAACAGGAGCGTCAAGTGAAGCTTATTTTCAAATTAGGCAAAAAGGAAAGACCCGTGGAAAAGAAGCTGCCTGTAGGAAATAAGCTAGTGGAGAGAGAGATAGAGAGAGACATCCTTTATTGGGAGCTGGAGAGAGGGAAACTAAAGAATGAAGACAGAGATGTTAACTAGGAAATCGTCTGGTTGGCTACCCTACGCTGGGAAAAAAATTGTAATAGAAAGAAAAGAGAGAAGAAGGCGATGGGGGAATGTGTGCACGTGCAAGGCCAGCATCACGCAGTTAAAGGCACTCGCACAAGCCAGTCGTTTTGAAAAATCACCCAAAGGGCTTTCACTGGCTTCAGCGCCAGTGGTCCGTGGGGACGGTATTCCAGTGTCGTGCCGGTGCGCTCCCCGGATGATCGTCTAGTCGCCTCCATGCGGTGGACATTGATTGTTTGTATGTCGCATTGAGTACGGTGGCACAATTAGGTGGTCGACGTTCTCTTCGCAGCCACAGACATCACATGCAGTACTCTCAGCCGTTCCACTTAGCGCTGAATAAGCTCTCGTAAGAACAACTTTTAACCAAACACACTATGGACCCCTCTGGGCGCAGTTCCGAGTTGCAGGCTAAGGCGTTTGTCTGTGCAGTCTGGTGCGCCTTATATGATACGGTGCTCCACTCGGCTAACGGGAGTGTGCGCGCCAGGATGCAAAGCTGCCTTGCAGCGTCAGTCCTAGAGAGAGGAATTGGGACGCAGTGCATGGTCGCCTTCACGTGACTTACGAGCAGCCTTGTTGGCGTCGCCATTTTTCGGTGACACTGCAATCGCTGATGCACCATTGAAAAGAAACCTCGTGGCCTGTTTTCTACCAAATGATGGTTAAGTTTCATGATTTTCCACGTCAGTCTGTCGTGAGTTCCATTTCAGAGGAACCACTGCATACAATATAATGTCGGCTTTTGAGTCGCAGAAGTCTGTCCAATATGCATCACTACGCACTGCATATTGCTTATTACTTTGTTCATTGCTTTGTCATTGGCTTTAAACTTACATTTTTCGTTATTGGTTATTAGCTAACATTGTATTAGCAGCCAAGCTTTTTGTGTATACGTTGACCTACTGCATATTTCCTTTTTTCTTGTTGATTGCATAACCACTCCGCTCTGTAATGCCTTTGACCCTGAGGTATACTTAGTAAACAAATAAATTTTTTGCGGGACTCTGTCTATCGATAATCTGAAGTGCACCGCGAAGAACCACGAGTTCCTTAGCTGTAGACGTTGTGACGCGCGAAGCCTTTAACGGTTGCGTTATTGTTTCTTTTTTTGTTTTGTTTTTTGTCCGTATAAGTACAGTCCTTCCGGAACTGGTCGATGTAGTTGAGCCATCAGTAAGGACACGTGTGCAGTCACTGTAATTCTCATACGAGAAGGGTAACTGGCGTTGCTTGATGCAGACAACGGTAACACAAACTTTTTGCGAAGTCCTGGGATTGTGAGGCTCCCTCTGAAGGATGCCTCGCAATTTCTGTTGGAAGCCGTAGCGAGAATAAAGGAGGAGGAGGAGGAGGAGGAGGAGGAGGAGGAGGAGGTAAGAAAGAGAGAAAGCAGTGATGTTAACCAGAAGCGCGTCTGATTGGCTACCCTAGTCTGGGGGACGGGAAAGCGGGAATACAAAGATGAGATAGAGAGAGGAGGGGGAGGAAAGACGCAGTGAGCTAGCTCCCGCACGCGGATGGCCTGAGCGAGTCAAAGGCGTTCACATAGGCCAGTCACCCTCAAGAAAGACAAAAGTGCCTTCACAGCTTGGTGGGCCGACGAGATGGGGACGGTCTTCAGGTAACGTCTGCACGGACAACGGCCAATCGTCCAGTCTTCGCATTGCGTAAGATTGTGTTTTTTTTTTTTTCGACTGAAATCGATGACAATGGCGCAATAAATGTTCGATGTTCTCTTCGCCGCCGCAGATGTCGCGTGCAGCACTGTCGGTCATTCCAATCAAAGTAGTGTACGCCTTCGTAAAAGCCACTCCCAACCACAGCCGGTATAGAAGCGATTCCTCACGTCGGTGAAGCCGGGGTGCAACGAGAATAAAAGACGCAATTATTGAAATAGGTGAACTACCGAGAAGCAACCGCCGCATTTAGAAGCCACGGTGCGTGTCGTGCCAAGTTATGCGGAACTTGCAGTTTTATGCAATGCAGTTTTATGCGGAACTCATTTTCGCTAGATTCTCATTCAGTTTAAAGCTAAGCGTAAGCTTAATTCTAAGGCTGCCCATATATTTTTAACCTTGCACGTTTTCTCTGGGTTTATAAATCCAAAGTCAAACTTACGTTTGTTAGTTTGTTTGAATCCGATGTTCAGTTTAAATCGCACTTCTTTGATCACACTGCAAACGCGACCCCGGCATGAACAGGGTTTATATGCAAATGAGATGCACTTTGTCAGCGCTCTCGACTTCATTTATCAGCCCTTTTAGCGTAGTTTCAGGTGAAACGCCACATCGCTACAACAGGTATCAAGTACAGCCTTTCACACATGCGCTGCGTATGGTAATATTTTGTGAATAAACTTACGGACTTTCTGAGGGCACAGAAATGGGGAGGGAGGGGGGGGGGGCGTGCAACTGCGGTTTTCAAACGAACAAGACACGTGTGGATCGGCGCTGCTCAATCTTCGTTCGTTTATAGGCCTAACGTATCATCCCCGCATTTGACGCGCACTGTCAACAAACATTCCTTATGCATGTAAGCGTTATCTTCTTCCATCTATGCGTGTTCGGAATGAATAAAAAAAAAAACATTCGTCTCGTGAAATGTCAGCGCTGTGAGATGTATCTTCGTAAGTCAAAATCGCATTCGTCTTGCCTTCTTAAACCTGCACTGACACAAACACATGCGCGGGCGCCCGCATAAACACGCGAACAAATGGCTACGCATGCACCCATGCACACACGAACGTATGAACCCCTTCAGAAGGTCGGACGATTTTTCTCTGTGAAACCGCCGCAATGTAACAATGTTCCGGAGCCTTTCAGTGTCGAGACAGCGAGCCAAAGATCGTACCGCTCGTTGAATATTGAACGAGTTGTCATTCCGGCATACCAGATACACGCGCACATTGCGTTAGAGTCCATTTCCATGCGGAACGTTCTTGCCCTTTAATTGAGTCAGGAACGAGCGAACTAACGAAAGAACGAAAAAAAAAGTGTCGCATCTGTTCGGCATCCCGCCTCTCTAAACACGCGTCATTCATACCCCCCCCCCCCCCCTCTACGCTTCTTGTTGCACCTCGTATAACCAACTGAAGGAAGGACTAGTTGCGAGGTCCCTTCAGGCGGAACTGGCGCCCCGATTTTGGAGAACCGACATAGGCTCTAGCCAGAACGTCGGTGTCGCAGCGTTTTTCTGTGAAGGCGGCGCTTCTTTTCTTTTTTTTTTTTTTGTTTTCTTTTTCCCCAAAGTTCATCGATCGGCCTCTATGTTCTGCGTGGCGTCTGATTCGGTGAGACGCTCTGGCGTTGTTTATGCACCCTACTATATACACGTCTAACCACCGGAAAGCCACGGCGCTGCTCGTGCGTTTCGCGAGGGGGCCGGCAGCGTCAGCGTGCGCTCTCTCTCTCTCAACCTCTTTCGCATCGAGGCTCACCTCTTCTCTTTTATTCATCGGCGCCGCGTAAGATTAAAGAAAGAAAACCGACTTCGCGAGTTGACGTGATGTCATGTTTTATTAAAGTGGAAAGTCGGGCGAGTTGGTATGCATTCATAATGGCAACAGAGCTAACAAAACGATGACGGAGTGAAAGCACACGGGACGAGCACTGACTCACAACCAAGTGTGGGCGAGTGCATGTATAGGGCAAACTGGCCGGTGCATCAATGTAAGACTTAGGGGGCATGAATTGTCCTTAGACAAGAATGATTATGCGCATGTTATGCCCTTGTTTTGTTGTGTTATTCCCATTGCCGACAATGTAAGTGTAAGCCTCTGCTCAAAGAGACAACAATTTTGTTTAAGCATACTGATGTATCCGCTAGATTAGTCGTGAAAGCAGCCCACGTTGCGCGGAATGGCTCGTGGTGGATTAGCCAGCCTTTGATGGCGCTTTCTCAGCAGGAAATAATTTACCTAGACAGCTCGATACGGTAACAGATGCCCTGTATCCACGCGGCCTGGTTGTGCGTTCCTCGTTTGGCCATGTGATCGCCTGTGTCGCTTATATTCCTGGGTGTGTGTGTGTGTGTTTCAGTAAACTTCGTTGTGAGTCAGCGCTCGTCCTGTGCCCTTTCACTCCGGCGTCATTTTGTTCGCGCTGTTACCACTGTGAATGTCATGTTTTTTTTTGGTTTTTTTTTGCAGTGCGAAAGACAGGACGAGAAGAGAGAGAGAGAGAGGGGCGATATAAGGAAGGCAGGGATGTTAACCAGTCGAGAGTCCGGTTGGCTACCCCACGCCGAGGGAAGGGAGAAGGGGAATAGAGAGAAAATAGAGAGAGCTGTCCCTATGCTGCCGCTGAATCTCTTTGGGCAAAATCTGTGGAATCTAAGTGAGAATGACCGGTTCTAGTTACCTTTCGGAGCAATATCCTTACTTGCAACTCTTTAACTGCCTTGTAAAAACTGATGAAGTGAAAACTTTTCGTTGATTGAAACATCGAGATTTACAACTTTAATGTCATTCTCTGTCTTCGTTTCTCTTTTTTCCTAGAAGTTCTACAAGTATACCATCGGCAAAAAGAAAGAAAGAAAGAAAGAAAGAAAGAAAGAAAGAAAGAAAGAAAGAAAGAAAGAAAGAAAGAAAGAAAGAAAGAAAGAAAGAAAGAAAGAGAAAGGAAAGTACCCCGCCGACCGGGTAGCAATTTACGTGGCCATAACTGCGGCTTGGTGTAAAAAGGAAGCTTTATGCTTGTTGCACACGTATTACTGAATATTTCACAAGCAAGTGTTCTTTCTTTTTGTTTTTGAATTTTTTCCGGTAGCCTTAGCAGAAGTTATCTTTCAGATGTTTTATAGCTTACATATAATAGCACTAAAATTCGCGAAGCGAAGAACAATAAGAGCAGTATATCCGCGAGGACTACCGAAAGTTTGCTTCCACCTAAATTATTGATTTTTTCTGTATATGTGAAAAGGAAATTTGAACAGTAACGCATACTTTCTTGACTAAGAAGCAAGCTAAAAGGAACGTGCGCGTAACAGAAAGACGTCAGAGAGAGTTGTGTTATACTCCAAATGAAATAGGAACCGTACAATAAACAGCTAAACATAAGCGCCAAAATGGAGCATATAGAAGTGGGGGGAAAATCGATTCATACGAAGTGCTGGTCATTTCTTGTCTTCCCACCCATCGAGGTGAAAAACCATCTGGCAGCAGTGTTGTTAGCAGAACTCCCACCGCTGCCTTTTATAGGTCAGAAGTTAAGCGGCGGTCGCATGTGTTCTGCTGAGCGCTTTCAGCTTCCGCTTGCGACTCAAGAAATTGCTCGTTACTTCTTTTTTAAAGTTGTTTTATGCAAAACTGGGGGCAAGGAAAAGACAGACTTAGCCAAAACTTGAGCCTGTCGTAAGCTTCCGAGTGAGAAATGATAGGTTCACAATAGAACGGATACAAAAACAAAAGTAAGGCCTTAGAAAAAAAGCCAGGTATTAACGAGCAATTGCGCCGAGTGAGAAAGAAGTCCGCTTGTAACGTCGCGAATAGCGGACGAACCGCATTCTTAAACGAGGCCTTTTTCTTCGGTACCAAGTGAGCGAGGTTGAGTCGCCTTGATAAGGTGATCTAACTGCAGAACAAGAGCGGGTAATCTTTGTGCCTTCAGCGGAATGTAAGCTACAATATCGATAGCCCACAGGCAAAATCACCCTTATTGCAGTGACGAGAAGAGCGGAAGTTTCCCTCGGATGTTCAAATGCACAATACTGTTAAAAGCATATGTGTTGCGTTTTTCTTTACGTACAGCTCGCGTCACGTTAAGAGGAAACTTCAGCGCGGGTGCTCCTTTCTAAATACATGTAAAAGGAGAATTCGTTTTTCTAGGCAACCACTGCACCAAATTTGACGAGGTTTGCTGCATTTAAAAGAAAAAACTTAATATCTAGTGATTGTTGGCTTCCAATTTTTTATTTAGATCGTCAATTTTTTATTAAAAACTGGCAAAATCAAAAATTTTCAGAAAACGAAACTATCAAGTTTACAGCTCTCTGACTCAGCAAGGAAAAATGATATCACAATTCTGTGGATTGCATCTGATAGTACATCTAAAGCAGACAAAATTGATATGTTACACATGAATCTAAAAAAGATTAGTAATATGGAAATACAGCTTTTGCAGAACCCTTGTGCAGAACGTAACAAATTCATGTAAGATACAAATTGACATACCGAATTTGTCCGTTTTGAATGATTTAATGAATGCCGTTTACAGAACCACGATATCTGTTTTTGATGCAGCGCTATTAACTTATAAACTTCGTGCATCTATCCTGCTCTCGAACTTTCGAATTTTTGAAAATCCTTTTCACAAAATGCAGGCCTTAAATCGAAATTCCGCTTGCGATAGTCACCATAATTTACCATTTTCTCTCAAATGCAACAAATTTCATTAAAATCGGTCGAGGGGTTATTTCAGAAAAGCGTTTTTGCGTTTTACATGTATTTGAATAGGCCGCGTCGGAGTTGGGGCCCGAGCTAAAGCTTCCTCTTAAGCGATATCTCCGAATGCTAATCTAAGCTCTAATCAGCGCTGCACTGATTGCAGCTCCCGTCAGACGTGCAAGCATGTAATCTATAGTCACAATTTAGGGGACGTCCTGAGCAGAAAGAACCGACGGAAAGTAATGCAGCTTCGTTTAAGCGTTAAATAAGTGTCGCCTGTCAGAGTAACATCTATATACTGTCCAAGATTGCAGTGCCAAATTTATGAGGGCGCCTCGACAGTGTAAGTCGATACGGTGCGTATTGCAATAAAGGCTATAGTCGAGAACGGGGAAACAGATTAATCAAGAGAGAGAGAGAGAGAGAGAGAGAGAAAGAGATAAGGAAGGCAGGGATGTTAACCAGCCTAGAGTCTGGTTGGCTACCCCACGCTGGGGGAAGGGAGAAGGGGAAGAGAGAGAAGGGAGAGAGAGAAGGGAGAGAGACGTGCACAGACACTAATTGAGTCAAAGCCACTCGTGCAAACCAGACGTTCTCAGAAAGCACAAAAGTGTCTTCACTACCTTCTGAGCCGATGATTGGTGGGGACGGCGCTCTAGTACTGTCTGTTCACTCAGAGGACGACCATCTAGTTTCCTCAATGTGCTGGACAAAGATTGTCGTTGTGCTTGAAATTGAGGACAGTGGCACGATAAGTGGTCAGTGTTCTCCTCGCATCCGCAAACATCACATGCAGGACTATCAGCCATTCCAGTTATAGTTGAGTAAGCTTTCGGGAAGGCAGCTCCCAGCCACAACCGACACAGAAGAGACGTTTCGCGTCGGTGCAGTCCGGCCGAAGGTCTGAGTTGCAGTGAAGGGTTCAGTATGTGCAGTCTGCTGCGCCTTGTATGTGCGGTATTCCGCTCTGCTAATGAGAGCAGGAAAGGCCTATGAAAGATCTATGCTGCACCTTTACAGGATCTTATTTATTCGACTCCTGCGGTACAGCCTACCGGTCACCTCCAACCCCTGCTGAACTAACCTGAATACAATCCAAAGCATACAACCCCAAGCCCTCAAGATATGCCTTGGTCTACCGCGTAGCGCGTGAACGACTGGAGTTATTACGGTCGCTCAAGATTACACCAGTCGAACGCACATTACCATTGAAACAATGCGTGCGTGCCTAACACACTTCGCTCTGGCCCCTACCCACCCCCTCGCAAGTCTCCCAGTAGAAAGGCCCCGAACGACATTCAGTGCAACTTTCTTCGCGCATTGTGCCTTTCTCAGGTCAGGTTAGGCACCTGCGGCAAGACCTTCCATTCCTCCATGTTGTGTGAGCCGCACTCAAGTAAACCTTACAATCCCAGGACTTCATAAAAAGTCGGGCTTGCCAGCATCAGCACTCACGCAACGAGAAATACAGCAACTACTGCACACATGTCTTTACTGATGCCTCAACTATATCAACCAGTTTCGATGGCGCTGTAGTTATACCAACAGTGCGAACAACCAAGCCGTTGAAGACTTCCCATATCACTACGTCTAAGCTGCAGAGCTCGCGGCCCTCCGCGACGCGCTTCGTCTGATAAATGCTGAAAATCCACGAGAACGGGCAGTATTCTGCGATTCAAGGCCGGCCTTGCAATCTGTGCAGTCGTTTCTCCGACATGAAACACCGGATCAGCTCACGTGTGAAATCGTGGAAGTAGTCCACCACTTCAGAGAAAAAGGCCATGATATCTATCGCGGCATCATTGGAAATGACGATGCAGATAAGGCAGCTCAGACGTCAAACAAGGAAGATCGCTGCGTCCCCGTTCCTCTCTCAGGAAGTGACGCTGCGAGACAACTTCGCATTCTCGCACACAGATTAATCAAACTTCTTAGTAAAGCTTCAGGCTTAGATGCGAGCTTTGTATAAAACGGCGAATGCACCGCAACTTTTTTACCCATCATTTCTAGCTCAGTTCCAGAAATAACTGGGCAACAGTTCCTGCCCCAGTTCTACATATACTGTGAACACGGCGGCCTAGCGAAATATGTTGCCACCCTTTGAGTGAATATGTTCGGCCTGTAGCTTCCCAGCGTTCGTTACCTATCACGTTAATTTTCCGTCTATAAGTACATGTCGACTTCTTTTAGCAAAGAAAGAAAGAGAGCGAGAGAGAATGCGTGTTCGCGGCTCAGAAAAATTTTGGAACGAATGTCTCAATAAAATTCCCGCGGCGAACAAGGAGCAGTCTTGCCCAGGGACAGACTCGAGCCTCGCAAACACCGGCCAGTGCTGGAGAAGAGCGCACGCCAGCGGCGGACACGCGAAAAAAAAAACAATAATAATAATAAAATAAGACGCGGAAGGTTGCGACCACACGAACGCAGCTACACTAAATGGCTTACAGCGAACCGCGAAATGTTTGCGCTGAAGATTACCTTCGGCCGCACTGAAAGGGCGGCTAGTGACGGCCAGAGGTGATGGCGTTGGAACGGGTGCACCGTGGTTGACGAGGCCGGGATATACGCACGACTGTAGGTGCGGGAACACGCTGAAAACGCGCTGGCGAGGTAGCGGTTGAACTAGTGAACAATAAAAAGAAAAAAAGAAGAGAGGGGAAAAAATAAACGACAGGGAGGGAGAGAAAGAAAGCAAGCCAACAGCAAAGTCGCATCGAGTGAAGTGGTCCGGGTCCGCACCGGGACCAATCAAAAGCCACCACCGTTCTCCTTAACTCCATCTCTGAATACTCGGGAGCGCGTTGGCTTCGCTCGTATACTGCCGACTTGGCAGGTCGAGGTTCGGGGGCAAAGGAACGAAGGGGCCACGAGCCTAGCGGGCAAAAAGCGGGCAGTGCAAGGGAGAGGGGGTAGGCGGGGGGAGAGAGAAGTGCGAAAGGTGATGCGCTGGCTTTCTTGCTGGCTCTGCGGCTTCCTGCACGCTTGCGCGGTTGCTGCAGCTTTTTCACGTGTAACCATCTCCCTTTCTATATCTGTTTTCTTTCCGCTTCTCCGCGGGCCTGCTTGTTTTTCGTCGTTCGACCGCTTGTCCTACGACCTGCGCGTTCGGCGAGCAGATGTAGCGAAAAAAACAGGCTGCCGATGGCTGCCCCCCCCCCCCCCCCCCCACCCCCCCCCCCCCCCCGCGCGCGCCGATATATTGCCGCTATACGAAAGACTCCATTAATATGCTCGTCCTAGAAGGCTCTATACGACGCTCCAATATCGCGAATGTGGCGATGCAAGGCGAACAATATCCGCGGTTGCCACAAAGGAAGGACCTTTATTATTTTCCAATATCTTTCGCTTGCGGATACATGTTTTCCCACGACGTATGTTAAAATAGTTGCTTCATGCATCGAAGTGCTTGCAGCGATGTTTTCATACTAATGCGCTAACGGAGGCTGCATGCAATGCGCGGCTTGCCTCCGTGTGCGATAGTGATGCGTTTGTGATGTGAGTGTTACGAGAGGCCTCGCTCGCGTCTCACCAAAGCCATTTTTGAACTTTGGAGATGATTTCGTTGCATTTTCTTTTCGTGGCGATACCGTTACCGCGACTAGACGCTATTAGTGTCCGCTCTAAATTGTCCTCTTTATACGACGACGACAATGGCGGTTTGTATTTCTATAGCTGCAGGAAACGCTATGAGAATTTGTAGGCACTGTTGGACGTGTAAAAGTTAAGGTGTGAGCAATACTAAATGTATGTGGGGTAACCGTAGGCATCGTGCAAAATTATCAAATTTCTGTCTTTTCTGCCTTGGATATCTGTAAGGTTCTCGACACGTAGCGTGTCATTTCAGAATCATCGGATGCGCATGAAGATGAAACACGTATAGTAACATAGTGTGTCTGCAATATTCTGGATGCGGTGTTCTAGACGCTCTGAGGGCACCGGAGAAATCTTCCACATTGCTCTCAGAGCGTTTAATGCGTTCGTTCTAGCAGACTATTAAAAAAACAACATTGTTGATGTAAACAAACGGCTTTGCATTTCAACTTGTAACATTGCACATGTAAACGGGAGACCCCTCACGCTTACCACCAGCTGCTTAAAATGCAAGGCCTGTCAACATCTTCTTTTTTGGGTCGACTAGCACAGATAGCACAATTTTAGCCCTTGCGATGAATTTTTTAAAGAGGCATACGTTACATGCACGAGAAACGAAAATGCATAATACACTAATTACCAACATTTCACAAATTGGGCATATCTGATTGGAACGTATTGTGAGGCTGACGCCAGTTTTGATATATCAATTCCCCAAAATATGCGATGAAATACACGGCGTTTCATTTAATCTTTTGCTTGCATGCATAAAAAACAGCATTTCTGTTAAAGAAAGTGAAGCAACAGTGTATTTCTACCGCAAAATTGATGGCGCATACCTCGAAACGGGTGTCATTATCAGAACTCGTTCCAAGTCCGCCTCTTCGAGTAATAGACCTCAAGGATAAGACCATTTCCATAACTGCAAAGCTAGCTTTCCTGCGAGGCAGTTTTCTAAGTAACGGCGGTGTGGTAATTTTTTGCAAACAGCGTGTGCAAGCACAGTGTATTATGAGATGAAAAATGGAGGCGTCGTTCTCGCAATGAAACAAGGCGCGAGTGAAAAGTCGCGGCATGTGCAGATTGCACTTCGCCTTCATTATAACGATGATCGGTGGCGCCGTTAATTGGCAAATCTGCAGTGCGGAGAAGCGCGCGCGCTAGAGCATTCGGAAAAGGGGTCTTATCTACCATAGGTGACCTTGAAAATTTTTGGCAGTCTTCGCAAGGAGCCCCGGTATTGTTCAGGAGGAGGAACAAACTTTATTTGTGCACAGCAGATTTGAGACCTACGCCTCTCTACCTAGATGACGGCCTCCAGCCCTTGGGCCCAGGCGGCATCTTCGGCCTGCTGGATTGCCTTGAGTTGGTCTTCCGGTGCACAGCTGAGCAACGCGGTCTCCCACTGCTCTCTGATGTTATTTATTTTATTCTGTGTGGGTGTCCGAGGACAAGCACAAACCATATGTTGTAGGTCCGCCCTTTCTTGAAAGAATCTACATCTATCCGTGTAAAGGTCCGGGTAGTAGCGGTGGTAGGCCACCGGGTTCGGATATGTATCTGCTTGTCAGAGGCGCCATGCCGTCGCTTGCCGTCTGCTCAGCGAGGAGTGTGCCGGGGGGAAATGGGCCCTTCCCAATTCATAGTGTTTGGTGATCTCGTTAAAGCTGGCCATCGGGTCTCTCTCCATTCCCAGTGTTTGTTGCGTGTCACCTGCTCGGCCTGTCAGTTCTCGAGCCAGGTTGTGCGCTATTTCGTTCCCGGGAAAGGAGGAGTGTGCGGGGT
Organism: Dermacentor variabilis; assembly: GCF_050947875.1. Lineage (NCBI taxonomy): Eukaryota > Metazoa > Arthropoda > Arachnida > Ixodida > Ixodidae > Dermacentor > Dermacentor variabilis. The sequence goes on along the minus strand of NC_134571.1, from coordinate 52,028,112 downwards.
GCCCATATAATGTGAATGTCGCGATCTTCACGAAAGTTGTTTAAAATGCTCAGCGCTTCCGGCGAGATTCTTCCTTTTGCATAGTTCTTGATGGGTGTCTTGGAGTCGCTTACTACGATGTTAGCTTCCGTGGAGGCTATTGCTAGTGCCAAGGCAGCCTCCTCCCCCACTTCCGCCTTCCCTGTTTTTACCGTGCCACTAACTCTGCAGTCATTCTCTAGACTCGTAACAACTATCGACATACACTGTATATTTGCGTACTCCGCCGCGTCCCCATAGACCACGTCCTTGGCACTACGGAATCTTTTGTGGAGAGCTCTCGCTCTTGCGTTTCTTCGATCTTGGTGATACTCCGGGTGCATATTTCTGGGAATTGGAGGTATTGATAGATGTTCCCTTATTTTCCTTGGGATGTCTCTCCGCACTCTGTGCTGTGCTTCGTAGGTTATTCCGATGTCATCTAAGACATGTCTCCCCGCCAAACTCTGTGTAAGCCTTTCATACTGCGCTGCTCTCTGGGCCTCAATAAGTTCGTCTAGTGTGTTGTGCACGCCGAGCGCCAAGAATTTCTCGTTTGACTCATTTGCCGGAAGTTCCAAGGCTTGCTTATACGCCCTTCTAATGATGCATGCATAGAGCTTGAGTTAAGGGACCACATATAACAATACGACTGATTACGAATGTTTCTATTAATCGGATGAGATTGTGCTCTTTCATGCCATGGTGCCAGTTGGATATCCGTTTTATTAGTCTGATTGTTTGTTAAACACTATTGTCAAGTAGTCTAATGGTTTCTCCGTTATGGCCGTTTTCGGATATGCGGAGTCCCAGTATTCTCAGGCTCTCCACTATCGGTATCGTGGTGCCTTCTACTGTGACCACAATTCCCGGCTTTTCCTTAACGCTTTCTCGATCCCGGCATGTGGGTCTATAGAGCAGAAGTTCTGATTTTTGCGAGGAGCATCTCAGTCCCTTGTCTCTGATGTCGTCTTCGACCGTGTTTACTGCTGTTTGAAGGATCTCTTCCACATGCCCATCGCTTCCACCGGCCACTCAAAGGGTGATGTCGTCCGCGTATAGGCTGCGTCCGAGACCTTCTATCTTTTCGAGTCTCGCAGGAAGACCGATCATTGCCACGTTGAATAGAAAGGGAGACAGCACTGAACCCTGCGGGGTACCCCTATTACCTAGTTTGAGTGCCTCCAATTTGGATTCTCCAATTGAATCGTTTGCGGTACGATCCGTCACGAAGTCTTTGATGTACGCGTATGTTTTACGTCCTACATCCAGCTTTCGGAGATATTGTAGTATTGCCTTGTGTGTGACGGTGTCAAAGGCCTTAGTTAGATCGAGACCTAGTATTGCCTTGGTGTCTGCAGTCTTCTCACCCGCATCTATGATCTGATGTTTTAGTTTGAGCATAATATCCTGTGTCGATAACTTGAGTCGAAATCCAACTATGGTATGTGGGTAAAGTCCTCCACCATCCATGTATCTCGCGAGGCGTGTGAGAACCACATGTTCCATGAGTTTACCGACGCAGGATGTTAGCGATATGCGCCTTAAGTTCGTCAGTTGCGGTTTCTTTCCAGGCTTCGGTATAAAAATGATTTGGGCTGATTTCAATAGACTTGGAATGCCACCTTGCTCCCAGCAGTTATTCATGTAGTCCGTTAGAGCTCGGAGGATACGTCGTCGAGGTTCCTGTGTGTTTTATTGCTTATCCCGTCTGATCCATCATTGTTCAGTTCAAGATACATAGTGAATTTTAAAGAGTTAATACAAGCAGTCGGGTTCACACCGTCTCAGGTGCCGGCGCAACAACTGCGGATTAGCGCGACGCTCGGAGGCGGTGTGGAGGGGACTGGGAAAAAGAAAACAAAGAAGAAAGAAAATAAAACAGAGTTCACGCAGCTATTCCTTTTGGAAATGGCTTTTATTCCACCATCACCAAAGCTTTCAACAAAGTCTTCATAGAAACTGTTCTCATTTGACATTTGTTTTGTACCGCAGGTACAACACATTCATATCGTTCAGATGTATTCACCTCCTGCGAGCACGGGTCTGTATAGCCCCGCGAGTAAGACACTCGGCTCCTGAGCGTAGGGCCGTGGGTTGGAAAATCGCCACCATCAGCGTTTTTCCTTTCCAACTTAATTTGTTTTGTGCATTATTTTCTTTATAGCGATTCGTCTTACGTAACGCACGGACGGACGGACTGACGGACGGACGGATAGGTTTCCTCGTTGGGCAGGCATAGAAATACTTGCGCATATCGAAACGGTAAGCCCCAAAATTTAATTTCTGACTCAAGGCTCTTGTTCATGTGACGACCTGCTCAATGCACCTCCGGACGAAGCGGTACCCTCGGCGTTGTCTCTGCTTCATTTCTCTCTCTTTTTTTAAATTCCTTAATCTCGTTCCTGCGTAGGATAGCAAACCGGACCCTCTTTAGTTGACCTCCCTGCCATTCCTTCTTCTCCTTCTCTCTCTTGCTCAGTGAATGTCGGAAACGCCTGCTTTTCCGCGAAAGTGCGTGGCGTCACAGTCACGTGACAAAGACCTCGATGTGCAACAACTGCAGTCAGATTGCTAACGACTGCGTGAAATCAGTGTTATAAACTTTTTGTCGAGCCGTGTCATTGAAATGAGATAAGCAACTTCGATAAATTTTTCGCTAAATATTCTACGAAGTCGCTAAAATTGTCGCTAGAACTGTCGAGTGAATAATGTAGGCATTTAGGAAACTGTATTATTGGCTAAGATGGCTTCACACATCTACCGAAACGTTTCGCGTTAACTGTACGCGTCGCATCTGTGCAGGTGAGGAACTCGCAACAAGTTTACCGGCAGTCTGCAGATTACGAATTTTACTTTGCTAACATATTTACAAAAAAGTGTTGAGGACAGCTGAAGTTACATGCCTACCTTCAGATTTGAAGGTGTGAAATTCGGCACAGTTAAAAAAAAATACGTGTAACCTGGTTTTCGTAGCAACCACCGTGGTTGCTTAGAGGCTTTGGTGTTGCGATGCTAACCATGAGGCTGCGGGATGGAATCCCGCTCACGGCGGCCGCATTTCTATGGGGGCGAAATGCAAAAACACCCACGTAATTAGATTTATGTGCACGTTAAAAAAATCAGGTAGTCAAAATTAACCTGGAATCTCCCACTGCGGTGTGTCTCATAATCATATCGTGCTTTTGGCACGTAAGACTCTCTAATTTCTTTCTTTATTTTCGTAGCACAATAGAAAAAGGACAACCGGTCTGTGTTGTGCCTGCTGATTTTCTACTGTTATTTTTTTAAAAGAAAAACAGTAAAAGCATGGTGATTTTTGTAACGCCTAATTTGTGTTCTCCCTTCGCTTGTTTTTTCTGTTATTTCACTGAACTAATCTGTTTATCGTTTCTCCGTAATTTTACCAAAATTCTTATAGTGCATTCCATAAAGGGAGAAACCTTTGCTTTCCTCATGACTGCAGTTTTCATATAGTACGACAAAATCAAATGACGGGATGTGGCTGTAACATGTAATACATGTACATAATAAGCACGCTACGGAGAACACGTGATATATGAACACCCCGCTGAAAGACTAACTGGCTCCAAGACGCCCGGCACTGAGCGAGAGTTCCAAGTAACCGTTCCATGCTCTGATGCGACATGACTCGAAGTGATTGCGGCTGTATCTGATTCAGAAACTAAGACGAATTGGCTCGAGTATACGAGATCCATCTGCGTACACTTTCGTGGCTGATGAAGCTGCACCTAACTGTTAATTGAGAATAGTAAAGAGACTAACATATATTGTTTCGCACACAGTATTGATGAGGATTTTTCCCTTTACCGTATGGGGGCCAATTCCCTTAAAATCAAGACAAATTCTGTATTTGACCATAACAAAGAAAAAATGTTGTTCTTAAAAATAACGCAACCTCTGTTCCTTCCATTTCAAGGTATTTTCCGCTTTTCCTTGTTTTTCCATATTTATTTTCTTTCAGTGCAGTTATTGGCGCTTGTGAAAGGATAAATAAATTTCTCGATACGCATTTGGTCTATTAACTCGGCGATGATAATTGCATGACTTTTATACAAGTCGAAAACTACTTTGCCGCCCTTTGATCTATTTGAAAGCTCCATGCAATATCGATGTTGTCCGAAAGCCTTGAGGAACGGAAGCGCTGCATTCTGATTCGTTTGAACAAACCCAGCCGCTCTGCTATGTGCGCCCTCTTTACAGTTGAACTGTGTTATTATTCACCGGCGGCGTTCTAAATCTCGCAATAAAGTGTATATTGCAATGTTTTGATAATTTAACTTACTTGAACGCGTGCGAACGACCACCAATCAGAAAACACTTAGTGAAACTTCAGCACTCTTAGCCACTAGCTGGCCTTAACGAAGAAGAAAAGAAAAAAACGGGCATTTTGTTAGCAGAATTGGAAGCCTGTTTTCATCGGCGCAATTAACCGTGACGTACGGTCTCCGCCCTCAGAGACCACCGTTGCTTCGTCATTGTCCCAAAGCCCACGCCCCGCACAGTCTATTTCGGCCGTCTATACTTTAGCTGTTGAATAATAAAGTGCGCCCTAGAAAGCTATTTAAGTAGCTGCTTTCTAAACTTCGAAGTCACTAATATGTGGAAACGAGGTGCGAAACTGGGCTAGTTGGTATTTCCATGACGATGCGCAATGTGCGGCCGACAGACAAAGACAAAAAAAAAAGGAACCACGAGGACGCGCTGTGCCCATCATTACCAATATGTTGCTAATTCTTCCGTCATGACCCTAAAAAAATCCGCCCACCACTAAATAGAACGTTGTTACCCTAAGCATGACTAAGATGCTGCTAAATCATGCGACGATGTTGCTAAAATGGCAACAAGATGAGCAAAACGAGAGGAAGGTGAAAACAGGGGTCGGTGTTTTGACAAGTGGACCTGTTTTTTTTTTTTTTTTCATGGCGACGTATGCTCTTCTCGGACAGTACACTGTGTTACCGTAGTCAACCGTGAGAAGTCTGTACTTCACGCCTGATCTCAATAGCACCAGACGCCACACTTGCGCTGAAGCATTATTGAGTGGTGCTAATACGGCTGGTCGGACTCACTTGAACTAACCTGCAAGGTCGAATTCTGTCCGCTGTCAAGAATCTTGAGACGTCGAATGACATTTAATTCGGGATGGGTATATAGGACAATTACGTTGATTGAATTCCCCAACCAACTCGAATGACAGCTGCGCATGAGACGGTGCGCTCAAATAGGATAAGAGTTCAAAAGAAGCAAACGACCTCAGAAGTGGACGCCTTGACAAAATATTATAAATCCATTAAAGCTGGCAGCTTATGCTTACGTAAGCCTGAGGTAGATATCAGAAAACGAAAAAAAAACGAAGTACCCGAAGCGTCTCTAATAGTGTTACAGCGTACGAGACATCAATATCAGAACTGGCATGACTGATGTGCCATGGCAAACGAGAAATGTAAAAAAAAAAAACTCTTTATATGGCACAGTGGAAGAAAGAAACATTCTTGTACTTATTACTTCACTGACTCTCAGTGCTGAAGGAATTTCTAGAATGCTACGTAATGTTTCGTAGAAAAATTCCTTTTTGTTGATAACGTACGTGAGCGATAAAAGAAATCTGCATAGCAATGACAAATTTCCGTGTGACGTTTTCGAGCTTCTACTCATAATCACATTTTATTCAGCTATTCAGCCTGTTCACAACAAGGGAACAATTCTATTTGAAGTTGCGCTTGCAGATTATCTCCGTGAAACAGTTTCGCGACCCTCCGTCTTCTCTAACTGTCAGAGTACAACCTCATCATAAGCATAGTGATTTCAATTCATAATGCCAGACTTTAACTCTCATTTACCGCCATATGGCACAGGAAGACTTTTTTTCACGCGCCGTGCCAACTTAGGTGCAGAGAACGTTTCACGAAAGTGCCACTAGTGACCGGGCGTGCCGTCGTGTTAAAAAAAAAAAAAACTGTAAGCAGGCGTCCTCAGCGATGTGAATATCTTGCTTGATCGTTAAACCAGCCTACTACGGCTACGTCAGTGATGGAATTCAAGGACTAGACGCATCCCGCATGTGCTCCTGTGAGCGATACGGAAAGAGGAATATCAATTTTCATTCAAGAGTACGTAGCAACTCAACTTCTACGTGTGTTCCACTAAGGAAAGATGCTTCCGAGGAAAACTAATTCAACAGGGTACTAAGTTGTGCAGGGGGGTACTACATACTTGAAGACAAAAAAAAAAAACAGTTGTTTTAAACGGGACAATGGTGGAGACTATAGACAAGAGCGCTGTATCCGTCTTCTCCTCTTGTCCCGTTAAAATCGCTGTATCTTGATGATGATGATTGAAGTTTATTGGCACAAGTGCACCTAAGGGCAAAGAGCGCCAGGACATGTCCGCTATATCTTGGCCCAAGAAAGTTACTTGGTGCTCATTGACGCGTCAGACCCGAAAAAAAAAAAAGAAATGGGCACTAACCATCGGTGGTTGGTTGTCTAAGTCGAGTGATAGGTTATCGCTTGGTCTGGTGAGATGTGCTAGATATGCTGCTGCGGATACTTCATGGTTGGCTAGATTGTTTAATGCTATGTAGCGTCTGGGCCCTGTGACGTTGCAATGTGTCCAAAGTCGGCCCACCGTTACAAAGCACATCAAAATCCTCGCGAGGACACAAACCGTGCACCGGTATGGGCGATGTCCAAAACATGGCGTCTATGACGTCTTTCTGGCTCCCGAATGGTTTCCGACCTGTGTCGTTAGCAAAAGCACAGCCTTCGAGATATGTTTCTGTTATCCAGAGAGAGCCGTGGCTGGGGCGCGGATATGAACACCACCTGTCAGGAACTGCCCACCAAATCACCAGCTTTTGTTACAGCGTAGCCGATACTGACCCAGTTTGCTTTGCCGAACAGCCATCCTAACCAGGTTGGGAGAAGAGCCAAGAAAAAGAGCTCCGTCTTAAATTACGAATAACCGTCGTGTGGAAGCAAATTATGCTTTCTCTCGCGTATTGTTACAGGACAGCAAGCGTTCGCCGAATTGTAGACGATGACGTTCTACCTGCGCGAACCATCCACCATCCACTTTGCCTGTGTACTTGTAAATATCCTGTAAATAGCATTGAATACATTCCTCTTCGAATTCCTTCGCGATATTGTTCGAGTGTGGAAGCCGTCGGTTTGAGACGTGTATGGCTCGGAATCAGCGCGTTCGCGTTGAACCTCTGTAGCTGCACGCGGGTTCATGGAATTGCGCACGCCCCCGGTTTATGCACATACTGTCACAGTTGCCTTGCCCTACTTCTCCCCCTTCGGAATGGCCAGAAGTCCGGAATATGAAGCTTGCAGAGATAACGAGACGATTGTGCACCTTCTATGCGACAGTACTAGGATTGGTGCATGAAGAAAAGCGCTCTGCACCACGGTCGACTAGCTTGACAACCGTCCCCTCAAGGAAAACAATATTGTTAGGCTGATACTAACCAACCGGATATCACCCCATCTGGTTAACCTCCCTGCATTCCTTTTTATTCCTCTCTCACTCTCTCTCTCTCTCTCTGAGTAGTTTTCGTATGAAATGTGGGGGTAGGCAAACCTCCCGGAGTTCGTCTGCGATATCCCGACGTGAGCTGTTCGAGACAGCTTTCTCGCGCACAAGCTGCCGTATATGCGCAGGCTTTTCGTCTTTTTACAGGTGTGCGGCGAAGACAAGACTTGCATGCGTTAATGCCGAGGGACGGTGAGGCACGACCTCTTTTCGCAGCGTGTCGAGAGCTCACGCGTGTCAAGCTGTTACATTATCGAGCAAGTCACATTGACCGGGGCAGCGCCTGAGGTGGACCACGCGGGTTCAAGTGTCAACAAGCTATACCGTTTCGTACATCTCTAGCTTCACGTCAAGCGGGGCTTAATTATCGAAGCAAGGCGAGCGGCTCGCTAATGACATGTTCAGCGCAAAACTTTCCAATTAAGATGGGAGATTATATGCGCACAAACTGTAAATCGTAGGAGATTTCGTGTTTAAATTATCTAAAACGTTATAATGCTGTGCCGTTGTTACTGCTAGAGTAATTTCGCCGTAGATGAGCTCTGACAGCGGCTGCGCAACACGCTCTGCTTGAGCCGCATGGTACCTTCGCGTGTAGAGGAAGCTTACTGCAAAACTATTCACGAGCTTAAACTGGTAAATAAGAAACCACGTTATTAAGAAGTCTATTGAAGTTTAAGTGCCCGATTGGCCGGGTGAAGAACATTTCGCGCAGTCAGCCCGAAAGAAAGCCATGCCTTGACACGGGCACCTTTGAACATTGCACTTTCACGAAACATTACACATTACCATGAGAAATTACACTTTCCAACAAATAGGCGTAAGCTCCTCCTCCGAAGGTGCTCATTGTAGAAAGAGAGAGGAAAAATTGGTTTCTCCCAATTTTTGGAGGAATTGGTCATCATACGAAAGTGAATCGTGTATTCTAAAGAACCAATACGAGCTTCGTTGTACATGCAGAAGTCCATAAATGGGCACAGTCTTTTTTTCTTTTTTACAGCAGTTTCACTCCAAGGATGAAGCAACGACAGCAATAACCAGCACGCAATACCAGTGCTGCTGCGCGCTTAAACAACACTGCCGTTGTGAGCAGGGGTCATGGGTATATATATCAGACGTGTCGAAACCGTAGACGTGACGAGTCTATATATGTGGTGAAACCGCACGGCGTGTTTTGGGCGAGCGAAAACGCTACGCGTGCCAAGCGCCCGCGTCGCTGCGGACGCGAGAGCACCCGCACGAAGCAAATGAAGACGCGGTGCGGACGCGCTACGTGCATCTTCATGCGGCCGCAGCAGAAAGCGCTTGACGGCCGCCATCCTGCCCGCCCGCCGAAGTGTTCCGCCTACATGATGCGCGGACGGCCACGACATCTGGTGGCGCTTTCGACCATTTCACTTTCAGCTCACAAAACGGCAAACATGCACGCATTTTCGTACCCCGAACACCGCGTCACAACACGAGGGGAGTGGGGAACAGGGCGGCCCATGAGGCGAGAAAACTGAAGACCGCCATCGCAGCCGTGAAGTGAGCCCGTCCCTGCTGGACCACACCTATAGCTCCCCGCAATCCGTCGTTGTACCAGATCACGAGATTGCCCGGATGAAACACGAGAGGAAGGCTCTACTACGGGAGTCCATTCCTAGCATCCTTCCTCCCCCTGCCTCTCGCCTTCCCAGAACAGCCCAGGTTCCCATCCACAAAGCAAGAGCTAAGGCATCTATTACACCGGATGTTCTGAGCAAGTGGAGAGGAACACAAGTGGAATGCCCCAACTGCCCTGCAATCAACGTCGATCTCAAACATATGATCTGGTCCTGTCCTGCCACAGCCACCCTCAGGGACAAGCACACCCGACCTCTAAAGGTGGCATCGTACGAAGACTGGGTCGCACCGCAAGCAGATGCCACCAGAAGAATTAACGCTTTGCTGTCCTTTGCGAAGGAGGCAGGCATCCTTCCTTTCACCTGATCCCTTACACCTGTCTTAGGCCACGGGCCATCCCTTCTAATAAAGGTTTCAATCAATCAATCAAACGGCAAAGCATAGAGCCACTCGCGCGGATGCCACGAGACTAGCGAGACGATGATTGTGTGGCGCACCCGCATGGGACAAATTATCGATGCAGCTCGGCATGAAACGCCTTCGTGTTAAAAGAATGCAGACGGATTGTATTCTGCAATCGGGGAAGCAAGTCGTTCATGCATAACCTTTACGCGCTAGAGGTGTTTCCCTGATTCATTCGTTCGTTTACATAATAATCGCCATCGATCGACGAGACTGAATATGTCGGTGACAAAGTATAAACCTGTATAGGTATCCTACGAGAATACCTCGTCTTATGCTTTGTCACCTAAGTTTTCTTCTGATATTTTAACATTGCATCAGAAGAACGTGCAAGCGCAAGCGTAATTGCGCTTCTTGAGATCCCCATCCTTTGTGAACGCATCTGATTAGAACTCCCTTCCTGTTCCTTCTTATTTTGTCTCCCTCTCTCTCTATTTGTCCTCTTTCAAACCTCTATTTCCTCCACACCAGTGCAGCACAGAAATAAACTGGAAACTCGTATCTGATTTTGGGAAGTTATCGCAAGAAAATACGGGAGTTGAAGAAAGGTACAACAGGAAGTAGTTCGTGTTGTCCCTTTCTTCGAGTCCCGTGTTTTCTTGCGGTAATTCCCAAAATCATTAATAAAGAGCTGGCCTATACACCCACACTCTACTCGTATATCTGGTTATCCTTCTTACCTTTCCTCTCTTTATATCTCTATCTTGTCCAGCTCTCCAAGAATTAACTTCCTTTATAAGGAAACCGAATCAGAGCAAGCATCTGTTATTTATTTATTTATTTATTTATTTATTTATTTATTTATTTATTTATTTATTTATTTATTTATTCCTCAAATGCCCCTGGGAAGGGGTTTTACATGACGGGTGGGCTGCTTCAAAGAAAAATGTGTTCGATGGCAGTCCTGAACGCAGTCGCACTGGAGTGGTCCGCCGCTTCTTCAGGCAGATCATTCCAGTCTCTCGCTGCACGTATAAAAAACTAATGAAGTTGGGATGATGTGCGCGCATGCGGGGGTTACATTGACTTTGAATGATTGGTCCGGGATGAATGGCGGTGAGCTGGCGATTTGACCTTGTTACCAATTGGGGCATGATAAAACTTGTGATATAGAATAAGCCTGGACACTTGACCTCTCGTTTCTAGTCTAGGAAGATTTGCATTAGATTTTAGCGCTGTGATAATAGTATATGAAGAATAGTCACGGAAGATAAATCGGGCTGCACGGCTTTGGACAGATTCGAGCATGTTAGAAAGGTTAGTATGATGAGGGTCCCAAACTGAGCATACGTATTCAAGTTTGGGCCTTACCACAGATTTGTAGGCAAGAGTTTTTACCGAAGGAAGCGCAAATTTCAGATGTCGCCGGAGAAAGCCTAAGATGTGGTTAGCCTCGTTAATTATTTTAGCGATGTGAGAGGACCATGAAAGATCGTGCGTTAAAATAAGCCCTAAGTATTTATAACAGGTCACAGATGATATTATTGAATTACCTAAGAGATATGAGGATGCTGCATAAGATGCCGACGATTGAAAGAGATTCATGAGGTTTTATTTACATTTAATGACATTAATCATGTCTTACATCCTTTTTCAACTGTTTGTAATTCACGCTGCGGGACAGGGATAGCTGAGCTATTGTTAATGGGTCGGTAAATAACACAGTCGTCCGCAAATAGGCGTAGACACGTCATTAGGAAGGTCATTAATGTAGATTAGAAGAGAATGGGGCCAAGAACAGAACCTTGAGGAACCCCAGAAAGCACAGGAGACAGAGGAGATGAAAAGTTATTTGCAAAAACGAACTGTTGCCGGCCTGTCAGAAAACTGCGCAACCAATTATAAATTAGGGGATTGAGATTCATGACTGAAAGTTTCAAGAAAAGACGGTTGTGGTGTACCTTATCAAAAGCTTTCTCGAAGTCTAAAAACAATGAGTCTACGTGTACATTAAGGTCTAATTCGGAACTGATGTTATTTATATAGAGTGCAAGTTGAGTATCGCAAGGTAAATTCTTATGAAATCCGTGCTGACTATGATGAAAAAAGTTGTTAGAAATTAGAAATCTCATGATGGTGGGAAAAGATGACATGCTCCATGCATTAGTTTGGAACAAACACTGGTAATGGAAATTGGCCGGTAGTGAAGACATGACGTTGAAGAAGCTTTTTTGGGGACTGGAATGATCTTACCTGTCTTCCAGTCCTGCTAATCATGATGATCAAAATCAGCAATAGGAATGAATGCCGGGATTATGTGACAGGGGTCCCGTTTTCTGGCGAATACGAAACACGCTTAAGCATGACGGTGCCACTCAACGTGTTGTTGCACATTCGGCATGCCTTGTTAAGGCAAAACAGGACACACTACGCGACCATCGATTGTCAAACTGTCGGGAATTCATCACTGAGCGAAGCGTAACTCAACACTCAGGAAGTAATTAATGGTTCTTCGCAGGCATTACATAGAGGAGATGCAGCTATTAATTATTTACAGGCGTCTCCGATTACATGCGGACGCCGACGTAGCTTAGGGTGAGTGGGCACGTATGTGTAAGCTGACTTCCACGCAATAAGACACTTTGTGGGGGAAGTCCGCTTCTCTCTTATTCCTTTCGTTTACAGACATAAATGCCTATACGGCATTTATGTATACACATGCTTCCGAAAAACATTATCGTGGAAACAGTACACGGCGAGATAGTGATTTGAAAAATGAGGTGTTCAGAAAACATATAAGTTAGGGAAAACATATGTAAGCTACTGCTCAATTCGTGGGAACGCTGCTTAAATCTAAGTCGTATCAAAAGCATTCCGAATGTTGTCAATTACGAGCCAAATGTTGTCGGGACAGAAAAATCGGAAAGGTTCTTAGTTGTCGCCTGACAATCCCAATTCTATGACGCGATTATTACGAAACCATTTTATTTATTTTTCTTTTCGTTTTTCAGTGCAATAGCTGACCTTCGTATTCTACTCGTGTTCGTCAAAGGCGCGGTTGTTCGCGGGAATTATCGTATTAAAACGTGACAGTGACGAGAAAAAGCGATCCCGTAGGTCATATGCAAAGAAGGACAATGTGGAGGTTACATTGGTCCTCACAAGTAGAACGCTTACGTTTACATTTATGTAAATAGTACGTAACCTTGTACGTTGATCTAGACGTTGATCTAAACAAAATATTTTTTGTTTGGAATAAGAAACACTCTGTGATCCCGCGTATATCTCCGGGCATTAGATATGTGGTCAGTCTTGAAGTACTTCCGTATCAAGTGAAGTCATCTATCATTAAAACAATCCGTCCGCCTGCCTTCGAGGCATTTCCGCTCCTCTTGTCCCAACCACGGCAATTTAGGATCCCATGTAACGGGCGTGCAGGCAAGCGCTTTGCACAGGCAATGCAGTTCCCACACAACAGAAGTTGCACAGAGACGTTCGCATTCAAATAATTTAACACGTATCTCGTTCTTGTCTATCGTATCGGCGACTTTATAGCTCATCAACAGAGCCCTCGGGAGACTTTGCCAGGCAAATGAATAAAACATGTTTGCGAAGTCGTCAAGAGCATCGAAACCCCTGCACTTCCTACACGTGGTTTCAGCAGGTGCTGAAAAAAAAGGTTTATTTTTTTGTGTGTGCTGTACCAACCAACTTTGGATCCAGAGCATCGCAAAAAGAAAAAAAAAACGCGTCTACATACCATTTAGACGATTTTACCGGTCACATTTTTCGGCGGTTGGCAGAGCAGCCGAGGCTAGAACTTATGCCTCCTGTGCCCAAACATGTGAACACGCTCAGAGCGACTTCAGGCGTTCGAACGGCCATCGAGGGAGACACAAGTGTTGGATACTGTCTTGATTACGTGCATATGTAAGCTAGCACAAGGCGGCACGACTTAAGTTACGATGTTTGCGCGCCCGTGTTCGTTTTTTGAGACCTTCAAGGGTTCTTAGAAAAAATATTTCCTCGCAAGCGTGCTGTCACTACACAATCGTTGCTGAAACAGCGCAAAAAAGCGTGCAAAAATTGACAGAGAGAGAGAGGGAGAGAGAGAGAGAAAAGCAGGGAAGTTAACCAGCGGCGAGTTTCCGGTTTGCTACCCTTCATTGGGGTGGGGTATATAAGAGTTGTAAATACGACAAAGAGCGAGAGGAGAAAAAAGGAAGAACAAGAAAGAAGAAAAAGAGAAAAATACACAATATAAGTGGACAAGACAAGCGCTGCACTAATAATGGAATTTTTTTTAACGACGTGGAATAAAAAGAATGATCAGTATCATAACGCCGGGTACATGATCGATGCAAGCTCCACAGAAAAAAAGAAATGAAGGGTCAACAGACGAACATAATAAAGAACTAGAAAGAGCACAAGGACCGAGATGATTTCCGCCAGAGAGCCTGATAAAGCGTCTTTATTTGTCCAAAAGCACAACCGACGCCTGGAAAACGCCACCATGAGAGGCAACTATCTACATCAGTGAAGCTTCTTGAATAAAGAAATACGTCTTATCACGCGCTCTCTGTCAAACTATTTCAGCTGTGTTCCTTCGTGTTTTTCTTTAAATCTTTACTTTTTTTTCCTATTGGCGGCGGTTGCGTCGTACGCACAGCGATATGAGACTGCTTTTGATCTTTCTTATTCTATGTTGCCTAAATGTATTTTTCGTTACTGGGGCAGTGTTTGTACTGTTCATAGTCTCCGCTTTTTCGCGCTGTTTGCCGCTTCAGCTAGGTATATATATATCAGCTGGTCAACTTTTTTGTATTTCTGAACGTTCCACTACATACGTGACACCCCCAAACCTCGAAAACTGAGATTCCTCCAGCTTTAGATACCAAGCCGAGTTCGCATGTGTCGCGTCAGTTCCAGAGATCGCTAGCCCTCTGAGACCGCGACTAGAGTTATCCTTTGGTTAATTGATTGGTTGGTAGGGCAGGACACTCAGTGAGGCTATGAGAAAGAGGATGGGTGGAGGGGAGGGTGGCTGCGTATTAAGTTTGACCGCATGAAGTTCTTTAACCTGCACATGCACCAAAGTACACAAGCAGTTACACAAGTACACAAGTAGTTAGTATTCGGGGATGAGTTGTATCTATGTTTGCAGCTGCCTGCCTAATGTTAAAATATGGTGGGCTCCCGAGGATTCAGATATTCTGAAAGATCAGGCTACTGCCGGGGAGTACAGCAAAACCTTAAAGCCTTAGGTCAGCTCAGGATTAAGCAGCAGCGGCCTGGACACAGTTGCAGCGGACAATACGCCGCCTTCCACCAGGTTTGAATGAAGGTGAGTCAAACATTATCCGCATTGTGGTTGCGTCTATAGTTCTGTTGGCATCGCTGACTTATACATTCACGTTCATTACACTGTTACTGCCTATACTCTGTCACGAGTGCGCAGATTAGAACATGGTGCGTCATTTCAGTTACGTCCACAGTGATTCTGCACAGTGATGACTGGTCGACTTGTGATTCGCTCGGAAGAATAGCAGCTGACATTAATTTCGTTTATTGGTCTGAAAAAGCGCGCCTGGGGCTGGAGTTTATCGGAGACCTTGGCATAGAAAAATGCTTTGTCGCAACCAAGTTTGCTTAAACTTACGCAGAGTTTTAAGGAAATTCCGTGCCAGAATCCAGAAAATGGAGCTAGTCAAACGTCTACAGCGCACAACAACATTGAGCTTGCATGTGATTTGATTATGAAGAGTTCTGCTTTATGACATATAGACATAGCGAGTTGAAATGCTTTGGGTGTTTTCCACACGGCCTAGCGATGAAAAGAAAAGGAAAAAAATAGGGGAAGGCAGCGCCGTCGAACATCATCTCTGCCAGATTACGTGCAAACCCACCGCATCTCAGCGCACACAGACGCCGGTGTCTTTCATTCCCGGACAGGTTGCTTGACGCAGAGCGAACACTCAGCGCTGCGTATGCATACACATACTGTCTGCGCGCTTGGTTTTGGCCCAGCTGTTGCCCGATTTGCCTACCTTATGGCGCTTCGGGTCGCTGTTCTACGCGTACGACTCGTGTGCAGGCGCCATAAGTAATGCTCGTCCGCGGACAGACTCCAGGAGAGCCGTCTTCCGACCGGTAGGTGGCATCGTTACATCATTAGGAAGCCACCCCTGGAGGTATAGCTTTGCCTCCCTAGGTAGCAGCTCACCGGCGCTTGCATAGAGAAATTTGTTTCGCTTGATCGCTGACCGTCGGTGGCTTGAGCTCGATGCTATCTGTCGCCGTCTGCCTCGGGGCCCGCGTCAAACCGCAGCATGTACTGGATGGCGCTTACGTTGATCGTAACGATGTTGTTCGATGCAAGGTATACGTGTTATCGCTTCGTAAGGTGCCTGCAGGCTCGCTTTTCACTGTACGTTGCTCGTCGTCATTAACACCGCGCTGAATGCGCCCGTTCTCGTTACATCAACGAAGCTGTGTGAAGCATTCAGTTGAGTCATTATTTGGTAGAGGGACTATCCTAAAATGCCGAGTGCTAAAGGCACCGTTCTTTGCCATGGGCTTGCGCGTTATATACTTAATTTTCTTTTTTTTTTTGCGTCTAAACGCAATTGATATTGTTTGGCCGATAATGGCAGCAGCATTTAGGTTTTCATCGTTTTTAGGGACCCTTGCGTAGAGTTCCTTTAGTCAGCCGGGATGTGCACTCTTTCAGCAATATAGTTGTGGCATAGGATACCACGTAAAAAAAGAAGAAAAAATAATCTTTTGTTTAGAACACATTTTAACCTGGAAGGCAGTGTGACAATGGGCCCTATGACGCAAAACTATTCCAATCTGTTTTTTATTCCAATCTTACGTCAAATTTACGTAACCGCCGACGCAACCATCCGGCGGCGACCCGCAGCGTTGTCTGAACAGCCCAATCAAACGCTCTCATCTCCTGACGTGAAATTTACATAACCGCCGACGCGGTTACCCGCGTCGGTTACGGGCGGTGATCCGCAGCGTTGTCTGAACAGCCCAATCAACTACTCTCCTCGTTTATAGGAGGTCACATTTCTTTGCTTTCAAAACAAGTAACATTGTCTCCGTTGAGCTGTTTTTCTTATCTAATTGGCTGACGCGAGGCGAGGAGCACGCTCAAGCGGAGAAGGTTTCGATGGTGCCGAGCCAGCGCAGTGAAAATAGACAACCGGATGAAGAGGGTGGTGCCAGCGTCTGCGACTGGTCCGCTTCCCCTTACTTAGCTTGCGGTGGCCGGTTGAAAATCGCAGCTGCGTGCAACGGACGCTTAAGAACGCCTCTAAAACGGATTCTCAGCACGAAAGAGTTGGCCGAGAGATCTCGTAAACGTGCCGAAAGGGCTCTATAACATTATACTCCCACGCAAAAAGCTTTATAACATCGATTTATTTGCTTATGATATATTATACGCAAATAAATCCATCCTCTTCGGCGGGTTCCATTGGCCAATGCCTGAGCGATGAGCGGGCAGCCGTGTTCTGTTCCTTTGGGAACGGGGCCTGTCTCCGGCTCTTCAGAAAAAAAAAAATTCAGTTTTGTTCGGCATATTAATGCACCTTTAACGCGTACACGTCACTTTTAAGCGGTGAGTTTTCGCAGTTTTATGATGTCGCCTGACAGACAGGCGAAGTGGGCCCGCCCGACAACTTTTAACCAATAGCATGAGGGCTAATTGCGAAAAGGCATCGAACCAGAAATAATTCTATTTCTTTCGTTCGATCTAACCATGTATAATCTGTGTGCATACGTCGTATAAGATGGGGAACTATCGCAGTTTTCATGACGTCGTTTGACAGACAGGGGAAGTGGGGGTGGCGCGAAAATTCTTTGACCAATCGTGGAGGGCTGATTGCAGAATTAGAATAGAAAAGTTTGGAACAGCTTTACGTTATAGCGTCCAATCTGTCATAATGATTTATTCTTGGATCCTGCCGGCAATGTCACTAACTCGTTAATAACATTTAGGCCCGGTACCTTTTCTTGGCACTTTCTCAACTTTAGTTTACGTTTAATGCAACTACCAAAGTTTCGTTCCTCTTGTGGCATTTTACGTCGAGCGAATGACTTAGATTACGTCTTCAATTGTCGCTAAAGAATTTTTTAAAGCGAGACCTTTGCTGGCCGCGAACTTGCGATTTCGCCGTGGCGGTGCTCCGAGGAGGCACATGTCGTCACACCGCGTTCCTCGCCACACCACGTTCCTCGTCGTTGCGCTCGCCTCCGCTCGCTTCGCCAGCTGCGTCGCATGCCTGATAACATGTCGGAGGATTGAAAAGAGAGCTCGCGTGCGCCGCAACCACAGTTGAGGCGGCAGTATGGACGGCGACAATTCTGATAAGCAGGAGGAAGCCTGGAATCGTCATCGGAACGAGACGAAGAGGAAACGAATTGCGCAGGAAACAGACGAACAGCGCGCCGAACGACTGGCTAAACGCCGCAACATAGCTAGACAACCAGACTAACCTGGACTTGCAATCAAGATTAACCAAGGCTAACCATGCTATCTTAGCTTTCGCTACGTATATCCTGGCATAGCCGATCTAAGCCACTGCCAATTTTATTCTATCTCAGGAGCGAAATCAATCAATCATTCATTTAATTACCGGTAAAATATTTCCAGAACCTAAGGTTACCTCAAATAGCCATCCAAATCTGCCAGCACATCAGTTTGAATGGCTTTATCGGTGAACTTGCAAGAATTAAATATCAAAATAATAATTTAGAACTGCATTGCCTTTTGTAGCGAAAGCAGATGGGCATGAATACTGCAGCCTAGTTATGTGCTGTATAGATTTTCGCATCGCTTAGATTTTCTACACATATAAAAGAAGCACTTAGCATATCTGTGACTTGAGGCTTGCGCTTCAAAGTGTAGGCGGCATATGCACAGACAGCTTTTCTCTCGAACAACACCCTGTGCCCAAGCAGGTACGTTACATATATTTACTAGGATTTCCAAACATGCTGAAGCTTTTGCCAGCCAACTTTCTTTAAAAGTGAGAAAATACTATTACGCTGTGATAGCGAACGGCGAACACGACGTTTGTCTTTGAAGCTCATAATTATGATGACACGAAGACGACGCGTCCTTTTTTGAGAGAGAAAGGGGAGGTCGCAGCCTCGAGAGGACAGTGTAAGTTCAACCGCTTTCTAGACACCTGCATGTATATACTTGGCGGAGGCAGGGGAATGACTGGAATCATAGACGATGACAGGTGGCTACGACAATGAGTGTGCTTGGCGACGTCTTTGGTAAGCACGTCGACAGAATGCCGCAAGCAGAGAAAATCTGTCAATGCGATGCTTGTTGGCACCGCTCCCACTGCCCAACATTTCACGGGCAAATCGTAAGCAAAGAGGAAAAGACGAGTGACAAAGTGAAAGAAATGGTTAATCAGGAATACGCCGGCGTCGAAGGTAAAGAGGAAATTGAAATACGTTACCAAGCGTCTGCCACAAAACAAGTCAAGGTCGACGAAAAGCTGCGATACGTGTCGGAGTTGAGAGCGTTCCCTGACGGAGCAAGGAGAGAATCGCTCTTCCAGGGGACCTAATCTGCAACAATCAATTCGACGATACTGTTGCCTTCGCGTGACGTAGTGCTCAACCAGCCAATCAGCTCGTCCGATATTGCTCAATTAGCCAGTCAGCGCGAGCCTGACGGTGATATTATTGCCGAGGCGATACTTTCGCCGAATGTGACCATCACAGAATACGTCCCTAGGATGGCAAAACGTGTGAAGGGAAACAGTGTTCGCGAGAGAGTACCGTTCTTACTCCATTGCGCAGTCTACTCAGCTCAATGAAGCGGGCAAGAGCTGCGATCCGTACCGAAGCTTTACTTGACAAAGCAAGGGTAGTCGATGTTCCAGGACAGCGAAAAAAGAAGAAAAAAATGCGACATGAAAAATTTGCGTTTGCGAGACGTTTGCACCGCTGCACCATTGCTCTGTCATCGACTCTTCAAACCTCTCGGCTGAAGGAAGCGCGCGAATGGAACACGCTTCGAAGATCCCGATGCCAGGAGCGTATTTGCTAGTCTAGAAACCGTGATGCCTGAAGGTGAGGCCAGCTTTACGAATCTATGTCTGAAAGAGACGTCCTTAGAGGCAGTGAGTTGCCATGCCCAGAGTCTCTGTAACATGTCCCGCCACCCCCATTATAGGCGCCCCGTTGCAATACTCTTTCACAGAGTTTAAAGCAATCTTGAAGCTGCATTCAGCCTCGCTAACCTCCACAGATTTTACGCTAACGTACTGTCTACCGATTCTTTAACAGTACCGCGCGAGCGTCGACTGGCTGGCCAGTCAACGCCTTCTATAACAGCGCGAAATGACAAGATCAGCAAGAGTAGCGCATGCGCACCAAGTTCACTGGAAATACAAGTTTCGTCTGCTAGGTTCTTTCCACAAGCACGGCACAGTCACTAGCACGATTAACTCGGTACAAGCTCCTCGGCTTACCGGAGATGACTGCTTCCAGTGGACTTGGTGCGCATGCGATGCTCTTGCTGATCTCGTCGCTTCGCGCGGTTAGAAGGCGCTGACTCACCGGCAAGTCGCCCTCGCGCGCTACTGTTAAAGAATTGGTCGACTGTACGTACTTCCCTTACGAACGCACTGTACATCTCTTGCTTTCTTAACTTCCTCACTGGCGTACCTACATTTATGGGTCAAATTCGCAATCCTGGGACCCAACTTCGAAGAGCGTCCGTGGTATACAATACTTCAGCACACCTTACGGATCTGCAGGAGGTCCAAACATAATCGAGCACAATAAAGGCATGGTTTCTTCTATAGAAACCGGGCGCCACCACTTCTCGCATCCGGCAAATAAGGAGTAAGAAAGCTAACTCCCCATTTATATAAATATACTCCCGTAATCCCATTCCCTTCCCGGTGTAGGGCTTTACGCGTCCCTCACCGCGTGTAAGATTTCCGCGCGGCATTTGCTCTTACCAGCCTTGACGAGCTTGCAGCCTCCTCGTGTTTTACGCTTTGTTTGAAATGGACGACCTTTTGTTTATTTTTTTTTTGGCATCCGGTCCCTTTATTAAAGGCCACTACGTTTTGATGACAAGATTTTCCATCACGGCGCCATCGCTTCCTACGAGCGCTTTCCAGTGCACTTCCTTTTCGGACAGTGTTTGAACAGATGCTGAGACACACGCTGTTTCGATAGCGATCGGACACTCGCGGGAAGGCTGTTCAGATGTGGGCGAGACTTTCCACATCTTTTGCTTTGTGTAGATGCAAATATTTAGTGTATAAACGTTCGCAAGAAATATTACAGACTGTCAGAATGAGCGTGGTTTCTTTCGTTTCTAGCCATTCCCTTAAAACCCTACCGCCCGTCGGTTTTCGCAGCGATCGGTTTGTGAAAGTGACGAACGGCAAGAAGAAACGAAGTAGAATGAAAAGACTATACCATCTCGTTTCTCTCTTCATGTATACCTGCCAAACTACGTTCCACGCGTACTTTAGCTGGTGTGGTTACTGGTTAGTAGTAGCAGCTTGTATCGTGCGAAGGGATCCAAACAGCCGTAGTTCAAATGCGAGAACATTGCCTGAAAAGAATGAGTTGCGTCGAAAGCGTGGTCCCCAATATATTTCGGAGTGCTGCTTCCGATAGCGAAAAAAAAAAGAACATTCGCTATTAATTGAAACGGTTAAAAAATGCTACTGTCAAAACAACACGCCCGGAGATGCCGATTTCGCCACCTTCCAGCGAAGGCTATTCTCGGCTCGACGACTTACCTTTGCAAACAATAAATAGAAAGAAAGGCAATACTCAATTCGGGCATGCTAACTATCAACGCCTGTGCTCGTTCTACTGTCCCAAGATAGGCAACCCCTATTGAATTTTTATATACGCTTTCTATCATGCAGTAAGACAAGAAACAAAGTCTTCTCGGCAACAAAGCGTTCTTTAAAACTCAAGCGACGTTTAAGTTTGTCGCACGAAAACGCTGTACGAATTCGGTTCGACGAGAGCACAACGTTATTTCTATGCTGTCCACCAAATCTGATGTAACTCTTCTTTTTTTCTTTTGAGAAAATGACGAACAAACAAAGAAGAGGTCTGACTGACGA
This sequence comes from Dermacentor variabilis, assembly GCF_050947875.1. Classification (NCBI taxonomy): domain Eukaryota; kingdom Metazoa; phylum Arthropoda; class Arachnida; order Ixodida; family Ixodidae; genus Dermacentor; species Dermacentor variabilis. Next base: position 52,006,393 of record NC_134571.1, on the reverse strand, counting down.
CAAGAACAAAATTACCTTTTGTGTATTATTCCTTCATCTTTGCTGTGCTTCGTACGACGAAGGATAAACTAAAAACTTCAACAGTAACCTTACTTTAACCCTCAACGTCAGTGCTTACCTGTTATTCAAGCGAAGAGTACTGAAGGCTATCAATTATGAGAAGTCTGTTATAGGGAACCACAGAGAGACAGAAAAAAAGAGAGAAAGAAATACAGCACACCTAGAAGTTCAACATAGGGCTTACCTATCTTCTTCTCTCCTTAAAGTCAGCTTGCCTGTCGTGCAAGCAAAAAGTACTGAACGCTGGTTTGTTATAAATTCTTGCTCACGGGCGATAAAAAAGAAGCCTCAAACTTCAAGATAGAAGATAGCTAACTTTTCTTTCTTTTCCCTCTCTCTCTCGCTCTTTGCGTCGCTGTTTACCTGCCCCGAAAGCTAAGCGTACAAAGCTTTCACATTTTACGAATCTGCTCGAGGAAGTTTCAAAGTCACTCACCTGAGGTCTCGGTGCCAAAGTGGCCCGTCGCGTGCGGATGCCTCTGTCTCTCTTGGGGCGCGTCGCACACTACGGTCACGAACTTTCGGGGTCGGGTGGAGAAGTTTCTGTGTGGAAGTGGCGTGCGGGGGGACGGCTGTCGGAGTTGCGGACGCGCACAAGTTGGGCCCGGATGCGAGCTTCGATCGGAAAGCGCCTCCTCTCCACGGACCGGCGGTTTGGTGGTGGTTCTCGGTGAGCGTCTCGGTGCAGCTGACTGGTACTGCTCCTTCTGGTGGTGCTTCTCGCGAGTGTGTGTTGTTCTTGCTGGTGCTTCCGCAGCTGAGGCGCTCTTCCAGGTGCTGCGCGCGCCCTCCTTCGGACGTAGGTGGCAACTCGCGTTGAATCCGAGTTCGACTGGCTCCGCTACGCTTTATATACGCGTCCGGCTATCGGCTCCGGAGGGCTGGAAAGGGATGGAAGAAAGAAAATATACGTATATATCGCGCACTCTGGCGTGTGGGACGGCTTCAGAACCGCGCGGAAAGCTTGGGAGGCGCGCGCGCTGACGTCATTGGAGGCGCCGGACTGCGATTGGTGGACAGCGCGCTCGTATAACTCTCGCCGCGCAGTGGATCTCTACTCCTCAGCGCATCGGTCAGCGGGCGCAGAGAAATTTAGGCGTTGTACGGGGGTGGAGGGGGTCGGCCTCTCCCGTCACCCCTTTGATCTCTAATCGTTGGCTGTGGAAAGACGTCGATCACCATTTCTTCTTTGTTCCGTTGCTTCCAGACGCCATTGTGAAATAAGCTTCACGCAGTATTCGCAGCAGAGGCGAGATAGGGCCTCTTGTTCTGGATCACTTTGAGCGCCAAAAGTATTTGAAGCAATAAATTGGTGCAAGAGGCGTTTCACCAAACCTTCCCCATAGACGACTGCTCAGTAGCAAAATCTCATCACGTTAACGCTGACATCAAGCGATTAATATTTGCTTACGACCACAGTTACTACTGTGAATGTTGACTGTCCTAATGCTTACACGCAAAATCACTGTAGCTTTGTCTCGCTGCTGTGGCGCTTCGCAATAGCGAGGTTCTCCTCCAGACTTCCGCCATTGACGCCAGTATCCGCTGTGCCCGTAGAGGCACGAGAGCGGGATGGATGGATGGATGGATGGATGGATGGATGGATGGATGGATGGATGGATGGATGGATGGATGGATGGATGGATGGATGGATGGATGGATGGATGGATGTTATGAGCGTCTCCGTTGGAACGGGGCGGTGGGTTGCGCCTCCAAGCTCTTGTTATTTTATTGCCTAATGTCCTATGGTAAAAAAAGAAAAGAAAGAAAACACGATGAATTCCCATAACCAATGTTTCTGAACCTCTATTGTGAAATTTGTTTTGGTACGCCTCCGTTGTTTGTCGTTTCTATACCTCCACCAATCTTCCAATCGGCTCTTACTAATCTCTATGCGGACATGTTTAATTTCCCCCTGCTCTCGCTGAAACCAAGGGCTTCAAGGAGGCCAGTGATTCCTAAATCAACCGCTTGGCAGATATATTCACACTCTAATAAAACATGCTCCATCATTTCCCTAGCTTTACCGCAGCAAGGACATGCTTCTTCTTCCTTTTTATGTCTCGCTTTATAAGTGCGTGTTCTAAGGCATCCTGATCTCGCTTCGAAAAGTAATGAGCTTCTCTTAGTTATCATAAACTGTTTCTTTCCTGATTTTGTTTTTTCCTCTGAAGTAGTTACTCATGGAAGGTTTCTTTTCCACTGCCGCCAACCATGAGATTATTTCAGCCTCTCTGACTTTCCGCTTGACGTTCTTTGTTGCTGTGTTGCTCACGATACAGGCCGCATACTTGCTGGTAAGCTTCCTAGTTATTTTCCTCCACTGTGAATCAATGTTCTTTCTGTACAAATACCTGAACACTCTCCCAGCCCATATAATTTCATCCGTATTCCTCAGTCGTTCTTAATAATTAATTTCCCTGTGCGCTTCCCTCACCTCAAAACTTGTCTAGCCCATATCACCCTACACAGCTTCATTTGTAGTCTTCCCGTAAGCGCCCATGCGAGGCATCCCACTGACCATTGGTTGCCATCAACTCCTGACTGTACCCCTGATTTCAAGCAAACAACCACGCTGCCAAATGTAATTCCTGGAACCATTACGCCTTTCCACATACCCCGCAGCACCTCGTACCTATTGTATCCCCATAGTGCTCTGTGTTCCATTATGGCCGCATTTCTCTTCCCCTTACTGTTATTGTTCTTTTTTTTTGTGTGTGTGTGTGTTTCCATATATATATTGCCCTCGTTTATCCGTATACCAAGGTATTTATATTCTTTTACGCGAGATATTTCCTGGCCCTGTATCGTCACTGTCCGTTCGCTGTTTTCATTGACTACTGTAACATCTGATTTTGTAACGCTAAATTTCAAACCTAAATTCTCGCCTTCCTCTCCACGGGTATTAGCATGACGTTGCATGTCCCTTTGCTTGTGAGCTAGCAACACAATGTCGTCCGCATAAAACAAACCTGAAAGCTGCTGCGCTACTACTGTACCCGCCTGTTTGCATGAGAGATTAAACCCGATATTACTTCCTTATAGCGCCCTTTCCATCCTCACCACGTACATCATACACAGCAGTGGGGATCAAGGCATCCCTGCCTCAGTCTCTTGCTGATATCAACTTTCTCCTCGCTCCTCATCCTTTCCCATTCAATGCAAACGGTATTTTCCAAGTAAATCTGTGTCAAAAGCTGTAGACTATCGTCGCCTAAGCCTTCCCTTTCCAGAATATCCCACAAAATGTTGCGGTCTACCTTGTCATACGCTCCTCTAATGTCTAAACACTAAAAAAGCCACATATAAGGGTCTCCTTTCTACTCTTGATATTTCAATACACTGAGTATGGACAAATAAGTTATCCTAACGCCTACCTATACTGAAGCCACTCTGAAGTTCTCCCAAAATGCGATTATTATCTGACCATGCTTGCAGCTTTAACTTAACTGCCTGCATTGCTAACCTGTATATAACGGATGTAATGGTCAACGATCTCTACGAACGAATTTTTTCTACCCCTTAACTTTATAAATTAAATTCATTCTACCTTGTCGCCAACTGTCTGGTATTCGTCTATGTTTTAGACTGTTCTTCTACTGCTTTCAACGGAGCTTCCTTACTTTTTGGTCCTAGTTCATTAATCAGCCTAACGGGAATCTCGTCTAGCCATGTGGCTGCGCGCTTAATTAGGAATGTTCTCTTCGGCTTTCTTCCAGTTGAAATTTGTCAGCACCAGCTCCTTTTCCATCTGGTTCTTTTTCATGCCCCTTTTTTCCTCAACTACAACCTCGTCATTGCCTTGGAAAGATTCGGCTATTACATTTGGGATGTAATTTAGTGCCGCGTCCCCTTCCAATTTGTTTCCATCTTTGTCTAAGATATGTTGTTGTATTGTTCCAGGCTTCCTGCCTAATAATTTTATGTGGTTCCAAAATATTCTAGTTGCGGCCTTCTTTTCCTCGAGTATTCTGGCAATCAACGTTCACTTTCAACTTTTTATCTTTGCTTGCACCAGTATTTGCACCATAGATTTTTTCTCCCGGTATATTTCCTATTTTCTGGCTACTTCAGCCTGCGGCAACTGCGCTTTTTTTTTTTTTTGCCTGCCTGTGCTCTCAGGATGCTTTCTGTCATTCGGCGATCGCTCCTCGTATCTCCCTGTTCCACCAGCTTTACGGTTTCTTTTTTCCTTTCCAACGAACATGTTGCTTCTCTTTCCGTATTTCTGTTGTTATTACACTTAGAATTTCAATACATTCCCACTCTTTGCGGGGCCATTTGCCAAGTTCCTCCTCGACTCCTGTGACTATATTTGTTATTTCTTGTGTTCAAATTTGGACTGGTCATTTTGCGCTCCTTGCTCTCTTTGCCAACTGCATATCGAATTTTCAAAATGAAGCGTTTACGGTCGCTCCCTATGCTGCTACACCCTTCCTCGTCAACGACCATTTCTCTCAACTTATCATGAATTCCTTCTGTCAACAGACAGTAATCATTGGTCGACGGCCGGTTTCCCACTTCCCACGTGGTATGCCTGTCACACTTAGGCCCTGTATTCACGATAACGAGGTTATGTTGCTCACAAAGATCTAGTATATACTCCCCGTTGTTGTCGATATAGCCATCTAGATCCTGTGTGTGAGCATTCATGTAACGTAATAGGATAATTTCGGCATCATTCCCGAAACCCTTAATACCATGCAGCACTTAGGCATTCCACTAACTCTTCATTCTTATTTGTGCAATTATTTCCGGTCCACAAATACGTTACGTCCAGCCAAGATTTCTTTCCACTCATAGTACCTTATAACCAAAGATGCTCTTGGCATTTTCAATTTACTCTTTTCTATTTGGCTCTCTGATGGATGAGCATTCCGACTCTCCAGCCCCCCCCCCTTCTTTCCGGTTTAGTTTTGTTACAACCTTTCGAAACATAATTATCGATCACTGGCGGCTCTTCCGACTCTCTAAGATGAGTTTCTGTAACCGCATACACCCCTATTTGTTCTCTATTTAACTGCTCCTCAATCTCTGTCCAGTTTTCCTTTCTTCTGCCGCTCCGCATGTTTATGTAGCCTATTGGATGGCGAGCTCTCTTTCTTGATTTTCTGCTTTCTTCTATTATTGACGGCGACGTTATTCTGAGGTTCCCCTAGGGGATCTTTTTCATTACTACCTACTCTGGCCTCCTGAGCGCCCGTGGGCCCCCTAAAGAAGCGACAGCGCGACCAGCAAGGCGCCTGCCCACTTCCTGCCCAAGCCTGTAATTGAAGTGGATCCCGTCTCGTTCAAAACCACCACACCTTCTCACTTCCCTGTTTACTTCGACAACCTCGAAACCTTTACCTCGGCTCCTTTTCCATATCGCCTCGTTAGCAGCCACTACGGCTCTTTGTACGTTACTGTCACGTACAGGCATCTCCGGCACCGTGCACACCACGATCTGCACCTGAAGGCACAGCTCGCGCAAGTCGTCTACCCCCTTCGTCAAACGCTGGGTTAGTCCTGTCTCTTTTTTGTTTAGGACGTCATTCAGCCCACCTGCTACTACGACAAGGTTGCGTCCGTGGGCATTTTCCGTGAATCTTTGCTTTTGCTCACTCCATGACAGAACCCAGTGTCCGTCCTAGAAATATCCCTATGGCCACTCTTTTATCGCCTTTCACCCTCTCCACAATTACTTGTGAGCCCTTAGCCAGGTTTGAGTCGCCGGCGATAATCACTCTTTCACTCTCTCTTACTGCCGAGGCCTCTCCCTGCTTCCCTTTGTTGTCCTTTTCCGTGTGATTCGGACTCGACAAGGGGTATTGACTCCTGCGTTCCTGCTTCTCCTTTGTGGTGGCCTCAAGGTAGACGCAGCTCTTTCCAGCTACCCCCTGCCCACGTTGCACGCATTCCACGTGCTTTGCTGACACTCCTTGCCATGTCGCGTCGGGAGACTGCGTTACGTTGTCACGACCATTCTCGTTCACGATGACGGCCCTGTTCAGCTTTTCCTCAGCTGCTTGAAGTCTTTTTTTCCACCGCCTTCCTCGCATCACGATCCATATCGAGCTCATTTTTGAGCTTTTCGACCTGTTTCACAAGCTCACGCTGGAAATCCTCCATTTTCTATGGCCTAGCATTGACATCACAGCATCTGCCGATTAACTCCATTTCTTCTCCATTCTCATCTTTCCCCCTCGTCTACCTTGAGGGACCTCTCGCACATTGCACGCTTTGCCGTGTTTCTTGCCGTGTGTTGCACTTGGCTTTTTGTGTAGCACGTGACTTCTAGCAAAATACGATTCGCACAGTGTCTAAATCCTTAAAATGCCGCAAAGTAATTATCACCAATGTTTTAGAAGCAATAAATGCCGCACAGACTTAAAGTACGACACGTGTTCGCACGTGTACAACCACGCGGCCACACTCTCACTGTCCTACCAAAGCAATATTACCGATACCAATGCACACACAGTAAAACCACTAATAGCTATTAGTCTTGCCACTTCGAAACTACTATTTAAAGGCTGTATAGATTTGACGTCCCACACGGTTGCACGTGTGGACGCGAAAGGACGCTCCAACTATTCTGCAAAACCAATTATGCACGAAACACACCCGCGCACACAAAAGGAAGAAAGAGAAAAGAGGAAGCTAGCCAATTATTATTTAAAAGGCTAAAAAAATAAGGAAATCATAAACAGAAGCAAGCTCAAAGCATGCATGCACAAAAAACATGTTTTCGTCGCCGCCATGGAGCCGTGGAAAAACACGGCCATCTGGAGGTGTTGCAAGGAACCGGGCGCGCTGCTTTATGGTCTTTGAGATTTGCGCGTGTCGGCGCGCGCAGATTTCGGAGGCCACGGCCGCTTTATGAATGGTAGAAAGGCTGGAAAAGAGGTTTGTGTGGAAACGTGCAATGCTTTCAGGGCTTACATTTGGAAATGCCATTGTTGTCTTGAAGTCAGGGGTACAATCAGGACTCGATGGCAACCAAAGGTCAGTGGGACGCCTCGCATTGGGCGCTCACGCGAACAATACAAATGAAGCTGTACAAGGTGATATGGGCTGGACAAGTTTCGAAGTGAGAGAAACTCAAATTAATCGCGACGTGCGATATGCTGCAACACGGAAGCATTTGATCCAATCACTTCAGTGGATCGGTTGCGGGCTGTAAGTGCATCACTGGTATATAAATTCAAGAAGCAGACGTTTCCACTGTATCGCGTCGAAGGGACAGCGGATGGAATGCGTTCCTCTTGCTGTGAAAGGGCTGCATCAATGCCCTGGAAGCGGATGCGGCCGTTGCTGCACCAATCTGGGCGGGCTGCGCCGACTCACGCATGCTGCACTGCAACAAGCAGAGAATGAACGCTGACGCGACGACGACGACGACGACGAGGAGGAGGAGGAGGAGGAGGAGGAGGAAAATTTATTTTAAAATGAAAAAAAGAAAGGACAAGCATGTGTCTTTCGGCTTGTGTGGGAGGCGCCCTTAGTCCAGGGCTCCTGCGTGCTCTTGCTATCTCCGGGTCCGCCGCACCAGTTGCTGCTGGTTACGAGGGTCCGAACTAGCCAGCACGGCCTCCCACTGCTCGGGTGTGGGGTTGGGCATTTGTGGGGCTGCCTTCACGTTGGGGCATGCCCATGTGGTGTGATATAGGGAGGCGTAGTCGTTACAAAGGGGACATTTGTATGAGTATAGTGTAGGGTGTATTGCGTGTAGCCTGCTTAAATGGGGGTATGTATTGGTTTGTAATTGTCGCCATGTTACGCCATCTTCACGTGAGAGGGTCTTGTGTACAGGTGGGTATTGTGTGCATGTGCTTAGCTGCTCAGCGTGCATGCTTATGCCCGAAGTATCTGAACGTGAAGCATACAAAAGCAAACTAAATACGTCGGACGTATTTCCATAAGAACACTGCCGGATCCGTCTATTGTACCTGTAAAAAAAAAAATGCTGCAGGTAGATGTCGGACGTACCTTTAGCGACAGCCCTTTTTGAAACATTGCTTCTCCAGTAGATTAAATATCACGCAATGTCACCGAAATGGCGCATCGGCTCGTTCGCGCATCGTAATCACCGTTCGCGACCCCACGAAGTGACAGGGATTTGCAATGGAAGATACAGCAAATGCCTGATACGCTGTGAGCCTTTACTGCGACCCATAGGTCGTATTGTGACACGGTCGGATAATGTAGGCGTCTTTTAACTGTGAAATTAAAGCAACGTCACATGATAAGTATTGATATTTTAGTTAGTTAGTTAGTTAGTTAGTTAGTTAGTTAGTTAGTTAGTTAGTTAGTTAGTTAGTTAGTTGGTTGGTTAGTTAGTTAGTTAGTTAGTTAGTTAGTTTATGATCAATTGAACTTCATTCTACGTTCAGGGCCGAAGCGCGACATGAGGGGGTGGTTTAAAAGAGATAGAAGTACTGCAATTTACAAAAGAAAACGATTGTGAATAACAAATTCAGGAAGAAATGCAATAAATTTGTAAAGAGGATGCCGTATGTGAGGAATGTAAAAGAAAATAGAACTAAATGGAACGGAATGAGTAAAAAATTGTGCCTGTTAAGTACTGTTAGTGTTTTCGAAACGTAGGGGGCCTGCTATATCCACTGTGAAAGCAGCAAGACGGTTCCCCTCTTCAGGTGACAGATATAATAGATATTACAGATATAACAGCTCAAGAGCGCTTGCAGTGCCAAATCAGAGCACAGTGTAAAAAATGAATTGAAATTTTTCGAAACTTTTGTAGGAACGCTAAACGACGGGACAAAAAACGACAACACACGGGCGCAGACTAACCACAAGTTTTTATTTGAAGGAACATATGGTACGCATACCGAAAGAGAATACGCAAATAGTTACGCATCTAACAAAAATTACAGAAATATAACGCATCCGAGAACATGCTAGGTATCTCAACACAGTGTGTGGTAGCAACCTAGCCATTCATGCAGTGTCGTGCGGCCGTACTCCAGCATTTGACAACTGCCGAGTCCTCAGGCGACACAAAGACCGAAGAACGCGCGAAATTGTTGAAGTGTGCGCGGTTCATAGGAGGAATCGCTCTTACGTAAGCGCGCCATCACTCAGTTTAGTCAATAAAGAGCTCAATTATGTGGACAATAAAGCGACTTGGATGTGTGCTCGGGTTGTTACGTCGTCTATTTGGCATGGCAGTGAACTGAATTTTAGAGCGAAACTGCTTATGACTGGTGTGCTGTAAAAGTTTCATGTGTGCGAGCAAAAAACTATCATCATCAACAATCGTTAGCGCCACCGCTCACGCGTTCGTCTTCTTCCACAGCTGACTCCGATGGCGCTCATCATGCCAGCATTCACATATTTCCCCTCGCTCTGCGAAGGCGCTGGTGGTACTGACCCACTGCGAGTCGGCGCGGTAATTTCAGTCTCAAATTCTTTGCCTCAAAATATCACGAAATGAAAAAAGCTAATGTATATAACGAATGTGTTTAACGATTGTACAACACGAATGAACGCGAACGTATAAAACTAAATGTGTGTGCACCGTTCTTCAAGATGACCACCGATCAAAACAAATCTGTTCGTACCTTTGTTCAAAATTCTGTCACCTCTTTGTCGTTTGCTACCTTCCACCTTCCCAACGTGGAATGGCTGATGAACTTTTAACTATTTGCGCAACCTCTTTCAGTGTATATATATGTTCCTACAAATAAAGACTTGTTAGTCTGTTACTCTTCCTTTGTTCCGTCGTTTACCGCGCCCCCTAAAAGTTTCAATGTACCGAAAACAAGCTCAATTTTTAATCTTTCTAGAACTTGGTCATGCTTAGCCTTTGCACCATAAGACAACCCTTCAAAAATTAAAACGTCAGCTAACTATATTAGTTAAGAGTGTTAGTTAAATATGCAATTATAAGCCAACAAAGATACTGGGACCGTGACTACACCCGTTACTGGCACAAACAGCGATTTGTGCACTAGTACACTACTTGAAGTGCGCCGGTTCAAGAGACCGCTTATAGTGCCCCTGTGCATCAGTCCACGAGCACTCAGTGCTCTCTCTCCTTCTCTTGCTCTTTCTATTCCCCCTTTCCCTTACCCACAGTATAGGATAGCGAACTGGGCGCTCGTCTGGTTGACCTCCCTGCCTTTCCTCTTCTTGCTCTCTCTCTCTCTATGAACCAACGGTAGTTGCTTATACGTACGATTTTCTTCTAACAATACAGACCCTGACTGAAAGAGTGCACTGTCATTAAACACAATATCGCGAAAATACATAAAAAAAGGAAGCTCGAGCATTTGTCCAGACGCCGTGGGAACTTGCTGCGCTGCCCGTACACGCACACAAAAATAGGTAAGCTAATTTACTAAGTTACTAATTTATACTAATGGACCAAGAAAGTTACCACGACGTTATGCGCGAACTCATATTTGATACTGATTACGTCGCCTCTGCGAATACCTCAAAAACGCTTTTGGTATTCGCTGCCTTAACCAGTACGCAATTTGTAGACACGGGATCAGCAAGATGTCACAGAAATCGAACATGACGAAAATTAAAGTCAGTGCAATCAGTCACACCAAAAAGCAAGCAAGCGAGATCAATGAACTAGGTATGAAAAGACGGTATGTGACGTAGTTATTTTCGAATAAAATGACAGATGTCATCACGCCATCGTGCAAAGGGTCGTCGCATCACAAGATCGATACATTAGGATACAGAAAAAAAATGAACGACAATAAATGGCCCATGAATCCAAAACAACGTTCACAGGTAGTGGTCCTTGAGAAAGTCACACTGGGTTTTGCGGAACTCAAATGGACTTCCTTTGGTGTTTGGTGCACTTGAAATCGCTATGGTGTAGTTGAAGACGTTCTCGCCCAGGTCGGCTGGAACGGTCCTGCAGTCATAAGGGTGCGCTGTTAAGCAGGGTGCCTGGAATTATTGCTGCTAGTGTTATTCGCTGCATCCCTGCATTTCATTTCCACAGGCCTGCTCAGTACCAAGCATCCTGGTTATCGAGTAGCCAAATTGCTGCACTTAAGTCTGAAGCATAGGAAAATGTTGGAAATATTTTTTTTAAACTATACCTATATGACAGCCGTAACAAATGCTTCATGCAACAGATGTCTCAAATGTTACTTTTTTTTTTCGTTTTGAAATATCTGGGAACGTTCCGAAATTGTGCATCTGAGGGGAAATCAAATGATTAAACTCGGCGTATGTCAAATGTATAAGCTCATAAAATTTCAGAACATCACGCGATCAATGTTGCCGGATTCGAGGCCCTCGTAATGTAGCGTTCAAATAGCATGTGTGTTTATAGACCTGTTGCCGTCACCCAAATAGGTCACGTAGTCGTGACGCCTGCGGTTGAAAGGACGGAAAGGATGTTCCACATGCGCAGCCTAGGTTTGTGAGTCGTGGGGCTGGCTCGCACTCCCAGGGTTAGTTCTAGTAGTAAAACATAAATACCACGGAAAGTGGATGGGAATATGGCGCCGCGGTAGCTCAGTTGGTAATAGCCTCGCACGCGTAATGCGAAGACATGGGTTCGTATCCCACCTGCGGGTAGTTTCTTCATCCACTTTCATTTCCATTTATTTATCATTTCTTCATTTCAATTAGTAAGTACAACCACAAGATTCGAGACTCTCGTTATATAATGAACGAGTCTCGAATCTGGCAAGATTGATGGCTTCAGGTAGCATGTGTGGGTTTATTGAATAGTTGCCTTCACCCAAAAAGATCACGTGCTCGTGACGGCTGCGGCAGAAAGGATGTTCCACATCAGCCGCCAAGGTTTGTGAGTGGTGGCGCTGGCTAACAGTCCCAGGATTAGTTCTAGTTGAAAAAACAAATACCCAACAAAGTAGATGGGAGAATGGCGCCGCGGTAGCTCTACTGGTAGAGCATCGCTTGCGTAATGCGAAGACGTGGGATCGTTCCCAACCTGCGACAAGTTGTTTTTTTCATACCCTTTCATTTCCATTAATTTATCATTTGTTTAATTCATTTAGTAAGTAGAATTTCCCCTATGTTGTCCTTGGTGTCATTGTTTGTTGGCTTCTTACGATATATATATATATATATGGGGTTAAGGCGCGCTTAAGTTACTGAAAAGCGGCTATAGCACTACCACCCTGTAGCGATAGCACTACCGGAAGGAACTGGCACTGGCAAGAAATCCATGGAGGGGCACGGCAACAGTGGCAAAGTATCGGATGAAACGTCGGAAGAAGAAGGCGAGACCGAGGAAGCTACGCAGTTCTTTCCCACGAAGTGAGCGTGGAAAGCTGAGCCCTGCGGAAATATTATCAGGATCATGTTGAACGCAGTATTTGTCCACAAGATGGCCCAGACCTTATGTACAGATGAGGAAGATGACGGCATATATATATATATATATATATATATATATATAACTTCTTGCTAGTGGCAGTTCCATCCAGTGATGCGATCGCTGCGAAGCCGCTTTTCAGGAACTTAGCGGGCATTAACCTGCTCACCAGTCATTTGTCATTTCGACGGTAAGGCACCCACTCTAGCGCACAATGACGCTAGCGGCCAAGGAATTGGCGCCGTCCTGCTGCAGCGCGACCGTGCTTCTCGCGAAAAAGTCATCGCATGCGCAAGCCGTGTTTCGACTTCCGCAGAAAAGAAGTACACAATCACCGAACAGGAGTGCCTGGCTGTTGTATGGTCCGTGAAAAAAGTTCGCCCATAGGTCCACGGTCGGCATTTCACTGTTGTTACCGATCGTCATGCCTTATGTTGGTTGTCAACAATCAAAAACTTGTCAGGACACCTAGGCCGCTGGATCCTCAGATTACAAGCATCTGATTTCTATCTCGTTTATAAGTCCATAAGAAAGCACCAAGACGGCCGACGCACTTTCTTGGTGACCACTATCGCCATCTTTCGATCACATTACGTCACCTTGTCAACTTGGCCGCATGGACGTCGCGTCTTCAGTGTTACCTATTGGTTCCCTGACCCATAATAATGATGTTTGGGGTTTTACGCGCCAAAACCACTTTCTGATTATGAGGCACGCCGTAGTGGAGGACTCCGGAAATTTTGACCACCTGGGGTTCTTTAACGTGCACCTAAATCTAAGCACACAGGTGTCTTCGCATTTCGCCCCCATCGAAATGCGGCCGCCGTGGCCGGGATTCGATCCCGCGACCTCGTGCTCAGCAGCCCAACACCATAGCCACTGAGCAACCACGGCGGGTTCCCTGACCCAGTTGCCATGCAACCGCCCTTCTGCGTTTTCTGCTAACCAGCCCACTGATCCATATTGCCACGACTTCATGGATCACCTCATTGGTGCTTCAATCCCACCTAACTCCAGGCTTCTAAAACAGCTAAAACTATTCAATTTAGAGCCATATTCTCTACCACTACATTTTTTCACCCGGAGGGTCATCGATGAGTACCTGTCGTTCCGGGTTCTCTTCGTGCTGAAGTTCCCCAGGCTTCTTACGACGACCCGACGTCTGGCCACTTGGGTTACCACAAAACCCATGAGCGAATATGCAGCTGATTCTTCTGGTCCGGTCTTTCAAGCAGCATAGCCCGATATGTTTTGCCTCGTGCGCTCTTTGCCAACGCCGCAAGCGACGTACCACTGTAACCGCCGGGACGCTACAACCATTACTTTGTCAAGCAGAGCCCTTCGCTGTCGCCGGCATTGACCTTTACGGCCTTCTCTCGGCCACTGCAGACGGCAACCGATGGAACGTCACTGCTGTGGATCACTTGACGCGGTACGTGGAAACTACCTCGGTCCGCCTTGAGACTGCTTCTGAAGTGACTGCTTTCTTCCTTCTTACGCCACGGAGCCCCTCGCGTCCTTTTGAACGACCGCGGCAAAGCATTTCTTTCAAACACTCTGGATGAAGTTCTCCGAGGTTGCAACAGCGTGCACAAGACAACCTCCGGCTGCCACCCCCAAACCAATGGTCTGACAACGCGATTCCATCGCACGCTCAGTGATAAGCTGTCCATGTATGTCTAACACGATGGTAACTGGGATGGTAATAACGATGGTAACTGGGATGCCATTCTCCCCTTTGTCACATTTGCCTACAACACCGCCGTCCAGCGCCACCACAGTCTACTCTCCGTTTTTTCTGGTCTACGGCCGACATACAACCTCTGCCCTTGACTTTTCATTCTTTTCTGGCACTGTCAACACTTTTCCACCCCTTTGCGACCAGTTTGTGTCTCGTCTTGCTCAATGTCGCCACTGTGCTCGCATAAACACATAGGCGAACCAAGAAGACCGCAAGAGCTAGTCATTATGATGCCACTGACCGTGTCGTTTTCTACCACCCTGGCGACGATTTACTGCTTTACTGCCCTGTGCGAATGCCTGGTTTATGTTAAAAGCTTCAACCTCGGTTCACCGGCGCCTACAAAGTCATAGGAGAGACCTCCCCAGTGAACTACCGCGTTACGCTTGTTGACGCACCTACTGACTGACGCTGCCGCGGGACAGAAATCGTGCATGTTTCCCGCCTCAAGCCGTTTTATCAGCGCTCTACGCTAGGTTAATCTGAGGCCAGGCTGGCCGTTTTGAGCATTTATATTATGAACGTCATCTTCCTCATCTGTACATAACCATCACCATCACTGCGCATCTTCCATGTCGGCGCGCTAGCGTGTGCTTTTTGGAATGAAAGCGTCGAATTCGAACGCCTTTCTAAGGCGGTCCGCTGTACCATCTGAGCTAACCAGGTGGCTAGTAGATCGCCGAGCAAATTAATCGGCAACTCGAGGCACTGGGACGCTGAATATGGCAAATCAGTTCTGCGGAAGCCCGCAAGGTGGAAGTAGGTTCGTGAAAGGGAAAAAATTGTCATCCACCTGAATTGTAGCGCGAAGTAGTATCGCGTTACCCGCTAATGTGTATATATATGTGCGCATTTGTGCGTGTGTACAATATTAGTCGTGAGCATGTGAAGCCAGCGCGCTCAACCCCAAGGCGGCATATGCGGAACATCCTTTTAACCGCAGGTGTCACGTAGTACGTGAACTTAGGAGCTGGCAGCTGTAGTATGTGACTTTCAAAAGAAAAAAAAAAGGAAAGTGCAGCGCCATAACTGTCTCTCGCTGTGAGGACAGCTCAACAGCACTGCACGGGGGAAGAGGGAAGGGGAATAAAAGAAGCGAGCAGGAAGGAGGCCTCCCCAGCCGAGCTGCAAGACCGACCACCCGAAGACCCTTGGCAGCTGGCCTACAATACCCTCGTGTGCTACCTCATGGCATCAAGAGTGCCGAAATCGATGCTCTCGCTATGCAATGAGCAAGAAAAGCAATAAGTTCCGAAGGGCTCTTTTCTTTTTCTGTTAGTCACAACCATACAACTTGTGTATGCGTACGTATACATCACAGCAACGGAACTGATATGTGTTTTGGGACCCATTGTACGCT
The DNA here is from genome assembly GCF_050947875.1 of Dermacentor variabilis. Classification (NCBI taxonomy): domain Eukaryota; kingdom Metazoa; phylum Arthropoda; class Arachnida; order Ixodida; family Ixodidae; genus Dermacentor; species Dermacentor variabilis. The sequence goes on along the minus strand of NC_134571.1, from coordinate 51,990,913 downwards.
TAGTGGCTTGCGCAGGCAAGCATGAAAAAAACATGCGAGCCATCTGAAAAAGTTGTATGATTGTTAGACTACATGTTCGAGTGTAAGCCGGACATAAGTTCGCTTTAGAAGCGTTTTATATGACTACGCTCTGCCAGGTATGCACGGGTTCCCACACACGCACTAACAGCAGCGTCCTACGCATGAATTTTCTCTTGCACGCCCCCCCCCTCCCCCGGAAGTCAAAGAAGAGGGAGGAAGAAATAGATGTTTTCTCGACTTCTGATGGAGCGGGAAATAAGGGAAGCTCTAGTTCCATGGCACATTCTGTTTCCGCTTGCCCCGAAGAAGCCACGAAGTGAGTCCGCGGTCACATCCTGTCAAGGATTGCTTCGCAGACTGAATTCCGAACAGGGGGTCGCGTAAACAGGTCGTGCGGGGTCCGTTTGCCGACAAAAAAGGCTTGTCAACTCCAGACACGCGTCACATCGACAAAGCAGCGCGCGCCCCGGTAAGACCGCACGTAGCCTCGGCCGCGAGTGATTTTATGCATCTTTGGGTGGCAACACCTCTCGCGCTACATGCTTATTTGCATGCTCCGTGTTTGTAGTCTCCCGGCGTCCAACGTCTGCGGCTGTTGGTGGAAGAGCCAGTGTCACGAAACCCAAGGCTTCGTTGAACGCCAGTTGTTTGAGGATTCATTGCTGTCGCCCCGATTGGCTCTGACATTATTTATTTATTTATTTATTTATTTATTTATTTATTTATTTATTTATTTATTTATTTACTTGTCCTTCAGGGGGAAAAGGCCGCCATGTATATGAAATAGCAAATCAGATTGACTTGGTATGGTTATAGGACGAACTTTGGCAGCAACAACATGATTCGCTGAGACGCGGATAACGTGAAATATAATTTTAACCATGTTATCTGGTTTCCGTCTAGGCTGAAGAAGGACGGTTAGTACAGCGGAAAGCGCCCCCGAGTTGCGGTCAACACCTGCTGAGCCCAGTGGTTAAATTTTTATATATCGGTACATACCGCATGTTTCGCGAAACGTGTTCGGAATTTCTTGATATTGGGGAAGTTGAGATAACTAAATGATTTCGTCTGGATCGTCTTTACGACAGAGTCATTTGAAAATGATTCAATGTAGTATTTAACCAATTAATTATGCAAATTAATTTAATTAAAATTTTGCCGAGGACAGTGATGAGATTGATCCCAACGGAAGACTTGAATCACGCCATCCCAGGAGTTCATAACTGTTTCATGGAAGAAGTTAACGCTGTACATGTGTGCAGCGTGACAACCTCTGGCAAATTAACTTAACAGCTGAGGAGCGCAGTTGTGACGCCCATGAGTGAGGCGTTTGACTGTGCCTCGCAAGTGGGCGAGCGTGACGTCACTGATTCAGTCACGTCATGGTTGACGTCATTGGTGAAGCAGACACGTCATTCAATCGCATCAATTCCCAACGGCATCAAAATTGTCCCGGAACACTCCACAATGCGTTCCTCATAGCCCAGGTGTTGCTTTGGAACGTTTAAAATCCGTCAGTCAGTGAACACCAAGGCTCACGTGTACCACGTTTTTTTTTCTTCTTTTCTTATTGTGTTCGTGTACATTTGTTGATCTTGCACCTACGCGGTTTTGACACTGCTCCTAAATGTTGCCCAGAATGTTCCTACAAGTACATTTCATTTTCGTTTCGTTACTATGTATAGTTCTATGTAGTCTTAAAATTTTGTTAGCTTCTGTTTATCGCGTCACCTCCATTCCCCACGATACACGGTTGAACGGCGCTTGTAAGGTATGAGCAAGCTTCCCCCGTGATGGTAGCTGTGTAATGTTTGTAGCTTCGGGGAACTGGTCGCCTATTTTCCCCGGAAGCCATAACGGTAGATCGAAGAAGAGTCTTTCTTTTATTATTATTTACCCCTTTTTTGTCAAGTTTTCTTTTCTGTTTTTTTCCACGCGGAGCCATGGGGAACCTCCAACAAAGGTAGCGACAAGCTGTAGATTTCTACAAATAAAGCTTCATTGACTTAGCGGAGGATGCACACAAACGAAAATTTAGCGTCTGTCACGTACTTTTCTTCTTTCTTTACTTCAGTCTGATGAACATTGAAATGGTGAATTGAATTTTAGCGCGCGCTATTGCAGCTACGCTTTCTGATACAGGCTCGCAGTGACGTTCTTGCGTGCGCCCGCAGTTATGTGGCAAACTTCCCTGTGCTCAGCAACCGAATATTGCAAGGTTCATAGCGCGGTCTTTGCCGCTGGCTGCTCTGTACGTAATTAGGTATAATTGTTGAAGAACTTTCATAAACTCTTGCGCCCTTAGATACGCCTTTAAGTCATCGCTGTTAACATTCACACTCTTAATAACGCAGTTTATCCTTTCTTTTTTTCATATCAGAGCAACAGCTTAGCTATGAGGGAAATCGCACTGGAAGGCTGCCGATTAATTTGTAATACTGTAGATTTTTAACGCCCGCCGACATCTCACTAAACGGGCGCTTTCTTTTTGTTATACTTTGCTGCGTTCTGAATCTCATCTTTCAAAAAAAAAAAGCAAAACTACCTGAACCTACCTCTGAAACAACAAATTATTATTTTATTTCTACGTTTTCTCCTAGCTATGAAATGCCTCACATCGTTATTTAGTGTTACGTACACCGATCCTTGATTTTCAAAGGGATTTCCAAGGAAATTTCTATTTTCTTCTTTCTTTCTTTCTTTCTTTCTTTCTTTCTTTCTTTCTTTCTTTCTTTCTTTCTTTCTTTCTTTCTCGTCTCGTCAAATTGGGACACTTGCCCGCTTTTGGCGAACTCCGTCCACAGGGCTATCATGCGCCGACTCAGCGCCTGCTCTTCGGCGTCGCTGTTGTTTCGGCGCAGCGGATCGCCGAAGACGAGCCCGAGGGCGTACAGCCGGGGCGTCGTGCCCCGCGCGCCGAGGGAGGCCTGCGCGGTCGGAGTCGAGGGGCGCCGCCGTCGCCTGAGCAGCAGGTACCGGTGCACGCTGTTGTTGCCCGACGCGCCCAGGTAGTCGGCGAAGTGGTGCACGGGGCACACGACCAGCACGTCGGCCAGCAGCTCGCCCGCCCAGCGGCTCGCGTTACCCGCCGAGCCCTGTGCGACGCAGCGCGTGAAACCAAACGTGCCCGCTCGAGAGACAAAAACGAGTTCCGGGAGCCTCTTCGGCGAGAGCAACAACCGTTCCGGGAGTTCCTGAACTCCCACCGCCCCCCGATACGCTCACTCTATTTGTGGTTAAAAAGAGTTAACTCGTTTTGCGAGAGTAACTCCCTTTCCGGGAGTTCCTATACTCCAGTCTTTGTTACGTTCAATCTATTTCTTGCTAAAGAGATTGAGACAAAGCATAACACACCTTACGCTTAATTATTCGCGAGGTACGACTACGGCATACACGGGCGCGTAAAATACGCTCTGTAACCCAAAACTAAGCGTCCATGAATGAGTTCGAAAAGTGTGTCACACACTAGCTAATGTAGAGAGGAAAATATGCTTTGTAGCTTCCTGTTCTCCGCTTCATTCTCGCGTAAAAGCGCCTCGACCACATTTCGTGCCCACGGGAGGACAAACACACGATGCCGAGCACTCAGTCCAAATCCCTTGGCCTAAATTCCATGCTAATGTGAAATTACGACCCCATCCACCATCTTTTTCTTTTTAATATGGTACTCTAGAAATCAGTGAAGGCGCTCAAAATTGAAGCGAACGGAAATTGACTAAAATTATTTTCTCTTGTTCAAACACAACCGCCAAACACAGCCTCAGTAGTCCGTAATAAATTTAAATCATGTTTGATGTGGATCATCGAAGCTGATAACTAACGGTCACGAAGAAAAAAGAAAAGAAAATTGAACGCAACGCCGAACAGGCAAGGTATACTTCTTCTCATACGTATGAACTAGCGAGAGAAGTACGCTTTACAGGAGCCTCCGCAACGATTGTGTTTGCGCGGACGACCGCACGCGCGGCCCAAGGGGTTGCGGTACACATTTTATCGACAGCCTCCGTAAAACAAAAGAGTTCATGGTTTTTTGGAACGCTGCTATAGACCCTTTCACGGCAATCCCGTGGGCGCCACCATGTTTGATCACGTGGTGACGCGTCCATTGCTGGCCTCAGCTGCTCGCGTTGACTCCGTGTTTACAATGAATGCAGATGACGCCAGTGCGGTTCAGCAAGCCTCTGTTGCGGTGAATATCGTAGGCGGTGATTGGGGATATGACACCGAGCTTTGGCCACGGCTTCAAAGTACATGTAAGTGCTTTCGGAGGTCATTATGCCTTGTCCAAAAGGCGTGATGGGCATAAACGGAGCTTGTACTAAAACCGGTGCTATATATGTATTCCAAGCTGTCCATATACTTTCTGCTTATTAATTTCAGGATCAGTGTGTCTGACTCTTCGGTTATTATTTGGCAAACACTTTGAAGCAGTGGCTTGTCGTGTTTATGACTTAGTAAAGTTACTCAGTGCGGTCACTATCTGTTTATTTTCTGCCTAATCGCTCGCGGGTGTGCTCAGTTTGCGATATACGTATTCTTGCTGCGCGCAAGGCTTGGAACGTACATGTTCTGCACTTTGCAATAGCTCGTAGCAAAGACGTATTGTCGCTAGTCATCCGCTTACTCTGTGAACTGTCACAAACATTCCCCTTCGAACATTCGTGTACTGTCGGTGTAGTCGCCGTCACCCATGCTTCGGCGCATTGATTCAGGCGTGCGCCTATTCCCTTATTATTGATACGTTGCGATAGAGTGGGCGCAAATTTGCCTGTGAGTTGGGGCAGATGCGTATAGATAACGTGCGAGGAACTTATTATGATAGAAAGTGGCACTACTCTCTCTGTCAATTTGTGACAAGCGGTACTCACGCTCGCGGATGTTCCGGAGTTGAAGTGCTTTCTTTCGAGCTGTGTGATACAGCGATGGCGGATGAGGGAATTTTTTATCCCCGAGGAAAGTCGTGCATTGCGAAGGGTCGGCCACACAGGCAGTCGTTATGTAGCAGCGGTTTATGAACTTGGTCTCACAGATTCATTCCATTCCTTAATGTGCCAGTCATCATTTTTCCAGCCAACTGAAGCACACGCCTTCTCTCTATCACTCCACATTTTGCGGCATGAATGGAGCGCAGTGCTTTCCGGTTGCATTTCTGACAACTGATCGCACAGTAGCAGGGCAGAAGCGGTAATGGTTTCGTATTCGTGCGCTTGCTGAGGCAATGTGTGGAGCGCCGCCGAAAGCCCCATCTCGTTCTTCTAGAGAAAACTGCCCCACAAAAAGGGTCTACAGACTATAAGCTCTGGAACGCCACCACGTATATCTGCTGATGCGGGGACAGCTAAGCCACCGCGAATGTGAAAGAAAGAAAGAAAGAAAGAAAGAAAGAAAGAAAGAAAGAAAGAAAGAAAGAAAGAAAGAAAGAAAGAAAGAAGCACAGCGGCATTGTTATAATAAGGGTTGTATTAGAACGTGTCAGCGTAAAGTAATGGGCAAGGTGCCACCTACACATACACGCCTACTGCCCTGACGCATAGGCATGTGGCCGCTTGGAGCCGCAGCCTATCATCCTTCTCCGTAGGCAGAAACTCTCAAGAGATGCGTGCAGCGCAGCTCACATTCGTGTAGTAATGGGCGATGACGACGGAGCTGCTGTCATTGAAGCCCAAGTTTTGGAGCAAGCCGGGCACCAAACTGTCGAAGAGTGGCCCTTCCACCACGCCTTTCCTCTGCAAGTACGACACCAGGTACGGCACCTCCTCCTCCATGTGCCCGAGCAGAACGTTGACGCCTGTCAGCTGCGTTCGGGTGCGGGCGAATCGGTCATTTCTTACGCTGCGAGCCGCATGATCTCGCATACACGTTGTAGACGAGGCGTTGGAATGCTTATTGTCCGCAGTTAGACGAACAGCATCGCTAACCTGCGCCTAAATGTCAGCGCGCAAGTGTAAACACTGCAGTCCCCGAACGCCGAGGAGCACGTTCTAGTCGGCGAGACTTTGATAGCCACGTAGATAACCCATCCGCGGGTACTTTAATCGAGTGGTCATGGCGCGACATTCAATAGCGCTGGCGACGGACGGCAACCCGGATGGACACCTGAAAAATGTTACATCTGTTTGCCGCTTAACAGCGTGCAACACACGAGCATGAAGACTATCCGATCCGACTGATTGATCGTAAGACAATCAGCATCCAACAGTTTTCCGAACTGCCGGAGCGGCCATCTTTCCGACGCGTTCTCTGACAGAATGATTTCAAGGAACTAGCTTTCCTTTCAAAGAAACGACAGCGCCCCTCTTAAAGGCGTATAAATGTATGCTTACGGGGACACTAAAGAGAAACATTAAATTAGTTTAGTTTAATCACGCATTGCTTAATTTTTCTTTTTGATTTCGCGGTCAGAGGTTACTGACCACGAAATAGGGGCCAATATGAAGGCCTAACTTTCACGTATTGAATTTCGCTCCCAAAACCATGGCAGAATAATGTATTTTTCTTGAACTAAGAATATTACGGCGCAGTAAAAGATATTGAAGCTTGTCAAGTTGAGTCTTCGGCTCCTTTGGAGTATGACGTAGCCCATATTTACCGATATAAAATAAAAATTATCCCCAGCAGACGCCGTACAAATCTATGACGTAGCGCGTCGAGCTGGTGCGAGATTTTCAAGGCAGTGTCGCCACCCATCCTTTGTTATTTCGTCTTTTCTGGGCCTCCCTTCAAGGTAACAGCGGCTTGTCTTGGTATTGCAGAAGGAGTAACTTACTAACAGAGCTCATCCACCAACGTCTTTTTTAAGAACACCACCCGATCCAACGTATGACAAATCGTTTGTACCAGCCACCACGCCTCCGACAACCTTCCAGTCCAGCACGTTTCAAAAGCCGCAGCAGCCGTCTTTCAGACGTGCTGGCCGACGGGCGGGACGGATGGCGTTGACGTGCGTGCGTTCCTCACTGTAGAATTCAACTCACGCGGACGAGATGCCTCTGCTTGATGGACGAATACGGCAGTAACCCGGTGAACGACGGGAAGAAGCGCGGGAGCAGCACCCCGGAGTACATCGACTGGGCATCCACGTCCAGCAAGCACTTGACGGTGGCCGAATTGTCGTCACAGTGCACGTGATGCTCCAGCCACTCCACGTTGGCGTGGTAGTTGAACGTGTTGTCGTGCATCCTGCGCGGTGCCCGCCGGCCAATCGCATTTCGAGTCACAGCGAGTGGCACAAGATGATAAAACTGTGCTCGCCACTACACACTGTAGGCGGCTAACTAAACAGCTGAGCGGATAGCGACCATCTTAAGAACTCTCGTTCCAATAATGACGAAGCCAGCCGACGAGAGGGCTTCACAAAGACAGCACCGAAGTAAAAAAAAATTCCCAGGTGTCCCTATAGCTATAACCAAACAGACGCGAAGGCGAATGCCTTGTAAGGCCTACTGTAAATCACCTTAATCATCCTTAATACACCTTAATCCACCCTAATCCAACTCAATACTCTTTAATACACGTTAATCGGCCTTAATCCACCCTATCTTTCTACACCCACCTTAATCCACCCTAATCCACTTTAATCCTTCATCTACCGTAATGCACCTTAATCCACCCCAATCCACTTGATTCCTGTTTAATCCACCCTAATCTACCTTATTACACCTTAAACCAATCACTGATCAATCCTGAATTAACTTTGCTAATCATTAATCATCTCTTATAAAGGCTGGAAATGCTTTGGTTCGCTTCTGGCCTCCTGGGTTACGTTAAATTTTCTGTACCTCACAACGCGGCCTTGAAACAGAGATTTAGGGCTTTCGCCTTAAAGCGATGCAGGCTACTTTCCTGTGCAACCAAGACGGCGACTGAGCGGACGTTTGGAAACGCTGACGGGAAGGTCGTCTGCTCACAGGAAAACGTGGTCACGTTTTCCTTACACGCTCAGTGTAATGTACCTTGTGTTTTTCATAGGTTCTCACACGCAAAGAATTGAAACAAAGCTATGATATGTGATTTTATTAGCTATTTCTTGCGGACGCGCAGTGACGTAACGACGCAGAGACGTCTTTCACACGGTTCCATGATGCGCTGCAATATTTATGCTCGAAGGTGTTTTCTTCAGCGTAGTGTTTTCAATGCTGACCAGATTTATAACATGCCCAGAGTGAACAGCGCACCATTACGCAACGACGTAGCCATGGGGTTTCTTGTCAGCATCCCTTCTCCTCGAATATATCAAATTTTTGTCCTCACTGAGATGAGAACAAAAATATGGTTGCAAGACGACGGAAAACACCCAACGAAAAACTTGGAGGACATTTAAGAGTGGAACGTGATAGCATTCAAGGACCCATCACTGCTTCTCACGCTTCCCGGCAACTGCAGTTTATGTAACCGCAATGTTTACGGGGAAACGCTGGCGGCGAACGCTATGCACGAAGGCGAGCTTTCTGGTAGAAGCGCTACCTCCTGCATGGACAGATCCCGGAGGCGGTGCACAGTCACGCTAGAAAAATTACATAATTTTCAGGATTCTGTTATTGTTTCGTACTTTTAATATTCAAGCGAAGCTTCTATTGGCTCACAAGTGGCTGCGTCGTGGTCACGCAAAAACCGAGTTGCTCCCAGAGCAGAGCAGCTGCGGGAAAGGGTGGTTTGATGCGTTGACAGCTGCGCCGGCGCCGGAGCGTGAGTCATTAGCAAGGTTTCCAGCCGCCTAGGCACGCGCTCACGCCACGCACGCTACCAATCAGAGCCGTTTCGCTTCAGCCAGGGAGGGAAAGGGCAGAAAAGGGTCTCGTGCGCGCAGCGCCGGCTTCGTTTCCGTTCAGTTCACTGTTCCCCACCTACCTGTGGCAGCGGCTCTTCCTCCTCCCCATAACCGACCTCCGGACGTGAACCTCTCCCTCAAGGGGATAGCCAAGCGGAGTGCACCAGCCGCAGCCCTGCAGCAGGCGGCAGTCTGCAAGCTCCAGGAGGAGCTGGAAGGACACCTGCTGTTGTTCACAGATGGTTCAGTCCGCCCCAGCGGGTCGGCAGCAGCGGCGTGCACAGTTCCAGCTCTCGCCTGTCACAGGCAGAGCCGGCTCCCCTTTACAGCGAGTTCTACTGCAGCTGAGCTCGCGGTGCTGCACCTGGCTGCCGACCTCCTCGCTGAGCAACTTCCCCAGCAGCCGATTGCGGTGATGTGCGACTCTAAGCCAGCGCTCCTGGCCCTGGATCCGTCAACCCACGGCGAGCATGACTTACAGGGGTTATGCTGCTTGAGCTCTAGCCACCAGCGGAATTTCAATATCCTTCTACTGGCTGCCCTCACACGTCGGGGTAACGAGGAGGCGGATACTTACGCCAAAGCTGCCCACCATGATGTAGCCCCGGTTACCAGAGCGGTAGCGGCTTCGGACTACACGAGATATCGGCTACGGTGCCTGCCCACCTCCATTCACCCGGACCCCCGAGTGGCTAGTGGCAGGGCACCCAAGCCGCTTCCAGAGAACGGCCTCACCAGAAGATACCGTTCCACGCTCCTGCGCTTTATGTCTCCTTCCCCTTCCCCAAGGCGCTGAGTCGTGCACACACACACACACACACACACACACACACACACACACACACACACACACACACACACGCACACGCACACGCACACGCACACGCACACACACACACACACACACACACACACACACACTCACTCACTCACTCACTCACTCTATCTCTGGCTGCACATGGACTGCGGCCTGGCAGTAGACCAAGGACCGCGCCACGTCACATGCCTGCAAGAGGTGCGGGGACCCCGAGACTCTAGAGCATCTTCTCTGTACCTGCCCATCTTTGCGCAGGAACGCTGCATAGTCATCAGCACTTACAGACGTCATGGCCTTCCAGCGGCCACAGAGACTGACCTGCCGTTCCCGGTGTGTCCCCGGCTCCCTGCACTGCGAAGCCCGCTGGAGTTTATAAATTCTACTGGGAATCGCAACACTGTGAGCGCCCGCTACAACGCTGGCCATTTAGGCCACTTTACTGAGGACAGTCACCTGTCGCGCATAGTGGAGTCTATTAGGCCACATCGTCCCTCTTTCTCTATCATCTTTCACTTCCCACTCCCTCTCCCCTGGCGATGCTTGGCAGTGCTCCCTCACGGGTTGCAGAATCAAGCGTCCTTCCTTTCTTTAGATCACTATCATCATCACCTGCTGAACGGACTGCCGCTCATCAGGATGGCTCTGGTGAGGCGCGGCAGACCGCGACGGTCGTCGCTGCCGTGCCTGCTGTCGTCCGCCGCGCTGCCAAACAGGTGCAGGCCGATGGACCCGGCGCCGGCACCGTGGCCCATGGCCACGACGTCGGAACCGTTGCCGGCGAAGCTCCCGATGTGCGCGCGCGTCCATTCGAGCGCCAGCAGTTGGTCTTGCAGGCCCGCATTGCCCGGCGCCGCGGGGCCGCCGTTGTACAGAAAGCCCAGGGCGCCCAGCCTGTAGTTGGGCACCACCACCACCACGTCGCCCAAGGCGGACAGGTAGCTGCGGTTTTCAATAGAGGGACGGGAAGATGCAAGATGCATGAGTAAACTTCCTATATCGCATTACGATCTCTCGAGCGTACAGTAAATGGCGATAATGCGCGAAGCGGCCAAAATAATAAGCGATGTTTTCGTCTGTATGGAAGCACCCTAAGTTAGACCTCTTCCTTGTTTTCCACATTTGTATTTATCCTTCATAACTTAAACAAAATTTGGAGGATACTTAAGAGTGGAACGCGATAGATTTCAAAGATCCCCGACTGCTTGTCACGCTTCCCGGCAACCGCGGCTTTCTTGTGGATGCGCGGAGCCAAGCGCAGTGGTGCTGTAAGAACCGAGCGGGCCGCCTAACAAACAAATCGTAACAAAAAATCGTCAGTGTAACACTAAGCGCAATATAATCATGTATGTTCTATGTCAAGACGGGCTTAAACCATGTCGCCCAATGCTGTCCCTCTCTAGTAAGCATGTGAATTTTTTTTAAAGACGACTTGATCCAGTTTAACACTAAGGAGTATAGTGTTTATTTTATTAAAAAAGGGAATACAAGGGAGGAGTTAGTAAAATGCGCAGCAAATAAAATGTGTCTTCGAAAGAAATTGCAAATCGAGTCGGACATTCTCATATACGAATAAAACAGAGATGCATAAAGAAGCAAATATTTCGAATATGAGCTATTTCTATCAACTGATAGCAAGCTCAGTGGTATGAGCCCCGAACTTTGTCACAACAAAGATTCTCTTTCAGCAGGTTTTAAGTCTACCTCAACAGTCCTGACATAATCTCAGCCCGCGCACGATGCCTCACTGTTGTGTTTCACTGCTTTAAATTTAGAGTTTATTTTGGTTTGTACGAGGAACACCTGCCTCTCGGCATCAGCCAACACTTTGTTTTTTGAGCTTAAGCTCTTTCAAAACGGCGGCAGCACGCTTCCTTTCCCGTTCATTCCTCAATGCGTAGGTCCTTCATGTTCTCGTCCTCCTTCCACCGCTCGATCGCCCCACGGACCAGTTGAAGCACCTTTTTGGTCAGTTGTACAGTCAACGTCCGATTTTTCGAACTCCCTAGGTGCCGAGAAAACGTCCGAAAAATCGGCCAGTTAGAAAAGAATGCATGTCTTTTACTGCCCTTAAGGACTCAAACCGCCACCAGCACATTGGAAAAAAGATCTGAAGGCCTGTCAGTACACGCATTAGTCATATCGGTGCTCGGACTGTGACAGGAGATACCGGGTGCACGCGTGTATAAATAATGAATACATACTGTGTCCTGTGGTAATAGCCCCTTCACATGCTTGCTATGCTTCACCGCAATACTTTTGCGTATGCTTCACGAAGTAACATTTCTGTACAAAGGCGAAGCTGACTTTCGGGAACCGGCCTTATGCAACGCATCGTTTTTTCCGAGCTTCGAAGCCAATCGTGAGGTTCAGAAATGCGGAGTCGGTGCCATTGCTGACAGCGGCGAATTCTTTCAATGAAGAACACTGCATCCAACAGCAAGAAGCTTAATAGCGAACGTCGGAGCAGCTAGGCCTAGCGTTGCCGCAGTGGTGGCTATGGCTGCCAGCGGATCAGTGTGCGAGAGCGCCGGCTCGAGGCGGCGAGGTAATCAAAACGACCGCGGTGGTGGCTTTGATTAATGCCGTTTCGGACCGGCGGTCCTGGCAAAAACCTCAGGTAAATCGGACGGCGAAGGGTTCTTGCGGCCGAAATTTCAGACGTTCTGATGCATTGACTCTATGGGGTACGGGATGGTACCGCGAAGCCGCCCGAAAAGTAGGTCGTTCACTGTACACTGGCAACCCCTCCAGCCGACGATCGGGCGTCAAAGACGATTCGTTACGACTCCTGTCTGTTACTCGAGCGAGCATTACCGCGACTTTCGTTCCCTTTCAATAAAGTTACAGCTAATTCTCCCTGATAGAAGCACAAATTCATTGAGTTTTCCCTGAGTTTTTCCAGACTGCTCAATATCCCGGAGAATTCTCGGTTTTCCCGGTTGGTAGACACATTGAAACGACATTAAACACTCATTCGTGCCAGCTGAAAGGAGTAATAATGGCCTTTGACGACACTTTCAGCGAAACGTGATTTACGACAACGAGTAGGATGTCACTCCGTAGTGTGACGCGAACGTTTTTGTCACCATGACATTTATTGCGCATATTCATTCAATACTACACATAAAGGAACTTCAGCTTACGGCAAGAATTAAAGGATGCGCAATATCGTTAGTGGCCGCCTCCCCCCTACCCATCCCTCCCCACTTATACACACACAGGTTCTGTTCCCTGCTATGTTAATGACTGAGCGCACGGGCTTTTACAGAAGCCCCGCGGTCATTCCGCACAGGACCACGCAGTGGCAGTGCGTGGCCAGACACTCAAATGAGGCGTGATGCGTGGAGGGAGACGGCTATTTACCGCCTACGGGGTTTATGGGGAGCTGGTCCTCGCATCGCATTCCTTCCTCTGTGCACGAAAACAGAGGGACCTGGCAGTGAGAGTTGTCTGCCGCAGTGACGGCCCTCGAATGTCCGGCGGGACCCGTTAGTGCCACCCTCGTTTAGTCCGTAAGCGTCTGCAAATGACCCGCATGCAACAGACAGCCGCAGGATCCTGCATTTGTATCGAGTGAAAGCAGCTATGCAAGAGCTTAGCCTGGCAGGAGGTGATCACTCTTTCGCAGTGGGTTTTAACGCGATAGCGTTAGGGGCCCCATGTTGCAACACATCCGGTGTCGGTGCCTTGCGTCGGACGTCGTATGGCAAAAATCATACCGAACCACAACCACGCAGGCTCTCGAGTAGCGCATAGGCGTTAATGAACTAATCGAATTCCTCAGAGTAAGACGCGTCAGAAAAATCGTAAAGTACAAGCTAAGCGCAACCTACAGACATGATAGCGTCAGATTGTAATTTGAATATACGCAAGTTATTGAAGGCACAAGTTATTGACAGTGCTGCTGCCAGTTCATAAAGCAGAGACCGTCCCGATGAAAGCGCCGACGCTCAGAACGTCGAATTTTCTGAAACTGATTCTGATGAGACTGACAAGAAAAAATTGGCTGGGGTTAGCTAAGGTTAAGCCTGGATATCTCGAAGCGAAAAGGTTCGGTGATGCTTATGGTTTAGGTTATGGTTACGCTTTATGATTTAGCCTATGGTTATGCTTACGGTTTAAGTTATGGATATGCTTTTGGTTTAAGTTATGGATATGCTTACGGTTTAGCTTATGGTTATGCTATACGATTTAGCCTATGATTATGCTTACGGTTTCACTTATGGTTATGCTATACGTGTGCCTTGTGTAGTTATGCAAATTGCTTATCAATGATATATACCGTAAGTTATGCAGGATTATTAAACTTCTTTATTCATCATTGTTGGGCACATTGTCTTGCGATTTCTGTACAGCCATAAACACAGCTCTCTGTATCAGTAGTATCACTCTCTTCTCCTTCCATGTTGAATGCGCACGCCTATTCTCTGGCAAGCGGTTATATAGTCGGCCTCCGCGATAAACACGCGCTTGCGGCGAACGTCAAACGATGACGCATAGCGCGCGGCAGTGGCCACCTGTGCCGACTCCGAACACACTTATGTATACGGAGCCAATTCCGACTCCGAACACACTTACGGAGCCAATTCCGACATACGCCGGCTCACGCGAAGCGCAGCGCGCGGCAGTAGCCACCTGCGCCGACTCCGAACACACTTATACGGAGCCAATTCCGACTCCGAACACGCTTACGGAGCCAATTCCGATATACGCCGGCTCACGCGAAGCGCGGCGTGTGGCAGTGGCCACCTGCGCCGACTCCGAACACATACGGAGCCAATTCCGACTCCGAACACGCTTACGGAGCCAATTCAGACATACGCCGGCTCAAGCGAAGCACGGTGTTGACTATAGTAGTGAAGCTTTTCGCTTCAAAATAACGCGCATTCGAACAGGGTAGCCATAGCCAGCGTCATCACCGGGTGACGATTAAGACAGGCATTGCTTGGCTACGTAATAAACATTTGACAAGAGCTTTGCGGGCAAGAGACAATGACGATCAACTAGAAGTATATTTTCCCTCGTTCTCAGCTTGAACTCCGAATATAGTATAACGAAGAGAAATGACGAATTCCACCGGCAGTTTCGGAGCAACGTCCCCTGCTCTTTTGAAGCGGGACCATCCCAATGGCAGCGTGCTCAAATGGCGGATGGAGAACGCCTGTCGGGACGAGGTCACCCAACGGAACAGGCGTGACTGTGCCGACAAAATTGGTGCAGCGGATCGGAAGCCCGGGATTCTGGGTAACTTCGTAAAGCGTTTTAGCTCGCGAACTCCCGCCCGATTGCTCTTGCGGCGAGCCTTCGAGTTCCAGTCGCTGTTTAGAAACGTTGCTCCGCGTCAGGAGTCGCTCCGAATCAGCTGTTGGCTTTTGACTCGAAACCGAAGTGAGCTTACACAGTGCAGGAGAAATAGTTCATAGAAGACGATCGTGAAAATGACTCGAGTGTTTCCATTTCTGCTAACGTGGTGGCATCACGCCGCTCTGCGCGAGAAGGACGCGCACCTTCCGTCGAGCGGGTAGTCCCGGTTGCTGCCGGCCTGGAAGAACCCGCCGTGCAGGAAAAACAGCACCGTCCTGTTTGCGCACGAGGGCTGCCGCGCCGTATCACAGTCCGCCTTGGGCGTCCAGATGTTCAGGTGCAGGCAGTCCTCGGACACGTCGGCACTGCGAGCGCCTTCTTGGTAGCACGCGGGACCCGGACGTCGGCCGTCCATCTGCACCGCGCCAATTGCAACGTCACTATAGTATTCGAATATATATCAGCGGGGAATTTATAACCCGAGCGCGATCCGCACGAACTCGCACGACGTTAGAATGGCGTGTGTTCCCTCGAGAATCGTTTTTATGCAGGTGTGCAAACACCGCCGTTTCATTCGCAGCGTCTTGAGACAGCGTGACCTATTCGCGCGGAGTCGTGAATCGTGAAAGAACGGTCGATTACGAGTGCCGCAATGATATGGAGAGACTGCGGCGCAGCCTCGCGTGCTTATATTTGGACACCAATGGAGAGCCCGATACAAAACCCTTGGCTCCATAAATTAGTAAAATGTGTGCCACAGACTAGCGAGATCTTAAAGGGACACTAAAGGTTACTATGAAGTCAAGTTAAAGTGATAAAGCAATCAATGCTCCAGAACGTCTAAGGCGTCAATATAATCGCGAACAGAGCTTTAGTAACCGAGAAATCGAGGTAAATGCATGACACGATTTGCGACCCCCCAGAGACATTCCTGTACTAGCCCGATGACGAAGGCACTCATCATCATAATTTATGTCACTAGTACTCAACTACTCGTATTAAAAAGATCATTTCATTAGGTTATAAGACGGAAGAAAATGCTACTTGTCTACTTCTGTTCTATTCTAAGAAAAAATAACATTTTGACGTTACCCTTAATTCAGTAGTATGGGTGGTCAAAAGGTTTCGTTTTCGCTCGACTCTGCGCCGCGCGCGCTTTCGTGTTCCAGTTGTTTCGTTATCGCGTCGTGCTGCGCTGGTTCTGCTGGCTCGCAAAACTTGCACTTCGAACAAGCAGCGAGAATGCCACGTCCATGTCATGTCGTGGGATGCGCGAACGGTCCGCGAAACTTGGCCAAGGGCAGTTGCAGCGGCGAATCCAACGTTACTTATCACTGTGTGCCAACGAGTTAACCTCTCCGTTCAAAGCGTTTAGGTGCCGTACCTCTGCCACAGCGCGTTGGCAAAGAGCCAAAAAATCGCACAGTGTGCTCGCTGCACTTTCGTCCAGAGGATTACGAGTTCAACGTCGACTTACTGAAGTCGTGTGGAGTACCTTTCAAAGCAATGCTTTCCCGTAGCGCTGTTCCGTCGGTCTTGCCTGCATTCTCCGAAGCGCAACAACAACTGCAGGTCGAAGACGGGGCGGTGAGTGCGGCATTTGGTTTTCACGAAGAAAAAGCTACAAATGTGCGAATGTGTACAGCCATCGCATACAGTTGCCGTCGTAGTAGTACGCAACGACGCCGGCAGCACGAGCCCTCACCAGCAGGTCACGTTCATCAGTGCTTAAATCGCTGAAGTCGAGCCCAGCATCGCGAGCCAATGTGTCGTTGTCAGGGTCGTCCGTTGCAACGAACGTCATGCTTGGCGTCATAAAATAAAGAACCAACTTATCGTCGCACGCTTTCCCTTCCGCTAGCCACCATAGTTCAACTTTCGCGCTGCTGTCGGCTCTGTCTTGCCTCTGTTTCTGGCCGCGCGTTTGCGTTTTGCGCAGAAAAGTCGTAGCACCGTCTGCGGGCGCCGTTTTACTCACCGACGGTGCAACGTCACTATGAGACCATGACGTCACCGCTCCTCGATCGGAAGGCGGGCGATTTGAACTGCGCTAGAGGTACGCGGACGCTTCAGAACGCATTTTCTCTTAAAGTAAGTCTCTTCTTCGCATGAAACAAGCGTTTCGAGGTTTCTGGGATGGTATTTCAACAGTTCCCGTTGACTTAATATTAACGTTTAGTGTCCCTTTAATTACTATATTCACTAACGATTGTGGTCCCGCCAGTCAGAGGCTGCAATCACGAACATATATCCCGGCGATGGCAAGTACAAGCATATCCGTGTCGTTCTCGAGTGCATTAATTGTATACGTCACAGTCACCAATGTCGTCATCACCAGCATCATCTTATTCATAATCAATTCTGTATATGTCGATTATAAGGCGAACGCCTCTCCGAGCGACCTCCCAATTCTTGAACCCTGCCCTGCGGCAGCGGACTCCATCGCAAGCTTATATGATATATCGGCGAGCGAGCGAGCGCTGGTCATACGCATCCCTCAAGGTCTGCGACTACTCGAGACAAACCAGCAATGTATATACAGTTTCGTGCGCATATGGTTATCTCGTAGTGTAACAAAATCCCGTCTCGCCTGTGGAAATGTTTTGAACTCCATACGTATTTAAAGAAAAAGCGAACGGCCTCGTCTTCCCTAATTTCGTCTATCGTGACTTGTTACTGATCCCTCGGGCTATGAAACACCAATAAAACTGCGCCGGCTAAGCTGAGCGCGGTTTCACTCCCTTATAAAGCGAAGCTTTCTTGCCGAGTTCCACGCATTTTTTTCGAACGTATCTGGCCTCTAACGACGAACGCCACGGACGCATGCTTCAACAAGCGGCATAGAACACTCTTTGTCATGGGCGAGCCAGCGCGTTGAGACGCTTGGCGCGTTTCAACCCGCACTTGAAGAAACCAGCTCACAAGAAACAACATGGCTGCGACACGACACCTACGTATCACCACTCAAGGTTTAAACAGATAATATACGTATGATGTACCGCATGTAAATATGTGCATACAATACCCAGCCTGTCTATAATTTACTGCAAATAAAATCATTTCTTCGTATAACGCGCTCCTGTTTAATACTAACATTTATACGTCGAAAGACACACTTGATATGCACGCACACACGCACATGGCTCGCGAGCCAGTCACGCCAAGAATGCTTCTCTTTACGTAGATGACAACAGGAGTTGGAGTCTGCATGCCTGTTCTTATTCGGCCCTCTGACGTGTTCTTCCTTCTTCTTCCTCCCTCGGAATGCTATCGCTGTAAATGCACCCGCGATTCACTGTACATACTCTCGTAGAAAAACTACAGTAACCCTATGGCAAGCAAAATCACTGTGGCATTTTGCGACAGCGGCTCGACTTATAAATCTAAGCGCACGCATCAGCCTCCGAGATCTTCTGTGAGGAGCAACGCTCCCCTCCGGGTGGTTTCCGAGGCGATGTCACAGCTAGCAAGCCGTACCGAGTTGTGCGACAATCTACCAGCAGCGGAATCAGCTTCATCGTAGAATTATGCTCGCCTTCCGCGCGGCGGGCTCGAGTCCGTGGCCGATGGGTGAGCCCCTTTCAGCGCGCGGAGAACACTGAACGCGTAGTAACATTCCAGAAGACCAGGTAACTCCGCATAAACAGCTATTTGCGCTGCAAAAGTGTATGGGCGATAACTGTGCGAAATATGTCGAAGACTCGAGGACAGTTACTGGTGAAATGTGTAGCGCGTGAATGTAGCTGGTGAATGTAGGTGGTCCTTGAATAGCTACTGGTGAAAAGATTGATTGATTGATTGATTGATTGATTGATTGATTGATTGATTGATTGATTGATTGATTGATTGATTGATTGATTGATTGATTGATTGACACGGGCGAGCAAGTGAAGCCCGGTATTTGAACAGGGAGCGAGACAGTCCCGTACCACACTGCGCTGTCGTGGCACGGCTTTCTGGAAGCGGAACTTGCCCAGCGGTGGCTCGGCGAAGGGCACGCCCAGAAAGGCGTACACGTGTCGTCCGGCGGCCAGCGAGCCGAACCCGGTGACAGAACCGAAGGCTCCGACCACGGTCACCTCGGCGTGATCCGCTGGCACGGCGGGAGACAGGAGCAGGAGCGAGGTCAGGATCACGATGGCCGCCGACAGGATGGTGGCCACGGCGCACGCCAGATCGGACGTGCTCAACTGATGCCCCCATGTGGGTTCTCTGCGGAGCAGGCGATTCACAGCGCGCGATAACAGTCGCTAAGTATGGACAGCTGGGCTGGTTGGTTGTGATTGTCGTTATGAAAGGTCGTTCCAGCGCACAATTGAACACGGACAAAAAGGGAAGGACAACACGAACGCCGGTACCGGCGTTCGTGTTGTTTTCTTTTTCTCGTTCGTGTTCAGTTGTGCGCTGGAACAATGTTTCAGAATGCCAGGATAACAGTCACTGTCCACGCAGTTCTTTCTTTTTTTCAGATCGCGTAGAAATTGACATGAATACCTTCCTCGCACCGTTCACTTCTGTTCATTCCGTCTGTCACTGTTATGTACACCTTATGCCTCCATAGTGGACGCTCCTGCTCATCCTGGGGATTAGGCCTCCTCTAATCAAATTTGATTTTACCGAGAAGAGTGCCCTCCTAAGCGAGAAATAGGCAAACGTAGAACAGGGTTGAGGCGCCAGCACTGGTAAAATATCGTTCCCCATTCCGTGCCCTCAACATAGCTTATTATGTAACACGCCCGCATTATAGAAAATGAAGCTTGAACCTTTCCTTCTTTTTTTTTTTTTTGCTCAGCGGAACTATCTGATGCAGACAACTCGACCAGCGCTATTTCAAAGTGTGGCGCCCCCTCTCTGTGGACCTCTGATTGAAGGTGGTAGTGACGCTCGGCACCTCTGAGACCGCCAACGTCGCATAGGATATCCACGTATGAGAAACTTTAACGCAGATGGCTAGGCAAGCTGGAAGTCAATCATCTATGACATTTTCAGCAGAATATAGAAGAAAAAAGAACAGTAACACAGGCCGTCTTCCCCAATTCACATCGCCCGCTCACAAACGGAGTCATAGCCATCTTAGACATTTCCAGCACTAGACAGAATGAGAGAAAGAGAAAGCGGTATAAACCAGAGAAAATACGACAGGGCAGAAAGTACGGACGACCTCACCACATAGAAAAGACGACAAAACAGGAAGGACACAGCATCCAGCGCCCTTCCTGTCCTGTCGTTTCTTTCTGTTTCCAAGGACCTCTCTTTCTCTTAGATGTGTAAGAGACCCCACCCCGTTGGTAGGCGAGCGATTTGAGTTGCGGATGATGGACTGTTCTCCCATGGTTCTAAAACAACAGCCTTCTTTGGCTCTTTCCCACACTTTACGGTTTCTCTACGTTTCTGTCTGGCCGTTGATGTGACCTTGAGGGAGACCTAACACGTGCATATATATATATATATATATATATATATTGTTTCGGATCCCACCGATGGCATCGGTTGTTGGGAACTCGGCGCTGACGCCCGTGGTTGTACCTGGGTCGCAAGCCCCAAGGGTAGCGTTGGCCTGGCGGCCTGGGGTACAACTGGAAGCATCCGAAGGTCCCGGCAAAGCATGAGTCGACTGGTAACAACAAAACAACTTGTTTATTTTAACATCGCAAAGAGTTGGCGGTCAGGTTGACCGAAGGAGAGAGACGGGAGAGCACTTTACTCAACAGAAGAAATCGGAGCCCTCCTTTTGGCGTCCGGGGGCAGCTGTTTTTATACTCTCGCAGTTGAGGGCAAGAAGGAACCCCTCAATAGACGAGCACGTGATTGTACAATGGGCTAATGGTGACGCACACTGTCGTAGCGCCGCCGGTCGGGCACAAAGACTGGGAGGAGAGGGTGACCCCTGCTGTCGCATCGCCTGGTTCGGGCACAATGACTGGAAGGAGAGGGTGACCCCTGCTGTCGCATCGCCTGGTTCGGGCACAATGACTGGAAGGAGAGGGTGACCCCTGCTGTCGCATCGCCTGGTTCGGGCACAATGACTGGAAGGAGAGGGTGACCCCTGCTGTCGCATCGCCTGGTTCGGGCACAATGGCACATACACTCACACACGCACATGAAGACACGTGGCATCGGAACATGCCTGGAAACGCCTGGAAACGCCTGGCGGGGAGCGTTGCGGCGACGCCGAACGGGCCAAAATGTCTGCCGCCCCGCCGCAGTCGCGCCGGCAAAACCGCGTGTCGTAGGCGAAACGCAACAGACCGCCCCGCTGGGGGAAGGAGATCCCGATGGACAGGGGACTGCATCCGCTGTCCGGAGGGATGTCGCTCGATGATGCTCATAACCGAAGTCGGGCGTCCCTCGACGTTTCTTGAGCGCAGCGCACAGAGAAGGCCTCGTTCTCTCGTTCAGGTTCGCACGGGACACTGCAAAGTGACTTCGGGAGAGTTCACATTTTTGTTCTCGTTCCCGGCAAGCGTTAGAACTACGCTGAAACTCAACCGCTCAGTCAGCAAGCACGGCACAACCCTCACTAAGCCCTGCCAGGCTCTTTCCCCTTTTTATACCACTGCCTAGTTCCTTCCAGTAGTCTAGCATCACTCAGAACGCGTCCACAAATTGGAAAATTGCACTAGAAAGCATATCATCACTTTGAAACACTAAACAAAAGCAATATGTTAAAAAAAATCCTGCCTCAGGAAGAAAAACATCAGTAACCAACAATTTTGAGGCTGATTCCTACGTTAGGGGCTTCGACTTAAGCCATCGGCGTTACCGTTGAGACTCCCCTTTTTGTAACGCACCTCAAAGGAATATTGTTGTAAAGCGAGGCTCCAGCGCAGGAGGCGGCCATTTTTGGGAGAGATGGTCTGCAGCCATTGGAGAGGGCAGTGATCCGTCTCAATGATAAACCTCGAGCCGGCTAGATAGCATGACAATTTCTGAACGGCCCACACGAGACATGCACACTCTTTCTCGGTGGCGCTATACGCCTGCTCACGACTGGTCAGCTTACGACTAGCATACAGGACGGGGTGTTCTACTTCTCCCTTTTCCCGTTGGCACAGTACAACGCCCATGCCTCGCTCACTAGCATCGCACTGAACAATGAACCCTTTTGTATAGTCTGGCGATCGTAGCACAGGCTGGTTTGTTAGGGTACTCTTTAGGGCGCTAAAAACTCTTTCCTTTGTCTCGTCCCAGACGACTGTTTGAGGCTCTGTCTTTCTTAGAGCATCCGTCAGGGGAGCCGCGATATCAGAGTACCTAGGGATGTACCTCTGATAGTAGCCGGCGACACCCAAGAACGACCGAATATCGGTCTTGGTGCGCGGTTGCGGAAAGTCTCGCACAGCGGCCACTTTTATTTCAGAGGGGCGGCGACGACCCTGACCAATCACGTGACCGAGGTAGACAACCTCGGCCTGTGCTAACTGGCACTTAGGAGCCTTTACTGTCAAGCCCGCTTCGCGCAGGCGGGTTAGCACTGCCCGCAAGTGTGCCATATGCTCAGACCAGGATGCGGAGAATATCGCTACGTCGTCTAGATACGGTAAAGCGAATTCTTGCTGTCCCCGCAACACTTTATCCATGAGGCTTGAAAAACAGTATGGCGCGTTCTTCAAACCAAAACTCAACACTTTAGGACGGAATGTTCCCATTGGTGAAATGAACGCCGCATACCTACTAGCCTCTTCTGTAAGTGGAACCTGCCAATAACCCCTGACAAGATCTAGGGTGGAAATAAACTGAGCGCTACTAACTTTCTCAAGGCGCTCCTCGATGTTAGGGATCGGATAAATTTGATCCTTAGTGATGGAATTAAGCCTGCGGTAGTCGACGCAAGGACGAGGTTCCTTGCCCGGTACCTCAACTAAAATCAAAGGGGAGGTATAATCACTCTCACCTGCCTCAATAACACCGAGCTGTAGCATTTTCTTTACCTCAGCCTCCATAATATCGCTCTGGCGGGGTGACACCCGATACGCCTTGGATCGTACTGGCTCTGGGGAGGTAAGTTCTATATCATGAGTAAGTACAGAAGTCCTACCAGGCCTCTCAGAGAACAGACCTTGAAACTCTTGTAATAGCTGGTGTAGTTCGGTTTTCTGCTCGGGCGACAGCGGTGCTTTACTGATAAGGTCACTAATGACTTGACCGGTGTCTTCCCTGTTCGTCACTGAGCCTAGTCCCGGAAGCTCGACCGGAAGCTCTTCAGGAACGTTTACCATCATGCACACCACTGCTTCCCTTTGTCTATAAGGTTTGAGCAGATTACAGTGGTAAACTTGCTGTGCTTTCCGCTTTCCTGGCAGACTTACCACGTAGTTAACGTCCGACAGTTTCTGAACAATTCGTGCTGGGCCCTCCCACTGCACGTCTAGTTTGTTGTTTAGCGATGTGCGCAATATCATGACCTCATCGCCCACCTCAAAACGACGGGCCCTGGCTGTCCGATCATAATAAACCTTGGCCCTCTGCTGGGCCTTTGTCATTGCTTCACCTGACAACTCCTGTGCCCTTCTTAAGCGTTCGAGGAGCTTAAGTACGTACTCCACCACGACTGGGTCGTCGCCCCTACCTTCCCACGATTCTCGAAGCATGCGAAGCGGAGATCGAAGCGAGCGACCGTACACCAGTTCAGCTGGCGAAAACCCCGTAGCCGCATGCGGCGCGGTCCTTAAAGCAAACATCACCCCAGGCAGACACAGCTCCCAGTCAGTTCGATGTTCAAAACACAACGCTCTCAACACGCGCTTCATGACGGAGTGGAGCTTCTCAACGGAATTCGACTGTGGGTGGTACACTGAGCTGTGTAACAGCTTTACCCCACACCTTTCGAGAAAAGTTGTCGTCAAAGCGCTAGTAAACACTGTGCCCTGATCTGATTGGATTTCCGCAGGGAAACCAACTCGCGCAAATATGGACAGTAGTGCATTAACTATCTCAACTGAGCTAAGTTCTTTAAGCGGCACTGCTTCAGGGAACTTTGTCGCTGGGCAGATCACAGTCAAAATGTGTCTGTACCCCGTGGCTGTTACCGGCAGAGGTCCCACTGTATCAATAACGAGCCGTCTAAAAGGCTCCGTTATGATAGGTACCAATTTCAACGGCGCCCTTGATTTGTCCCCTGGTTTGCCCACCCGCTGACAAGTGTCACATGTCCTCACGAAATGGTCTGCGTCCCGAAAACACCCTGGCCAATAGTACTCTTGCAAGAGACGGTCCTTAGTTTTCTTAACTCCTAGGTGTCCGGACCACGAACCCCCGTGCGTCAAGCGCAACAGATCCTGACGATAGCATTGAGGCACGATCAGCTGATCGAACTCCACTCCTCTGCGGTCTAGATACTTCCGGTACAGGACTCCACCTCTTTCCACAAAACGCGCATTTTTCCTGGCGATACCTTCCTTGACATTGCAGCGAATGTTTTCTAGGCTGCCATCCTTCTTTTGCTCGGCTATCAAAGCCGACCGGCTGACTTTTAGCAACCTATTAAGTCCGTCTGACGTAGGCGCGATGAGCAAATCAGTAGATAGCTCTTCTAACTTTCCCGTGTCGGGCGTTTCCTCTCCAGTATCTGGCGCCTTTAACGTTACAGACTCAAGTTTATTCAGTTCGGGCGTGCTCTGAATATCAGCTTGCTGCGCCTCTGACCCTTTTTCGTTGTTTGATAACGTCGGCCCCGCAACTACCGCCTTTGCAGCGAGCTCCCGAACCTTCGATCTGGTTAAGGCCTGAACACTAGCTTCACCAAACAAAAGCCCCTTCTCGCGCAGGAGGTGATCGGACCTGTTTGAAAATAGGTACGGGTACTGGGGTGGCAGCATAGATGACACTGCCGCCTCCGTCTCAAGCGCTCCGAAGGGTCCTTCAATAAGCACCCTTGCTACTGGCAGACACACGCTATGAGCTTCCACGGCTTGCTTGATCCATGCGCACTCGCCCGTGAACATATGGGGTTCTACGTAAGACGGGTGAACTACATCCATCGTAGCTGCGGAATCGCGAAGCACTCGGCACTCTTTCCCGTTCACGAGGAGGTCTCGCATGTAAGGCTCGAGAAGCTTCATGTTCTCGTCAGTGCTGCCTATTGAAAAAAACACAACTTTTGGTGTTGTTTCCGGACACTGCGCCGAAAAGTGACCCGGCTTCTGGCACGTATAACAAACGCGCGCTTGCCTCATCTCGAACCGCTTTCTGCGTTCGGCTTCGGCTGCCGCCGTCTCCTTAGGTTCGGTCGCACTGCTTCCACTCGCATCCGCACTACGCGTGTTCCCCTTTGCTCTCATGGGTGTGAACTTCGGCCTCTCAAACTTCAAGCCAAATTCACCCTTTTGACCGTCCTTAGCTCCGCGAGCCCGACGCGTCACAAACTCCTCGGCTAGCTCAGCGGCTTTAGCCAACGTACAAACGTCTGGCCTATCCAAGACCCAGTATCGCACGTTCTCCGGTAACCGACTATAAAACTGTTCTAGCCCGAAGCACTGCAGAACTTTATCGTGGTCACCAAACGCTTTCTCTTCTTTGAGCCACTCCTGCATGTTTGACATAAGCCTGTACGCAAACTCTGTATATGACTCACTTTTGCCTTTCTCATTTTCCCGAAACTTCCGACGGAACGCCTCCGCAGACAGCCGGTACTTTTTTAGAAGACTCGATTTCACTGTGTCGAAATCCTCTGCCTCCTCTCTATCCAAGCGAGCGACTACGTCGGCCGCCTCGCCGGGTAACAAAGTGAGCAAGCGCTGTGGCCACGTTTCCCGAGAGAACCCCTGCTTACCAATGTCCTCTCCAAGCTTAAACGGCCGCATCAGGTCAGTCATTTTGAACAATACGCGTTCTCCTGCACCGTGTGCCTGACTTCCATTACGAGCGCGTTCCATCTCTACCTCAAGACGCTTCATTTCCAAAGCGTGTTGACGGTCACGCTCTTGTTGCTCTCGCTCTTTCTGTTCTTTACGTTCACGCTCTTCTTTTTCTTTCTGTTCTTTACGTTCACGCTCTTCTTTTTCTTTCTGTTCTTTACGTTCGCGCTCTTCTTTTTCTTTTTGCTCTTTAAGTTCGCGCTCCTGTCTTTTTGCAGTCTCCCTCTCCTCAATGGTCTCAAGGCATTCCGACAGCTCGTCATCCTCAGCTTCTAACTCAAGAATACCCTTTAGCAGTTCAGGTTTTCTTAGTTTGTCTGAGACATCCAGACCCAACTCTCTTGCAAGCTCCAACAATTTCGGTTTGCGCAACGACTTCAAATCCATGGCTGCTCTGAATGCTGCTTTCTCTACTGCTTACTATTGTCTTGCCGCAAACTAACCCGGCAGCAACGACAACCACAATTACCAGCTCTGTTTCTGACACTAACAAAAGCCTGGCAAAGCTCAGAAGAAGAAAGTCCCGCACTCACCAAACCTCGCAGCCAAGAGTCCAGCGCAGTCGTTCCGCTGCAGGCAACCAGTCATCACACAGGGCTCGTTGCACTGCTCCCGGATCGTCGTTGAGCTGCTCAGCATACAGTCAACTGCATCTCTTCGCTGCTGGCCTCCGTTGTCGC
Source organism: Dermacentor variabilis (assembly GCF_050947875.1). Classification (NCBI taxonomy): domain Eukaryota; kingdom Metazoa; phylum Arthropoda; class Arachnida; order Ixodida; family Ixodidae; genus Dermacentor; species Dermacentor variabilis. The sequence goes on along the minus strand of NC_134571.1, from coordinate 51,964,468 downwards.
GATCTCACCGCTGGCAGACAGTTGTTTGGGATCCCACCGATGGCATCGGTTGTTGGGAACTCGGCGCTGACGCCCGTGGTTGTACCTGGGTCGCAAGCCCCAAGGGTAGCGTTGGCCTGGCGGCCTGGGGTACAACTGGAAGCATCCGAAGGTCCCGGCAAAGCATGAGTCGACTGGTAACAACAAAACAACTTGTTTATTTTAACATCGCAAAGAGTTGGCGGTCAGGTTGACCGAAGGAGAGAGACGGGAGAGCACTTTACTCAACAGAAGAAATCGGAGCCCTCCTTTTGGCGTCCGGGGGCAGCTGTTTTTATACTCTCGCAGTTGAGGGCAAGAAGGAACCCCTCAATAGACGAGCACGTGATTGTACAATGGGCTAATGGTGACGCACACTGTCGTAGCGCCGCCGGTCGGGCACAAAGACTGGGAGGAGAGGGTGACCCCTGCTGTCGCATCGCCTGGTTCGGGCACAATGACTGGAAGGAGAGGGTGACCCCTGCTGTCGCATCGCCTGGTTCGGGCACAATGACTGGAAGGAGAGGGTGACCCCTGCTGTCGCATCGCCTGGTTCGGGCACAATGACTGGAAGGAGAGGGTGACCCCTGCTGTCGCATCGCCTGGTTCGGGCACAATGGCACATACACTCACACACGCACATGAAGACACGTGGCATCGGAACATGCCTGGAAACGCCTGGAAACGCCTGGCGGGGAGCGTTGCGGCGACGCCGAACGGGCCAAAATGTCTGCCGCCCCGCCGCAGTCGCGCCGGCAAAACCGCGTGTCGTAGGCGAAACGCAACAATATATATATATATATATATAGTTTCTGCACATGTTACCGCGCCAAGTAATCCGCCGGCGTTTGCCAGTGCTTTTGGTTGATCAGAACTGACGCTGAATCGGCGCCGCTTCCACGTGCGACGGTTTCGCGTTTGCCCAGACTCGGAAGGGAAAAGCCGCAAAATAAGTGAACTTTTACATTTACTGGTGTGTTTTGTCTTATTTAACTGTTGCTAATGAGGTGTGTATGTTTGCTCTTCCCCAGATTGAACTGACGTGGATGAAAACGCGGGACTCTTTCCAGAAGCGCTCTCACTTGGGCGCGCTTTGACTCCGTAGCTTTCCCTTCGTAACTATTACACACAGCGCGCACTAAAAAACACGGACGAAGAATAGACAAACACGAGCACTCGTGTTTGTCCATTCTTCGTTCGTGTTTTTTAGTGCGCGCTGTGAGTAATAGGCATGAAGATGTACCGACTCGGCACAACTATAGCTACTGTTTCCCTTCGAAGGCACAGAAAGTTTTCCGCGAGCATTACACTCTTCCGCCAGCAAAGAAGCACGATCCGATTGCCTAACCGTTAGGCCACGGACTCCTGTCTAAAAGGCCAAATAAAGCACCATTACGAATTTTCCTCGTGCAAGCCAGCGATTGGTGACGTATGGGCGCGTCTACAGTCGGCGCGTCGCACAGCACCAGTTTTACTTGTAAAATAAGTACGGCAGATACAAGGACCGCTTACGTGTGAGAATGCGAAAGCATTATAGTCCCTTTGGTGAAACGTCTTAGTGCGCAGATCTTAATGGCGCGTGCCTGCGGCGAGCGTCGGCGTCGGCGGCGTAAGCGAGCGAGCGCAGCAGCGAAGGATGAAAGAGCAAATGCGGAGCGGGATATGAAAGACGCGAGCCGCGAACGGCGGAGACCAATCAGACCGGTCCCTCCAGTACGTGACGTGCGTGCGGAAAACTGGTGTCATGCGGACCCGCCCGACCGCTCGATGCGTACTCGAAACTTGTCAGTTTCGCACTATCGTCTGCTCGCGTCAGCTCTTGCTCGCGCTTGTTTGGTTTGCTTGGTTCGGTCTCGTTCGGCGCTTGTTTCGATTGCCATGGTTTGTGATTGTTTTGTAATCTGATTGCATGCGCGATGCGAATTGTGCAGTAATTTCTGGATGCCAAGCGGCACCAGGCGCTTACGCTGGTACCTTCGACGGATCATGTAGACAACGCCGATGCGCTTGAACCGCAGATCACATTTTCGACGAGTGCCGACTCTGCTACATGTCTCGCTCAAATTGTTTGCCTCATTATATCGCGAAATGAAAACACGTACAGAGTAGCGCTCATAGGGAGCATCGTAATCGTCGGTGATTTTTTTTTCCGCGCGTTGCTTGTCCGCGCAACCTCTCGCTTGCGTTCTAACTGCGCCTCGGTAAGGCCAAATAAAAACGCGGCAAGCGTCTGAACGCACTCGCTTGCCCGCAGGGGAGTTCATAATCGAAGGAACGCAACGCTCGCGTTGCGTTCAATTGGACGTTGAGGAAGCGTGCTCGTCTGGCTTGGCAATGGCAATTTTGGTCCAAGCATAGAGTTTCACACAATAATTACTAGAGGGCACGTTGGAGCTATAGCTATAGTGTCAACTGAGGTTGCAATCGGGGCAGTTCAGCTAGCATGGGAATTATGGGAAATGCGTGGGTTTGCCTTAACTTCGCCCTACTGGCTTCAAACGGCTTCGTGACTTTGTAAACACGTCATTTTTAGTAAACTATTGCGTAATAAATAATTAAATAAGCCTTATTAAATATGTCCGGTGGCAGGAGTCGGACACAAGGCCTCCGATACAGAAGCCCTATATTGAAACCATCACACCACGTCCGCAAGCATCGACATGCGGCATAGAACGCCCTTATGAATTTCTCGCGGGCTAGTCAGCGCGCTGAGACGCTTGACGCCTTTTGATTTGGCTACCTCGACAGGCTGAACCGCTGCAATTAGTAGCAATGGTGTGTGTTCGCACAGTACTCTGCACTTAGAAAAGTATGCATTGCTCTGAAATTCAGGAAAATGAGGGCAGATAAAGCGGATAATAAACAAAGCTACAGGAGCGTCTGAATCAATGCACAAGCACGAAGATCAGACAAATCCATGTACTTCCCATCATTCCCATGGTGGCTGAACGATCGCAGCGCCAGAGTTCTCTCTAGTAATTATTATATGAAACTCTATGGGGGTCCAAGTATAGCATGATGTCAAAAAGCAGAGTGCACAGGCCTGAAATCTTTAGGAGGCGGTGGCTCTTCCCGCACCCCGGAGACTCGAGTCCGATTCCCACCCAGACAAAAATATAGCAAATTTTTTTCTTGTAGGCCATTGGTTTACTTTCTTTCCAGGGACCTCCCTGAGAAATATGACGTCAATCCGAGCATTTATAGTTTTTTTTAACTCTGCGCCGTCGGCCAATTTTGGTACCATCGCTCGGTGGCGACGCCGACGACGCCGGATTTTCGCTTAATGGGGCATATAATCCTCTCGCATTAAGATTAAGCGCGTACTCTTTTAGCTTGCAATAAGATGGGAGTTAAGGGACGGGCTCGTCGCCGCAATTCGCTGTGCCTCTCATCGTAGCGGCACTGTTTAGTGCGTTTCTACATAAGGTTGTTTGATCTAGGAACCTTATAAACTTCTACTCGGTCGATCACGTCGTGCCTTGTGATTCGACACGTTTTTACGCTGAATAAAGGTTCCGCTTTCTCTGCAAGGTCCACCATGGTGGCTGATGGATGCGTTCGTCACTGAAATGCAGCGCTTCTCTCCTCACAACGCGCCATTTTCCCTTGATGGCTCAAGATAGCCTCGCGTACACCAATTCCCACAGTACGTGGGACCTGAATATGTGTGTGTGTGTGTGTGCGTGTGCGTGCGCGTGCGCGTGTGCGTGTGCGTGCGTGTGTGTGTGTGTGTGTGTGTGTGTGTGTGTGTGTGTGTGTGTGTGTGTGTGTGTGTGTGTGTGTGTGTGTGTGTGTGTGTGTGTGTGTGTGTGTGTGTGTGTGTGTGTGTGTGTGTGTGTGTGTGTGTGTGTGTGTGTGTGTGTGTGTTACATTAGCGTTATCGCAAAGAGTCGTGCAAGAATCTGGGATTGTACATAGACTTGTGTACAGATTTGTATATAGGCATCACGTATGTGCTGTGAGAAAAGGGGGCTCTATTATTTATCGTGCTGTGGCGTCCCCAATCTGCTGTGGCCTTAGGTAGCTTCAGAGGTCAAGGACACGGTATACGCAATATGTGTCATAGCAGTGCGCACTTCAGGGTTCACTGAGTAATGTAGCACAGCGTCATTTCGAGGCGGGTGAATAGGGCCATTGTTGTAATTATACGTGCACACCGGTTACTAACGACAACACCACATCCTTATGACCACCGTAGCCGACACAGCTCTTTACAGCTGTCCTTTACGTTTGCAAACAAGAGCCAGCTGTGACCTACCTAGAGTTATGGTACACACAGCAAAAGGCTAGCTACCGTGTCGAAGCCACTTCTTCTGAAAGCCGCAATAATTTGCCACTTGGAAACTTTTTAATTGCGGCAAAAAGCTTAGAATTACTAATGAAACAACCTGCAGCTGCCGCCACAGAACCTGTTTGCGACACGTCAGCAATGGCAGGTTATAAGGCAGGCGCCAACGTATCCAACGTGGCGGGTTATAAGGAGAGTTCGCTTGCGTGGGGCGCCTCAACACAGCTCGACGGGCTCCCGCTCCTCACCCTTTCCTGATGAGGAAAATATGAGTAACAAAGACACAACGCAAACAGTAAAGGAAAACAAAGACAAGCGGGTGGTGCGTGGTACGATCCCAACCGCCGTATACCCACCGGTGTATAAGACGTGTACAAGCAAACCCCAGGCCAGGAGTCCGGCTCACCAGAGATGCGTTGCTTGGGAGAGGTTGGTACAGATCGCTATGCTTGCAGTACAAGAACAAAGACAAACAGCGCTCGTCCTTATCTTCCCTTATACTGTGTGCGTTGTTTATGTTGCACTAACTTTCCTCACCAGGCAATGAAAGATCAACTAGCCCAACAATTAATTGCTCACCCTTTAGGCATCAATTGACGCGAGTGCGATACCAACATGCTCCAGAAACTGTTCATCTGGGCCGAGGCGATCTGATCCGGGGTGAGCCGGGCCGAAGCCTGAACCGAGGCCTGGAGCGAGGCGCGACCTTCACTGGCGCCGTCCTTGTCGGCGACCGACGTGCAGGAGGGTGACACGAGCCCGAGGCGAACGTTGAGCGGCAGCCGCAGGGCCTCCTTGAGCCGCGCGCTCCAGCGGAAGATGGCCAGTTCGTCGTGCGCTGAGGTATGGGACATGCGCCGGCTGCGGTCGTGCGAGATGTCCGGCAGCGACGTCGAAGAGACCGCGTGTTGCGAAGCGCCAGTGCCGTAGTACTCCTGGGATAGGACCGTGGGCATCGAACCTGCCGACACTAGGTCGCGACCGGATTCGAGGCGCGGGACCAAGCAGGCGCATCTGGTTTTGCTGGAACAGCTTTTGCAGGACTTGCCTCTGCCACGGGCCGTCGTTATCGCTGTTTCATCTGAGTGACGCTTACCTCGAAGGGCAGATTGGACAGTGTTCGCCTTGGATTCACTAGAGGACTCCATTTCCTCGCTTGTTCTTTTTACGGCTGCTTCTTCTATTTCATTTCAACGAGAGGCACGAGCGAGGCTCGCTCAGAACGTGTCCCATAATGATGATGATAACGATGGGATAATCATCCCAGACACTTAACATATCCTTAACATGGGAGTGGTCATGAAGCTGGTCTGGTAGAATAAAAGTTGGCATTATCAACCCGAAGGGCGAAGCAAGGTTTATGGTTGCGCTATAGTTATTCGGAGGGTGTTCTAACAACACGCAGATGAAGACACGTTGGCGCGAAATAGCACGCGAGGCAGCACACGAGACAGCTGCTACCGCGCATCAGAAACGGCCCTGGTGGCTGCCAGGCGCCTCGCAACTCTCGCGTAAAGCCCATGTTTGTGGTGTGAGTGCGAGAATCAACATTGTAATGAGAGAGAGAGAGAGAGAGAGAGAGAGAGAGGGAGAGAGAGAGAGAGAGCACCTTTATTTATAACAAACTCCAGTACGGGTCCACTAAGAAAAGCCAGGCCTACTTCGTCAGACAGACCTAGAAGTTTAGGGTGTTCGGGCCTTTTTGATGTCTCAGGAGGGGTCAGCCAGCCACTACTCCAGGGTCGCAGGTCCCCTTGCGGTATACGTATATGACTGAGGCTCCTCTGTTGACTGAACACGATCTGACAAGTGCACTCAGGCGCACACTGTTCACTGCCCCAGATGCTCGCTCACAGGAGGTTTCCTGGAATGGCCCAGCAATCAGCTGGTTCGTCGGACGGTCGGCTTTGGCGGCCAGCAGCAGCCGTAACGAAGCGGCGTAGAACGCACTTTTACTGGAGTTTCTCGGTCACAGCGTCGAGGTCGGCGACCAAATGGCATCCATCAACCATGTATTCGTCAAACGAGTCTCGCCATGGTGTCGCCGCTGCTCTGTCTGATGGACATATTGTTAGGTTCACAAAGCTGATTCGTCTCAGGAAAGGAGGAGAGGTTCCAAGGTCGCTGTCACCGCTGGCCGATCGCAACACGCGGGACCGTGGCGTGTGCCACTTCACTCATTCTGATCGCGGAATGGCCAGGTATCCACTGAATTACACACTTATGGAGGGGCAGGCATCAAAGTGGTTAGCTAGTGTATTGCAATTCATGTCATGGGATGTCACCTGTCGCGAGGGCTCGACAGGCCGCTTGAGTATATGTGCGTATCAGTAAACTACGGGCATGTGGGTTGGACGTGGTAACGGCCTCCACAACGGCCGTAATTTCTGCCGAGCGTTTCATGTTGATGTTGTAACGGAAGCCCCAAGACCATGGCACTCTATCGGAAGCGATTCCCGTCGGGTAGCGCTCGGAGTTCCGAGCCGGGGATGCATCCGTGTATAAGATCCACTATTCTGTGTTTTCGTGAAGATGTTGGGCTTGTGCTTCGGCGTCGTCCTGGTTAAGTGTCTGGGTTCACGTGCTGTGGTACAGGTTCGACGGCTATATTGTAGAGCGTCGCCCATGGAGGCCGGGATGCTTCGAATGCGGGTGGTGGAGGTTTATCGTAGCCCAACTCACTAAACAGGGTGTGCCCTTGTGCGGAGAGTTTGAAGCGAGTGTATTGTGCTTCAGGGTAAAGTTGAGCCAGCTCGTCGAGTCCAGGAAAGATAACAGTATCTCGAACCCCAGTGGACTTAGTGCATTGAGCAGTGCCCAGTAAAGTGCGACAGATTTGACGGAGCATGGTTTCAAGCTTGATATTGTTACGGACTTACTCTATCTCAGAAGTTCCTTGCAGTACTATCGAATCTACAGGGCATTTTAGCCCATAGAAAAATTGAACACCCCTCAAAATGTGTTCATCCGCACCGCGTCGTCTACTCTGTCTCTGCACGGTTGGTGGATTGAGGCAACACGTTTTGGCGCTGTAACCATAAGCTGCGTTTTCTTGAATGCGACAGCAGGGCCACGCTTCATATATGTACACTTTATATGCAGTTCCTTGCATCCTCCTTAGCCAGTAGCACGGCCGCTGGACTTTTCTTTATTTTTGTTTCTTTTTTGTTTCTTTTTTGTTTCTTTTTTGTTTGTTTTTTTATCCAGCCGCAGTGCCAGTAGTAATGGCGAACGCCAGTACAAATGCTGCGTCGTATGCTCGACATCTATTTGCATGGCGGAAGGAAAAAAAACAGGCGGGAGTATACCGCAACGCGATTGAGGCCGAAATCTGGTGGGCCAGTTGTGGCCCAACACGTGATCGCACGTCAAAGTGTGCAGTTGGTTTTAGTGTTCCGGCTCTGCAGGCAGAGCCGCGACATGGCAGCAGCTCAACAAGCGCGCACCCGAATAAAAATTACTGGCATAGCTACTGGGAACCAAACGTTTTAGCAAATGTCGATTCTTGCTCCGTGACCTCGACGCAAGAGGTCACGTGTTGGGCCACCACTTTGGCTTCACGGAGCGTTCGCTTGCCAAGGCTGGCTGCGCGACGCAATGCTCTCTCCTACATTTTTCCTTCCTACATGTCTATTTGGCGTTTGCTCGCCACCATACAGTTTCTCACTACATTACCTAGAGGGAAATCTAGCGCTGCTGCGCTGTGGTATGCATGGAACTGCCGGCATATATTGATTCGAATCGGCATCGTTATCGGAGAGCCAGGACACCCTGAAGACACGCCTGGCTGGCACCGCTCCGTCCGTTACAATGATTCATTTCATGCTAAAATAGCACCTAAAAACCTGTTCTAACTTTATTGTTTCACAAAAACATATGCTGTTTAATGATGAGGATTTGTTATTGGATGTACAGTTATATGAAACGTAAAACGTATAAGCCGGCCGCTAAAGTTGGAGGACAAATGACCGACAGGTTGAACTGGTGGACTGGGCGAAGAAGGTCAAGCAGGCCCAGGGCCTTACTTGAGCCCGATTCCTCAGCCACGTCCCCCTTTACCCTTCCCCCTTTCAATAAAGTTTACCACCACCACCACAAGATTCGCGCTCGCTTTGAAACAGCTTGTCGTCTACAATGCATAATTAAGCGAAGGAAATCAAGAACAGCTGTTCTTGCTTTCCGATGCAGTTAACAAATAGGCCTTAAAGGGAAGCTGAAACGGTTTTCAATTTCCATGAATTGCTGGGATTGGGAAGAACAGACCTAATAATTTACGGTTCCGAAATTTTTTTTCTTCGTTTTGTTAATATAAGGGCCGGAAATCGCTTTCTAAATCACCCCGTGGACACGCCCCCATCGCTTCCCGGAGCGCCGGGTGAGGTGGTTGCCAGAGGAGAGAACCGGCGAGAGTGACGTCATTCGCGGGGACCGAGCTGCCGGACCGGGCTGCTAGCATGTGCTGGCATGCCTCTTTCCGTCCGGCGCTTTACTGAACGACGCTACGAGAGATCTGCCGCCGCCGCCGCTCACGTTTGTTTTGCGATTTTCGTAAACTGTTCTTTCCTTCTGTGCTGCGTGAGTGCCTACAGCCAAGGGCGCCCAACATGCCCTCGTTCTGTGCAGCATTCGGCTGCGCGAACACAGGCGGGCGAGACGATGTGGTGTTTCACAGGTTCCCGAAGGACAAGAAGCTTGCAGCGCAGTGGGTCCGTGCGGTGAGGAGAGATAAGTTTGTGCCGACGAAATCAACTGTGCTGTGCTCGGACCATTTCCGTGATAGCCGGATAGCCTTACGACAAATTCGGAAGCGCGTTGTTGCTAGCGTTGCTATACTCCGTTTCATACATCAGGTGCAACGCTGTGGAGGCTTGAGATACTTCTTGCAGTGGCTGCGTTCGCACTTAGAAAAAGTTCGGTGTTTCTTGACCCCTATTTTTGAGAAAATTTTCCATATATAAGCTCAGTTCTGAATGAAAAAAAAAGAATTCACCCAGAGAAACAATCCGTGTACTTATACGGCTGCTAACACGTTCTTTTAAATCAATTTTCTTTTCGGTATTTTTTTAATTGCAGCCCGTCACGGCAGCTTCACGTGCATGCTCGCGCGAGCAAACGCCGCTGGCACGCTGCGAAGCATAGACGAAAACGCGCGCAGTAATTAATTTTGGTGACCGGACTTCGTGCGTAGCTTCCACAGCGTTGCACCTGAGGTATGAAATGGAGTATAGGCTTGCCTAGTGACGTTCGACGTACGGTTGCAGTTATCGTGTTTACCACAAGGCGGTGCTAAAACTGCCTAATATCTTTATGTCAACACTAGCATGGAGCACGCATACCGATTCTTGATCGAGCCACAATCGCAAAGTCATCGAACCATAGTATGAATGTTGCACATATAATACCTCTGGCCATCTCTGGATATGTATGATAAGCAACTTCCATGACTGCACCTCGCAGCACTGCATGTGCGCGCTTTGAAACGCGGCACTTATGTTCGCGATCGTGTATCAACACTAAAAAAACCACGGGACATTAGAGAAGCAGCGGCAATGTGCTTAACATCGCGGAATTGCACCCGTGTTTACAATCTAATGAGAAGTTAGTGCTTCGGCATTCTTCTAGCAGAAAGTTCTCAGTGACACTTTAGCGCATTTTTTCTCCCGTCATTGTAACGTGCAGCTACATGAAAAAAAAAACATACGTACCAGCTAAGATTTACAACGCGTGAGAAGGTGCACACATCGCTCTCGCTGTTGGCACACTCAACATCGTCGTTGCCGCCGTTGCCGCCATCGTTTTCCGTATCGGCTGTCGGTTCGAACATGTACGGCGAAAATACAAGCTGTCCGAGACAGCGACAAGGTTCCATAATGCTTACAACTCAGCTATGAAGCCAGAACAGAACAGCGTGCTACGCTCTGAAACGGCGGCGCCGACCGGCGACTGCCGCGAATGACGTCACAGCGGCCCCGACCAATCACGGGCAACAGCGGCGTTCGCGCGATGCCCTGAGGCGCTGGTGCGCGTTTTCTTGAAAAAACAGCCGCTTGCGTTTGTTTCCGCCCTTTTTGAACCAGATATTCGTGTTCAGGGGACTCAAAACTGTAGAATGCCGCAGAGAACTCATTTTTTTCGAAAAGTGCTTCAGCTTCCCTTTAAGAGGAAGCTTTAGCTCGGGCCCAACTCCGACGCGGCCTATTCAAATGCATGTAAAACGCAAAAACGTTTTTGTGAGATAACCCCTGGACCGATTTTAATGAAATTTGTTGCATTTGAAAAAAAAGTTAAATTCTAGTGACTGTTGGAAGCGGAATTTCGATTTAGGGCTTGAATTTTCTTAAAAAGATTTTCAAATATTTGACCGTCTGAAAAAAATAGAAGCACGAAGTTTACAAATTCATAGCTCTGCATAAAAAACTGATATCGCGGTTCTGTAAACGCCATTCATTAGATCATTTAAAGCGGACAAATTTGATGTGTCATTTTACATCTTACGTGATTTTATTACGTTTGTTACAAGGGTTCTGCAAAAGTTGCATTTCCCTATTGCTAAAATTTTCTATATTCATGAGTAACATATCAATTTTGTCCGCTTTAGATGTACTATTTGATAGAATTCATAGAATTGTATTATCATTTTTTGTTGTCGAGTTACAGAGGTGTAAACTTGATATATTCGTTTTCTGAAATTTTTCGATTTTTGCCAATTTTTAATAAAATATTCACGACCTAACGCGAAAATTCGAAACCAACAGTCACTAGATTTTAAGTCTTTCTTTTAAATGCAACAAACCTCGTCAAATTTGGTGCAGTGGTTGCCGAGAAAAACGAATTCTCCTTTTACATGTATTTAGATAGGAGCACCCGAGCTAAAGCTTCCTCTTAACAGAGCACCGCATCGTCAACGCATCACCAGTGCTAATGCAATGGCACGATCTGCTAAATGGAAATGGAACCACTTTTACGGTTTGGCACCATCTCTACACTGCAGTCTTATAGCAGCACCAAAACGAACCTATGATCTCAATAATAACGACAAAACATACCTGATGCTTTGCCCTCAGCGTGAGACTACAAAAAGCTATGACTGATTTTACTATTTATTTCTCGCTGTCACTGCAAAGAGGCAATAACAATCGTAAATATTGCCGCGTAATTTGCCGCGCGACTGGCCGATAGGAAGTTTCCGTGAATTCGTGGGCTTCTTTCACACTCGGAAAAACAATTTAAATGTAGCGCGTATTGAGCAACAGAAAGCTGTATCGGGAGTTTTTTCATGATGCTTTTCATCTAATTTATATATTTTAGAAGTTGATTCATTAATTAAGACTAATTATGAACTTAGGCGGAATACAAAAATTAATCTGAGCATCTCCAAGAGACAGCAAATAACATTACCTTGGTTCTGTCCAGCTACGTGGCATTTGCATGTTTTCTAAATCTTGGCGCATGATAGTTGGGACACTGTAGAAAGCATGTTCGACCCATATCGAAAAAGTGGCTGCCTATTATCTTCCGGTGGTCCCGTAATAAAATAAACTTCTTGTCCTTATAGAAAGGGAAGCTCTACGCTTATGCCTTGGACTACCTAGATTCGTTGCCAGCACTGCTTTATATTGACACGTGTACTTATTTTTATCGGGCGACCACATTTCGCCGCCTAACAAATGTAATCGCACAGCGCGGGACGCGCCTGCATGTATCCGAAGTTTCTGGAAAGTTATCGATGCTTCTACCCGGCTGTCTGTTGTCGCCGAACCTTGTGTTATCTGATTTCATCGCGTGACGCGAATGGTGTAGAACTTTGTGGAAGGCACGCGGGTCCGAACGATTAGTCTGGAACATTCGACGACTGCTGTATAAAAGCCGACGCGCTTGACCCGCTGATCATATTTTCGACGATCGCCGACTGTGTTCACCGCTCTCGTTGTGCTTTAAGTGTAGCCTGTTTTGTGGGCACAGGTTCGCCCAATAAAAGCTAGTTTTTGCCTTTCACAGTATTGCTACTGTGTTCTTTGACGTCACGACCACGTGACAATATCAGGAAGCTCATATACCCACCCTAGATTGCAGAGTCCGCAAGCTTACGGTTAAGACATTAGTAAAAATATACAATTTTTCAAAAGTGACGTGCGCAGTATGTATTCATCACTGAATCGTCCGAGTTTCTTTACGTTTCGTTATCACGAATATACAGACCTCAGTTGTCATTTGTGAAAGCACCGCTACAACAATTAAATGTGCCCATACGTGAAGGTTACCATTCAAGTGATGCTTTGACAGACCTCAAAATTGACTTCGAGGACATATTTGCAATGCATGCTGCTGGCAGACATTTAATTGATATATTACAAGGCCACCCAAGCCAGCTAGCTACTGACAACAAAATAAGTGCAGAAGCTTCTCTGTCCAATGAAGGCAGGACTGAGGATCTCTGAATCACTTCGACGGTTTTACTCTCCACGCCTTTCCGACTTCACGCACATACTTCAGACACAGTTATTAGTAATTGTATAATCATTACGAAAAATTACCCAAAATGTATCGTTAGCTGTTAATGTGACTGACTCGCTGTCCACATGCACAGCAATCACTGCGTCCTCAAATTCAAGAATTCTGTGAACATTTTGTTCAATGGCTTCTCCATACTTACGGCAAGCGTACTTGCTATGGGTGCCGGGACACCGTGAGATGCACTTGACTGAAATCGCCGATTCCCTCGCAAGAGTATCCCTCAACGGCCATCATCTCTGTCTTGACTTTGTCGTGACTTTGTCCACCGAAGTCGTGACTTTGGTCTTAGCAGCATTCATCTGCACCATTTAGAGAAAGAAACCAGGTCAGACTGCAGGATGGGGCAGTCATCAAGACTATGAATTTCCTTTAAAATTTGATGTCACCAAAAAGAAAAATTCCGAATAGCAGAAAGAATGTCATTTATAAAAAATTTAAGAAGGAGTGCTCCTAATACTGCTTTGAAGGACGCTGCTAGTTACCATGCAAAAAGAAGATGTTTGGCTATTGGCGTTAACATAACATGATCTATCAAGAAGATTACTGCGCATGATATTGACAGTTGAGGAGTCAACACCAAAGTGCGCATAAGCTTGATCAGAAGCAGACATCAAAAGTTTTGCTGAGGTCACAGTAAATGGTGTCAACTTGCCCCCATTTGAAGCACCGGCGCGGAGATTGGTGTCGTGAAACTTGCGAGATTTGTGATAGTGGACAGGCTGGTGAGAAATCCATGCTGATTCCGAATTAATCAGTTATTCACAGTAAAAGAGAATACGTTGCGGAAACCAAGTTCAAAAATCTTCTACGTGGCACATAGAAGAGAAATATGGCGATAATTTGAGACATAGGTTTTACAGCCAGACTTAAGTACAGAAAAAACGAGCGATTTTCCACATGTGAGGGAAAGTTGAAGTATTCAAGGAGTTATTAAGTATGGATGTTAATATTGGAGCAAACATACTGCCATGAGCATTTAGGATTGCGGAGGGGATGCCATCGGGGCTGCAGGATAGGGAATAAGGCTTCAAGCACTCATGGCATTCGCTGATTGAACAGCGCACGTACTAGATGTATAGGAACCACCGTGTGCTGTTGACTGAAACCAGCGTTGAAACCTGAAGCTTTATATAAGAATGAGAAAACGGCGGCAAAGCATTCCGCGACTGCTGGAACTTCTACTCCGCTAGAGTGAAGCAGGTGAAAACACTCTACACCTTCACTAGAGCGCTTCAGGATATACTTCCAAAATTCATCCTGCCGGTCGCGGAGGCGCTCTATATTCCAAGGACGCAATACATGAGTCGTGATACCGCTTAAAGAGGCGCGCTTGAGTAATAATAATAATAATAATAATAATAATAATAATAATAATAATAATAATAATAATAATAATAATAGCAACAACAGCTGGACTCGTGGCATTTTACATGGTGGATTTGCATCGATCATACTTGCTTTAGTGAACCTGTGCAGCAATTCTGTTCTCTCTTTTACATACGAAAAGGTTCAGAAGTCAGTCAACGTTGAGAGATGGCATCCTTTCCATGAAACAGTTATGAAAATGGCGGCAATCGGCACAATTCGTCGGTAGCTGCTCCAGAAAATTCTTGGTCTTTTTTTTTTCTCTCTCGGAAAAAACAGCAGTACTAATGGAGGTCGTGTGATCGGGGGAAAACTACACGGTTTTCGCCTATATTGTCTGGCTTGGGCATTGCCCAGCGTAGAGTTGCCTTTGCCCGCCGTAAGGCGCCAGCGTCGTCGGCCGTTTGGAAAAGAAAGAAAGGACCAAGAAGATTTTACAAAAAATTCTGGAGTGGCAACTCCCGCAGGTTCTTACCAGCAGAGGTGAAGCCAGCGCCTTCCCTTACTCCATCGTTAAAAGCGTGCTGAACTAGGCGGAGAATAGCGGCAGTGCAGCTGCTCTTGTTCTGTGATAATACATTCTGGAGTGGTTGAAAAATAAAAGCTTGTTGTTTCGGGCTAGAATATTGCCATTGGCTTATCGTCATATCGCGATCTCCCATAACAAGTTCTCAAGAGGTTCAATTTTGATCCTAAAACTGTTGCACAGACAGACACATGAAGACTCATCTGCATGGAAAAATTGGCTGTTTCAAAACCGCTGAAACCGAAGAGAAAACGCTTCCTCCACTCCGCCACATCCTAACGTTAATGGATTCCCTTAGTAAGATGGCAACGGCCGGCTTCGATTTCAGGGCACCATCTCCACTCCGGAATTATTTTTTATAAACCTCCTTGGAAAGGACATTGGCGAGGAAAAGAAAGAAAGGACCCACAACGCCCGTCGCGCGCCGGCCCGGCGGCCGAGTGAAGATCATGCCGACCGCGTTCCTCTGGTAGCCATGGACTACGGCAGTCTCAAAGACCTACCGACCTACTACGACGTGCCGTACTATGGCCTGGACCCAGAAGCCGACCAGCCGCGAGCCAACTCGCCGCCGGAGCAACCCTGGTACGCGGCCAGCCAGAGACGTCGCTCGAGCGGTCAGACTCAAATGTCGCTCATCTCGGAGGACGAGCTGGACCGTTATGCCACCATAAGGCCGCACACCGCGCGTCCCGGCGTTCCGCCGGGGCCCAACTACGGGGGACTGCGGCGCATATCCACCAACCTGGACAGGTACGTCAACCTGAGCGAAAGCGCGAACACGGTCACCGACTTCTCCGCGGTGTCCGAACAGCTTCTCCAGCTCTCGCAGCAACAGCTGCAGCTGCCGCGCTACGTGCCGCATCTGGCCCAGAAACCGGAGCTGAAGACGCCGCTGAGCGCGAGGCTGGCCCCGAGCAAGGACGCGACGGCAGTGTTCGCCGAGACTGCGGTGCCACCCCCAACGCCGGTGCCTGTTCGAGTACCAGAGGCGTCGGTGCCTCGACTAGAGTCGCCGGTCGCAGTGGCAGCGTCGCTCGAGAAAAAACCCACAAATTCCCGGAGACGGGCTCAGCAGAACGCGTTCTTCCACTCGGCGGCTGTGGTGAGGTCGAATCCGAAAGAGATCAACAATGTGGCCGTCTCTAACGCGTTCAGGGCGAAAAAGATGTTCCGCTCAGACGAGTGCGGTGACCGCAGCTGGGCGGTGCTGAGGCAGGACGCTACCGTGCACTCCCTCCCCGCAACAAGTATCGAAGAGGTGGACGTGGCTCAGATGCAGAAAGCGAGGCCAGCCGAACTGTCCTGCTCTGCGAAAATTCGGCGCGAAGACTCTCTTCCACACCCTCCGCCGCCGATTCTTAGCCCATCCGAGAGCTCAGAGCCTTCTGGATCATCGGGAACGTCGTCAATGTCCAGCACGTCGAGCGAGTCTTCGGAGGAAGACAGCGACACTTCGCAATCCATTTCCGCTTGCGGGGACACCGTGTCTAAATCCACTCGGTTTTCAAACAGAGAGAATCCACCCACTTCCTGTGCGGGAACGCCCTCGTCTTTGCCTATGACGGCTTCGTCGACCACCATGACTTACATCGCTGCGAAATCGCCAGACGCGACAGTGTCGTACGCTTCGAGGCATTCTCCAGCAGCATCAAGGAAGTCCCGGGAGCATCGGGCGCCTTCAAGGACTCCGCCGTCTAACGCTAGGACGCCTACCGAACTTCGTTCCAAGTCTAAGACCCCACCACCCGTTTCAGCCACCAAGATACCTGCTAGCGTTCACTCGCGATCAAGAACACCGGCGTCAACCACGAAGACACGCTCTACATCAAGATCACTGTCAAAATCACCCGCGTGCCCTGCCAAGACAACTCCGGCATCCACGAGGCCACCAACACTAGCAAACCTAACTCCTCCGCCGTCGCCCAAAACACCGCACTCCATATTGAGGACACCTCAGCGCTCTTCGGTACAGACAGCTTCTACGCAGGCGCAGGCTGTCGCTGCTGAGGAACAGGAACAGATGTCGAATTCAAGAATGCGTGAGTCAGTTACCGAAACACAGGAAGTGGAGTACGCACTGCCGGCACAAAGGTCGCAGCGAGACAACGAAGATCGGAGAAATCCAGGTGAGGACAATAATGGGGAATTCCATAGTGAGCAAATCTTCAACAGCCTGAGATCAAGTAAGCCTTCTGTTATCCAGCATAGTAGTCAGAATACTGAAGAAACTAAGCATGTGAGTGTGGGTGGCTTTCAGTCTGGCGTTAACCAAACCTCCCACTTGCCTCCGCGTCGTTCGTCCAGCCAAGAAGAAGCCATCGTACCTAAGTTGACTCCACACAGCGCCGCCTTTATTCGACACGAAGCGGCGTCAGTTGCAAGGGTTCCGGTCACGTCGGTGTCCGTACCTGTCGCAAAGGGTGTCCGGGCCGCTAAAGAACATTCCAGGGACCTGTCGTCCGTTTCCCGACTGACGCGACCAATCTCGGCCGCACCGATGAGAAACAGCCTTGCGTATCAGGCGGACAAGTTCCCCCCGCCAATAAGGGAAAGCCGGAGGCATTTGCAGAATGCGAGTTCTGCTCAGACGTCGTCTAAGAAGAAGTTGCGTTCAACGAAGGTAATTCAGTACCCGGACCAAACAGGCTGCATGAAGTTGGCTTTTCCAGGGGGAGAGCTTGATTCCTCTAACTTCCAATCAAGTGAGGCATCTACCGGCCGACCGCTCATACCCCCTTCGAAGGACAAAACCAAAACGGATAGCTCGATGCTAATGCATCTGTGCGTTGCCATCAACGTGATCCTGTTCAGTGCGCTCAGTGGCATCGTGTTTGCTTATTTCTTGCACATGGGCACGATAAGGAAGGCGTAGACCCAGATACGTCTGAGATCATGATGCTTGAGGAGGCGCTCGCATGACCATCGAGCTTGCGTTGTCCGGCCATAATAAATCGCTGGTACGAGGCAGCCTTCAAAAGTGAATTTGTTTGAAACCGCTATAAGCGGCAATCAAAGCAAGCTTAGTGTTTTACAGCGTAAGCTCCCTGTTATGGGCTCGTTCCCTCTTTCCACAGCCGTTTCGGTGGGCGATGACGTCCGCCGCAGCCGCCGCCGGTGTCCGTCGCAGCTATCGCCATGCTGCTACCCGCTATGAGTAATTGGCCAAGAAATGGTTGGGTTGTCTCGAGGAAAAAGATTAAGGAGATCTACAAAAATGCTAGAATTAACAACGAGCTAACCAAGCACTTATACATATAGGACACAGGGTGTTTTTCCTCGGCAGAGTAAACTAAATAGAGCTCAGGCCATTAACGTTACGCTAAGGCTCTTGCAAACAAGAATCTATCCGAACCCGCTTCTAATCAAGATCTATCCGGGGTTATCTACACCTACAACATGCGATGAATGTAACACCATAGATCTTAGTCATATTCTCTGGCGTTGGTCCGCGTTACGTAATGACAAGGACAACACTGAAGAGCGGTTTTTTCATCCATCCATCCATTAACATGTATGGCATACTTGATTATATCAAGCAGGATAGGTGGCTGTTTCATAGGGGATGGCAACAAATCACCAAGCTCATCATCATCATCATTAGCATTATCGTGCCACTTGCCATGCGATGCGAGATGCGCGCTGCGTAGCATCAATACGTCCGCACTTTGCATTGCACTTGCATATTATTACACCAGGTGGCACGTCATGTAGCAGTTGCATGGGTAGCGGTACAAGGTAGCTTGTGTTTCCAGTCAGGTATGTGGCTCCTACCCACCATGAGGGATTGGCCAAGAAATGGATGGATTGTCTTGAGGAAGAAAAAGAAGATGAATGGTACGTAAACAAAAATGCTACAATAAAACATGCATAGCATATTTCATTACATCAAGCAGGCTAAGTGACTGCTTGTCACCGCCGCGTTTCAAAAGGGATGTCAATAGATACCTCTCTGCAGCAGCATCGAATCGTGCAACTTGTTAAAGTGTACGCTTGTCACGCGATGCGGCATGCACGCCGCATAGCGTCGATACGTGCAAACTCTGCAGTTGCGTCCCTGTGTCCCGACATGCAGCAGTTGCACGCAGAGAGTTTCATACAATAATTACTGGAGGGAACTCTGGTGCTAGTGTCTACGGGAGCTGCAATGGGAGCGGTTGCACCAACATGGAAATTATGGGAGGTACATGGATTTGCCTAAACTTCGTCCTTCTGGCTTCACGTCAAATGGCTTTGTGACTTTGTAAACTCGTCATTTTCAACAATGTACTGCGCAATAAATAATCGTATAAACATAATTAAAATTGTCGAATGACAGGATTCGAACACATGACCTCTAGCGCAGATTCCTGATATTGAAACCATTAGGCCACAGACGCTTTTTCTTCTTTATTGAATTAAGCCACAGACACGTGCATCGACAAGCGATGTGAAACGCCCTTATGAATATCGCGTGCATGCCAGTGCCTTGAGACGCTTGGCGCGTTTCGATTTGGCCACCTCAACAAGCTCAATCGTTACAATTAGTAACAATTGTGCATATTCGAAGCGTCCCTACGTGAGAGGCGCCCGTTACACGCTAAGCGCATCCGGCATGACCATAATAAAGTTTTCCAGTGTAGTCCTGTACTTCGAAGAGCTTGCTCTTCAGATTGCTCTTAAATTTACGACAATGAAGGCTTGTAAAGCGCAATATACAAAGCCACAAAAACGTCTGAATCCACAGCACGAAGATCAGACAAATCCGTGTGCTTCCCATAATTCCCATATGGTGGGTCAATGACTGCAGCGCCAGGGTTCCCTCTAGTATATTGTAGGAAACTCTATGGTTGCGTGTAGCAGTTGCATGTTGCACACAGCTGGACCTGGTTAACTCAAATAGGCTAGGTGACTGTTTGTTACCGCCCCGTATCAAAGAGTATGCCAATAAATCATCATTGTCTTCAACAGCATTGAATCGTGCCACGGGTCAAGGCGGTCAAGGAATGTGACACGTGCGCTGCGTAGTGTAGATACCTGTGTTTACTCTTCGGCGTACTTCGTGGCGCCTCCTGACAAAGTACGAACCGCTCCTGAAAAAGCGAATCGTAGAGCTACGCGTGCGGCTACAACCAGGCAACGTCGGGCTCAACCAACCGCTGTGCAGAGAGCAGCACAAGCCGTAAAAACGGCGCAAGGAAACTTCGCCGCGAAGACAATCTAGTGCGCGCTGCCGAAAATGGAGCTCTTATGGAGCCGCTCCTTCAGCTTATGCTGTGACTGTGCTGGGTGTGCCGCGCAGGCTTGTGACTTTTTTTTAAAGATGCCTTTCTTGGCGAGTTATCCCCACTTATCTGTAGGTGTGTTTAAACGGCCCCTCACCAGGCCCCATAGCACATTTTGGTTATACGCTGGAAGTTGTTACATGTCCTCTAGGGAGCGTTCTGTCGCAATTTCTTTTTAATGGGCTCATTAATAGCCGAGATATAAATATTTCAGTCGAGCTCGAAGGGGATGCCAAGTGAGACACTATAGTGACCTTTAGCGTGTCCGGTATTCCGGCAAGCGCGGGCGGTTTGCCGGTTTAGCGGGGGCGTAAACGTGAGCGGCCAGATTGGTGGCGCCAACTGGTGGCGCAAAGACCAACCACACAAACACAATGTTACTATGTTCTGCATAGCTGCTGGTGTACATTCTCGACAGTGGCGTAACTGCCAAAAATTTGCACGAGTAGCGAAGCAGGATATAATGGGTTACTGCAGTTTTAGCTCTGTGTTTGTCTGGTTGAACTCTACGCTACCAGGCGGCTGCACCGTTCTGGCCGCTCACGTTTACGCCCCAGCAAATCCGGCAATCCGCCCAAACCGCTCCCGTTTACCGGAATAGCGTACTAGCTAAAAGTCCATAATTATCCCCACTCGCCCCGTCTAGCCTCCGCAAGCGAAATTCCTTCCTTGCGTTCTTCCATATCGGGCCTCGAGGAACGCGTGACGCATACGTCACGGGCCCGCTTTCATTTTAAAGCTAAAGCTTTACTGGCCGCGAACTTGCGATTTCACCGTGGCGGTGCTCAGAGGAGGCACATGACGTCACACCGCGTTCATCGTCGTTACGCTCGCTTCCGCTCGCTTCGCCAGCTGCGTCGCATGCCTGATAACATGTCGGAGGATTGAAAAGGAGAGCTCGCGTGCGCCGCAACCACAGTTGAGGCGGCGGTATGGACGGCGACAATTCTGATAAGCAGGAGGCCTGGAGTCGACATCGGAATGAGATGAAGAGGAAACGAATCGCCCAGGAAACAAACGAAAAGCGCACCGAACGACTGGCTAAACGCCGCAACATAGCCAGACAACCAGACTGACCTGGACTTGCAATCAAGGTTAACCAAGGCTAACCATGCTATGCCTTAGCTTTCGCTATGTATATCCTGGCATAGCCGAGCTAAGCTACTGCCAATTTTTTTTTTCTCCTCGCTTTTTTTGCAGGCGCACTCCCGCTGACGGCGTCGCGCGCGATCTGTTGTGATTGGTTATGATTGTCTGCAGGGTTTCGCGCAGCGCACGTTCTTGCGCGCTGTACACGAGGACACCCGACTAGCGGTATAAGTGAGTGCTACACGAATATTGAGGCAGGCACAAGTGGATCACAGAGCTGATCCCGCGCCGGGACACGGTAGAAAATGACATAGTTTCGGTAAACCCTGGTTTTGGTGTCTGCGCGCGCGACTGCACGACGTGAGAACAAGCAGACGAAACGGAAGTACATCTCTCTTGCTGCAGTGCGAAGTAAAACAAAAACCTGCAGACATTCACACGTCACCAGGAAGCCGCCTCTTGATTTTGCAGTCGAGAGTGTAGGCGTTGTCTAGGAAATGCCTGGTGCAGAGGCAATTTGTCGTTGACAATTAATTTCCCCTTGAAATATTATTCTCCCACTTGTCGCATAGCTCTCTGTCGCCAGGAAGCTGGTGGTAAGACATACGCGGAGTTTTCCCAGAGCGCGACTTCCAAAACGGAAAACAGCAGCACTGCACCATCACGGGGCTCTTCCGTGTACGTGCGTCAAATCCATGTGAGCCGCGCTGAAAGATTGAAAGCGAGTAGTCAGAAGCTACTGCACAGGTACATGCAGAGACTTAGACAGCACTACTTACTTCAATGCGTTTTGTGTGAGGCGAACGTGCGTGGTTTTACCATGGTTTTACTCCCCCGAGTCGAAATACGCGCGCCAGGCGCCGCTTGTGCATATCCATAGAGGAAGGAAACTCCATGTGCACGTCCATAGAATGGCATATCTCAGCGCCGAACGGAAGTAGCAGAGAGCAGCACTAGCATGAAACTATGGTTGCATGCAGCTGCGTAAGAACTGCACCTTACAGTTATGGAAGAAAAAAGAAAAAAAAAACTTCCTCCTTGTTATTCCACGCTTATTATCTTGTCCCGAGACGTCGATCTATTAGACGTCACTGCAGCAGCGATCGTAGCGACCCCCGTCAAAATAGCAGGAGGTTTGCCCCAGCTTGCTTCGACGGGCTATGTGGGTCTATGCTTATGTGCGGGCGCGTGTTGACCATTGGCGGCTATGAATGAAAGTTTAGAACAATGTCGCACGTAAAGATCAGAGCTTGCTCCATAATACTTAAAGACCACTTTGGCTCCGTTGTTCAGTCCGTCGGCGAATGTCTTCTTAAAGTGTCATGGAGAAGTTTGGGCGAAATAGCAAGATCAACCAATCTGCCACTTGCCAAGGTACGCAAACGGAACCACTCCGACAGTGTAAAGTTTGCTTGCGCGTTCTGACGTTCATACTGCTATTGTTACGTAGGTCAAGAAGTCTTTGATGGTCCTGATTCATCAGAATCTTGTGGATTTCGAGGCTCATCCCAGGGGAACTGTCAAGTACTCCATAAACGCCGACCGCGTTTTATGTATGCTCCGATATTCGCGTTACATATACTGCACAAAAATGCTGTAAGTGGTAAACGTGTCATCCCTTTATTTTATTTATTGCGGTTCAGAATCTGAAGCCATTTGTCCTCGAACTCAACAATATGAAACCCTTGCTCATATTTTTGTGTGTTGTTTACAGGTATGGTGACGCAGGTGAATTCATTATTGAGGAGGTGCTGCTGAACGGCAGATTGTGTATGTCCCTTGTCCTCCAGAAAGTGCTGGAAAGACTGCAAGGTTAGTTTTGCAAAGCTGTATTCGTTGTTGCTTCTCTCACCTTCAGTCTGCATTTGCGTGTTGTCACGGTCGTGTTTCTTCTCACAGGTGGCCATACCATTCCTATTTCCCCTTTGAATCATAATTTCAGCGTCCATAGCCATTAGAAAGTCCAGGTCGCAATGTGCATCATGCACAAAGACATGTTGCCTGCCACATGCTGTGATATAATGTACATCTAATCCTAGATACAAAGAATGAACAGTTTCTGGCTTCTTGTTATTTTTTATGCCAATGGCAGTCCTCAAGTGTGTTCACCAGATCACATTTAATACCCATTTTACTCGTATTTAAGCGCATACCATATGCGTATGTTCCCACAAGCGGATTACTGGAGTCAGCATTTTAAGTATTGGGCACCTCTGCCACTGCATTCAGTGTCTGCTACCAATATTTGTGATTGTCATTCACACTTTGCTTCTGTGTCCTGGTAACTCATCAAACTTTTTACATAAATTCCGTTTGCATTTACTGCCTTTGTTTTACTGGTGAGCCTCACCTGTACATCAAACCGAGTCAAACTTTATTCACGAAGTAACTGGGTCTCTTAGTATATTTATGCCCGACTCATTATAGAGGTGCTTTGAGCCAATTAATGTTGCATATGCAGCACGTCAGGCAGTCCTGGAGAGTCAAGAACAAATTAAAGTTGCTCACTATGTACATGCATAGGGATTCATTAAGAAGTAAATCCCTAGCACGCACACCTCCTGTTAGAAAATGAGTGGAGGTAAATATAAATAATGACACAAAAACACTGCATTTGTTGTAACAACGTAAACACAGCAAATTTAAATGAATAATGTACACCATAAGAATATAAATGCAGAGAACGTAGTGATACGGAACTATGAAGAACAGCAAAATATAGCTATACAGAATAGCTGTTACATGCTGTTTAAGGGTATAAAATAAAGGAAGTAAAGCTTATTAAACACCGTAATTGAGAATGATTGCTTAGTACATAAGGGTATGCAATTCCAAGACTCGAACAGCCAGAAATGCGACACTACGCATGCTGCAATTAATGCACTCAAGTGGTAACAAAGAAAAGGTTATGTTCAAAGTGTACCTAATGGTTTGGAGGTGAATAAATGACCTTTTTAACGCATCCAATGAAAATATACGATTTTTACATTTGTGCACAAGAATTTCTAGTTAATGTTTGAACAAATCACTCACTGATGATACTCTGCATTATTATATTAACGTGGATGCACTTGTGGAAAGTAAATTTCATGTTAAGATGTGGATAGGGGCTTTGTTTTGTAGACCTTTAAGTGGAAGTACTATTTGAAATGGAGCTGCACCAAAAATACAGAAAAAATCACTCTTACCATAACAGAGGACTTGATAAGCCAGATAAGATGCAAAAATGAAAGAAGGATGGCAGCACCACTTTGAAGTTCTTGCACCAGCTCTGCCCACTTTGTTCTAGATTTTGACGGCATTGACTCCTGTGCATTGAGGGCATGTTAAAGATCCCCTGGTGGTCAAAATTAATCCGGAGTCGCCCGCTATGGCATGCCTCATAATCAGATCATGGTTGTGGCATGTAAAACCCCAGAATTCAATTCTACTTGGGCCTTGGTAATTTTCTGGACTACAAGATGTAGTACATGATATTCAAACATATTCAGAGACTGAACATTATCAAGACTTCAGAACCTTAACTATGCCATAATGGCACAAATATGACAAGATGCATTGAAGTCCATGACACCGCACCAACATACTGGGGCTGTGGTGTTGCTGCAAAATTAAAAAAAAAGATACGAAAATGTTGTCCAAATTCTTCTTCTGGTAATCAATCTCCTAGTATGATATTAATGGAAATGAAGTCTTGGAAGAATGCTACATGAGTCTAAGCTAATTTACTAGTGTTTCTCATTATTGTACCTATAAGGGATCGATGGATCTGTCGCTGGTCACTATATCATCTTCCTACTTGAAAAGGTTGCACGTTAAGTTGGCAGCAGCACATCGAGCACTTCATCAGCTTCTGCATTCTGTTATTCTGTCGGTCTTGTTATTCCCGTAATGGAGGCTTCAGCATGCCTAGAACCATTTCTCTTAAAAGTATTTCTAGCAGAAGCTTATAAGATGGGAAATATGCAGAATTTGCCATCATGGAGATTCATACCTGCGATCGTTTGCAACTGTTTCGTAAAATGTCCGATTGTTCTTATTTATTATGGTCGTATTGACACAAATATTTTACAATTTTTTGCTTGCATGTCGTTTCAGGCAGAAAAGAAAACTTAGTAAAGAAAGACAAAGGCAGTTGCTGAGCAATTTCTTATGGCCCAATATTTTGGACCATTGATTGCATGGGTATGCCTGTACAGCAGCAATATCAGCTAATAGAGCCGATGTATAACGACAATCAAATCTTTAGAAGAAGAAGTTTAGAAGTTTAGAAGTTTATTTACCACATAAGTACACTGATATATACAAAGCGGTAGGGATGGCAGGATAAAAGCTGCATAACGGCAGCTTGACTAGTCCCACCTGACATCTTTGACAGGTCTTTGAATCTTTGACAGCCATTGCATGAATATTGCATTAATAAACTTCATAGACATTTCAACTTGTCAGCAGCACAGACCATTGCTGCTTTGGCTATATAGAGCAGGGTGCAGGTTCTTAGCATCCCTTTAGGAAAAAAAGTTTGTGAATCTATAGTAAACTGTGGACATATTGAATAATAATATATTTCTGGTATTTCTCAACAAATTTTAGTTTAGTTGGTCTTCCACTGGTAGTGTTCTTCGAATTCTATGGCTGGCAGGTGTGGGCACTGTTTATCTTGCCTGCAAGTTTTCAAAGTTTTACATTGAAACCTTATGTTCTTGCTCCAGGAGCTGGCACCGCGGAGGACGTGAAGCAGAAATTTGTAGACCTTGTCAAAACCAGCTTCTTGTGTAGAGTGCCATATCCCGACCCGGATGCCCCAGCCTCAAAGATTCCCTCTCTCATTATGCCTGATGATGTCATGTACAAGATCCCAGAGGTCAGTTCACCTCTCTGTTGCCGTTTGATAAAATTAAACTGCAAAGGATATTGTTAAATTCACATGATCCACTGCAGTTTAACACTGTTAAGAGGGAATAACCTGGTTGCAGTGGTGTAGTACATTATTGCCCCTTTCAGAGATATTCACAGCTTATCATACCAAATTTCACTCTCATACTTTTTAAGGAGAGCTGAACAGACCCATCAGCTGATTTTACTAAATATGAATCCTCCCGAATGGAAGCTTTGACATATGCAAAATACTTTGTGATAAGTAATAAACGAGAAGTAAGGGCATTAACTGAGGGACCCAATTTTTATTAGTCATATGATAAGAAGCCAACAAGCACTGACACCAAGGACAACATAGGGGAAACAATGAGAAGGTTGTGGGATCGTTCCGCACCTGCGGCAAGTTATTTTTTTCATTCACTTTCATTTTCATTAATTTATCATTTCTTTATTTCATTTATTAAGCACAAGTAATTTCCCCTATGTTGTCCTTGGTGTCAGTGTTTGTTGGCTTCTTATGACATATGTTGTGACAAGTAAAGAAGACAGAAACATCTCAGGACACATGCTCACGAGTCCTTGTTATGTACACTACACGTGACATGCTCGATAACTTGTTCAGTGTGTTTTAGCTGTCCTTATCGGGCCGTGGAAGGTCAGCCACTACTGACTGATGGCTTTCAGTTAGCCACGAAACACTTATATTATTTATTTTTTAATTTTTATTCACCAATACTGTTGGCCAAAGGCTGTTACAGAGCGGTTGCAAGACAAACGAAACAAGATAGCAGTGCTGCCACAGCCTATAACAGACCAAATGAGGCATATACACAGGAAAAGGCTCAATACAAAGCAAGAAAAAGCAAAAGACAAATTACATCAGGGTGGCATCAAATGTACCAGTCACTGTATTAAACGTGTATTACAACCAGGAACATAAGTTAGCTGGAAAAATTACCGTTATTAAAGTAGTAGCCATGTACTTCTAGCTGAGGTAGAACGTTTTGTTAGCGTGGTTTCAAATTTATTTACACTGTCTACTATTAGTAATTCATGTGGCAACGCATTCCATTCCTCTATTGTTTTGGGGGGAAACGAGTACTTATGTACATCTATTCATTCTGAAATGGGTTGAATTTGCTCTTGGTTGCTGCTCCTTACTGTTCAAGACAGACACTGTTTTATGTGCTCCTGTGTATTAAGATTAAACTAGTTATGGCGAATCAGATAAAGAAATTTTAGTCTAGCTATCCTTCTGCGTTCTGAAAGAGGAGGTAAGTTGAGCTTCCTGAGCATTTCAGTTACAGAGTCAGCTGAACAATATTTTGACAAGATGAACCTTGCCGCTGTTCTTTGAATTTTTTCAATTTTATCTACCGGATTTTTGTTTAATGGATCCCACACAACGCTCATGTGCTCTAATGTAGGACGAACAAGCGTTAAATATGCAGCTAATTTAGTTTGTTGAGGAGCAAGTTCTAACTTTCGCCTCAAGTGCCAGAGCTTTTTTCCAGCTGATGAGCATATGTTATGTTTTCCAGTTGAGATCACTCGGTATGGTGTAATTTCTTAATGTGATTTTCAGAGCTTATGACCTTACCATCTATCTCGTAATCAAAGCAGTGTATATTTTTAATCTTGCTGGTTACCCTTATATTCATAGTCTTGCTGTAGTTTGTTTTCATTTGCCACTTATTGCACCAGTCACTCATACTTTTTAATGTGGAACTTAAGGTGATCTGGTCATTGCGGCTGGATACTGTAGTATACATTAAGCAGTCGTTCGTAAAAATTCGAACTTTAATAACAGGGTTAATCTTGTCTGCAATGTCATTTATATAACTAAGAAAAAGGACACGGCCTATCATCGATCCCTGAGAGACTCCTGACATTACAGGTAACACTCCGGATTTCACGCCATTCACTTCCACAAACTGTGTTCTTACTAAATATGATTGAATCCATTTGATAACGTTAATGTTAACGCTGAGACTAAACAGTTTATCAAAAAGTTATGGATGTGGAATGCAGTCGAACACTTTTGAGAAATCAAGGCAAACAGCATCTAACTGGCCTTTCTCGTTAAGTAAGCTTGAAAAATTATGTATGGTTTCGGTGAGTTGGGTAACCGTTGACAATTTTTGCCTAAAACTATGTTGGTTAGGAAGAAAGACATTACCATTTTTGAAGTAATTGAAAGAGCTTTTTGATATCACATGCTCTATAATCTTGCAGCATGTGGAGATAATTGAAATAGGCCTATAGTTTTTGATGCTGTCTGTCGCCAGATTTATAGATACGGACAACTCTAGCAGTCAGCCAATCAGATGGCAATTTGTGCTGCTCTAGGGACGCCTTAAAAATGATACAGATACTTAGATATCCATTCCGCATATGTTTTAAAAATTCAATTGGGATACCATCAGGATTGGCTGATTTTTTTTTTGTGTCTATGTTAAGGAGTTTTGCAAATATTCCCGCCTCAGAGAAAATTATATCTGGCATAAGCAACATACCCTCGGTGCGATCCTCGTCAAAGTCACTGGAAGATGGTTATGATGGCACGAACACAGAATGAAAATATTCGTTATATCTTTCAGCAATTTGTGCACAGTCGTTAATTATATTGCCATCAATACTGACATATTGTATTTGTTCGTGCGACGGAGCAAGGTGACGCCAAAAACGTTGTGGTGAATTTCTCATAAAATTGGGTAATGTCCGCAAGTAAGAGTGTTCCTTTGCCGTCAAAAGCGTATGCTTAAGGGTTTGGGAAAGCTGCAAAATCTCCATTTTGTTCCTCTCTTTATTCCTACTTCTGCGTCTTATTCTTTGTTTAAGCTGAATTATATCGCAGTTAATCCAAGGATTGCGCTTTCTTTACTGCCTTG
Organism: Dermacentor variabilis; assembly: GCF_050947875.1. Classification (NCBI taxonomy): domain Eukaryota; kingdom Metazoa; phylum Arthropoda; class Arachnida; order Ixodida; family Ixodidae; genus Dermacentor; species Dermacentor variabilis. The sequence continues at coordinate 51,935,635 of NC_134571.1, read as the reverse complement.
ATTCGTTTTGGTACAAACTTTTGCATACAGTAGTTCACCGTATTCCTAAGTCTATTCCACAAGATGTTGACGTCAGTCGCCCCGTCGAACGAGTACAATGACATTTCAAGACAGTTCAAGATGCTAACATTGTCAACATTGCTATAATCTCTTATATAGATAGTTGGTCTCTTTGAATTTTTCGTCGGGAGGGCTTCCTTTACACAAAGCAAAACCAGTTTATCATCTGAAAGTCGCATCTTTGACGGAAACACTGCAATCTGGTACATTGCTTGAAATGGGCACAAGATCAAGTAAGGATTCTGAGGTCTGTGTAACTCTAGTACTTTCAGTAACTATTTGCATGAGGTCGTAACTGAAAGTGAAGTTTAACAAAGCTTCACAATGTGCAACATCTGTTCTGCCCACTGCAAGATCAGCCCAATCTATTCCCGGTAAATTGAAATCTCCTGCAATAATGACGCGGGTGTTAAAGAAACATTCTATAAAATCTTGAAGGCATTGTAAAAATGAAAGAGGAGCATCCTGAGGTCGATAGACAGCTGCAATAATAAAATGCCTAGAATGGCTAGAACCACTGTTCTGCACCAGATACTTTCAGTATTAGAGCAGTAATCCAAAACGATCAGTTCAATGTCTTCTTTATAAACAACTGCTACGCCTCCACCACTTGTTCCGCGGTTCTTGCAGATCATGATATAACCCGGGATGATTAATTCACAGTCTTTCATTTCGGGGCGCAGCGAAGTTTCTGTGACAACAACGACATTTGGCTTGTACTGCAAAAGAAGGTGTTAAATTTCGACGGTCTTGTTTGCTAGGCTACGAACGTTGATATTAATCAAGTTGAAATCCCTGGGTTTGTTTTCTCTTTGTCACTATGTTGTACGCGAGCTTGACCCTCCCTTACTCACCTTCTCTTGGCACCATTTTTCTTCGTCCCAGATAAACATGATGTTGTCAATCAAAATATTATCACGCACGAGGCGTACCTTCATTTCACTGTCCTTTTCAGCTTTCGCACTTTCTTCTAGGTTTTTACGCTTTCTTAGCGTCACCTCGGAAAAATAATCTGCAACCGAAGTACTGCTGCTCTTTAGCTTTTTGCAGTTCTGGGATATTTTCACCTTTTCGTTGTAGTAAAAAAATCTTACAATAACTGTTCAACATTTATTCGTACATTGTCTCCCAATTCTGTGAATTCTTTCAGCTGTGCTGACTTTTACTCCAAGTTTCTCCTCGAATACATCTCGCAGAACTCTCGTTTTTAATTCATCATTCATTTCACTAGTGCTTTCTGTTATTCCGAAGACAGTTAAGCTATTTCTATGACTTCAATCTTCTAAATCAACCATTCTTTCTGGCTGTACTGTAGAGCTCTACCGATGTTGTTAATTTCTGTTTGAAGGCGCTCTATTTTCCATTCATTTTCCTTTACAGCCCTCATGATCAATTCCATTTCCGATATCTTCTTGTTTATGACCTCTAACTGGTTACAAAAGGAAGCTTGTGTTGTTTTTACTTGTTTTATATCCTCACTCATTAGTTTTTGCCCTTCCAAAATTTCCGCGAGCATTTCTTCAACTGTTTTGAGACCAAGTTTAAGCTCAACATCACCAGACGACAGCATCAACAACATAGAAACAGATCATTCCAGGACACAAGAAGCACGCACTTCGAGGCATGGCAGAACAATAATAAATTTATTGTCACTCCTGAAGCACTTTTCAAGTTTACTAACCTGTAACAACAGAATGGCTGGTTCAGTATTCATGACAGCACTTTTGCCATGCCCAGTAAGGGGTTTTACATTCCAAAGCAACACATGGTCTATGAATGAGCGAGTAGTAGGGGCTCTGGAATACTAATTTAGACCACATGGGTTTCTTTGAAGTGCATCAATACCTAAATATACACAAGCAGTTTTGCATTCCGCCCCATTGGAATGCAGCTGCAACACCCATGATTCAAACCTGTGACCTTGCTGTGAAGCGGGGAATCCAATTTTTTGAGATGAGCAGTTCCATCGAGTGTGTAGCCTGGAAACATCTGTTTTAGTCTGTCCTGTTTGTTACACTGCACCATTCAGCAGAGATTTGAAAAACATTGATGTCAACCACAAATAGCTACCTATATGAGCTTTCCATTATGTGAATGAGAAGAAGGGGGTAGCCAAGGTACCTAATTTTTGTTAGAACCACATGAAGCCAAGGAAAGCACAGGGGAAGTTACTTGTTTTGGTTGAAACATAGAAATGATAAGGCAAGAGAAATGAAAGTGGATGGAAAAACAACTTTCCACCTGTCGGAACCGAACCCAGACATTCAGTATTATGTGTGTGATGCTGTACCAATTAAGCTATGGCAGTGGCTATACGACCGCTCACTTTCTTGGGTATTTGTGTACGGGTGCAAGACCTGGCACTAGGATTAGTAGCTAGCACCCAATGGCGATGGCGATTGATGGGCCACGGTGGCGAAGAAGGGAAACCAAGGGGCTCGATTAATGTTTTATAGTTTGTTGCATAGCAAGCATCTCAACTAAGGCAGCTTAGGTGCCTTCAGGTAGCACATAAGGGTTTATTGGCCAGTTTGTCTGCTTCTATGTTCACATACTTTGTGGCACCTGCAGTTAAAGGAATGTTCCACATCCATCACCATGACCATGAGTGGCACTGGCTAGCACTCCGAGAGCCAGATATTGTACAAAAACATCAAATACTTAAGAATGTGTACGTGAGAACAGCTGTTGCTGTAGCTCAGTCGGCAGAGCATCGTACACATAATGGGGAATATATGGATTTGATTCTCATTGGCAACAAGTTATTTTTCTTTTACATTCGTTTACTTTTACCTAATCATTTCTGCATTTTAAGTAAAGAAACAGTTATATAAACAAGGGTAAAGGGTGCCTCAGAAAGTCTGGCCAACGTTCTGATAGCTGGACCTGATTTTGTCAAAGGCAGCCTTGTCATCCTCGGCAGGTTACATATAAAGGTTTAATTAGTAGGGAATGTCACATGTGATCATTGTCCGTGATGGCTGGCTATAAAGGAAGGCACTGAAAAAAAAAATAAGCACGATCATTTGGTGTTACGAGGCATCGTTGCAGGAAGGGTAATGTTGGAAGACAGGAAGAGAGCGGTGAAGGGGAGGGGGAATGCGGCAGAAAAAAAATAAGAAAAAGAACAACATTACAGACAGTTTGGCTGCGCCAACCACGGAATGCCGTGTGAAAGCACATTTTCATGGACCAAATTAGCCATCTTCTTGCACCTAGTTAGGTATTGCAAAGCCATTATTTGAACAGTCGCTAATCAATCCTTTGCAGTCGCAATGTTGTTGTTAAACTGTTGTTTTATTGCACACATTATGTGCAGTCATGCACACTGGGTTGCATAATGCATACAGGTTTACTCGGTGGACACAGAAGAACAAGGATTGCAGACTTGCACAAAGATCGTTTTGTACTTTTACGTTGTACTGGCCAGTGTTGTCGAGCAGCCTTCGCACTTGCATGAATGGTATGCAAGGGGAAATCATGCACTCTTCTATGCAATTGAGCAGAGGGAGTAGGGCAGGCTTGGGCAGATATTTATACCCATTGCTCACAGAGTACAAAGGCACTTTATAGGAGCGAAGAGTTACACGTTCTACTCGACTTAAATGAAGAGAAGTCTTCAACATTGGGAAAGACCAAAGCCAAGGTCTTGTACATGGGGGCCATGATGCAGCCCAAGTTATTCTTGTGCCAACAGTCTGTCACACACAGAACATGCAAAGCCAAATGTGTTGTCGATGAAGTCACACTTGAAGATGGCCGTTGCAACCATTGCCAAAGACAGACATTGCTTTGGCATACAATGTTGGTATGCAGTGTCCTTGGCTAGACAGGCTTGTCACTGTTCTGTTTCAGCAGCGCGCATGGCATGCTTGTGCAATCTGTCATTCTCCAATCACTTCCATTGTTCTTTGACAGTTTCATTGGCACATTTTAACACCATAAATTGTCGTCTTTGTTGCTGCAGTTGCAATCACTTATCTACATCTTCATCGTCGGTTGACTCCCGCTGCTTCTGTCACCAAGCTCATTGTTGTTCGCTGCACTTGACGCGACAAATCTCTTCTTTAGACATTTCCAATAATGATTCCGATTCACTTTAAATATTTTATCACACATACGCACATAGGTGTATGTGTGAAAAGAAGATACTGTGCATCTGAAACGTGCGTATAAAGAACCATCATACAGGTATGTAGAGGCAAAAACGAGGTTGGTAGGCTAGTAAGTCGAACCCGGCTATATCGAACTTGCAAAAGAACGCTCATCAGTTCGATATAGAGCATACTTCTACATAAGCCTGCTAAAGAATTGGATGTCATAAAAGTACATACCATCTATAAAATCGCTTTATTGATGAAATAGCTTAGTTTCACATGAAATAGTCCTGTATTTTCTCCTGCTTGGGCAGTTTCGCTGCCTGCGATGCACGCACTTCTCCACATTATCTAAGGAGTCGTAGCAGCTGAGGCCGTAACCTTCCACATTTGCGCACAAGCACTGGACGAGTGCAAGTGCACCAATCACCTTGGAGGACGTGGGCAAAGAACCGTCGTTGCTTTCCTCATTGTTCCCTCTTTCACTTGTGCTCGGTGTGATGTCGGCAATGTAGTCTTCGTTTTTGGGTTCTCCTGTGGTCGCAACACCATCATCTGCACTCACAAACTCGTTCAGTTCAAACACAACAGTTCAGTCCAAACTTCGGCAACACCAGCAGCGGCTTCATCGCACTCATCAGAATTTACAGTCATCAACGGGCATGCGGAAGCTGGCACATCTGAAGCAATTTAGGATGAGCCACTTGTACATGGCCGTGCGTATGCATCAGGCACCACGGACACTGGGTCATGAGTTTGTCCGCTTTAGCCCTAATCTCCCCCTTATTCTTCAATATCGTGCTGAGAACGCTGCTCGGAATCTTGCACACTGTGGGGCATCCGACTTCTCACCGCGTTCGACTAATTTATGATTTCGAGCCTCACGGTGAAAGGCGAATTCTGCCGCTTCATCACGGTAACAGTGCGGGAGAAGGCCCACAAAGCGTAAACACAATGAACCCAAAAAGCAGCGAGACAACTCGCACTTGCACCATCTTGCACGACGAGGGCACAAGAGCTTCTGATTGGCTGTCTGAGCAAGCGCTGTGGGCAGACCAGGATCATTTTTTGCAGGGGGGTGTTGACAGCTCACTTGACGCAGTGCAGTCACGGTAGGGAGAGCGGTTCGATGGAGCCGTGCTGCTGTGTTTCCCCGTCACCGCGTGGGAAAGCCAACTTCTGGGAGCACTTTGCCGCCGCTTGATGTTCGATATATCGGGAGTCGCTACTGTTTTTGTTCGATGTAAGCGTACCTTTTGCTATATATATGCTTATTGTAACTATACCATGTTCAGAAATTGTTCGATATAAAGAATAAGTCAATGTAAATAAGTTCGATATATTCGGGTTCGACTGTAGTGCTTTCGCACCAAAAGAAAGAGCAGGGTGAGGAGGTTGTTGGGGAGGGAGAGGGTGAGGAGCCTTCAGAGAACTGGACAGAAACCGTAAGTGTCGTAGGCAACATGTGTTCATGGTTTTAGAAGTATGGTCAAGTCAGCCGATCAGCATCGGGGCAACCCAAGGGACATTTGCTCCTGTTCTGACCGGCTGATCTAAAAAAATGTTGGCAGAATTGTTTCAAGACATGCATATTTCACGCTTTGTCTCTATTTAAAATGTTCTTGCAATAATTTCGCAAGAATTGCCAGAAATTTACGATGAGCTAACTCGTCATCGGCAGTTAAGGGGTTAACATGATGAATATAAGGCCCATTATCAAAACATTGCTTCCTTTGTTTATTTTGAATCCTTTGTCTCTATAAAAGAAGTCATTTTGAAAACTTCTTGTCTGTTACTTTCATGTTCCTTTCTTATGAGAGACTAGCTAATAAGCTAGTTTGGAATAGCACCCCATGGCACTGCACCCAACAGTTCTCAACTAATCCTGTTTGAAACAGTAAAATAAGAAATAGCTCATTTTTTAGCTGTTAAGAAGTAGGTACAAAGGCCCTGTGGAATTATTTTTATTGAGATGTAGCTTTAAAATGCAAATTATAATTTATTGTGGCTGGCACCTTCCAATTGAAGTTATTTGGTTAAGAAAAATTGAACAAACATCAGGGCTAAAATTCAAAGCTTTTCTCTGTCTCATCTTTCTTGTAATTTTGAGGGCATTTAGACACCTTGAACTGCACCTTGCATTAAAATATGAGATTATGTGTTCAGTATGTCAGCTACCTGATGCGACATTTTGTCTTACTCAACATTGTAACTGCCATAGGGACTCGGTGGCTTTGGTGTTCTCCTGCTGAGCATAGGGTTATGGTTTTGCCTACTGACTGCAGCAGCCGCATTCCTATGGGGGCAAAATGCAAAAACATTCGTGTACTTAGATTTAGGTGCACAGTAAAGAAACACAGGTGGTCGAAATTAATTGGGAGCCTTCCACTGAGGCATTGCGTGACTCATAGTCCATGTGTTGCTTTGGGATGTAATTTGATTTGATTTTGAATTAACATTGTTCACACTTGTCGGTGTGAACATGTGAGATATTTGTACAGCATGTGCATGGGGCACCTACGTGGCTTACTTAAGCTGGGAAATCCCTTGTTAATGAGCAAAGTAGCCAATGTTTGTTCTTTCTCCAAATTTTTTCGGAGGCATAAGCGAGCCCAAGTAAACTAGTTGCTATATTTCGTGTTGCTGCTTATAAAACACCTTTTTCTATTCTTTGTGCAGGTCAAATTGTACCTACTGAAGCAGAACACAGGTGAGCCTTCTGCAGAGCCTCCAGCAAAGAAGATAAAGATGGAGAAGCCCGACGGTGAGAAGCAGCCTGATGAAAAGGAGTACTGGCGTGTCAACATCGACCGCTTCCACCAGCACCTCAGGTGGGAACCAATGCCTTGGTTGATGTAAACATGTGTCGAACAAGCCCTTCTCATTCTCTATTTACATCACCACTATAATGCTTCTTATGGTTTACTCTTTTTGCTGCCCGCTGCAGTGTCTTAGCGGCATTGCACCGCTAAGCACGAGGTCACAGGTTCAATTCCCAGTTGCAGGGGCCTTGTTTCGATGGGGGCTAAATGCAGCAACACCCATGTCCTATGCACTGGGGGAATTTTCGTTTATAGTACAGATTTTTTTTACTCTGTGTTTTTCCATATTTCTCTAAGCTTTGTGTCCTAAACTCAATTAAACCATGTAAATAATTGAGAGCAGGCTTTCGCTGAGGGACAGTGCATGCTCTTTGTTGCACTGTAACCTGGAAGGAAATGGCGGAGGTTCCCTCAACATTTTCTGAGGTTTCTTGGGCATTGCTTACATCAAAGAGATGGGCAAAGTCTGCTATAAAAGGTGTGCACACTTCTATCAGGTCACTGAATTGCTCCAATCGCCTGGTTGCTGCTGGTCATAAAATAAGCACCTCATGTTAGCAGGGTCCTGCAAGACATACTGGATGCTTATAACATCTTCGTTCTCTGGTTATTTGCTGGCACTGTAATGTGCTGCTGTCAGATCTAATGAAAACAGCTGAAAGGTGCAATCTGAAAGTTGTTGCAAACACCAGTTGCTGCAGTTCAGTCTCTGTCACTCCCTGTCGCCCCAAGCTTTACAGCAGTAGCTCTTGTGTCTTTTAGCACTTGATTTGTCCAACTTTGATGTACATCCTTGTGTTGTGCTGCAGAACTAGCCAGTTTTACACTTCTGTAGCTTCTGTAACTTCTGTGGCTGCTTCGAGTACATACATTGTGGTTGCTGAAATGTTTTTTCGGCAGTCATGATGGTTGCAAAGCAGTAAAGGTAACAATAAAGAGTTGTATTGCAAGCTTAGTTGGTCTTGCCCAATATCATTACCTTGAGAGCTGGGTTATTTGTTCATTATGGTTAGCATTGACATTGTAGTAAGGTGATCGAAAGTGGCCACTAACTTATCACGCTGAGACGATAGAACCCAAGCCAATTTAAATGGAAGCTAATTGATCTTGTAAATATAATATGTAATGACGCTATTAAAGGAACAGCACATGGAAAAAAACAGACACAGAAATGAAAAATGATCACAATGAATGCTCTTTCAATCTTGTGTTCATTGTGCTTTTTGTAGTGCTGGTTCAGTATTTTGAACCGGCTAGCCTGTTGATTTGCACTAACCATACCAGTACACTGGCTTAGAAGGGTTCACAAGCTCTGCCACATGCATATATTGTTTAAAGGGGCCTTGAAACACTTTGAACATGATAAGTAAACTTAAGTCAGTAGGCAATGTTGTCATGAAGATCTGAGCCAAATATATTATTCAGGTTCATGTGATAGTAGATTGCATGCTCATTCCAGCAACTTCCTGAAATCTCAGTTACATTTTTGTGTTATTTGCTGTGCATATGTAAACACAATGGCTACTGGCCAGATCTTTTTTGATATTGTGACTAGGACGTCCTTCTGCGATAAACGAAAACAAAGAAGCCCACATCATTGTTAGGTTAGCGGCTCCATCTTTTGGAAGAAAACAATATCACTACTAGATCAGTGCTTAAAGGGAAGCTGAAACGGTTTTCAATTTCTATGAATTGCTGGGATTGGGAAGAACAGACCTAATAATTTACGGTTCCGAAATTTTTTTTCGTTTTGTTAATATAACGGGCGGAAATCGCTTTCTAAATCACCCGCGCGGACACGCCCCCATCGCTTCCCGGAGCGCCGGGTGAGGACGTTGGCAGAGGAGAGAACCGGCGAGAGTGACGTCATGGGCGGAGACCGAGCCAACCGAGCTGCGGAGCGGCGTGCTGACATGTGCTGGCATGCCTCTTTCCGTCCTGCGCTTTACTGAACGACGCTACGAGAGATCTGCCGCCGCCGCCGCCGCTCACGTTTGTTTTGCGATTTTCGTAAACTGTTCTTTCCTTCTGTGCTGCGTGAGTGCCTACATCCAAGGGCGCCCAACATGCCCTCGTTCTGTGCAGCATTCGGCTGCGCGAACACAGGCGGGCGAGACGATGTGGTGTTTCACAAATTCCCGAAGGAAAAGAAGCTTTCAGCGCAGTGGGTACGCGCGGTGAGGAGAGATAAGTTCGTGCCGACGAAATCAACTGTGCTGTGCTCGGACCATTTCCGCGACAGTGACTATCATCGGAGCTTGACAACGATGCGGGCAATCGGTATTCCAATTAAATCGGCGCGACTGAAGCCCGGCATTGTTCCGCGCTGTTCCGCATCCCTCTTTTTCCATTGGCTATATCATTTTCACACCTGTGTGTAAACTTCTTGCCTTGTCCAGCCGGTTCGACTCCTTTCTGGGCAAGTGCCACTTCCAGTACTGCCCTGCTGAGGCACACAGTCCTGAATTGTCTTAAACTTGTTACGCACTGCGTGCGCTTCTGTTTTTTCCTAATCTCTTGCACCTCCTGGCAGCACAAGCAGTTCTCTTCATCTTCCATCAATACGCAGCACATGCAGGTGCACCTAGTTTAATGAGAGCGTGATTAGGCCCACATTGATGCACTGGAGAAATACGAACATTTGCAGCCATTAACGTCTGGTAACACAGTTTTAGCGTAGCCGGATAGCCTTACGACAAATGTGAAAATGCGTTGTTGCTAGCGTTGCTATACTCCGTTTCATACATCAAGTGCAACGCTGTGGAGGCTTGAGATACTTCTTGCAGTGGCTGCGTTCGCACTTAGAAAAAGTTCGGTGTTTCTTGACCCGATTTTTCAGAAAGCTTTCCATATATCAGCTCAGTTCGGAATGAAAATAAAAAAAGAATTTACCCATAGAAACCATCCGTGTACTTACACGGCTGCTAACACGTTCTTTTAAAAAAATTTTCTTTTCGGTATTTTTTAATCGCAGCCCGTCGCGGCAGCTTCACGTGCATGCTCGCGCGAGCAAACGCCGCTGGCACGTAGCGAAGCATAGACGGAAATGCGCGCAGTAATAAATTTTGGTGACCGGACTTCGAGCGTAGCTTCCACAGCGATGCACCTGAGGTATCAAATGGAGTGTAGGCTTGCCTAGTGACATTCGACGTACGGTTCAGTTATCGTGTTTACCACACGGCGGTGCTAAAACTGCCTAATATCTTTATGTCAACACTAGCATGGAGCACGCATACCGATTCTTGATCGAGCCACACTCGCAAAGTCGTCGAACCATAGTATGAATATTGCACATATAATACCTCTGGTCATCTCTGGATGTGTATGATAAGCAACTTCCATGACTGTACCTCACAGCACTGCATGTGCGCGCTTTGAAACGCGGCACTTATGTTCGCGATCGTGTATCAACGCTGAAAAAACCACGAGACTTTAGACAAGCAGCGGCAAGGTGCTTGACATCGCGGAATTGCACCCGTGTAAATCTAATGAGAAGTTAGTGCTTCGGCATTCTTCCAGCAGCATGTTCCCAGTTACACTTTAGCGCATTTTTTTCCCGTCATTGCAACGTGCAGCTACATGAAAAAAAAAAAAGAAACATACGTACGAGCTAAGATTTCCAGCGCGCGAGAAGGTGCACACATCGCTCTCGCTGTTGGCACACTCAATATCGTCGTTGACTCTGTTGCCGCCATCGTTTTCCGTATCGGCTGTGGGTTCAAACATGTACGGGGACAATACAAGCTGTCGGAGACAGCGAGAACGTTCCATCTTGCAACTCAGCTATGAAGCCAGAACAGCAGAACCGCGTGCTACCAGAGAGAAAGGAATGGTGCTACGCATTGAAACGGAGACATGCGGCGGCGCCGACCGGCGACTACCGCCAACGACGTCACAGCGGCCCCGACCAATCACGGGCAACAGCGGCGTTCGCGCGATGCCCTGAGGCGCTGGTGCGCGTTTTCTTGGAAAAACAGCCGCTTGCGTTTGTTTCCGCCCTTTTTGAACCAGATATTCGTGTTCAGGGGACTCAAAACTGTAGAATGCCGCAGAGAACTCATTTTTTTCGAAAAGTGTTTCAGCTTCCCTTTAAGCCTCCGTGATGTATTTGACCTCAGAGGATGTGCTGATGCCAAAGTTTGGAGCAGGACTGAACAACATATGGTCCGCAAGCTGCGTGCAGTCCATGAGCAGGTATTTAGCAGCTCGCAGTTGAGTCTACACTTCTAAGGTGTGCTTGTGTTGCAATCAGAGCGTGGCCATAGGATGAGAAAAACATGAATTTTGTCACCAAACACAAAGCATGACATGAACCATTGGTGATGCCAGGCATATTAAAACAAAAAGGCTGTGGAAGCATAGGATCTCTTATTGGTAGCATATAAAAAAGGCGCATGCCCCCTGAAAGTATTCAGGTTATGAACTCTGAGACCACATCATTGGTGTAGGATCGGTAAGTGAACCAAACATGCGCTTTCACAGTAGATATGTTTTGATTTAATGTCGTTAGCACCTGTAAACAGATGCTTATGTTTGATGTGTTGACCTTAATTATCAACTTTGACAAATGCTGTATTTATTTTTGTAAGGCACGTCCATTAAACTTTCTTTAACACGTTCAGGCCTTACACAAGGCATGCATTATGGCTACTCACTGGAGCCTGAAACTGCGCTTTGAATGCTATATAGAGTAATGCAACCACTGGCAGCTGAATATCAACTTATTTGATCAATCGTCCTGATGGCTTCAGCTGCCCTCCATTTCATCCATACTCTAGAGATTCCTGTTACCTTGAACTTCATCATCATCATCAGCCTGGTTACTGCAGGGCAAAGGCCTCTCCCATACTTCTCCAACAACCCCTGTCATCTGTCAACCTTGGACTTACAACTTTTTTCAGCGATGCCCTCTTCATGCTCTAGAAGGCACAATGCAGTTAAACAATGAGCTTGAATCACACTGAATCTATGCTGCGCTCTCTGCCGGAATACAGTGATGATGACAATGATGATGCCATCATCATCAGCACAGTAACTAGTGTCATTTAGTAGTGGCTTGTGGAAATTAACTGGCACACAGTATGGCCTCCCTCCGAGACTGGGCGGCATGTCCAACCTCAGAGGCCAAGCACGCGGGTGTGCACAGATGTTTAGTGGCACTTTTATTCGTGCCTTACACAAGTAAATATGGTACCGTATTTACTTGCATAATGATTGCACTCGCGTGATGATTGCACCCCTGAATTTTGTTGTCAAAATTAGATTTTTTTTTCTTTCCAGCACAATGATCGCACCCCGAACTTGCCACAGCGATATGTTATTTGCCAAGTCTAGCTAATGATGATTGCGCTTACCATCTGTCGAATGCTGCGCGAACGACTCAAGACATACCAAGCAGTCTGCACGCACCAAACAGATTCTTAACCCTTTGAGGGTCGAATTATTTTGAAAAAAACTTTCCCAGGTGGTCAAATTACTTTATTGCGGATCTTGAATGTACAAGAAGTATAAAGTCAGGAATAAATAGTAAAAAGAAAATTAGGAACAGTATTGTGGTGTCAGCATCACTCGGAACTGCAAAATGTTCAATAGTATTTCAGAGTGTGGTACTCTTTGAAACACGGGTCTCCGCACAGCGCCTTATCACAGTCTGCACACCTAAAATGCGTGTATGTTCTTCTCTTGGAGCGACGAATTGTGTTGGCGCACACACGACATCTTCTCTGCGTGCGGCTACCTTAGGCAGAGGCCTGAGGCACCCTCTCGCATAAGCGCGTTGCCGCAGAAAGCGAGAATACCTCGTGAGCGGCAGTGATAAACAAGCTAAGAGCAGCGCCAATCAAGATAGAAATCAACTTCCGCCGCCTCTGCGATTGCGTGCCGACAAAGTGAAAAATAACGTTTCCCGTGCCTCCATTGCGATAACGCGGAGGAACCGAAACCGCAAAAGCGCTTTGCCACTGAGAGCGAGAATACCTTGCAAGCGGCGGTTATAAACAAGCTAAGAGCAGCGCCAATCAAGATAGAAATCAACTTCCACCGCCTCTGCAAGAGAGTGCCGACAACATGCCGACAAAGAGAAAGATGACGTTTTGCACGCCTACGTTGCGATCACGCGGCGAAACCGAAATCGCAAAAGGGGTGTTGCCGTAGTCTGCGCTATGCGCTGAAGCTAGACATCAGTTCTGTTTATCTCCCCAAGGAGATAGCGCAAATTTCAAATGCTTCTTGTAAGTCCTAAGAGGTGGCAGTACCTCCCAGTGAGCACGCATCGTCATTATGGCGCGAAATTTCAAACGGAGGGTCGAAACCGTACCCGTACGGCAAAGACCTTGGGGGACAGAAAACCGCCGCCGTACATGTACGGCAAAAACCTTCAAAGGGTTAAGCAGGTGCCCCATTTCGTTCTTTCATCACTTTCTGCACTTCCATGAAAAAAAAATAAGAAGCTACAACCAAATTTGCCTTGGCTTTATAAATTCTAGGCTTTATAATGGTTGTGATCAGCAGCAACAACAAAAAAGGCACCTTTCAGTTCCTCTCGTCTGCACTCGTGGGCGCGCAAAAAATCGCGAGTGGCAATGATAGTAACCACATTTACCCTGATACGTTGGAAGTTTATCCTATTCATACACCAAAACTTGTAACATGGCTAAGACATTCACCCACCTTTAGCGGAAACATGCTGTATTAGGATAGTAGTGAAGACAAATGCCGCTGTTTTCGCAGCATGCCCGTCATGTGTTTCTATGTCACTGGCAGCTAAGCTCACCCAGCTCTGTTTCTGTCCCCTCAAAGTGGACATGGCTATGTTATTGCTCCAAACTTGCCAATATTAACGATATTATTTATTACTGATGCGGAAGAAACTATTTCAGTGCATGTAATGTACTCACGTGAAGAAAAAAAATCGCGTTCGGCGCCTTCGGCTTGCTCCGCCAGCCACCATTTTTGTATTAGTGTCCTGCACTGTTACAGTGGCAGCCGCCTGTTTGTTGGCCTGTTGTCATCCTGCAGCAAATGCAGGATGAAAAAGAAAATATTTTCACAGAAATTTAACTGGCATAATAATCGCACCCTTGAATTTGCGTCAATTTTTTTAAACAAAAAAGTGTGATCATAATGCGAGTAAATACGGTATTCACTCACATTGCAGTGCATAAGGAATAAGTGTCAGTCAAGGTTATTTGGATTTAGTAACATCGGTGGCAAAAACTTCAATTGAGGCTTTCTGCTAGGTTGATACAAGTGATGTGCCCCTCTTCATTGGCACATTTTAAGGAGTTCATAATAAAGTGACCAAGATTTCGCTGGCCAATTCCTTGACATGCTGCTGACATGACTTGTATCAGTATTAGCATGGAAGACACCACCACTTTTTGTCCATTCTACTTGTGAAAGCAGCAAAGTTTTTATCTACATCACACTTATGAGCTAGTATAGGAATGGCATCATTTTCTATAATTACCAGCAACCAAAGTTTCTCTATTCAAAGGTAAATGTTCATGCATGTGAATAAATCTTTGGAACATGTCAAGAACCTCTTAGTATAATTCTGAATGTGTTTCATGTCATTATTAAATAAGAAAAAGAGTAATCACCTGTGTTAACGTTTTTGGTGACGCGAGAAGACTGCGACTATAGAGTGCAGCTAGTTCTGCATTGAACCACATTATTCACCGTAGCTAAAAGGCATCCAGAGTAAACAGCCCCCTCTTTGGTTCTGTAGAAACCTTTAAAAAAACAAATATAAAAACATGTAGCTAATCATGCCTTGGAAATGACGTTTCTATTTGGAAGTGCCATCGTAGACCCATCAGCACACATGTTTAATAATGACTATGAAAAAGAGGCACCTTCGGTCTTCAAGTGCCAACGTGACAGTACAGAATGTTCTGTGGTCAACAATGAATAACAGCAAACAGACAGCTGCCTTTCCACAAGCAAAATGATTCAACTTTTCTCACTAATGTGCAGCCTGTGGGGCTTCTAGAGAAGGTTGTTTTGGCTTTTGCTCATTTTGAGTTGTGCAGCCCTAGCTAGAGGGATGATAGGTTGAGCATGGGGGGGCGTAGCATTGCATGGGCACAGCTTCCAGCACAGTAGAAACAACAAAAACAAAGGGAAGGCAGTGGGGCAAAGTTTTTTTTACGAATAACTTGACCAGTACAAAGCACACTCGGAAACATTTTGTTGGAAACAATCCCTGAAGAGTTCAGACACAGTCATAAAAGGTGTTTGGAGCTACTTTAATGTCATCGTGGAAGAATGTTATAAAAGGTCACCAATGTTAAGTCTTGATGCTGCTGCTCAAAGCAGAAGCTGCTGACCTTCCTGGCTTAGAGCTACGCACGATGTCACCACTGCAAGAAGGTAATCATAGTAACAAGTCATGGTAATCAGCCATAGAAACTAGACATTACAAAACAGTCAAGTGAGGATAGCCAACACTGTTAATGGTGGCACCAAAGCTCTGCTCCAGTGTCCTTTTAGAATTTTTTGTGTGCTGCTTATTAATTCACACCTGACCAGCAGCTGAAACTGCTCCGAACATATCTGTGTGCATTACGCAGGTAATGAAACAAGCTGGTTGGATAATGTACGTAGACTTGGGATGCAGTAAACATAACATGTTTGTAAAAGTTCTGAAAAAAGCAAAATCTGTAGAAAATCTTTTTGGTGTGTCATCCTGTGTCTGCCTTTTTTTTCTCCTTTCTTTCTGTTGGGACGTGAAAGCAAAGAATCATAGTACAATACTGCTTGCACCTAGTTTACTTGAAATTGTTCTGTGTACTTAAGGTGTAGGCTAAGGTAAACGCACGTTAACCCAAAATAAGTGGCCGTGACTGATTCATACTAGTCGCACCTACGCCATGAATTGTAGAAAGGAAAACATCCTTTGTATTGCTCGTTTTTTCATGTTCACGTTTCTTTCATGTTTCTTCTTATGCGCTAGTACGTCTCCCTGCAAATTGAACACAAAATTGTTTTTAAAAATATTAATTATCGTGGTTTCACAACACAGCCTGAAATTCGGGGCCACAGTGTTGTTGTGATCGTCACAAATAGAATTTTACAATTGTGCGGGTGAGGTTGCCACAAGTACACATCAGTGCAGGGTTGAGTCTGTCTAGTGACAAGTGCCATTTGAAGACGGTGATGTCCTTCCAGGACTAAATCCGGATACACGTTTATGTTAAAAGGACATTTAACTTGCCATGGAGCTTCACGTATGTCGTTTCCACAGTGAGACTTACTTAGGCCACAGTGAGACTCACGTAGCCCTGTACCTCTTCCCCGCTCACCAAATAGGCCTTGAGCGATCATTTAAAAAGCACATTCCTCTCTGATAGTATTCGCAGTTGTTCATGTTTTGGGATATACATCACTTTTGTGAGATTTTATGTGACTACCACAAGACATGTCAACGTCTACGGGGGTCAGCATTCCTTACCCTGTGCCAAAACAGCTTGTTTGGCACTACACCTGAAATGCTGCCACCGGGTTTCGTAGACATCCTTGAAAGCTTTAAATAGAATAAGGGCAACACTGGACTTCAGTCAACCAAGGGAACAGGCTGGTTTCAGGAAGGGACATTCTACAATGAATCACATCCATGTTATGAACCAGGTAATCGAGGAATATGCAGAGTACAAACAGCCTCTCTATATGGCTTTCATAGATTATTACGAAAGGGCATTTTATTCAGTAGAGATACCAGCAGTCATAGAGGCATTATGTAATCAAGGAATACTGGACACTTACGTAAATATCTTGGAAAATATCTACAGATTCTACAGCTACCTTAATTCTCCATAAGAAAAGTAGGAAGATACCTATAAAAAAAGAGGTCATACAAGGAGACACAATCTCTCCAATGCTGTTCACTGCGTGCTTGGAAGAAATATTCAAGCTATTAAACTGGGAAGGCTTAGGAGTGAGGATCAACAATGAATATCTCGGCAACTTTCGATTATCAGATGACATTGTCCTGTCCAGCAACACTGGGGACAAGTTACAACAAGTGATTGAGGACCTTAACAGAGAGAGTGTAAGAGTGGAGTTGAAGATTATTATGCAAAAGACAAAGATAATGATCAATACCCGGGCAAGGGAGCAAGAGTTCAGGATCACCAGTCAACTTCTAGAGTCTGTGAAGGAGCACGTTTACCTAGGTCAATTAGTCACAGGGGACCCTGATCGCGAGAAGGAAATTTAAGAAAAATAAAA